>NW_027590142.1:670912-1341825 GCF_964213995.1 Mustelus asterias
GATTAAACGGGTCTTTTTCCAACTGGCAGGCAGTGACTATTTGGGTAACGCAGGATCAGTGCTGGGGCCTCGGTTACTCACCTGCCATGGGTCTTGTTTTTTTCCCCCTGTTTATTATGCATCATTTTTAAATTGTTGCTTCCTAAGAATCTAATTTAAAACCATGGATAAACTCAAACCACTTTTGGAAAATCTGTGACTCTCTGATCAAGAATCTTACTGACCACTGCACACCATTCTGGTCACCGTATTATTAACAAAAATATCCAGGCACTGGAGAGGGTGCAGAGAAGATTTTAATGATGAGATTTTAATGTAGAAGGCAGCTCACCACCACCTTCTCGGGGGCAATCAGGGATTAGCCCCTAAATGCTGGCCAAGCCAGTAATGCCCACATCGCATAAATGATTTTCAAAACGTGTGTGGTTTTTTTATCAGGAAAGGATTAGAACCATAGAAAATTACAGCTCAGAAACAGGCCTTTTGGCCCTTCTTGTCTGTGCCGAACCATTTTATGCCTAGTCCCACTGACCTGCACTTGGACCATATCCCTCCACACCCCTCTCATCCATGAACCGTCCAAGTTTTTCTTAAATGTTAAAAGTGACCCCGCATTTACCACTTTATCCAGCAGCTCATTCCACACTCCCACCACTCTCTGCGTGAAGAAGCCCCCCCTAATATTCCCTTTAAACTTTTCTTTCACCCTTAACCCATGCCCTCTGGTTTTTTTCTCCCCTAGCCTCAGCGGAAAAAGCCTGCTTGCATTCACTCTATCTATACCCATCAAAATCTTATACACCTCTATCAAATCTCCCCTCAATCTTCTACGCTCCAGGGAATAAAGTCCCAACCTATTCAATCTCTCTCTGACTCAGCTTCTCAAGTCCCGGCAACATCCTTGTGAACCTTCTCTGCACTCTTTCAATCTTATTTACATCCTTCCTGTAACTAGGTGACCAAAACTGTACACAATACTCCAAATTCGGCCTCACCAATGCCTTATACAACCTTACCATAACACTCCAACTTTTATACTCGATACTCCGATTTATAAAGGCCAATGTACCAAAGGCACTCTTTACGACCCTATCCACCTGTGACGTCACTTTTAGGGAATTCTGTACCTGTATTCCCAGATCCCTCTGTTCAACTGCACTCTTCAGAGTCCTACCATTTACCCTGTACGTTCTACTTTGGTTTGTCCTTCCAAAGTCCAATATCTCACACTTGTCTGCGTTAAATTCCATTTGCCATTTCGGAGCCCATTTTTCTAGTTGGTCCAAATCCCTCTGCAAGCTTTGAAAACCTTCCTCACTGTCCACTACACCTCCAATCTTTGTATCATCAGCAAATTTGCTGATCCAATTTACCACATTATCATCCAGATCATTGATATAGATGACAAACAACAATGGACCCAACACCGATCCCTGTGGCACACCACTAGTCACAGGCCTCCACTCAGAGAAGCAATCCTCCACAACCACTCTCTGGCTTCTTCCATTGAGCCAGTGTCTTATCCAATTTACTACCTCCCCATGTATACCTAGCGACTGAACCTTCCTAACTAACCTCCCATGAGGGACCTTGTCAAAGGCCTTGCTGAAATCCAGGTAGACAACATCCACCGCCTTCCCTTCATCCACTTTCCTGGTAACCTCCTCGAAAAACTCTAATAGATTGGTCAAACATGACCTACCACGCACAAAGCCATGTTGACTCTCCCTAATAAGTCCCTGTCTATCCAAATATTTGTAGGTCCTATCCCTTATCACACCTTCCAATAACTTGCCCACCACCGACGTCAAACTTACTGGCCGATAACTTCCCGGATTTCTTTTGGAACCTTTTTTAAACAACGGAACAACATGAGCCACCCTCCAATCATCCGGCACCTCCCCCGTGAATACTGACATTTTAAATATGTCTGCCAGGGCCCCTGCAAGTTCAACACTAGCTTCCCTCAAGGTCCGTGGGAATACCCTGTCCGGTCCTGGGGATTTATCCACTCTGATTTGCCTCAAGACAGCGAGCACCTCCTCCCCTTTAATCTGTAAAGGTTCCATGGCCTCCCTACCAGTTTGCCCTATCTCCGTAGACTCCATGCCCGTTTCCTCAGTAAATACGGATGCAAAAAAACCATTTAGTATCTCCCCCATCTCTTTTGGTTCCATACACAGTGTACCACTCTGGTCTTCAAGAGGACCAATTTTATCCCTCACTATCCTTTTGCTCCTAACATACCTATAGAAGCTCTTTGGATTTTCCTTCACTCTGTCTGCCAAAGCAACCTCATGTCTTCTTTTAGCCCTCCTGATTTCCCTCTTAGTAGCTTCTTGCACTTTTTATACTCCTCGAGCATCTGATCTGTTCCTTGCTGCCTGTACATTTCATACAACTCTCTCTTCCTCTTAATCAGTGTTACAATCTCCCTCGACAACCAAGGTTCCTTATTCCTATTTACTTTGCCTTTAATCCTGACAGGAACATACAAACTCTGCACTCTCAAAATTTCTCCTTTGAAGGCCTCCCACTTTCCATTTACATCCTTACCAGAGAACAGCCTGTGCCAATCCACACTTCCCAGATCCCTTCTCATTTCATCAAATTTGGCCTTTTTCCAGTTCAGAACTTCAACCCGAGGACCAGATCTATCCTTATCCATGATCAGGTTGAAACTAATGGCATGATGATCACTGGATCCAAAGTGCTCCCTCACACTCACATCCATCACCTGCCCTAACTCATTTCCCAATAGGAGATCCAATATCGCATCCTCTCGAGTTGGCACCTCTATATACTGATGTAGAAAATTCTCCTGAACACATTTTACAAACTCTACCCCGTCTAAACCTTTAACAGTATGCGAGTCCCAATCTGTATGTGGAAAATTAAAATCCCCTACTATCACAACTTTGTGTTTCTTGCAGTTGTGTTTCTTGCAGTTGATTGACAGGCTAGTTCTTCTTTCTTGAGAAATGAAGGCTGAGGGGTAACCTGAGCAGAGGTCTTCAAAATTATAAAAGGTTTAGATCCAGAAATAGTGTTTCCTCTTGTGGGGAAGAGCAAAAAGTAAAGTTTATTTATTAGTCACAAGTAGGCTTAGATTAACACTGCAATGAAGTTACTGGGAAACTGGAGACAATCAATATAAAACAGTCACTAAGAAATCCAATAGGAAATCCAGGATAAATTTCTCTACACAGAGAGTGGCGAGAATATGGAAATCACAGCTACAGGGAGTGAAATGAACAGTACAGATGTCTTTCAGGGGAATCTCAACAAGTACTTATGAATTATTTTATAGTTCATTCAGGATTTATTTCAAAACGACTAAAAACAATAAAGTGACAGGAGATAATTTGCACGGTGTGAGACTGTGTGTGTGAGGGTGTCTGTGAGTGTGTCTGTTGCTTTCCATTGGTGTCACAGAAACCTTCCTCTTTCTGAGCAGACAATCTGGCTCCTGAATGATGTGAATTGTACAACTCAGAGATTCTCCATTCAGAATGACCATGTGCTGTGTAAAACCTGACATCTCCACAACCAGACGCCACTTCTCCTGGAACAACGTGAAGTGACTACAATTTTCTAGATTGATTTCTTTGCTCTCACATATTTTCTCAGTTCATAAATTCCATCACGACCTTTAAACACACCGATGGTCTCCACTTTAAATACTTCCCTCAGTCTTACCAACATATAGCAATTGGATTGCTGCTATTGCAGGAATCCATTCTGAAATTCTGTAAATCTGATTCCCACCTAACACCAACCCATATCCCCATCTGAGTTCCAGATTTTAATGAGATTTCTTAAAACACAGGCAGCCTGGCAGCACAGTGGTTAGCATTGCTGCCTCACAGCGCCAGGAACCCGGGTTCAATTCCTGCCTCAGCTGACTGTGTGGAGTCTGCACATTCTCCCTGTATCTGTGTGGGTTTCCTCCGGGTGCTCTTGTTTCCTCCCACACTCCAAAAATGTGCAGATTAGATTGATTGGCCATGCTAAATTGGCCCTCAGTGTCGGGGATTAGCAGGATAACTACATGGGTTACAGGGATAGGGCTGGGGGTGAGATCGTTGTTGGTATAGGCTCAGTGACCTCCTTCTGCACTGTAGGGATTCTCTACCGTCTGTCCTGTCATTACATTGGATCCAATACTGTGTTCACTGACACACTGCAGCCTGACTTATTATTGGAATAAACACTGTGTTTGTTACATCCAGAGTAAGTAAATCAAGCCAATCCATGACGAAGGGTCATCCAGACTCGAAATGTTGGCTAGAATCTCTCTGTAAGTCTCACAAACTCCCCACCCTTCAGGAGAACAGTGACCACGACACCACACAACCCTGCCACAGCAACCTCTGCAAGACGTGCCGGATCATCAACACGGATGCCATCATCTCACGTGAGAACACCATCCACCAGGTACATGGTACATACACTTGCAACTCAGCCAATGTTGTCAACCTGATAGGTTGCAGGAAAGGAATGTCCTGAGGCATGGTACATTGGGGAGACTATGCAGACGCTACGACCACGGATGAATGAACAGCGCTCGACAATCACCAGGCAAGAGTGTTCTCTTCCTGTTGGGGAACACTTCAACGGTCACAGGCATTCGGCCTCTGATCTTCGGGTCAGCGTTCTCCAAGGCGGCCTTCACGACACACGACAACGCAGAGTCGTTGAACAGAGACTGATAGCCAAGTTCCGCACACATGAGGACGGCCTCAACCGGGATCTTGGGTTCATGTCACACTATCTGTAACCTCCACGACTTGCCTGGACTTGCAAAATCTCACTTACTGTCCTGGCTGGAGACAATACACATCTCTTTAACCTGTGCTTAATGCTCCTTCCACTCACATTGTCTGTACCTTTAAGACTTGATTACCTGTAAAGACTTGCATTCCAACCATTATTTTGTAAATTGAGTTTGTGTCTTTATATGCCCTGTTTGTGAACAGAACTCCCACTCATCTGATGAAGGAGCAGCGCTCCGAAAGCTTATGGCTTGTGCTACCAAATAAACCTGTTGGACTTTAACCTGGTGTTGTGAGACCTCTTACTGTGCTTACCCCAGTCGAACGCCGGCATCTCCACATCATGGAATCTCTCTCCACATCATGGAATCTCTCTCCACAGTTGCTGTCAGACTTGCTGAGGTTTTGCAGCATTTTCTGTTTTGAAGTCAGTGCTTTGCTGTGTTGTCTCTGTGCTCCATCTCCACTCTGATTGTATTGGAGCCTGTGTGTGTCATTGTTACACTCAGAGTAAGTCAGTGCTTTGCTGTGTTGTCTCTGTGCTCCATCTCCACTCTGATTGTATTGGAGCCTGTGTGTGTCATTGTTACACTCAGAGTAAGTCAGTGCTTTGCTGTGTTGTCTCTGTGCTCCATCTCCACTCTGATTGTATTGGAGCCTGTGTGTGTCATTGTTACACTCAGAGTAAGTCAGTGCTTTGCTGTGTTGTCTCTGTGCTCCATCCCCACTCTGATTGTATTGGAGCCTGTGTGTGTCATTGTTACACTCAGAGTAAGTCAGTGCTTTGCTGTGTTGTCTCTGTGCTCCATCCCCACTCTGATTGTATTGGAGCCTGTGTGTGTCATTGTTACACTCAGAGTAAGTCAGTGCTTTGCTGTGTTGTCTCTGTGCTCCATCCCCACTCTGATTGTATTGGAGCCTGTGTGTGTCATTGTTACACTCAGAGTAAGTCAGTGCTTTGCTGTGTTGTCTCTGTGCTCCATCCCCACTCTGATTGTATTGGAGTCTGTGTGGGTCATTGTTACACTGAGACTCTGTCACTGTTATTATTGGACAAACAGCAAGCTACCGTCACAATGCCCGGCTGATTGACGGCAGCGCGCACCAATGGGAAGAGAAGGGGCGCGGTTGGAGGTCCGAGCGGGAGAGGCTGGTCCTCCAACCAATCACACTGAATGAGGGGCGGAGCCCGCTCTGACTGGGGCATGCGCAGTGTGGGTAATGGCGACGGAGACGGGGCTGTTTTTTCGGCTCGGAGATAGGTTAGCGGTGATTGACGGTACGGAGGGGGCGAGGGATCTCGCGGGTGGACGGAAACGCTGCGGAAGCAGGTTGTGTCAGCCACGAACCTCGGTAAAGAGCTTCACGGACCCAGTTTGCACCGAGCGGTACCGCAGCTCCTCATGTTCGGGCCATGTTCATGGCCGCCATCTTTATTGGGGGCAATATGCAACAAGGCGCATGCGCAGGCCGGCATCGTTTTAGTGGAACATAGAAACCCTGCAGTGCAGAAGGAGGCCATTCGGCCCATCGAGTCTGCACCGACCACAATCCCACCCAGGCCCTACCCCCACACATTTACCCACTAATCCCTCTAACCTACACATTTTAGGATTCTAAATTTTAGGTTTTAGGGGGTAATATTGTCAATGACTGGGAGGAGCTTGTTCCCCATTGCTCAGAATGGAGACAACTTGTCCATCAAACTGCATCAACCCTCTGAGTCCCAATGTCTTATTGACGAGGCAGAGCGGTGGCAGAGGAGGAAAGAAAGGGAAATAGCTTTGACAAACGGTCATCTGGCCTCAACGTCAGCTCTTTTCTCTCCTTACAGATGCTGCCAGACCTGCTGAGATTTTCCAGCATTTTCTCTTTTGGAAAGGGAAATAAATTCTGCTTTCCAGATCCCACTATATCATGGGATGTCTTTCCCATTCATCTTCTGTTCCACCGTCCTTATGGGCAGCGAGTTCCAGATCATGTGCTCTCCCTACCCAAGTATAAATCTTCCTCAAATACCTGCTCTATCACAATTCAAATAATGTCCTGTATATTACACTTTTATCCAGTATTATAGACATCTGTCTGGCAGCCTGCATGGAGATTTTCAGCTCCCTGTGTCCAGGGCAGGAAGCAGTGAGCATGGATCTGTCAATCAGCCTCAATCAGCACCTTCAGGAGAATTGGGAGGGTGAATATTAGATACAGCAGAGTGAGAATTGAGGGAGAGTGTGTGGGATGGAGATTTGCAGCTTTTGGGGAATGAGAGAGGAAAGAATGTTCCATAGAAACTAGAACTGTCTGTTCTGAATTTCTATCCTGTACTGACTGTGATGACTTTTGTAAATTCCTTTTACAGGATATCAGAAGGTGAGGATTTACAGACAGAAATCTCAAACCAAATGTCACATCAACATCTGACAGAGGCCTCAATTCGTCGGGACCTGAATATTATCGACCTTTGAATCCAGAATGGAAATGTTTCTCTGTTCTGTCTGCTTCAGGAGATTTTAAATTTCAGTGTGACTGGAAAAGCACCGAGACACACACACACCCGAGTAAGAGTGCTCCAGTGCACTGAGTGTGGAAAGAGCTTTAACCAGTTACACAGCCTGAAAATACATCGCAGCATTCACAGCGGGAGAGACTGTACCCGTGTTCTGTTTGAGATTTAACTAATTGTTTAACCTGGAGAGTCACAAGGACACCCGCACCATGGAGAAACCGTGGAAATGTGGGGACTGTGGGAAAGGATTCAGTTTTCCATCTCAGCTGGAAATTCATCGACGCGGTCACACTGGGGAGAGGCCGTTCACCTGCTCTGTGTGTGGGAAGGGATACACTCAGATAATTGATTTACAGAGACACCAGCGAGTTCACACTGGGGAGAGGCCGTTCACTTGCTCTGAGTGTGGGAAAGGATTCACTCGGTTATCCAGTCTGCAGAGACACCATCGATTTCACACTGGGGAGAGACCTTTCATCTGCTCTGTGTGTGGGAAGGGATTCACTCAGTTAATTGATTTGCAGAGCCATCAGCGAGTTCACACTGGGGAGAGGCCGTTCACTTGCTCTGTGTGTGGGAAAGGATTCAGTGTGGCATCAGGCCTGCGGAGACACCAGTTAGTTCACACTGGGGAGAGGCCGTTCACTTGCTCTGTGTGTGGGAAAGGATTCAGTCAGTTGCCCTACTTGTTGAGGCACAATGTCACTCACACCCAAGAGAGACCCTTTAAATGCTCTGACTGTGGGAGGGATTTCAAAAGCTCTCAGCTAATGATGTCCCACCAGCGCATTCACACTGAGGAGAGACCTTTCAGCTGCTCTCACTGCACAAAGAGATTCAGATCGTCATCTGCCCTGCGGACACACCAGCGAGTTCACACTGGGGAGAGGCCATTCCCCTGCACCGTGTGTGGGAAGGGATTCACTCAGTCATCCCGACTGCAGAAACACCAGCGAGTTCACAAGTCATAGAGTCATACAGTACAGAAGAGGCCTTTCAGCCCATCGAGTCTGCACTGACAAAACTATACTAAATTTACACTCATCCATTTTCCAGCACTTGGCTGATGGTGTTTGAACTGTCAAAACATTCAAGTGCCCATCCATGTGCTTTTTAAAGGTTGTGAGTTTTCCCGCCTCCACTGCCCTCCCAGACAGTGAATTCCAGACTCCCACCACCCTCTGGGTGAAAACATTTTTCTTCAAATCCCCCAAAACCTCCTGCCCCTCACCTTAAAATGATGCCCCCTCGTTATTGACCCTTCAACTAAGGGGAACAGCTGCTTCCTATCCACCCTGTCCATACCCCTCACAATCTTATACACCTCAATCATGTCCCTCCTCAGCCTTCTCTGCTCTAAAGAAGACAATCCAAGCCTATCGAGTCTCTCCTTATAGCTCAGCTGCTCCATCCCAGGGAACATCCTGGTGAACCTCCTCTGCACCCCCTCCAGTGCAATCACGTCCTTCCTATGGTGAGGCGACCAGTACGAGTGCGAACTGGGGTCAAGCAGGGCTGCGTCATTGCACCAACGTTCATCCCCACCTTCCCCGCAGCAACACTCCACCCCAGCACCATGAAGCTCCCTGCTGGAGTCGAGCTAACCTACTGGACCAGTGGGAAGCTTTCAATGTCCCACCCCTCCAGGCCAGAACCAAGACCAGCCCAGCCTCAGTCATCAGGCTGCAGTATGCAGACTCTGGGGGGCGGGGGGAAGTGATGGCCTAGTGGTATTATCACTAGACTATTAATCCAGAAACTCAGCTAATATTTTGGGGACCCTGGGTTTGAATCCCGCCACGGCAGACGGTGGAATTTGAATTCAATAAAAAAAATTAAGAATCTACTGATGACCATGAAACCATTGTCGATTGTCGGAAAAACCCATCTGGTTCACTAATGTCCTTTAGGGAAGGAAATCTGTTGTTCTTACCTGGTCTGGCCTACATGTCACTCCAGAGCCACAGCAATATGGTTAACTCTCAACTGCCCTCGGGTAACTAGGAATGGGCAATAAATGTTATGATGTGGAGATGCCGGCGTTGGACTGGGGTAAACACAGTAAGGAGTCGAACAACACCCCCAGGTTAAAGTCCAACAGGTTTATTTGGTAGCAAACGCCACTAGCTTTCGGAGCGCTGCTCCTTCGTCAGGTGAGTGGGAGATCTGCTCATACACAGCTCATACACATGAGGACGGCCTCAACCGGGATCTTGGTTCATGTCACACTATCTGTAACTCCCACAGCTTGCCTGGACCTGCAGAGTCTCACTGGCTATCCTGTCTGGAGACAACACACATCTCTTTAACCTGTGCTAATGCTCCCTCCACTCAAATTGTCTGCACCTTCAAGACTTGATTAGCTGTAAAGACTTGCATTCCAATCATTATTCATTGTTCTGTAAATTGAGTTTGTGTCTTTATGTGCCCTGTTTGCTGTGTATGAGCAGATCTCCCACTCACCTGATGAAGGAGCAGCGCTCTGAAAGCTAGTGGCGTTTGCTACCAAATAAACCTGTTGGACTTTAACCTGGTGTTGATAGACTCCTTACAATAAATGTTAGCCAGCCAGTGATACCATGTCCCACAAATGAATGAAAAAGATGTCTGTCTGATCTACAAACTATTGTCAACACATTCACTGAGGCAGATGAGAGAATGGGCCTCTGACTAAACATCCGGGAAACAAAGGTTCTCTCGCAGCCCAATACAACTCCCCTCCTGACCATCAAGATCCACGGTGAGCCCTACACCTCGGGAGCCCCCTGTCGGCACGGGCAGACATCAACGATGAAATCCAGCATCAACTCCAATGGGCCAGTGCAGGCTTCGGACGCCTGAGGAACAGAGTTCAAAGCCCAAGACCTCAAATCCAGCACCAAGCTCATGGTCTACAGAGCAGCCGTGGTCCCTGCCCTCCTGTATCCATCAGAAACATGGACAATGTACAGCACACACCTCAAATCCCTGGAGAGATGTCACCAACGTTGCCTCCACAAAATCCTGCAAATCCACTGGCAGGATAGGCATACCAATGTGAGTGTCCTCTCCCAGGCCAATATCCCCAGTATCGAGGCACTGGTCACACTTGACCAGCTGTGATGGGCGGGCCACATTGTCCGCAAGCCCCGAAACAAGACTCCCGAAACAAGTGCTGTACTCCGAGCTCCGCAATGGCAAACTGTTGGAGAAAATTCCTAATAGGTTGGAGAAATTTTAAACCATGAGGCATCTCAGACACTAACAGAACTACCAGCATTGAGTTAAATGACTCTAAATCAGACACAGAAGCGAACAAGGGAACAGTCTACACACACGAACGTAGTAAAAGATTTATACAATTAATTCTGATTTAAACATGAATTTTCTGATTTTAAAATGTATGTGAGCTGTATTTTTAAAAGCAATTGTAAACTTTAGCCAAAGGCAGGCTGCTGCAAGGCATGATGGTACAGGGACACTGACAGACAGGCTACATTCTTCAGAACAATGAAGCCACAGAATGTGACAACCTTTATCAGCGAAGTTTCTAACAGAAAGGTTCTCAAGGCAGCTTCATGAATAGGATTGATTCACACTGTCCAGATAAGACAGTGTCTTCTCAGACATGAGAACGTGCATTTGTCTGGTTTGGCCAGTGGCGGAGTAAGAGCCAGTGGGAACATTAACTCTGACCTTTGTAGCTAAGCGTCTGGCGTTGCTAAGCAATAGGGGGATGAAGTGTCTGGATTCTACTGATCATTAAATCCCATTGTGTCAGAGGATAAAATGCAATTGGCTAAAGTATATGACGTGTAATTAAGGATTTATTTGTATAGAAAATGATTTGTTCACACCTAATGAAAGGCAGGAGAATTTCTGATGAAGAATGTATAATTGATCCAGCCGAAGCATTGTATGTCAGAGTTATTGAAGAAATAAGGATGCTTCTCTTCGAGAGAGGCATTACACTGTCCAATAATTTCTCCCTTCGATTGTTGGTCAGATAAAAGATGTGTCTTTAAACTGGGACACTGGCTTTCTTGAGTCTTTGTATTGTCTGAAGTTTTTGGCGATACCTGGTCTCCAGTGGTAATGTACCCAGTGTGTTTTGGGGAATGAACTCAGAAGAATCATTCAACACTCAAGCCTGATTCAATTGACAAACAGTTTATTGAGTTACGCCAGCGGGGAGAAGCCACAGGGGCTGACCATGTGCAACTCCACCCAACAAAGAATATCATCAATTCATATCCAGTTACTCAGCCCATCCCAGCTGGACACAATCCAATCAGAATGGTGATAGATTACATACATTATATATCGGTCCAATGAAATTAGTATCTGGGCATCATGGGGCTTTGTGATCAGCTCATGAACAGATTGGTGCCCCCATCATGATGTTTTCCAGACCACCTTAGCTTGGGCTTTCTTTGTACATAGACTCCCTTAGTTTGAAAAGGGGTGGACTAAAAGTTCTCGAATGGACGTCAGCACCCTTCCTTTGTTTTAATCTAATGACCACACGGTCTGGGAAACATTTCTATTTAATAATCTCTCCTTTTAAACTCTTTTCTTCAGTATCCAATTCCAGAATTTCCCTTTTCATTGTGTCAGGAATAAATCTTTTGACCTTACATAATAACTAGGAGCAGGAGTAGGCCATCTGGCCCCTCACGTTCTCTGCGCCATTCAATAAGATCATGGCTGATCATTTCGTGGACTCAGCTTCATTTACCCACCCGCTCACCATAACCCTTAATTCCTTTACTGTTCAAGAATTTATCTATCCTTGCCTTAAAAACATTCAACAAGCACTGGCAGGGAATGTCACAGAAGGCGCCGGAGTGTGGCAACTCGGGGAATTTCACAGTAACTTCACTGTAGTGTTAATGTAAGCCTGATTTGTGATTAATAAATAATAAATAAACAGACTTTGGATGAAGAAGTTCCTCCTTGATTCAGTCCTAAATCTGCTCCCCCTTATTTTGAGGCAATGCCCCCCAGTTCGAGTTTCACCTGCCAGTGGAAACAACCTCCCTGCTTCCAATCTATTCCCATAATTTTAGATGTACTATATTTCATAATTTTATATGTTTCTACAAGTGCTCCTCTCATTCTTCTGAATTCCAATGAGTATCGTCCCAGTCCACTCAGTCTCTCCTCATAAGCCAACCCTCTCAACTCTGACAGGAAGTTTAACCAAAGATCAATCCAGTACAGGATTGGTCAGAGTCATTTCACATGTCTCAAATTGTAACTAAGCATGACAAATTAAAACTCTCATTCTTAAATGTGTGAATTGTATCCGGATTAAAATTCCCACATGTTTAGTAAAATATCCTGGAATCCTGTCTCTGGCCAGTAAATATGGTTCCATGGTCATAGAGTTTGAAAAAAAATCTTTATTAATTACACTTCGTTTTTAAAATTTGTTTGATTTAAATCACAGACAGAAATCCTCAAAGCTTGAAGCTTTCAACCACAAATATCATCCACACACAAGCAGAGAAACCTTAGCATGTGCTTTACAACAATGACCAAATGAATTCCCAAAGCGTTCTTGTGGTTCTGTTTTTAAACTTCCAAAAATACCTTTAATTAAAGACTCAAAATAAGATTAAATCCCCAGAAAGATAAACCTTAACAAATGTAGCCCAAAACAATGATAAAACACATCTACAAACATCCACATAAAACAAACAAAACACACAGATTCTCACAGCTCGTAAATTTCAAACAATGAATCCTCAGCATTCTCTCTCTCTCGCAGCTATAGCTTCTTAAAGCAACAGAGCACTACAAGTTCACAACTCCTTAATTAAAATAAGATACAAGATGCTTAATTCTCCTCTATTATCACTCAAACTTTTTTTTGTTCCATCGAATGGTAGGATTAGAACCATTAGAATCTACTCTCAGAGATCCGCTTTTCAGTCCAGTGCTACTTGGAGTATACCGTCACTTCACCGACTATCAGGTCACAAGTCCCTCACAAATTTATGATAAAATAATTGATATGATGCCTGAGAACGCTTCTTAACTTCTGAACCAACTACCTACTGCTGTTTGATGATTGGTCAGATCCCCTTTTTACAGATTCGGGAATCTCAGCCGCTGACCAGTCCTGGAATAAGTTTAATTCTCACTCATTCTGAGTAAATATTCTCACCAGGTCCTCTGTCAGGGCCCTGCTAAGCAGCTTTAATGGTCCGTGATTGCAGAAACTGAGCAGTCACAGGAATGTGGTCAAGATAGTCCAGTCCCATAATGCCTCACATTCAATCTGCAGTCCTTCAATTATAACAGAATATGTGGCTGTATGTAGCTGCCTCGGCCGTGGTCAAACCCAACACTGCCTTCTTGAACTGCTGCAATGCCTGAGGTGTCAGTACACCCACAGTGCTGTTAGGGAGGGATTTCCAGCTACACATTCCAGACTTTCACTGGACTGTAGGTGGATATCAGATTGATATATTCCATTCAACCACACCCAAGGTGAGTTATTCAAATTCCTTTATTGTCCAGGACAATATATTCACAATGTCTTTAAAACAGAAATTAAACATTCCTATTTGATTTCAGACAGTAACGTATTCTGTTGGTTTGTTCTTTATTGTCAATGTCAGGCTGGGGTTGTTCCCCTTGGAGCAAAGGAGGTTGAAGGGAGATTGGATAGAGGTGGACAAGATTCTGACAGGTTTAGATAAGGTGGACAAAGAAAAGCTGTTCCCATTAGCTGATGTGCCAAGGATGAGGGGGACACAGATTTCTTGTTTTGGATCAGAGATGTGGGGTGGGGGGGAGTGGGGGGGGGGGGGGGGGGGGGTGGGGGGGAGTGGGGGGGGGGGGGATGTGAGGAAGAATATTCTGATGCAGCGAATGGTAATGACATGAAACTCACTGCCTACGCGGGTGGAGGAAGTGGAGACAATAAACAATTAAAAAGGAAATTGGATGGGCATTTGGGATGTTCCAAACAGAACAAAGAACAAAGAAAATTACAGCACAGAAACAAGCCCTTTGGCCCTCCAAGCCTGTAGCAACCATGCTGCCCGTCTGAACTAAAACCCCCTACCTTTCCGGCGACCATATCTCTCTATTCCGATGCTATTCATATTTTTGTCAAGACACATCTTAAAAGTCACTATCGTATCTGCTTCCACTACCTTCCCCGGCAACGAGTTCCAGGCACCCACCACCCTCTGTGTAAAAAACCTGCCTTGTACATCTCCTTTACACCTTGCCCCTCGCACCTTAAACCTATGCCCCCAGTAATTGACTCTTCCACCCTGGGAAAAAGCTTCTGACTATCCACTCTGTCCATGCCCCTCATAATCTTGTAGACTTCGATCAGGTCGCCCCCCTCAACCTCCGTCGTTCCAGTGAGAACAAACCAAGTTTTTCCAACTTCTCCTCATAGCTAATGCCCTCCACACCAGGCAACATCCTGATGAATATTTTCCGTACCCTCTCCAAAGCCTCCACATCCTTCGGGTAGTGTGGTGACCAGAATTGAACATTAGATTCCAAGTGCGGTCTAACTAAGGTTCTATAAAGCTGCAACATGACTTGCCAATTTTTAAACTCAACGCCCCGGCTGATGAAGGCAAGCATGCCGTATGCCTTCTTGATTATCTTCTCCACCTGCATTGCCACTTTCAATGACCTGTGTACCTGTACACCCAGATCCCTCTGCCTATGAATACTCTAAAGGGTTCTGCCATTTACTGTGTGTTTCCCATCTGTATTAGACCTTCCAAAATGCATTACTTCACATTTGTCCGGATTAAACTTCATCTGCCATCTCTCCGCCCAAGTCTCCAACTGATCTATATCCTGCTGGATCCTCTGCCGGTCCCCATCGCTATCCGCAATTCCACCAACCTTTGTGTCGTCCACAAACTTACCAATCAAACCAGTTACATTTTCCTCCAAATCATTTATATATATCACAAACAGCAAAAGTCCCAGCACTGATCCCTGAGGAATGTCACTTGTCACAGCCCTCCATTCAGAAATGTACCTTTGCACTGCCAACCTCTGTTTTCTTCTGACTAAATATCTCTAAACTTCCTAACACCCTGTCTCTCTGTTATCCTTGTGACATTTGAAACCAGGTATTCGCAAAAAGACTCAAAGAGCATCAGCCCACTGGAGGCTGAGACCAGCCAGTCCAGCACAAAGAAACCCTCTGACCCTCCCCATTGACCAACTGTGAGAATGAACAAAATGCAGTCCTGGATGTAACAGAGCAGAAACAATAACAGCAGAATCCTACCCCTGGAATCACTCGTGAACTTGCTGGTGTCTCAGCAGCCGGGATGAAACTCTGAAACCCTTCCCACACTGAGAGCAGGTGAACGGCCTCTCCCCAGTGTGAACTCGCTGGTGTGTCCGCAGGTCAGATGACCGAGTGAACCTCTTCCCACACTGAGAACAGGTGAATGGTTTCTCCCCAGTGTGAACTCGCTGGTGTGACTGCAGGTGGGATGACTGAGTGAATCCCTTCCCACACTGAGAGCAGGTGAATGGTCTCTCCCCAGTGTGAACTCGTTCATGTGTCAGCAGGTTGGATGACTGAGCGAATCCCTTCCCACACTGGGAACATGTGAATGGCCTCTCCCCAGTGTGAACTCGCTGGTGTCTCTGCAGGTCGGATAACTGACTGAATCCCTTCCCACATTGAGAGCAGGTAAATGGCCTCTCTCCAGTGTGGACTCGCTGGTGTCTCTGCAGGTCGGATAACTGACTGAATCCTTTCCCACATTGAGAGCAGGTGAACGGCCTCTCCCCAGTGTGGCTGCGCCGATGAGCTTCCAGCTTATATGGGGCTCTGTATCTCTTCCCACAGTCCACACATTTCCATGGTTTCTCCATGGTGCAGGTGTCCTGACCTTTCTATTGAGTGAACAATTCGTTGAAACTTCGTCCACACACAGAACAAGATTACAGTCTCTACCCGCTGTGAATGGTGTGATATTTATTCAGACTGTGTAACTGGTTAAAGCTCTTTAGTCAGTGCATTGGAACACTCTCACTCGAGTGTGTCAGAGTGTTGATGTTTTTTCACTCACACTGACATTTCAAATCTTTTCAAATCAACAGACTGGACAATCATTTCTCCTTCTGGATTCAAAGTCCGATGATATTGAGGTCCCAAGGAATATGACTCTGTCACGTCTAGACGTGACGTTTGAGATTTTGGCCTGTGATTCCTCTTTCAATATCCTGTAAAATGTGTTTCCAAAAGTCATCAGTGTCAGTACAGGATAGAAATTCAGAACAGACAATTTCTATGGAACATTCTTTCCTCTCTCATTCCCCAAAAGCTGTAAATCTCCATTCCACACACTCTCTTCCCATTCTCAGCAGGTCTGGCAGCATCTGTATGGAGAGAAAAGAACTGATGTTTCAGAGCTTTGACAAAGGGTCGTCGAGACAAGAAACATCAGCTCTTTTCTCTCCTTACAGATGCTGCCAGACCTGCTGAGATTTTCCAGCATTTTCTCTCTTGGTTTCAGATTCCAGCATCCACAGTAATTTGCTTTTATAAGGCTGCAGATACCTCCTCCCAAGTAACATGCGTGTGCCCAAGACAATCACCACTTGTTTCCCTTATTTCTTTAGCACCCATGGTGCTCTCCGCAGTAAACACAGAGGAGAAGTATTCATTAAAAATCTCACCCATCTCCTGTGGCTCCACACACAGATGGCCAGACTGATTTTTAAGGGGATCTATTCTCTCTCGAGCCACCCGTTTACTTTTAATATATCTATAGAACCTCTTGGAATTTTCTTTAATCTTACCAGCCAGATCCATATCAGACCCTCATTTTGTCCTCCTGATTTCCCTCTTCAGTATTTTCTTACACTTTTTATAGTCAGAGTGATTCACTTGTCCCTGATTGCCTAAACCCAATGTATGCTTCCTTCTTTTACCTGACCAGAGCCTCAATGTCCCTTGTCTGCCAGAGATCCCTAAATTTACCATTCTTTCCCTTCATCTTAACAGGAATATACTGCCCCTGGATTCTTGATATCACACTTTTAAAACCTCCCAATTGCCAGTCATTCCTTTCCCTTCAAACGAACTCACCTAATCGACATCTGCTAGATCCTGCCTAATGCCCACAAAAGTGGCCCTGCTCCAGTTTAGGGCCTTGACCTGTGGACCTGTCCTATCTTTTTCCAGAACTATTTTGAAACTATTGGTGCTCCCAATAGTGCTCCCTGACTGACACTTCAGTCACTTGCTCCACCTCATTTCTTAACTGTCTAATAGAAAGTGAGTCCAGGAATTGATAATGAAAAATAAGGAGCTGGGAGATGAATTGAACAAGTATTTTGCCTCGGTGTTCACAATAGAGGATACAGTTAAAACTCAGAAACAGCTGGAAATCAGAAAACAGAAGTGTGGGATGAACTCTGAAAAAGCACAATTCCCAGGGAAGTGGTCCTCAGCAAACTGTTGGAGCTGTGGGCTGATGAGTCCTCGGGTCCTGCTGGGCTTCATTCTCTGGTCTTAAAAGAGTGAGGTAGTTGATGTGTTGTTCAATTTTCTAAAATTCCCCATCGGGAGTTGGATAAAGGGAAACCGGTGGATGCGCTGTCCTTAGATTTCCAGAGGACATTTGATGAGGTGCCACATCAAAGGTTATTGCAGCAAATAAAAATTCATGCTGTGGGGATGACATATTGGCGTGGATAGAAGGTTGGCTAACAGCAAACAGTGGGCAGAAATGGATCATTTTCTGGTTTGAGAGAGAGAGAAACCTGGGCCAACCTTTCCAGAGTCTGCAGCCTCCCTGGATTCACTTCCTCTCCCTTCAGTTGCTGCAAGTCCCCAATTTCCCCCAGAATGAGAAAATAAATGGAAAGGGGGAGAAAATAAAGTGTTTTACTCACAGATGTTGGCGACAGGGGGAAGTTTGAGTCTGTCTGAAGATCAATCTTCATTCACACAAAGCCCACGCTCTGATTGGCTGGAAGACCAGAGTCCTTCCGGTCCTCCAACTCTTCCCATTGGTCAACACCTCAGCATGAAGATCAGAGGGTGGGTTCTCCCCTGCACATGCACAGCTTCCCCTCTCCCTCGCACACTATTCTGACTTGTACTGAAAGAACAGAAATTTATTTCATATAAATACTGGGAAGACTGAACCCATTGTGTTCAGTCCCCACTACAAACTCCACTCCCTCGCCAACAACTTAATCTCTCCTCCTGGCAACTATCTGAGGCTGAACCAGGCTGTTCACAACCAGGGTGAAATAGTTCATCCCAAGATGAGCTTCCAGCCACATGTCCACATCATCATCAAGACCACCTTCATTCAAAGAAGCATTGATAGTAATTAATGAATAATAATGAATAATAAAATACAGTGTAGAAGGAGGCCATTCAGCCCATCGAGCCTGCACTGACAACAATCCCATCCAGGCCCTATCCATATATTTACCTGTTAATCTCCCTGATACCAAGTGGCAATTTATCATGGCCAAATTATCATGGCAATTATCATGGCCAGGGGCGGCGCGGTAGCACAGTGGTTAGCACTGCTGCTTCACAGCTCCAGGGACCTGGGTTCGATTCCCGCTTGGGTCACTGTCTGTGTGGAGTTTGCACATTCTCCTCGTGTTTACGTGGGTTTCCTCCGGGTGCTCCGGTTTCCTCCCACAGTCCAAAGATGTGCAGATTCGATTGATTGGCCATGCTAAAATTGCCCCTTAGTGTCCTGGGATGCGTAGATTAGAGGGATTAGCGGGTAGAATATGTAGGGATATGGGGGTAGGGCCTGGGTGGGATTGTGGTCGGAGCAGACTCGATGGGCTGAATGGCCTCTTTCTGTACTGTAGGGTTTCTATGATTTCTATGAATCTGTCTAATCGGCACATCTTTGGACTGTGGAAGGAAACCGGAACACCCGGAGGAAACCCACACAGACACGGGGAGAATGTAGAAACTCTGCACAGACATCGACCCGAGGCTGGAATTGAACCCGGGTCCCTGGCGCTGTTAGGCAGCTGCACTAACCACTGTGCCACCGGGCCACATGTCAGTGACATCGCCCGACTCCAGCCCAGTCTCAGCTCATCTGGAACCCTCACCCATTCCATTGTGACGTCACTCTCTCCCTCCCGTTCCATTGTGACGTCACACCCTCACCCATTCCATTGTGACGTCAGGGCTTCCCTCTCCGATCACAATCCCTGCCGGCCTCCCACATGCAGCCTCAATGGCGGCAGTCAGCCCGGGTCTAACACTACAAGCTGCCGCTCCATTTGGTACAAAGGGGGGGACCGGGAAGTTCATTTCCGGGGTTTGGGTTTGAACAACATGTTTACAAAGCCTCTCACCCACCCGCCACATTTATCATTCCCCGCACGCCGCCCTCTACCTTGTATTGATCTCGCGTCCAAACTAAAACCGGCCGTCTGCCATTACCCGCACTGATGGGGAGATGCCGGCGTTGGACTGGGGTAAACACAGCAACAAGTCAAACAACACCAGGTTAAAGTCCAACAGGTTTATCTGGTTCAGCCGCACTGCGCATGCTTCAGGTACCGCCCCTCATTCACACCGATTGGTTGGAGGACCAGCCACTCCCGCTCGGTCCTCCAGCCCCGCCCCTCTTCCTATTGGTCCGGAGCTGCCGTCAATCAGTCCCCGGGCATTGTGATGTGGAGCATGCGCAGTGTCATTGCTGTCCTTGGCGCTTGTTTGTCCCGGAGAAGCGGAGTCAGCGTTAGGCGGTGGCTGGGAGGATTTGGAAACACTTTGTGGATCCGCAAACCCTTCAGAATCATTGTCAGCTCCCTGGTTTGCAGCTGCGGGGCTTCTCCCTCCCTCCCTCCCTCCCGGGAACAGGCCCAGGTTAACGGCCCCATCCTGGCTCAGCCACTGGAGGATGGTTCACATCAGAGGATGGGGGAGGGGGACAATAAATAAGAGGTTACACTTTGGCCTCAAATCAATGAGGACTCTGATCTCTGGGAAGGAAGGAAACCCTGGGAGGTGGGCGGGGAGGATTCACAAACACCCGCTGGAGGCCCCAACACCCCCAATAAGACCCATTGGTTTTATTGTCAGTCTGCAGACAGCAGCTGGAGAACTGAACCCAGTAAGAGTTTTAACAACACCAGGTTAAAGTCCAACAGGTTTATTTGGTAGCAAATGCCATTAGCTACCATTAGGTGTTTGCTACCAAATAAACCTGTTGGACTTTAACCTGGTGTTGTTAAAACTCTTACTGTGTTCACCCCAGTCCAACGCCGGCATCTCCACATCAGAACTGAACCCAGACAGAGGAGAGGGAGGGAGCAAACTGGGAGTGGAGAAAAGAAATGGTGAGATGGGTTTGGATTTCAGCCCAGGGAGGAGGGAGAGTTTGTGGGACAGGAATTTATTGATTTGGGGAACAAGAGAGGAAGAAATTTTCCAGAGAATTAGAATTGCCTGTTCAAAATTTCTATCCTGGACTGACAGTGATTAATTTTGTAAACTCCTTTTACAGGTGAGGTGAAGAAACATCACATCATAATCAGACAGAGTCTCAATTCACTTGGACTTAAATATCCTCAGACTTTGAACGTGGAAGGAGAAATGTTTGTCTTCTGTCTGGAGGAGAAGATTTCAAACATCAGTGTGACTGAAAAAGCACCAAGATACACGCACACCCGAGTGAGAGTGTTTCAGTGAGTTGACTGTGGAAAGAGCTTTATCCAGTTACACAGCCTTAAAAAACATCACACCATTCACAGCAAGGAGAAACTGTACACGTGTTCTGTGTGTGGATGAGGCTTCAACTGATCGTTTAACCTGGAGAAACATAAGGACACCAGTATCATGGAGAAACCGTGGAAATGTGGGGACTGTGGGAAAGGATTCAGTTACCCTTCCCTGCTGGAAAATCATCGGCGTAGTCACACTGGTGAGAGACCGTTCACCTGCTCTGTCCGTGGGGAGGGATTCATTCAGTCATCGGGCCTTTGGTCTCACCAGAGAATTCACACTGAGGAAAAGCCATTCACCTGCACCTCCTGTGGGAAGAGGTTCAGGCATTCTTCAGCACTCACTGTGCACCAACACACTCACACCGGGGAGAGACCATTCATCTGCTCCGTATGTGGGAAGGGATTCACTCAGTCATTCCACCTACTGTCACACCAGCGAGTTCATACTGGGGAGAGGCTGTTCACCTGCTCCGACTGTGGGAAGGGATTCACTGGGTCATCCCACTTACTGTCACACCAGCGAGTT
Organism: Mustelus asterias; assembly: GCF_964213995.1. NCBI lineage: Eukaryota > Metazoa > Chordata > Chondrichthyes > Carcharhiniformes > Triakidae > Mustelus > Mustelus asterias. The sequence continues at coordinate 692,433 of NW_027590142.1, forward strand.
CACATTGAGGAGAAGCCATTCAGCTGCACTGACTGTGGACGGAGTTTCAGACAGGCATCCTCCCTCATTGCACACCAGCGAATTCACACTGGGGAGAGACCGTTTACTTGCTTTGTGTGTGGAAAGGGATTCACAGTTTTACCCACCCTGCTGAGACACCAGAAAATTCACACTGAAGAGAAGCCATTCAGCTGCACTGACTGTGGAAAGAATTTCAGGCAGTCATCCAACCTCACTGCTCACCGATGCACTCACACTGCAGAAAGACCATTCACATGCTCCGTGTGTGGGAAGGGATTCAGTCGGTCATCCAACCTCTCTGCTCACCAGCGAGTTCACACAGGGGAGAGGCCATTCACTTGCTCCGTGTGTGGGAAGGGATTCGCAAAGTCTTTCAACCTGCTGGCTCACCAACGCACTCACACTAAGAGGCCATTCAACTGCTCTGTGTGTGGGAAGGGATTCACTCAGTCACAATGGCTCCTGAGACATCAACAAGTTCACCAGTGACTGCAGGGGTTGGATTTTGCTGTTTTTGCTGCTGTTCAGTATTGACAGTCTGACAATATTTTATTTCTGTTGATGTTAACAAATCCTATAACTAGCTGGAATTTAATATTCTGGAAGTGTCACTGATTTTCAGGGCTGCAATGTCACTTTTTAAAAGCACCACCAGTGATCTTCCCCCTTAATTGAAGAACTCTCAACAGGAACCTGTTTAGAATAAAATTAAGAACTTTTGCTTCAATTCTAATTTGATCTTTGGGCAAAATCTACAATTCATTCTCTGAAAGATCCATCTGCAGGGCACAAAGTATTTATTTTCAATGCTTGTATTGAGATTTTCTGGAAAGCTACTCTTTGATTTTTAAGGGCTATTTTTTGGTTTCCAGGGCATCGTTTTCCATTCTCAGTAACTCCTTTATTAGTGATGTAGTCACGTAGTAACATTACCTTTTGTGTTTCTGTTAGTTTACTTCTTTGAATAAGATAGCACAAATACTGAAGACTGTGTATATATTAAATCTTTTAAATTGGAATCTATGAATGATATGTTTTGTTAACTTATTTTAAAAATACTCCCATACTCTCTTTCCAAAATGAGAATTCTAACTATTTGACACAAGGTAACTGAATCAGATGTTTACTGGTTCAGACGGTGGAGCAGGAAAAATCTCTCCCGATTCTGATCTTCATTGTGTGTGGATTTACATTGATAACCCATCAATAACCTCACTCCACCAGCTGAGATCAGCTCTGACCGGGGATTCTGTATGTTTTCTGTGAACGTTCAACTGCAAATAAAAGCAGTTTAGAATATGGACCTGGATGAATGGATCTCAATTTCTAATGTGACGACCCAAGTGATTGGTAAGTATGTTCACAATATCTGGTTACTCAAATTCCTGAGCTGTAAACCCCACCTCCTGAGATATATAAAAATAATCGAGACTTGTTCAGCAGAATGGGGAAAGGTCTGCCGATGGTTGGCTCATTCCTTTTGAGGCTCACACTGCTATGAAACTAGTTCTGTAGCAGGAAGACACAACTCCTCCACACATCACTGATAGGCTGCTGAGTCTTTTCTCAAAATAGGTGGCAAAGCTGTTCCTCCAGTTTGAGACTCTGTCTCTGCAGATGTAGCAACATCGGGAGAGACAGAATCTGTGGTTGGAGGAGATGGTCCTCACAGTTTCTGCCTCTCCCATGTACAGGATGATTTATTTCTTCCAGTAGTTCCTCACAAGACTTAATTTCTGCAGGCCTTTTGGCAAGTCATGTTGCAGCTTTATAGAACCTCAGTTAGGCCGCACTTGGAATATAGTGTTCAATTCTGGTCGCCACACTACCAGAAGGATGTGGAGGCTTTGGAGAGTGGAGAGGGTACAGAAAAGATCTACCAGAATGTTGCCTGGCATGGAGGACATTAGCTATGAGGAGAGGTTGGAGAAACTTGGTTTGTTCTCACTGGAACGACGCAGGTTGAGGGCGATCTGACAAAGTCTACAAGATTGTGAGGGGCTTGGGCAAAGTGGATAGAAGCTTTTTCCCAGGGTAGAAGAGTCAATTACTCGGGGGCACAGGTTTAAGGTGCGAGGGGCAAGGTTTAAAGGAGATGTACGAGGCAGGTTTTTTACCCAGAGGGTGGTGGGTGCCTCGAACTCGCTGCCGGGGGAGGTAGTGGAAGTAGATACGATAGTGAGTTTTAAGAGGCGTCTTGACAAATACATGAATAGGATGGGAATGGAGGGATATGGTCCCCAGAAGGGGAGGGGATTTCAGTTCAGTCGGGCAGCGTGGTTGGTGCAGGCTTGGAGGGTCGAAGGAATGTTCCTGTGCTGTAATTTTCTTTGTTTTCTTTTGAGAGTGAATTCACCATCCACAGCCATTTATTTTGAACCCTGGTTTGAAATATTCTCACTCTGGGTTTAAGGCTTCACGGCGTAATACACAGATTTAGATCTTACCACCAAACACCAATTTATATCCTCATCCGAGTCCCAGATTTAAATGTGGTTGTCCAAACTAGAAAACATATATAATTTGACTCTTTTTAAACCTGATTCACCACACCCTGCCACACTAATTACAAGAGATTGTGTTTGGGACCAGTTGTTCCACTAAAGTCTGTGTTGTTCTCAATGATGACAGTTTTAACCTCTCCGTAACCTGTCCTAACACTTCTGCCCTCCAGGGGGCTCTGTTTTTCTGATGGTGACATTCCCTGTTTACCCAGTCAGCCCTTGAATTGTTTGTGAATCCAGTCACATGTCGGTTAGACTGGATCAGGGCGGCAGATTTCCTTCCTTGAAGGGAATTAGAGAACCAGATGTGTTTTTACAACAATTAATTCATGCTCATCAATATTTTTGTTGAAACGTGGTGGGATTCAAACCCAGGTCCCAAAATCATTATAATAAATAGAGAAAATGCTGGATAAACTCAGCAAGTCTGTTTTATTCAGAATTCCAGCATCTGCTGGATTTTCCTTTATCTCCAAATCATTCCCCTGGAATACTCCTGCTCTGGCTCTAATTCCAGTCAGCTCAGACAACAAAAACAGGTTTCACAAAATCACAAACATTTAAAAAAGGAGGTAGTCAAAAGGCAGGTAACAAGAGGCCGGTTAGCTTAACTTCTGTAGGAGGGAAAATCCTTGGATCTATCATCAGGGAAGAAATAGCGAGACATCTGGATATAAGTTGTCCCATGGGTAAGATGCAGCATGGGTTCATGAAGGGCAGGTCATGTTTGACTAATTTGGTGGAATTATTTGAGAACATTACATGTGCAGTGGACAATGGGGAACCTGTGGATGTGGTGTATCTGGATTTCCAGAAGGCATTTGACAAGGTGCCGCACCAAAGACTGCTACATAAGATAAAGGTGCACAGTGTTACAGGTAATGTATTGGCATGGATAGAGGATTGGTTAACTAACAGAAAGCAAAGAGTGGGGGTAAATGGGTGTTTTTCTGGTTGGCGATCAGTGACTAGTGGTGTGCCTCAGGGATCAGTGTTGGGACCGCAATTGTTTACGATTTACATAGATGATTTGGAGTTGGGGACCAAGTGTAGTGTGTCAAAATTCGCAGATGACACGAAGAGCAAAGTGTGCAGAGGATGCTGAAAGTCTGCAAAGGGATATAGATAATCTAAGTGAGTGGGCGAGGGTCTGACAGATGGAGTACAATGTTGGTAAATGTGAGGTCATCCATTTTGGTAGGAATAACAGCAAAATGGACTATTATTTAAATGGGAAAAAATTGCAGCATGCTGCTGTGCAGAGGCCAAGCTGATTGGAGGAGGGAAAGCACTTCCTCCTCTATGACTTGATCTCATTTGCATCTTAGCCAAAAGGCCGAGATACTGCTTTTAAAAATTGCTTCATATGAAACATATGAAGCTTCAATGTAACCTAATGACCTCAAACAAACCTCTGCAAGACGTGCCGGATCATTGACACGGATGCCATCATCTCACGTGAGAACACCATCTACCAGGTACACGGTACCTACTCTTGCAACTCGGCCAACATTGTCTACCTGATACGCTGCAAGAAAGGATGTCCCGAGGCATGGTACATTGGGGAAACCATGCAGACGCTACGACAACGGATGAATGAACACCGCTCGACAATCACCAGGCAAGACTGTTCTCTTCCTGTGGGGGAGCACTTCAGCAGTCACGGGCATTCAGCCTTGGATCTTCAGGTAAGCGTTCTCCAAGGCGGCCTTCACGTCACACGACAGCGCAGAGTCGCTGAGCAGAAACTGATAGCCAAGTTCCGCACACATGAGGACGGCCTAAACCGGGATGTTGGATTTATGTCACATTATCAGTAACACCCACAGCTTGCCTCCTGGGCTTGTAGAATCTTAATAGCTGTTCTGTCTGGAGACAATACACATTTCTTGAACCCGTGTTTACTGTTCCCTCCACCCACATTGTCTGTACCTTTAAGACCTGGCTGGCTGGAGGATTCGCATTCTAATCAGTATTCTGCAATTTGATTTTGTCTGTTTGCACTGTTTGAGAGCACATTTCCACTCCATCTGACGAAGGAGCAGTGCTCCGAAAGCTTATGGTATTTGCTACCAAATAAACCTGTTGGACTTTAACCTGGTGTTGTGAGACTTCTTACGCTGTGCAGAGGGACAGGGGTGTCCTTGTGCAGGAATCTCAAAGAGTTGGTTTGCAGGTGCAACAGGTAATTAAGAAGGCAAATGGAATTTTGTCCTTCATTGCTCGAGGGATGGAGTTTAAAAACAGCGAGATTATGTTGCAGCTGTATAAGGTGCTGGTGAGGCCACACCTGGAATACTGTGTACAGTTTTGGTCTCCTTACTTGAGAAAGGATATACTGGCACTGGAGGGGGTGCAGAGGAGATTCACGAGGTTGATTCCGGAGTTGAGAGGGTTGGCTTATGAGCAGAAACTGAATAGACTGGGGCTATACTCATTGGATTTCAGAAGAATGAGGGGAGATCTTATAGAAACATATAAGATTATGAAGGGAATAGATAAGATAGAAGCAGGGAAGTTGTTTCCACTGGCGGGTGAAACTAGAACTTGGGGGCATAGCCTCAAAATAAGGGGAAGCAGATTTAGGACTGAGTTGAGGAGGAACTTCTTCACACAAAGGGTTGTGAATCTGTGGAATTCCCTGCCCAGTGAAGCAGTTGGGGCTACCTCATTGAATGTTTTTAAGGCAAGGATAGATAAATTATTGAACAGTAAAGGAATTAAGGGCTATGGTGAGCAGGCGTGTAAGTGGAGCTGAGTCCACAAAAAGATCAGCCACGAGGCTCGAGGGGCCAGATGGCCTACTCCTGCTCCTAGTTCTTATGTTCTTCCCACAATCCCCACATTTCCATGGCATCTCCCTGTGACTGCAATTATGTTCCAAAAGGCCAGATGATTGGTTGAAGCTTTCACCACACCTGACTAAACCTCTGACTAACCTGACTAAAACTGAGGATAAAGTATTGGTGTCTGTAAGGGCTAAAACAATACCCTTGGCTTCCTTGTAGATCTATGGCACCAAGTTCAAGACTCCTTCATGAATCATCCTCTTGGCCTCTTGCCTGTCAACTGTCCATGAGAATCTCATGTTTCAGAATGTTCACTGCTCATTCTTCCAGAACTAATGAGTATAGGTGCAACCTTTCCCCAAAAGACAACGAGTTGGATTCTGTGGGATCACTTCCACAAAACTGGAGAATCCCCCCCTGAGGTCAGAGGACCCCCCGGCCTGCTACGATTCCTGTGGTGGGTGGGATGGGAGAATTCTCCCCTACACCTTCACAACCTTTCCTCAAAAGCCAACACCTTCATCTTAGGAATGGGCCTGGTGAACTTTCTCTGAACTCATTCCAATGAAAGCATGTCATTCCATAAGTAGGGAGACCAAAACCGCACACAGTATTCCAGCTGCTATCTCAGCAATGTCCTGTGTAGGTGCAGCAAGTTCCCTTTTTCAAACTCCACCCCCTTGCAGTAAAGTCCAACACTCCATTTGCCGCCTTCTTTACTTGCTGTACCTTCATCCTATTTTTTCACGATTCATGTACAAGGACACCCAGATTCCTCTCTACGGCAGTATTCTTCAGTTTCTGTATATTTAAACAATTTTTTGCTTCTCTATTCTTCCTGCCAAAGTGGAAAAGCTCCCACTTTCCCGCACTATACTCCATCTGCCATTTTTCTGTCCATTCAGGTAACTTATCTGTGCCCCTTACAGATTGTTTGTAATAACCTCACAACTTGCTTTTCTACCTATCTTTGTATCATCAATTCTGGCTTCATCCAAGTCATTGATCAAGGTGGCTGTTTTTCTCTCTCTCAGTTGTGGGTGATATTTGTCTCTATTCTCCTGGAAACTGAATGAATCTTGTTCCAAACTGGGTTCAATATCAGACATTTCAGGGAGTCAGGAATCATTCGCCCCTGAACCTACACTGGTAAAACCCCAGGCAGTTCCTCAGTAAGGATTTTTCTGGTTCCTCACCATATATTAGTCAGGATACTGAAACCCAGCTTTTTTACAGTCCACTCCTAGAGGCCCCACTCCCTGAGCCGACAAAATTCAGCAGTGTCAGTGCTGAAGTTTCACAGTGGGAGTGATTCCCAGAGTAACTGTCAATCAGATCACCATTGATGTCCAGGTTTGTGTATTTTTAGTTATCCTGATGTCTAACACACACACATCAATAAAACAGGGAATTCCTGCAAACAAACTGCAGCTTCTTCTCTATCTGGACAGACAATGTTTGTTGAATAATTGTCCCAGCGGTTAACAAGCTCCTGTGAACTCATCCAACTCGTATTTTAATACTGACTTTAACAAATATATTTTAAACAGGTTTATTTTAAATGAGTTAAAACCAGCCTTAAAATGGTATATATAGTATAACAACCATAGTACTTTTCAGACTGGAAACTTTAACCTGCTGTTTCACTTTGATTTAGGAGCAGATCCCAGTTTTACACCAGTCTCTGATTCATGTATCCAGCATTCACCGTCATTCTAAAAGCAGAAGTTGCTGCAAAATCTCAGTAAGTCTGACAGAATCTGTAAAGTCAGGAACAATTAATGTTTCCAGTTGAATGTGACTCTTCTTCAGTGTCAAAACATTAGTTCTGTTTCTCTCTCCAGAGATGCTGTCAGACCTGCTGAGTTTTTACAGCACTTCTTGTTTTTATTTCCGAGTTCAGGACTCAGACAAGACAATCCACAATACAAATCTTACAACTGGGCCAGGGTTTATTAACATCAGCAGAAACAGACACCGATGAAAATGGTTGGGACCTCGATGTGATGAACAGCAAAATTCAGTCCTTGCAGTCACTCGTGAACATGATGGTGTTTCAGCAGGTGAGGTGACTGAGTGAATCCCTTCCCACACACGGAGCAGGTGAATGGCCTGTCCCCAGTGTGAATTCGCTGGTGCTTTACCAGGTTGGATGATTGACTGAATCCCTTGCCACAATCAGAGCAGGTGAATGGTCTCTCCCCAGTGTGAACTCGCTGGTGCCTCCGCAGGCTGGATGAACAAGTGAATCCCTCCCCACACTGAGGGCAGCTGAATGGCGTCTCCCCAGTGTGAACTCGCTGGTGTTTCCGCAGGTTGGATAACTGAGTGAATCCCTTCCCACAATGAGAGCAGCTGAATGGCCTCTCCCCAGTGTGAACTCGCTGGTGTGTCTGCAGGTGGGATGAACAAGTGAATCCCTTCCCACACTGAGGACATGTAAATGGTCTCTCTGCCGTGTGAACTCGCTGGTGCCTCCGCAGGTGGGATGAACAAGTGAATCCCTTCCCACACTGAGAGCAGGTGAACAGCCTCTCCCCAGTGTGAACTCGCTGGTGTGTCAGCAGGCTGCATAAATGACTGAATCCCTCCCCACACTGAGTGCAAGTGAATGGCCTCTCCCCAGTGTGGCTGCGCCGATGAGCTTCCAGCTGAGATTGGGATCTGTATCTCTTCCCACAGTCCACACATTTCCATGGTTTCTCCATGGTGCAGGTGTCCTGACCTCTGTCTTGGGTGGACAATCAGTTCAAGCCTCGTCCACACACACAGCACGGGTACAGTCTCTCCCCGCTGTGAATGGTGTGATATTTATTCAGGCGGTGTAACTAGTTAAAGCTCTTTAGTCCGAGCACTAGAACACTCTCACTCGAGTGTGGCAGTGTGTTGGTGCTTTTCCCGTCACACTGATGGTCGAACTCTTTTCAAATCGACAAACTGGACAATCATTTCTCCTTCGCGATTCAAAGTCCGATGATATTCAGCTCCCAAGGAATATGACTCTGTCAGATCTGACGTGACGTTTGAGATTTCGGCCTGTGATTCCTCTTTCAATATCCTGTAAAATGAATTTACAAAAGTCATCAGTGTCAGTACAGGATAGAAAGTCAGAACAGACAATTCTAGTTTCTATGGAACATTCTTTCCTATTTCAGTCCCAAAAAGCTGTAAATCTCCATCCCACACACTCTCCCTCCATTCTCACTCTGCTGTATCTAATATTCACCCTCCCAATTCTCCTGAAGGTGCTGATTGAGGCTGATTCACAGATCCATGCTCACTGCTTCCTGTCCTGGATGTGGAGATGCCGGCGTTGGACTGGGGTAAGCACAGTAAGAAGTCTCACAACACCAGGTTAAAGTCCAACAGGTTTATTTGGTAGCAAATACCATAAGCTTTCGGAGCACTGCTCCTTCGTCAGATGGAGTGAAAATCTGTTCTCCAAAAGTGCACAGAGACACAACATCAAGTTACAGAATACTAATTAGAATGTAAATCTCTACAGCCAGCCAGGTCTTAAAGGTACAGATAATGTGGGTGGAGGGAACATTAAACACAGGTTAAAGAGATGCGTATTGTCTCCAGACAGAACAGCTTGTAAGATTCTGCAAGATCAGGAGGCAAGCTGTGGGGGTTACTGATAATGTGACATAAATCCAACATCCCGGTTTAGGCCGTCCTCATGTGTGCGGAACTTGGCTATCAGTTTCTGCTCAGCGACTCTGCGCTGTCGTGTGTCGTGAAGGCCGCCTTGGAGAACGCTTACCTGAAGATCCAAGGCTGAATGCCCGTGACTGCTGAAGTGCTCCCCCACAGGAAGAGAACAGTCTTGCCTGGTGATTGTCGAGCGGTGTTCATTCATCCGTTGTCGTAGCATCTGCATGGTTTCCCCAATGTACCATGCCTCGGGACATCCTTTCCTGCAGCGTATCAGGTAGACAACGTTGGCCGAGTTGCAAGAGTCTGTACCGTGTACCTGGTGGATGGTGTTCTCACGTGAGATGATGGCATCCGTGTCGATGATCCGGCCCGTCTTGCAGAGGTTGCTGTGGCAGGGTTGTGTGGTGTCATGGTCACTGTTCTCCTGAAGGCTGGGTAGTTTGCTGCGGACAATGGTCTGTTGGAGAACAGGTAGACTGTTCTCTACCTGTTGGGGAGCACTTGAGCGGTCACGGACATTCGGCCTCTGATATTTGGCTAAGCGTTCTCCAAGGCGGCCTTCACGACACATGACAGCGCAGAGTCGCTGAGCAGAAACTGATAGCCAAGTTCCGCACACGAGGACGGCCTCAACCGGGATATTGGGTTCATGTCACACTATTTGTAATCCCCACAGCCTGCCTGGACCTGCAGAGTTTCACTGGCTGTCCTGTCTGGAGACAATACACATCTCTTTAGCCTGTCTTGATGCTCTCTCCACTCACATTGTTTGTATCTTAAAGACTTGATTAGCTGTAAGTATTCGCATTCCAACCATTATTCATATAAATTGTGTTTGTGTCTTTATAAGCCCTGTTTGTGAACAGAATTCCCACTCACCTGAAGAAGGGGCTTGGGGCTCCGAAAGCTTGTGAGGCTTTTGCTACCAAATAAACCTGTTGGACTTTAACCTGGTGTTGTTAAACTTCTTCCCGAGATTAAAGTCATGATGTGGAGATGCCGGCGTTGGGCGGGGTAAAGACAGTAAGAAGTTTAACAACACCAGGTTAAAGTCCAACAGGTTTATTTGGTAGTGTGGCTTGTGAGGCTTTTGCAACCAAATAAACCTGTTGGACTTTAACCTGGTGTTCAACTTCTTCCCGGGATTAAAGCGTGGGAGCTGTAAACCCGGGACCTGCAGGGTCTATTCGGGCTGTGCGGCCTACAGCGGGTGTTTGTGAAGCCAGAGCTCCCTCCCGACCCCGACTCCCGGCTCCATTTCTCCCGCAGCCCCACCGACTCACCCACTGAAAAAAGCGGCTCCCGCACTCAGGGCTCCGAGCAAAGTGACACTGCGCACGCTCCAGATACATAACTGCGCCTGCGCAATGGGCTCCTGTGGAATGAATAGGACACTTTCACACCCGCACGGGCACCTGGGTATTAACGGCGTCATTGTCAAAGACAATAATAGAAAATTATCTTGTGCAATTAGGATCAAATAATGTTTAAAAATGCATTCCTCGGAATTTGTGCGCTGCCATTCACTCTTTCTATAATTGATTTAAACCAGTGCTCTCCTGTGGGAATACCGCGAGTTTTTAAAACTTTTCCCACTGGTTTCCCTCTCTCTCTCTTCTCTCCTGAAGGAGCTCATACTGGTTGGGTAAATCCCACAGGGACTGGTTTCTTTCACTTTCTTTATCCTGATGCTGAATATTCTGTTTCATGGAATGATACATCACAGATGGAAACCATTTGGCTCGTCCTGCCCAGTCGGGCTGTCTTTAAGATCTATCCAATTAATCCCACAGCCCTGCTGGCAGAGTGAGAACAATGTATATATACTGCAGCAATGCAAGAGGTGAATGGAAAATGTTTTCCAGTTGCATACCTCTCAGACACACTCACCCCTAGAAAGATAAATTGACGTGTGTACTAAGCAGATATTGAGGTTCCACTTAAAATTAAAACAGAAGGTGCTGGAAAAATGTAGCAGTCACCGGGGCCGAGTTGATGGTCAAAATGATGGTGCTGAGCTGCTGTTAGAATGTAACCAGCAATTCAACAAGCCACTCAAAATATTGAATCAAATAAAATTGATCAAAGATTGAACCAAAGTATTCCGTTTTCCAACATGGTGCTATGATTTTTTGTGATGGTTTTAATGTTCTCACAATTACCTGGTGTAGTCTGGGTTTATTTTATACTCATTCCAACCCATCGCTGTTCATGAAGCACATTACCCCCACTCTGATTCCCCATCCCATCAGAGACAACTCAGTCACTGACTGGAAACTAGGGCTTTTCATGAGAGCTCTGACAACCGAGAATGCACAGTAGGCAGAATGAACCTGAGCTAACAAACCCCAGACAGTGAACATTATCTCCCAGACCCGAATATAAAGTAGTGAACATTCTCCCCACAGACCTGAATATAAAATAGCGAACATTATCCCCTCGACCCAATATAAAACAGTGAACATTATCCCCCCAGACCTGAATATAAAGCAGTGAACATTCTTCCCCCAGACCCGAATATAAAACAGCGAACATTATACCCCCCAGACCCAAATATAAAACAATGAACATTATCCCCCCAGACCCGAATATAAAACAGTGAACATTATTCCCCCGACCCAAATATAAAACAATGAACATTATCCCCCAGACCTGAATATAAAACAGTGAACATTATCCCCCCCCAGACCCGAATATAAAACAGTAAACATTATCCCCCCTCAGACCCGAATATAAAACAATGAACATTATCCCCCCCAGACCCGAATATAAAACAGTGAACATTATCCCCCCAGACCCGAATATAAAACAGTGAACATTATCCCCCCAGACCCGAATATAAAACAGTGAACATTATCCCCTCCAGACACGAATATAAAACAGTGAACATTATCCCCCCAGACCAGAATATAAAACAGTGAACATTATCCCCCAGACCCGAATATAAAACAGTGAACATTATCCCCCCCAGACCCGAATATAAAACAGTGAACATTATCCTCCAGACCGGAATATAAAACAGTGAACATTATCCCCCCCCCAGACCCGAATATAAAACAGTGAACATTAGCCGCCCCAGACCCGAATATAAAACAGTGAACATTATCCCCCCCAGACCCGAATATAAAACAGTGAACATTATCCCCCAGACCCGAATATAAAAGAGTGAACATTATCCCCCCCCAGACCTGAATATAAAACAGTGAATATTATCCCCCCCAGACCCGAATATAAAACAGTGAACATTATCCCCCCCAGATCCGAATGTAAGAGTGAACATTGTCCCCCCCAGACCCGAAGATAAAACAGTGAACATTATCCCCCCCAGACCTGAATATAAAACAGTGAATATTATCCCCCCCAGACCCGAATATAAAACAGTGAACATTATCCCCCCCAGATCCGAATGTAAGAGTGAACATTGTCCCCCCCAGACCCGAATATAAAACAGTGAACATTATCCCCCCCCAGACCTGAATATAAAACAGTGAATATTATCCCCCCCAGACCCGAATATAAAACAGTGAACATTATCCCCCCCCAGACCTGAATATAAAACAGTGAATATTATCCCCCCCAGACCCGAATATAAAACAGTGAACATTATCCCCCCAGACCCGAATATAAAACAGTGAACATTATCCCCCCAGACCCGAATATAAAACAGTGAACATTATCCCCTCCAGACCCGAATATAAAACAGTGAACATTATCCCCCCAGACCAGAATATAAAACAGTGAACATTATCCCCCAGACCCGAATATAAAACAGTGAACATTATCCCCCCCAGACCCGAATATAAAACAGTGAACATTATCCCCCAGACCCGAATATAAAACAGTGAACATTATCCCCCCCAGACCCGAATATAAAACAGTGAACATTATCCCCCAGACCGGAATATAAAACAGTGAACATTAACCCCCCCAGAACCGAATATAAAACAGTGAAGATTATCCCCCCCAGACCCGAATATAAAACAGTGAACATTATCCCCCAGACCCGAATATAAAACAGTGAACATTATCCCTCAGACCCGAATATAAAACAGTGAACATTATCCCTCAGACCCGAATATAAAGCAGTGAACATTATCCCCCCCCAGACCCGAATATAAAACAGTGAACATTATCCCCCCCAGACCCGAATATAAAACAGTGAACATTATCCCCCCAGACCCGAATATAAAACAGTGAACATTATTCCCCCCCAGACCCGAATATAAAACAGTGAACATTATCCCCCCAGACCCGAATATAAAACAGTGAACATTATTCCCCCCCAGACCCGAATATAAAACAGTGAACATTATCCCCCCCAGACCCGAATATAAAACAGTGAACATTATCCCCCCCCAGACCCGAATATAAAACAGTGAACATTATCCACTCCACACTTGAATACAAAATTGTCCTGATGGATTCAGACAACATTATCACAATATTCCAAATGTGTTTTTTCCAGGAATAGATTCAGCGGCTGCATCACTGGAGGCCAGAGATACTCTCATACTCGGCTCATGTGAGGAATCCCTCCAATGAGGCTCAGGAATGCTGCAACCAGAGTCACGTGACCACCAAGTGTGTAACTGAACAAACTACCGCAACGTTGAAGATGTGTTTCAGTGTGAAATGATTTGCTTCACCTGTTGCTTCAGATGAGAGAGAAAATGTCCCTTTCTGGGGTAATTTGACCTTGACCCAGGCACTTTTCAGATCTGAAAGTGATGGCCTTTAGCACAATCACAAGGCTGCACAATACAGAGGGAACACTAATCTGTTTCATTCTGTGACTATGTCGTGGTTACACGAGTGATACTTTCCACTAATTAGCTGCCAGCACCAAAAAGGCATTCAGCCCCCCACACAAATGAGCAAGACTGGGTATGAATATCTTTATTTGGTAGCAAATACCATTAGCTTTCGGAGCGCTGCTCCTTCATCAGATAGAGCTCTCAAACAGGGCACAGAGACACAAAATCAAGTCACAGAATACTGATAAGAATGCGAATCTCTACTGCTAACCAGGTCTTAAAGATACAAACAATGTGAGTGGAGGGAGCATTAAGCACAGGTTAAAGAGATGTGTATTGTCTCCAGACAGTAACCCCCACAGCTTGCCTCCTGGACTTGCAGAATCTCACTGGCTGTCCTGTCTGGAGACAATTGGAAATCTTAAGCAGTGGAACCTTTCAGACACTGAATTGTACAGTTTGCACCAAACATCAATTTCAGATTTCAGGAAAAGTTCATAAACTTATTATCAACAAGTTCCTGTTGAGAGTTCCTGAATTTAAAAAATCACAGATGGTGCTTTTAAAAAGGGACACAGCAGCCCTGAAAATCAGTGACATCTCAGAACATTAAACTTCAGCCAGTTGTAGCGATTGTTAATGTCAGCAGAAACAAACCAAATATTGTCAGACTATCAATCCTGGATGTGATTAACAGCTGCAGTAACTGCAAAGTCCAACTCCTGCTGACAATTGTGAACTTGCAGATGTGTCAGCAAGTGGGATGACCGAGTGTATCCCTTCCCACACACAGAGCAGGTGAATGGCCTCTCCCCAGTGTGCGTGAGCTCATGGAAATGCAGGCTGCCAGACTGAGTGAATCCCTTCCCACACATGGAGCAAGTGAATGGTCTCTCCCCAGTGTGAGTGCGTTGATGAGCAGTGAGGATTGATAACTGCCTGAAACTCTTTCCACAGTATGTGCAAATAAATGGCTTCTCCTCAGTGTGAATTCGCTGATGTGACAGGAGGCCGGATGAATTGGTGAATTCCCTCCCACACGTGGAACAGGTGAACAGCCTTTCCCCAGTGTGAACTCGCTTGTGTGTACTGAGGTTGGATGAAGACCTGAACCTCTTTCCACAGGAAGTGCAGCTGAACGGTCTCTCCTCTGTGTGAACTCGCTGGTGTGACAGCAGGTTAGATGACAGAGTGAATCTCTTACCACACACAGAACAGGTGAATGGCTTCTCTCCTGTGTGAATTCGCTGGTGTGACCAAAGACCGGATGGCCCAGCAAAATCCTTCCCACACAAGGAGCAGGTGAACGATCTCTCCCCAGTATGAACTCGCTGATGTGCACTGAGGTTGGATGAACATGAGAACCCCTTTCCACAGGTGGAGCAGCTGAACGGCCTCTCCTCAGTGTGAGTTCGCTGGTGTAACAGCAGGTGGGATGAGGTAGTGAATCCTTTCCCACACACAGAACAGATGAATGGCCTCTCTCCAGTGTGACTGTGTCTATGGTTTTCCAGCAAGTATGGATAATTGAATCCTTTACCACAATCCTCACATTTCCACGGTTTGTCCATGGTGCTGGTATCCTTCTGTCTCTCCAGGTTGGATGATTAGTTGAAGCCTCACCCACATACAGACCATGTGTATGGTTTCTCCCCACTGTGAATGGTGTAATGTCTTTCAGGATATGTAACTTGTTAAAGCTCTATCCACAGTCAGTTCACTGGAGCACTCTCACTTGGGTGTGTGTGTGTCTCCGTTCTTTTGCTGTCACATTGAATTTTGAAATTTTCTCCCACTGACAAAACAGGGAATGATTTCTCCCTCCACTGTCAAAAGCAATCATATTCAGGCCAGAATGAATCGAATGGCTCTGTCAGACTTTGATCTGAAGTTTAGTTTGAGTTTCCTGTCTGTGAATCCTCCTCATCAAGTTCCCTGCAAAAAGAGTTTTAAAAAACTAATTCAGAACAGACAATTTCAGTTTCCACGAAACATTTCTCTATCTCATTTATCTTGAGCTGTAATCCCCATCCCACACACTCTCTCTCTTGTCCCCGAGCTGAAATCAAACTCATTGCCCCATCTCCACTCTGAGCCCAGCTCCCTCTCCCTCCAGCTGGATTCAGTCCTCCAGACCATGTACAGATTGAGAGTACAGTCAAGGAGTCAATTATTTTCCTTCCAAGTCAGGGGACGTGCAGCCCCACTGACTCTGTTGTTACCACAATGGGCACATGTGCTCTGCCCACCAATGAAACACCACAGTGACCATTAACATGGGCCTGTTCCTAGGAAAGGCTTCATTTTATTTGTGCCACAACAGCAGCGGAATTACCTCCTGCACAGGCACAAAGGTATCATCAGTCACAGAAAATAATTGCAGCTGGTGTCTCAAACCTCATTTTACCATTTGCTCTCAGACATTCTCAATTCAATTTTGAAATGCAAACTGAAATCTGCAATTATGGGGTAAATTAAAACACATTTTAATGGTCATTTTCAGAATGACTATTCCTGAGAATTAATTCCCAAGTCAGTAAATTAAAATTCTCATCAGCAATGGAGGTGGCACAGTGGTTAGCACTGCTGCCTCACAGCTCCAGGGACCTGGGTTCGATTCCCAACTGGGGTTACTGTCCTTGTGTAGTCTGCCCGTTCTCCCCATGTCTGCGTGGGTTTTCTCCAGATGCTCCGGTTTCCTCCCATTGTCCAAAGAGATGCCAGTTGGGGGAATTGGCTATGCTAAATTGCCCCTTAGGGTCCTGGGATGAGTAGGTTAGAGGGATTAGCAGGTTACATATGTGGGGTTACGGGAACAGGGCCTAGGTGGGATTGTTGCCAGTGCAGACTCGATGGGCCGAATCACCTCCTTCAGCACTGTCGGGATTCTATGAAATACATTGGGAGAATTGCTATTTTAATGGGTATTTTCACAAGTGCTATAAAATGATTTTTCAAAACAAATTATTATTTTCTTCAACAGATCATTAATAAATAAAAAGTATTTAATAAAACAACCACCCAGTGTGGGGTTCTGGATTCTAACTCAGGGTTTCTGAGCTCCAGGAACCACTAACTGAACCAACCGGGAATTGTCTCCGCAAAACTTCCCCAACTCCCTCCCGGGAAAAAGCTGCAAACCCGGGAGCTGCAGCTTTTTACTGGGGGTGTTGGGGCCTCCAGCGGGTGTTTGTGAATCCTCCCCACTCACCTGGGCCTGTTCCCGGGAGGGAGGGAGAAGCCCCGCAGCTGCAAACCAGGGAGCTGACAATGATTCTGAAGGGTTTGCGGATCCACAAAGTGTTTCCAAATCCTCCCAGCCACCGCCTAACGCTGACTCCGCTTCTCCGGGACAAACAAGCGCCAAGGACAGCAATGACACTGCGCATGCTCCACATCACAATGACCGAGGGACTGATTGACGGCAGCTCCGGACCAATAGGAAGAGGGGGCGGAGCTGGAGGACCGAGCGGGAGCGGCGGGTCCTCCAACCAATCGGAGTGAATGAGGGGCGCGACCTGAAGCATGCGCAGTGCGGGTAATGGCGACGGACGGCCGGTTTTAGTTTGGAAGCGAGATCAATACGAGGTAGAGGGCGGCGCGCGGGGAATGATAAATGTGGCGGGTGGGTGGAGAGACTTTGTAAACATGTTGTTCAAACCCAAACCCCGGAAATGAACTTCCCGGTCCCCCCCTTTGTACCCAATGGAGCGGCAGCTTGTAGTGTTAGACCCGGGCTGACTGCCGCCATTGAGGCTGCAGGTGGGAGGCCGGCAGGGATTGTGATCGGAGAGTGAAGCCCTGACGTCACAATGGAATGGGTGAGAGTGTGACGTCACAATGGAATGGGTGAGGGTGTGTCGTCACAATGGAATGGGTGAGGGTGTGACGTCACAATGGAATGGGTGAGAGTTCCAGATGAGCTGAGACTGGGCTGGAGTCGGGCGATGGCACTGACATGTGGCCCGGTGGCACAGTGGTTAGTGCAGCTGCCTAACAGCGCCAGGAACCCGGGTTCAATTCCAGCCTCGGGTCGCTGTCTGTGCAGAGTTTCTACATTCTACCCGTGTCTGTGTGGGTTTCCTCCGGGTGTTCCGGTTTCCTTCCACAGTCCAAAGATGTGCCGGTTAGACGGATTGGCCATGATAAATTGCCACTTGGTATCAGGGGGTTAACAGGTAAATATGTGGATAGGGCCTGGATGGGATTGTTGTCGGTGCAGGCTCGATGGGCTGAATGGCCTCCTTCTACGCTGTATTTTATTATTCATTATCATTAATTAATTACTATTAATGCTTCTATGAATGAAGGTGGTCTTGATGATGATGTGGACATGTGGCTGGAAGCTCATCTTGGGATGAACTATTTCACCCTGGTTATGAACAGCCTGGTCCAGCCTCAGACAGTTGCCAGGAGGAGAGATAAAGTTGTTGGTGAGGGAGTGGAGTTCATAGTGGGGACTGAACACAATGGGTTCAGTCTTCCCAGTATTTATATGAAATAAATTTCTGTTCTTTCAGTACTGGATGTCAGACAAGTCAGGATGGTGTGTGAGTTGGAGAGGAACTTGGAGCTGATGGTGTTCACAGGGTTTGGAAATTCTGTCAAAGTTCCTGTTGAGTTGTCGATGCATAAAATCTCTCTCCTCACCTCCGGCCTCTCCTACTTCTCTCTGTTTCCACTCAGGGTGTGGAGATGCCGGCGTTAGACTGGGGTAAGCATAGTAAGAAGTCTCACAACACCAGGTTAAAATCCAACAGGTTAATTTGGTAGCATAAGCCACAGGCTTTTGGAGTGCTGCCCCTTCATCAGATGAGTGTGAGTTCTGTTCACAAACAGGGCATATAAAGACACAAACTCAATTTACAAGGTAATGGTTGGAATGCGAGTCTTTACAGGGAATCAAGTCTTAAAGGTACAAACAATGTGAGTGGAGAGAGGGTTAAGCACAGGTTAAAGAGATGTGTATTGTCTCCAGCCAGGACAGTTGGTGAGATTTTGCAAGCCCAGGCATGTCGTGGGGATTACAGATAGTGTGACATGAACCCAAGATCCCGGTTGAGGCCGTCCTCATGTGTGATTGACAGATCCATGCTCACTGCTTCCTGCCCTGGACGCAGTGAGCTGAAAATTTCCATGCAGGCTGCCAGACAGATAGATGTCCACATTACTGGAGTAAAAATGTGTGGAATATACAGACCGAATTCACTTCATTCCCTTCAGTTGCTGCAAGTCCCCAATTTCCCCCAGAATGAGAAAAGAAATGGAAAGGGGGAAACATTGATTTCCTCCCAGATGTTGCCCAGAGGAGGAAGATTCACTCTGAAGCTCATTGGCCAACTTCTGCATTGTGACGTCACAATGGAGCCCTGCCTGAATCAGCCAATAGGAGTCACTCTGCTCCGCGGTGATGTCTCCGGGTTCCAGTGCGCAGGCCCGGGCGCGCGGACCCGGGAGCCCCGCCCCCATCCATTGTTCCCCATCCCCTTACACCTCCTTGAGTCAAGGTTTCCAGGCAACCGGCTGGCGGCTCCGGCCAGAACGAGAAGCCGCTCGGTGAGCTCCCCCTCCCCCTGGCCCGGGACTGCGCATGTGCGGGGGAGAGGGAAAGCTGCGCATGTGCGGGGGAGAACCCACCCTCTGATCTTCATGCTGAGGTGTTGACCAATGGGAATAGTTGGAGGACCGGAAGGATTCTGGTCTTCCGGCCAATCTGAGCGCAGGCTTTGTGTGAATGAAGATTGATCTTCAGACTGACTGAAACTTCCTCCTGTCACTAATATCTGTGAGTAAAACACTTTCTTTTCTCCCCCTTTCCATTTCTTTTCTCATTCTGGGGGAAATTGGGGACTTGCAGCAACTGAAGGGAAAGGAATTGAATCCAGGGAGGGTGCAGACTCTGGAAAGGTTGGCCCAGGTCTCTCTCTCTCTCTTAAACCAGAAAATGATCCATTTCTGCCCATTGTTTGCTGTTAGCCAATCTTCTATCCACGCCAATATGTTCCCCCCGCAGCATGAATTTTTATTTGCTGCAATAACCTTTGATGTGGCACCTCATCAAATGTCTTCTGGAAATCTGAGTACAGCGCATCCACCGGTTTCCCTTTATCCAATTCCCGATGGGGAATTTTAGAAAATTGAACAACACATCAACTATCTCACTCTGTTAAGACCCGAGAATGAAGCCCAGCAGGACCCGAGGACTCATCAGCCCACAGCTCCAACAGTTTGCTGAGGACCACTTCCCTGGGAATTGTGCTTTTTCAGAGTTCATCCCACACTTCTGTTTTCTGATTTCCAGCTGTTTCTGAGTTTTAACTGTATCCTCTATTGTGAACACCGAGGCAAAATACTTGTTCAATTCATCTCCCAGCTCCTTATTTTTCATTATCAATTCCTGGACTCACTTTCTATTAGACAGTTAAGAAATGAGGTGGAGCAAGTGACTGAAGTGTCAGTCGGGGAGCACTATTGGGAGCACCAATAGTTTCAAAATAGTTCTGGAAAAAGATAGGACAGGTCCACAGGTCAAGGCCCTAAACTGGAGCAGGGCCACTTTTGTGGGCATTAGGCAGGATCGAGCAGATGTTGATTAGGTGAGTTTGTTTGAAGGGAAAGGAATGACTGGCAAATGGGAGGTTTTAAAAGTGTGATGGCAAGAGTCCAGGGGCAGTATATTCCTGTTAAGATGAAGAGAAAGAATGGTAAATTTAGGGATCTCTGGCAGACAAGGGACATTGAGGCTCTGGTCAGGTAAAAGAAGGAAGCATACATTGGGTTTAGGCAATCGGGGACAAGTGAATCACTCTGACTATAAAAAGTGTAAGAAAATACTGAAGAGGGAAATCAGGAGGACAAAAAGAGGGTATGATATGGATCTGGCAGGTAAGATTAAAGAAAATTCCAAGAGGTTCTATCACGATATTAAGAGTAAAAGGGTGGCTAGAGAGAGAATAGATCCCCTTAAAAATCAGTATGGCCATCTGTGTGTGGAGCCACAGGAGATGGGTGAGATTTTTAATGAATACTTCTCCTCTGTGTTTACTGCGGAGAGCACCATGAGTGCTAAAGAAATAAGGGAAACAAGTGGTGATGTCTTGGGCACACGCATGTTACTTGGGAGGAGGCATCTGCAGCCTTATAAAAGGAAATTACTGCGGATGCTGGAATCTGAAACCAAGAGAGAAAATGCTGGAAAATCTCAGCAGGTCTGGCAGCATCTGTAAGGAGAGAAAAGAGCTGATGTTTCTTGTCTAGATGACCCTTTGTCAATGCTCTGGAACATCAGTTCTTTTCTCTCCATACAGATGCTGCCAGACCTGCTGAGAATGGGGAGAGAGTGTGTGGGGTGGAGATTTACAGCTTTTGGGGAATGAGAGAGGAAAGAATGTTCCATAGAAATTGTCTGTTCTGAATTTCTATCCTGTACTGACACTGATGACTTTTGTAAACTCATTTTACAGGATATTGAAAGAGAAACCACAGGCCGAAATCTCAAACGTCACGTCTCGATCAGACAGAGTCATATTCCTTGGGACCTCAATATCATCGGACTTTGAATCCAGAAGGAGAAGTGATTGTCCAGTCTGTCAATTTGAAAAGATTTGAAATGTCAGTGTGAGTGAAAAAGCATCAATACACTGCCACACTTGAGTGAGAGTGTTCCAATGCACTGACGAAAGAGCTTTAACCAGTTACACAGTCTGAATAAATATCACACCATTCACAGCGGGGAGAGACTGTAATCTTGTTCTGTGTGTGGACGAAGTTTCAACTAATTGTCCACCCAAGAGAGAGGTAAGGACACCTGCACCATGGAGAAACCATGGAAACGTGTGGACTGTAGGAAGAGATACAGATACCCGGTTGTGAACGTGCCCTCGTCATTCTACAGGAGCCTATTGCGCAGGCGCAGTGCTGTATCTGGAGCATCCGCAGTGTCACTTTGCTCGGAGTCCTGTGAATGGGGGAGACGCCTTTTTCAGCGGGTGAGTTGGTGGGGCTGCGGGAGAAATGTAGCCGGGAGTCGGGGTAGGGAGGGAGCTCTGGCTTCACAAACACCCGCTGTCGGCCGCACGGCCCGAATACACCCTGCAGGTCCAGACATCTCTTCTCTCAGAGGATTTCTCTTCCACAGGGACCAGTGGAAGCTCAGGATCATTGAATATATTCCAGTTCGACAGATCTTTGACTGACAAGGGTGTCAAGGATTATGGGGAACAGACAAGAAGATGGAGCAAAAGCTAAGATGTGGGGGGATTTCTTCACTCAAGGATGTGGTAAATCTTTGGAATTCTCAATCCCTGAGGACCGTGAAACCTCAGTCATCAACTATTTTCAAGAGAGAGATTGATTGGTTTCTAGATATTGAAGATATCAAGGGATATGGGTTTAGTGTGGGGAGAATGATGCTGAGGTAGATGAACGAATTATCTCATTGAATAGTTTAAAAGACTCGATGGGCCAAATGGCCGACTGCAGCTCCTATTTGTTCTGGTCTCTGTGTCCAGGACAGGAAGCAGTGAGCATGGATCTGTCAATCAGCCTCAATCAGCACCTTCAGGAGAATTGGGAGGGTGAATATTAGATACAGCAGAGTGAGAATGGAGGGAGAGTGTGTGGGATGGAGATTTACAGCTTTTGGGGACTGAAATAGGAAAGAATGTTCCATAGAAACTAGAACCATAGAAAATTACAGCTCAGAAACAGGCCTTTTGGCCCTTCTTGTCTGTGCCGAATCATTTTATGCCTCGTCCCACTGACCTGCACTTGGACCATATCCCTCCACACCCCTCTCCATGAACCCGTCCAAGTTTTTCTTAAATGTTAAAAGCATTTAACTATTTTATTTGGCAGCTCATTCCACACTCCCACCACTCTCTGCGTGAAGAAGCCCCCCCTAATATTCCCTTTAAACTTTTCTCCTTTCACTCTTAACCCATGCCCTCTGGTTTTTTTCTCCCCGAGCCTCAGCGGAAAAAGCCTGCTTGCATTCACTCTATCTATACCCATCAAAATCTTATACACCTCTATCAAATCTCCCCTCAATCTTCTACGCTCCAGGGAATAAAGTCGCAACCTATTCAATCTCTCTCTGTAACTCAGCTTCTCAAGTCCCAGCAACATCCTTGTGAACCTTCTCTGCACTCTTTCAACCTTATTAACATCCTTCCTGTAACTAGGTGAGCAAAACTGTACACAATACTCCAGATTCGGCCTCACCAATGCCTTATATAACCTTACCATAACGCTCCAACTTTTATACTCGATACTCCGATTTATGAAGGCCAATGTACCAAAGACACTCTTTACGACCCTATCCACCTGTGACATCACTTTTAGGGAATTCTGTACCTGTATTCCCAGATCCCTCTGTTCAACTGCACTCTTCAGAGTCCTACCATTTACCCTGTACGTTCTTCTTTGGTTTGTCCTTCCAAAGTGCAATATCTCACACTTGTCTGCATTAAATTCCATTTGCCATTTTTCAGCCCATTTTTCTAGTTGGTCCAAATCCCTCTGCAAGCTTTGAAAACCTTCCTTACTGTCCACTACACCTCCAATCTTTGTATCATCAGCAAACTTGCTGATCCAATTGACCACATTATCATCCAGATCATTGATATAGATGACAAACAACAATGGACCCAACACCGATCCCTGCGGCACACCACTAGTCACAGGCCTCCACTCAGAGAAGCAATCCTAGAACTGTCTGTTCTGAATTTCTATCCTGTACTGACACTGATGACTTTTGTAAACCCATTTTACAGGATATTGAAAGAGGAATCACAGGCCGAAATCTCAAACGTCGCGTCTAGATCTGACAGAGTCATATTCCTTGGGAGCTGAATATCATCGGACTTTGAATCCAGAAGCAGAAATGATTTGATAAGATTTCAAACATCAGTATGACTGGAAAAGTACCAACACTCTGCCACACTCGAGTGAGAGTGTTCCAGTGCACGGACTAAAGAGTTTCAACCAGTTCCACAGCCTGAATAAATATCACATCATTCACAGCGGGGAGAGACTGTACTTGTGTTGTGAGCGTGGACGAGGCTTCAACTGATTGTCCACCCAAGAAAGAGGCAAGGACACCTGCACCATGGAGAAACCATGGAAATGTGGGGACTGTGGGAAGAGATACAGTTACCCATCAGAGCTGGAAGCTCATCGGCGCAGCCACACTGGGGAGAGGCCATTCACCTGCTCGCAGTGTGAGAAGGGATTCATT
Source organism: Mustelus asterias (assembly GCF_964213995.1). Lineage (NCBI taxonomy): Eukaryota > Metazoa > Chordata > Chondrichthyes > Carcharhiniformes > Triakidae > Mustelus > Mustelus asterias. The sequence goes on from NW_027590142.1 coordinate 716,398, forward strand.
CAGTCATCCAGCCTGCAGAGACACCAGCAAATTCACACTGGAGAGAGACTGTTCATCTGCTCTCAGTGTGGAAAGGGATTCACTCGGTCATCCCACCTGCAGACACACCAGAGAGTTCACACTGGAGAGAGACCGTTCACCTGCTCTCAGTGTGGGAAGGGATTCACTCAGTTATCCAGCCTGCAGACACACCAGCGAGTTCACACTGGGGAGAGGCCCTTCACCTGCTCTCAGTGTGGGGAGGGATTCACTTGTTCATCTAACCTGCAGGTGCACCAGCGAGTTCACACTGGGGAGAGGCCATTCACCTGCTCTCAGTGTGAGAAGGGATTCATTTGTTTATCCCGCCTGCGGAGGCACCAGCGAGTTTACACTGGGGAGAAACCATTCACCTGCTCTCAGTGTGGGAAGGGATTCACTGACTCATCCAGCCTGCGGATACACCAGCGAGTTCACACTGGGGAGAGGCCGTTCACCTGCTCTCAATGTGGGAAGGGATTCAGAGTTTCATCCCAGCTGCTGAGACACCAACAATTTCATGAGTGATTCCAGAGGTTGGATTCTGCTGTTATTGTTTCTGCTCTCAATTACATCCAGGACTGCATTTTGTTCATTCTCACAGTTGGTCAATGGGGAGGGTCAGGGGGTTTCTTTCTGCTGGACTGGCCGGTCTCACGACTTTGCCTCCAGTGGGCTGATTCTCTTTGAGTCTTGTTGCGAATACCTGGTTTCAGATTTCACAAGGATCACAGAGTGACAGGATGTTAGGAGGTTATAGAGGTTTAGAACATGGAAACAGGCCCTTCGGCCCAACTTGTCCATGCTGCTCAGTTTTTACCACTAAGCTAGTCCCAAAAGGGGCGGCACGGTGGCACAGTTGTTAGCACTGCTCCTTCACAGCTCCAGGGACCTGGGTTCAATTCCCGGCTTGGGTCACTGTCTGTGTGGAGTTTGCACATTCTCCTCGTGTTTGCGTGGGTTTCCTCCGGGTGCTCCGGTTTCCTCCCACAGTCCAAAGATGTGCGGGTTCGGTTGATTGGCCATGCTAAAAATTGCCCTTAGTGTCCTGAGATGCGTAGGTTAGAAGGATTAGTGGGTAAATATGTAGGGATATGGGGATAGGGCCTGGGTGGGATTGTGGTCGGTGCAGACTCGATGGGCCGAATGGCCTCTTTCTGTACTGTAGGGTTTCTATGTTTCTGTGTTAATTGCCCGTATTTTGCCCATATCCCTCCATACCCATCTTACCCATGTAACTGTCTAAATGCTTTTGAAAAGACAGTATTGTACCCGCCTCTACTACTGCCTCTGGCAACTCGTTCCAGACACTCACCACCACCTGAGTGAAAAACTGCCCCTCTGGACCCTTTTGTAACTCTCCCCTCTCACTTTAAACCTAAAACTAAGAACAAGGAATGTATCGATAAAATGATTAGAGAACAGAGCCAACGTTTCGAGTCTGGATGACACTTCATATGAGCTGTTATGAAGGGTCATCCAGTATCAAAACATTAGCTATATTCTCTCTCCACAGATGCCGTCAGACCCGCTGAGATTTTCCAGCATTTTCTGTTTTTGTTTCAGATTCCAGCATCCGCAGTATTTTACTTTTATGATAAAATGATTAGTTCTGATTGGAATCCCCACGACCCTCCCGCAAGACAGGGGGAGTGATGGCAAAGGGAGAAAAAGGATAAGGATGATAAAGACTGCGTTCTGATTCTCGGTGCCCATGTAGTTTTAACAAAACGAGTGAACCAGTTTATAAAGAACAGAAGTTACCCATCGCTAACAAAAACTGATCAAATTAAAATAATTAGGTTGAGGAAGAGAACAAAAGAATTAATAGATGAAGTTTAAAATCAACTTTGTTTTGCTGTTAGAGAAGTTTTTAAAAATTATGTAAAGTGATGTAACTGTGTAACAAGTGTTTTCTGTTCACTCCCCGCTTTAGGTCCTGTAGAAAAGTTAACCCTTTCAGCAGACAGTTGATTTCGTCATAGAGTCATAGAGGTTTACAGCATGGAAACGGGCCCTTTGGCCCAACTTGTCCATGCCGCCCCTTTTTTAACCCCTAAGTTAGTCCCAATTGCCCGCGTTTGGCCCATATCCCTCTATACCCATCTTACCCATGTAATGGTCCAAACACTTTTTAAGGTTGAACCCACCTCTACTATTACTGCTAGCACGAGGGGACATAGCTTTAAATTGAGGGGTGAGAGTTCTTTACTAGAGAGTAGTAAGGGCGTGGAATGCCCTGCCTGCAGCAGTCGTGGACTCGTCAACATTAAGAGCATTCAAATGGTTATTGGATAAACATATGGATGATATTGGAATAGTGTAGATTAGAGGGGCTTTAGATTGGTTCCACTGGTCGGCGCAACATCGAGGGCCAAAGGGCCTGTACTGCGCTGTAATGTTTTATGTTCTATTACCTCTGGCAGCTTTTTCCAGACACTCATCACCCTCTGTTAGAAAGAAATGCCCCTCTGGACCCTTTTGTATCTCTCCCCTCTCTTAAACCTATGCTCTCTAGTTTTAGACTCCCCTACCTTTGGGAAAAGATGTTGACTATGTAGCTGATCTATGCTTCTCATTATTTTATAAACCTCTATAAGGTCATCCCTAAGCCTCCTACACTCCAGGGAAAAACGTCTCAGTCTATCCAGCCTCTCCTTATAACTCAAACCATCAAGTCCTGGTAGCATCCTTGTAAATCATTTCTGCACTCTTTCTAGTTTAATAATATCCTTTCCATAATAGGGTGACCAGAACTGTACACAGTATTCCACATGTGGTCTTCCCAATGTCTTGTACAACTTCAACAAGACATTCTAACTCCTGTATTCAATGTTCTGACCGATGAAACCAAGCATGCCGAATGCCTTCTTCACCACTCTGTCCATCTGTGACTCCACTTTCAAGGAGTTATGAACCTGTACCCCTCGATCTCTTTGTTCTTTAACTCTCCCCAACGCCCAACCATTAACCTGCCCAGGTTCGATCGACCAAAATGCATCACCTCGCATTTATCTAAATTAAACTCCATCTGCCATTCGTCAGCCCATTGGCCCAATTGATCAAGATCCTGTTGCAATCCTAGATAACCTTCTTCACTGTCCACTATGCCACCAATCTTGGTGCCATCTGAAAACTTACGATCCATGCCTCCTACATTGTCATCCAAATCATTCTTATAAATGTCAAATAACAGTGGACCCAGCAGCGATCCCTGAGGCACCCCGCTGGTCACAGGCCTTCAGTAGGGCAGATGGACGGCTGAATCCCTTCCCACACACACAGCAGGTGAAGGGCCTCTCCCCAGTGTGAATTCTCTGGTGGTTCAATAGGGCAGATGGGCGGCTGAATCCCTTCCCACACACACAGCAGGTGAATGGCCTCTCCCCAGTGTGAATTCTCTGGTGGTTCAATGGGGCAGATGGGCGGCTGAATCCCTTCCCACACACACAGCAGGTGAATGGCCTCTCCCCAGTGTGAGTATATTGGTGCTTTAGCAGATCCTTTTTGTTTTTAAAGCTCTTCTTACAGTCAGAACAATTAAAAAGTTTGTTGTCAGAGTGAATAAGTTGATGTGTCTGCAGGTGGGATGACTGAATGAATCCTTTCCCACACACAGAGCAGGTGAACGGTCTCTCCCCAGTGTGAATGCGTTGGTGTGTCAGCAGATCTTTTTTGCATTTAAAACTCTTCTCACAGTCAGAACACGTAAACAGTTTCTCATCCGTGTGAACAAGTTGGTGTGTCACAATGTGGGATGAGCGAGTGAATCCCTTCCCACACACAGGGCAGGTGAACAGCCTCTCCCCAGTGTGAACCTGTTGGTGTGTCAGAAGGTTGTATGAATGGGTGAATCCCTTCCCACAAACGGAGGAGGTGAATGGTCTCTCCCCAGTGTGACTGCACCAATGAACTTCCAGTTGTGATGGGAAACCGAATCCTTTCCCGCACTCCACACATTTCCACGGTTTCTCCATGGTGTTGGTGCCCTGGTGTTTCTCCAGGTTGGATGATCAGTTGAAACCTCGTCCACACACACAACATACATGTAGATTCACCCTGCTGTGAACTGTGTGATGTTTTTTCAGGCTGTGGACGAGTTAAAGCTCTTTCCACAGTCAGTTCACTGGAACACTCTCAATCGGGTGTGTGTTTGTTCCAATGCTTTTCCGGTCACACTGATGTTTAAAGTCTTTACTGACAGACAGAAGAGTCAAACATTTCTCCTCCCGCATTCAAAGACCGATGATATTCAGCTCCTAATGAACAAAATGACTTTGCCAGTCATGATGTTCGGTTTGAGTTTTCTGTCTGCCAATCCTCCACTTCCAATATCGTGTAAAAAAAAATTTGGAAAAGTCATCACTGTCAGTCCGGAATAGAAATCCTGAACAGACAATTCTAGTTTCTCCGGAACATTTTTTCCTCTCTTGTTCCCCAAAATCTGTAAATCCCCATCCCACACACTCTCCCTCCTCCCTGGGCTTAAACCCATCTCACCATCTGTACCATTTCTTTCCTCCACTCCCAGTTTTCTCCCTCCCTCTCCTCTGTCTGTGTTCAGTTCTCCAGCTCCTGTCTGCAGACTGACAATAAAACCAATGGGTCTTATTGGGGGTGTTGGGGCCTCCAGAGGGTGTTTGTGAATCCTCCCCGCCCACCTCCCAGGGTTTCCTTCCTTCCCAGAGATCAGAGTCCTCATTGATTTGAGGCCAAACTGTAACCTCTTATTTATTGTCCCCCTCCCCCATCCTCTGATGTGAACCATCCTCCAGTGGCTGAGCCAGGGTGGGGCCGTTAACCTGGGCCTGTTCCCGGGAGGGAGGGAGGGAGAAGCCCCGCAGCTGCAAACCAGGGAGCTGACAATGATTCTGAAGGGTTTGCGGATCCACAAAGTGTTTCCAAATCCTCCCAGCCACCGCCTAACGCTGACTCCGCTTCTCCGGGACAAACAAGCGCCAAGGACAGCAATGACACTGCGCATGCTCCACATCACAATGCCCGGGGACTGATTGACGGCAGCTCCGGACCAATAGGAAGAGGGAACGGGACTGGAGGACCGAGCGTGAGCGGCTGGTCCTCCAACCAATCGGAGTGGATGAGGGGCGGGACCTGAAGCATGCGCAGTGCGGGTAATGGCGACGGACGGACGGACGGATGGTTTTAATTTGGAAGCGAGATCAATACGAGGTAGAGGGCGGCGTGCGGGGAATGATAAATGTGGCGGGTGGGTGGAGAGACTTTGTAAACATGTTGTTCAAACCCAAACCCCGGAAATGAACTTCCCGGTCCCCCCCTTTGTACCCAATGGAGCGGCAGCTTGTAGTGTTAGACCCGGGCTGACTGCCGCCATTGAGGCTGCATGTGGGAGGCCGGCAGGGATTGTGATCGGAGAGTGAAGCCCTGACGTCACAATGGAATGGGTGAGAGTGTGAGGTCACAATGGAATGGGTGAGAGTGTGACGTCACAATGGAAAGAGATAGGATCAGGCAGGCTAGGAAAGTGTTTCTCTGGAGTAAAGGGAAATACAGTGTCATCAGGGAGGAAATTAGACGGGTAAATTGGAAGGAGGCATTCTTGGGGAAAAGTACCGAAGGAAAGTGGAGGATTTTCAAGGAATGTTTGTCTGGAGCTCTGCATGACAACGTTCCGATGAGACAGGGGGGTGTTGGTAGGGTACGGGAACCGTGGTGCACGAAGGTTGTGATGAACCTGGTGAATAAGAAAAGAGAGGCGTACAGAAGGTTCAGAGAGCTAGGAGGTGTTAAGGATTTAGAAGAGTATACGGGATGTAGGAAGGAGCTTAAGAAGGAAATTAGGAGAGCGAGAAGGGGCCATGAGAAGGCCTTGGCGGGTAAGATTAAGGAGAATCCCAAGGCTTTCTACAAATATGTCAAGAGTAAAAGGATGAGATGTGAAGGCATAGGACCCTTAAAAGGTGAAGGGGGAAAAGTTTGTGTGGAACCGTTAGAAATGGCGGAGCTGCTTAATGAATACTTTACCTCGGTATTCACGGTGGAAAGGGATCTGGGTGGTTGTACTGCTGGTTTGCGGTGGACAGAAAGGATCGAGCATGTGGACATAAAGAAAGAGGATGTGTTGGAACTATTGAATGGCATCAAGGTTGGTAAGTCGCCGGGACCGGATGGGATGTACCCCAGGTTACTGTGGGAGACGAGGGAGGAGATTGCGGAGCCTTTGGCGATGATCTTTGCATCGTCGATGGAGACGGGAGAGGTTCCGGAGGATTGGAGGATTGCAGATGTGGTCCCTATATTCAAGAAAGGGAACAGGGACAGCCCGGGAAATTACCGACCGGTGAGTCTAACCTCAGTGGTTGGTAAGTTGATGGAGAGGATCCTGAGAGACAGGATTTATGATCATCTCGAGAAGTTTAGTATGATCAAAAGTAGTCAGCACGGCTTTGTCAAGGGCAGGTCGTGCCTTACGAGCCTGGTTGAGTTCTTTGAAAATGTGACCAAACACATTGACGAAGGAAGAGCGGTGGATGTGGTCTATATGGACTTCAGCAAGGCGTTCGATAAGGTCCCCCATGCAAGACTTCTTGAGAAAGTGAGAGGGCATGGGATCCAAGGGGCTGTTGCCTTGTGGATCCAGAACTGGCTTGCCTGCAGAAGGCAGAGAGTGGCTGTGGAGGGGTCTTTCTCTGCATGGAGGTCAGTGACCAGTGGAGTGCCCCAGGGATCTGTTCTGGGACCCTTGCTGTTTGTCATTTTCATAAATGACCTGGATGAGGAAGTGGAGGGATGGGTTGGTAAGTTTGCTGACGACACCAAGGTAGGTGGTGTTGTGGATAGTTTGGAGGGATGTCAGAAGTTGCAGCGAGACATAGATAGAATGCAAGACTGGGCGGAGAAATGGCAGATGGACTTCAACCCGGATAAGTGTGTGGTGATCCATTTTGGCAGATCCAATGGGATGAAGCAGCAGTATAATATGAAGGGTACCATTCTTAGCAGTGTAGAGGATCAGAAGGACCTTGGGGTCCGGGTCCATAGGACTCTTAAATCGGCCTCGCAGGTGGAGGATGCGGTCAAGAAGGCGTATGGCGTACTGGCCTTCATTAATCGAGGGATTGAGTTTAGGAGTCGGGAGATAATGCTGCAGCTTTATAGGACCCTGGTTAGACCCCACTTGGAGTACTGCGCGCAGTTCTGGTCCCCTCATTACAGGAAAGATGTTGAAGCCATTGAAAGGGTGCAGAGGAGATTTACAAGGATGTTGCCTGGATTGGGGGGCATGCCTTATGAGGATAGGTTGAGGGAGCTTGGTCTCTTCTCCCTGGAGAGACGAAGGATGAGAGGTGACCTGATAGAGGTTTACAAGATGTTGAGAGGTCTGGATAGGGTAGACTCTCAGAGGCTATTTCCAAGGGCTGAAATGGTTGCTACGAGAGGACACAGGTTTAAGGTGCTGGGGGGTAGATACAGAGGAGATGTCAGGGGTAAGTTTTTCACTCAGAGGGTGGTGGGTGAGTGGAATCGGCTGACGTCGGTGGTGGTGGAGGCAAACTCGTTGGGGTCTTTTAAGAGACTTCTGGATGAGTACATGGGATTTAATGGGATTGAGGGCTATAGATAGGCCTAGAGGTGGGGATGTGATCGGCGCAACTTGTGGGCCGAAGGGCCTGTTTGTGCTGTGGCTTTCTATGTTCTATGTTCTATGTCACAATGGAATGGGTGAGGGTGTGATGTCACAATGGAATGGGTGAGGGTGTGACGTCACAATGGAATGGGTGAGAGTGTGACGTCACAATGGAATGGGTGAGGGTTCCAGATGAGCTGACACTGGGCTGGAGTTGGGCGATGTCACTGACATGTGGCCCGGTGGCGCAGTGGTTAGTGCAGCTGCCTAACAGCGCCAGGGACCCGGGTTCAATTCCAGCCTCGGGTCGCTGTCTGTGCAGAGTTTCTACATTCTCCCCGTGTCTGTGTGGGTTTCCTCCGGGTGTTCCGGTTTCCTTCCACAGTCCAAAGCTGTGCCGGTTAGACGGATTGGCCATGATAAATTGCCACTTGGTATCAGGGGGATTAACAGGTAAATATGTGGATAGGGCCTGGATGGGATTGTTGCCGGTGCAGGCTCGATGGGCTGAATGGCCTTCTCCTACACTGTACTTTATTATTCATTATTATTAATTAATTACTATTAATACTTCTTGATGATGTGGACATGTGGCTGGAAGCTCATCTTGGGATGAGCTGAGACTGTATTAAGAGTAAAAGGGTGACAAGAGAGAGAATAGATCCCCTTAAAAATCAGCATGGCCATCTGTGTGTGGAGCCACAGGAGATGGGTGAGATTTTTAATGAATACTTCTCCTCTGTGTTTACTGCGGAGAGCACCATGGGTACTAAAGAAATAAGGGAAACAAGTGGTGATGTCTTGGCCACACGCATGTTACTTGGGAGGAGGTATCTGCAGCCTTATAAAAGCAAATTACTGCGGATGCTGGAATCTGAAACCAAGAGAGAAAATGCTGGAAAATCTCAGCAGGTCTGGCAGCATCTGTAAGGAGAGAAAAGAGCTGATGTTTCTTGTCTCGATGACCCTTTGTCAAAGCTCTGAAACATCAGTTCTTTTCTCTCCATGCAGATGCTGCCAGACCTGCTGAGAATGGGGAGAGAGTGTGTGGGATGGAGATTTCCAGCTTTTGGGGAATGAGAGAGGAAAGAATGTTCCATAGAAATTGTCTGTTCTGAATTTCTATCCTGTACTGACACTGATGACTTTTGGAAACTCATTTTCCAGGATATTGAAAGAGGAATCACAGACTGAAATCTCAAACGTCACGTCTGAACGTGACAGAATCATATTCCTTGGGACCTCAATATCATCGGACTTTGAATCCAGAAGGAGAAATGATTGTCCAGTCTGTCGATTTGAAAAGATTTGAAATGTCAGTGTGAGTGAAAAAGCATCAACACACTGCCACACTTGGTGAGGGTGTTCCAATGCACTGACTAAAGAGCTTTAACCAGTTACACAGCCTGAGTAAATATCACACCATTCACAGCGGGTAGAGACGGTAATCTTGTTCTGTGTGTGGACAAAGTTTCAACAAATTGTTCACTCAAGAGAGAGGTAAGGACACCAGCACCATGGAGAAACCATGGAAATGTGTGGACTGTGGGAAGAGATACAGAGCCCCATATAAGCTGGAAGCTCATCGGCGCAGCCACACTGGGGAGAAGCTGTTCATCTGCTCTCAGTGTGAGAAGGGATTTAATCAGTTCCCCAGCTTACGGATACACCAGCGAGTTCACGCTGGGGAGAGACCATTCACCTGCTCTCAATGTGGGAAGGGATTCACTCGGTCATCCAGCCTGCAGACACACCAGCGAGTTCACACTGGGGAGAGACCATTCACCTGCTCTCAGTGTGGGAAGGGATTCACTCAGTCATCCGACCTGCAGACACACCAGCGAGTTCACACTGGGGAGAGGCCATTCACCTGCTCTCAGTGTGGGAAGGGATTCAGAGTTTCATCCCGGCTGCTGAGACACCAGCAAGTTCACGAGTGATTCCAGGGGTTGGATTCTGCTGTTATTGTTTCTGCTCTCAGTTGCATCCAGGCTTGCATTTTGTTCATTCTCACAGTTGGTCAGTGGGGAGGGTCAGAGGGTTTCTTTGTGCTGGACTGGCTGGTCTCTGCCTCCAGTGGGCTGATGCTCTTTGAGTCTTTTTGCGAATACCTGGTTTCAAATGTCACAAGGATCACAGAATGACAGGGTGTTAGGAAGTTTAGAGATATTTAGTCAGAAGAAAACAGAGGTTGGCAGTGCAAAGGTACATTTCTGAATGGAGGGCTGTGACAACTGACATTGTGTGGAGATGCCGGCGTTGGACTGGGGTAAACACAGTAAGAAGTCTCACAACACCAGGTTAAAGTCCACCAGGTTTATTTGGTAGCAAATACCATAAGCTTTCGGAGCACTGCTCCTTCGTCAGATGGAGTGGAAATGTGCTCTCAAACAGTGCAAACAGACAGAATCAAGTTGCAGAATATTGATTAGAATGCGAATCCTACAGCCAGCCAGGTCTTAAATGTACAGACAATGTGGGTGGAGGGAACATTAAACACAGGTTAAAGAGATGTGTATTGTCTCCAGACAGAACAGCTCGTGAAATTCTGCAAGTCCAGGAGGCAAGCTGTGGGGGTTACTGATAATGTGACATAAATCCAACATCCCGGTTTAGGCCGTCCTCATGTGTGCGGAACTTGGCTATCAGTTTCTGCTCAGCGACTCTGCGCTGTCGTGTGTAGTGAAGGCCGCCTTGGAGAACGCTTACCTGAAGATCCAAGGCTGAATGCCCGTGACTGCTGAAGTGCTCCCCCACAGGAAGAGAACAGTCTTGCCTGGTGATTGTTGAGCGGTGTTCATTCATCCGTTGTCGTAGCGTCTGCATGGTTTCCCCAATGTACCATGCCTCGGGACATCCTTTCCTGCAGCGTATCAGGTAGACAACGTTGGCCGAGTTGCAAGAGTAGGTACCGTGTACCTGGTCGATGGTGTTCTCACATGAGATGATGGCATCTGTGTCGATGATCCGGCACGTCTTGCAGAGGTTGCTGTGGCAGGGTTGTGTGGTGTCGTGGTCACTGTTCTCCTGAAGGCTCGGTAGTTTGCTGCGGGACAATGGTCTGTTTGAGGTTGTGCGGTTGTTTGAAGGCAAGAAGTGGGGGTGTGGGGATGGCCTTGGTGAGATGTTCGTCTTCATCAATGACATGTTGAAGGCTCCAGAGGAGATGCCGTAGCTTCTCCGCTCCAGGGAAGTACTGGACGACGAAGGGTACTCTGTCCACCATGTCCCGTGTTTGTCTTTTGAGGAGGTTGGTGCGGTTTCAGGAGAACAGTGACCATGACACCACACAACCCAACTCAATAGCCTAATCCTGCTTTTTCCCTTAACCTTTGATCCCATTCGCCCCAAGTGCTTTATCCAGCCGCCTCTTGAATACATTCAATGTTTTGGCATCAACTACTTCCTGCGGTAATAAATTCGACAGGGTCACTATTCTTTGGGTGAAGAAATGTCTCCTCACCTCCGTCCTAAATGGTCTACCCTGAATCCTCAGACTGTAACCCCCGGTTCTGGACTCCCATCGGGAACATCCTCCCTGTATCTATCGTGTCTAGACCTGTTAGAATTTTATAAGTCTCATTGAGATCCCCCCTCATTCATCTGAACTCCAATGAAAACAATCCTAACCTAGTCAGTCTCTCCTCCTACATCAGTCCTGCGATTCCCTGAATCAGCCTGGTAAACATCCTTTGCTCCCTCAGCTTGACACATTTATTTGTCTGTCGAAAAGGATGGTCTTTTTCCTAATGTTCATAATTAAAGGGCAGCTTTCCCCAGGAGATGGCTGACATTTAAGGGGACAGTACATTAATATAGGACAGAGATATGTCTGGTGTTATATGGTACCCAGATTAGATATATTATTTATGTTTCTGTAATAAAATACATTTATTATTATTTCTTGCATTATAATATAATGCTGTAGCAACGTTATACATTTCCAGTCATAAAGTCATTACAGCACAGAAGGAATCCATTTGGTAACTCGAGTCCATGCTGACTCTCTGTATAACATTCCAGTCCCATTCCCACTCAATATCCCCATTCTCCTGAAAGTTTATTTCCTTCAAGTGCCCATCCACTTTCATTTTGAAATAGAATCCATAGATATGGATGGAGATTTACAACTTTTTGGGAATGAAATAGGAAAGAATCCCGAGGACAGTGAAGCCTCAGTCATCAACTATTTTCAAGAGAGAGATTGATTGGTTTCTAAATATTGAAGATATCAAGGGATATGGGTTTAGTGTGGGGAGAATGATGCTGAGGTAGATGAACGAATTATCTCATTGAATAGTTTAAAAGGCTCGATGGGCCAAATGGCCGACTGCAGCTCCTATTTGTTATGGTCTCTGTGTCCAGGACAGGAAGCAGTGAGCATGGATCTGTCAATCAGCCTCAATCAGCACCTTCAGGAGAATTGGGAGGGTGAATATTAGATACAACAGAGTGAGAATGGAGGGAGAGTGTGTGGGATGGAGATTTACAGCTTTTTGGGGAATGAGAGAGGAAAGAATGTTCGATAGAAACTAGAATTGTCTGTTCTGAATTTCTATCCTGTACTGACACTGATGACTTTCGTAAACTCATTTTACAGGATATTGGAAGAGGAATCACAGACTGAAATCTCAAACGTCACATCTAGATCTGACAGGGTCATATTCCTTGGGAGCTGAATATCATCGGCCTTTGAATCCAGAAGGAGAAATGATTGTCCGGATCTGTTGAATTGAAAAGATTTCAAACATCAGTGTGACTGGAAAAGCACCAACACACTGTCACACCCGAGTGAGAGTGTTCCAGTGCACTGACTGAAGAGCTTTAACCAGTTACACAGCCTGAATAAATATCATATCATTCACAGCAGGGAGAGACTACCCGTGTTCTGTGTGTGGACGAGGCTTCAACTGATTGTCCACCCAAGACAGAGGCAAGGACACCTGCACCATGGAGAAACCATGGAAATGTGCGGACTGTGGGAAGAGGTACAGAGTCCCATCAGAGCTGGAAGCTCATCGGCGCAGCCACACTGGGGAGAGACCATTCACCTGCTCTCAGTGTGGGGAAGGATTCACTCAGTCATTCAGCCTGCAGTCACACCAGCGAGTTCACACTGGGGAGAGGCCATTCACGTGTTCTCAGTGTGGGGAGGGATTCAGTCATTTATCCAGCCTGCGCAAACACCAGCGAGTTCACACTGGGGAGAGACTGTTCACCTGTGCTCAGTGTGGGAAGGGATTCACTTGTTCATCCAACCTGCGGAGACACCAGCCAGTTCACACAGGGGAGAGGCCATTCAGCTGCTCTCAGTGTGGGAAGGGATTCACTCTGTCATCCAGCCTGCGGGCACACAAGCGAGTTCACACTGGGGAGAGACCATTCACCTGCTCTCAGTGTGGGAAGGGATTCACTCTGTCATCCCACCTGCGGAGACACCAGCGAGTTCACACAGGGGAGAGACCGTTCACCTGCTCTCAGTGTGGGAAGGGATTCACTCAGTCATCCCACCTGCAGACACACCAGCGAGTTCACACTGGGGAGAGGCCATTCACCTGCTCTCAATGTGGGGAGGGATTCATTCGGTCATCCCAGCTGCAGATACACCAGCGAGTTCACACTGGGGAGAGGCCATTCACCTGCTCTCAGTGTGGGGAGGGATTCACTCAGTCATCCAGCCTGTGGACACACCAGCGAGTTCACACTGGGGAGAGGCCGTTCACCTGCTCTCAGTGTGGGAAGGGATTCACTCGATTAACCAGCCTGCGGATACACCAGCGAGTTCACACTGGGGAGAGGCCGTTCACCTGCTGTCAGTGTGGGAAGGGATTCAGTGATTCATCCAGCCTGCTGACACATCAGCGAGTTCACACTGGGGAGAGGCCATTTACCTGCTCTCAATGTGGGAAGGGATTCACTCGGTCATCCTGCCTGCAGACACACCAGCAGGTTCACACTGGGGAGAGGCCGTTCAGCTGCTCTGTGTGTGAGAAGAGATTCAGTCTTTCATCCCACCTGCTGAGACACCAACAAGTTCATGAGTGATTGCAGGGGTTGGATTCTGCTGTTATTGTTTCTGCTCTCAATTACATCCAGGACTGCATTTTGTTCATTCTCACAGTTGGTCAATGGGGAGGGTCGGAGGGTTTCTTTCTGCTGGACTGGCGGGTCTCATGACTTTGCCTCCAGTGGGCTGATGCTCTTTGAGTCTTGTTGCGAATACCTGGTTTCGAATTTCACAAGGATCACAGAGTGACAGGGTGTTAGGAAGTTAAGAGTCACTATTTCTGTTTGAAACCCCCCAGATGCCCATCCAATTTCCATTGTAATTGTTTATTGTCTCCACTTCCTCCACCCTCGTAGGCAGCGAGTTCCAGGTCATTACCATTCGCTGCATCAAAATATTTTTCCTCACATCCCTTCCTGCATCTCTGATCCAAAACCATAAATCTGTGTCCCCCTCATCCTTGTCCCTTCAGCTAATGGGAACAGCTTTTCTTTGTCCACCTTGTCTAAACCTGTCAGAATCTTGTCCACCTCTATCAAATCTCCCCTCAACCTCCTTTGCTCCAAGGGGAACAACCCCAGCCTGATATCGACAATAAAGAACAAACTAACAGAATATGTTAATACCTGAAATCAAATGGGAATGTTTAATTTCTGTTTTAAAGATATTGTGAATATATTGTCCTGGACAATAAAGGAATTGGAATAACTCACCTTGGGTCTGGTTGAATGGAATACCTCAATCTAGTATCCACCTACAGTCCAGTGAAAGTCTGGAATGTGTAGCTGGAAATCCCTCCCTAACAGCACTGTGGGTATACTTACACCTCAGGCATTGTAACAGTTCAGGAAGGCAGTGTTGGGGTTGACCATGGCCGAGGCAGCTACATACAGCCACATATTCTGTTATAATTGAAGGACTGCAGATTCAATGTGAGGCATTATGTGACTGGACTATCTTGACCACATTCCTGTGACTGCTCAGTTTCTGCAATCACGAACCATTAAAGCTGCTTAGCAGGGCCCCGACAGAGGACCTGGTGAGAATATTTACTCAGAATGAGCTAAAATTAAACTGGGGTGGCACGTTGGTACAGTGGTTAGCATTGCTGCCTCACAGCGCCAGGAACCCTGGTTTTATTCCCAGCTTGGGTCACTGTCTGTGTAGAGTTTGCACATTCTCCCCGTGTCTGTGTAGGTTTCCTCCAGGTGCTCCAGTTTTCTTCCACAGTACAAAGAAGTACGGGTTAGGTGGATTGGCCATGCTAAATTGCCCCTTTGTGTCAGGGGGTCTTGCGAGGGTAAATGCATGGGGTTATGGGGATAGGGTCGGTGGGATTGTGTTTGGTGCAGACTTGATGGGCTGAATGGCCTCCTTCTGCACTGTAGAGATTCTATGAGATTATTGCAGGACCGGCTGGTGTTCAGCGGCTGAGAAACCTGGAATCTGTAAAAAAGGGGGCTGACTAATCAACAGACGGGGGTAGGTAGCTGACCAAGAAGTTAAGAAGCGTTCTCAGGCATGTTTAAATTATTTCATCATAGATTTGTGATAAGAACTGTGAGGGACTTGTGACCCGGTAGTCGGTGAAGTGACGGTACACTCCAAGTAGCACTGGACTGAAAAGTGGACGTCTAAGAGTGGATTCTAATGGTTATGATCCTACCCAAGCATGGCCAGTGAAAAATTCAGAGCTCGAGTAGGGACTGGACAGATTTCTTACCTGTCTTTTGGAAACTAAGAACAAGGAACTTATCGATAAAATGATTTGAGAATAGAGCCAACATTTTGAGACTGGATGACACTTCATAGGAGCTCTCATGAAGGGTCATCCAGACTTCAAACGTTGGCTCTATTCTCTCCCTACAGATACTGTCAGATCTGCTGGGATTTTCCAGCATTTTCTGTTTTTGTTTTACCTTTATAATAAAAGATTAGGTCTGATTGGAATCCCCACGACCCTCCCGCAAAACAGAGAGAAAGTGGTGGCAAAAGGAGAAAAAGGATAAGGATGATAGAGTCTGGGTTCTGATTCTCGAGCCCATGTAGAATAAACAAAATGAGTGAACCAGTTTATAAAGAACAGAAATTACCCATCCCTAACAAAAACTGATCAAATTAAAATAGGTTGAGAATATAACAAAAAAATTAATAGATGAAGTTTAAAATCAAGTTTCTTTTGTTGTTAGAGAGGGGATTTTTCACAGTAACTTCATTGCAGTGTTAATGTAAGCTTACTTGAGACTAATTATAAACTTTAAGTTTTTTAAAGTTATTTTGTTAGAGGGGTTCAGAATACCTTGAGATTAAAAACTAATAAAGGCTATTGAAACAGGGTGGACTGACTTAGACTAACGTAGAATAAGGACCACAATGTGCCTTATTTATATTATACAAAGGTACTGTCTGCATAGAGACACATATAACCACTGGTAGAGAATTTAAACATGTATTTCAGATTTAAATATGTACTTTTTGTACTGAAATGTATACCTTGGCCAAACTGCAGACTGCCCTAAAGCATAATGGGATAAAAGCTGAGTGAGACAGTCCACGTTCTGTCAGAACAGTGAACAGTGAAGCCACAGAGCACAGTTTTTATCAGTATGAGTTATAAGGGATGGCTCAGCAGACAGTGGAAAGGAACTTTTGAACCCTATAACCTTTGTAATAGAAGTTGCTGAGAGTCAGTTAGAAAGCAACCTTTGAACCCTATGGACCTACGTAAGTGAAAGTTGCAAAGTAACAGTGGGCAGGAACTTCCAGATTCTGCAGACCAATGAATTCCCATTCTTCCAGAAGATCGGATGTTATTGGCCAAGGTAAATATTGTGCACGAACATGATTGGAGCATCCAGTTAGGATGACAGAGTGGGTGGGTGAAATGAACTTTCAAAATAGTATAACTACACGGCCAATGTATTGTAACTTTAGAAAGGAGTTGGACTGCCCAGCTGCCTTTCTCCCAGCGCGTGTTGGTCAATAAAGAATGTCTTTAACCAGTATACTGTCTTTTGCAAATCTTTGTATTAACTGGGTTCAGCTCAATACTTCGCCTCCGAGAAAAACCCCCATCACATGTAAAGTGAAGTAATTGTGTGCCAAGTTTTTTCTGCTCACTCCCGACCCCTTTAGGTTCTGTAGAAAAGTTAACCCTTTCAGCAGACAGTTTATTTCTTTGTAAATCACCTGGAAACTCATGTGTCTATTTTAGTTTTTGATTGAGGATTTATGGGAACCAGTTAAATGTGGAAATTTTAAGCGGAGCCTGGAGGAATTTGGAAGAACTGTGAGAATTTTATATTGTTGTCACCTCAACCCCAGATAAAGAACAAAGATTTTGCAGCTGGCAACATGTTTGGGATTTTAAATCAACAAAGACTAGATGTTTCCTATAAAATCAGGCCTTGGAAGTTGGCTAAAAAAAGGTTAAGTTACAATGAAGGGGAATGAAGGATCTTGTGTCTTATTTTAATCAAGGAGTTGTGAGCTTAGACCATAAGACATAGGAGCAGAAATAGGCCACCAGACCCATCGAGTCTTCTCCGCTATTCAATCATGGCTGATATTTTTCTCATCCCCATTCTCCTACCTTTTCCCCATAACCCCTGAATAATCCCCTTAATAATCAAGAACCTATCTATCTCTGTCTTACAGACACTCAATGAACTGACCTCCACAGCCTTCTGCGGCAAAGAGTTCCACAGATTCACCACTCTCTGGCTGAAGAAATTCCTCCTCATCTCTGTTTTAAAGGATCATCCCTTTAGCCTGAGGTTGTACCCTCTGGTTCTAGTTTTTCCTACCAGTGGAAACATCCTCTCCACGTCCACTCTATCCAGGCCTCGCAGTATCCTGTAAGTTTTAATAAGGTACCCCCTCATCCTTCTAAACTCCAATGAGTACAGGCCCAGAGCCCTCAACCGTTCCTCATACGACCAGCTCTTCATTCCAGGGATCATTCTTGTGAACCTTCTCCGGACCCTTTCTAAGACCAGAATATCCTTCCTTAGATGTGCGGCCCAAAACTGCTCCGAATACTCCAAATGTGTCTGACCAGAGCCTCATACTGTCTCAGGAGTATATCCCTGCTGTTGTATTCTAGCCCTCTTGACATGAATGATAACATTGCATTTGCCTTCCTAACTGCCAACTAAACCTGCACATTAGCCTTAAGAGAATCTTGATCAATGACTCCCAAGTCCCTTTGTGCTTCTGATTTCCAAAGCATTTCCCCATTTAGGAAATAGTCTATGCCTCCATTCCTCCTACCCAAGTGCATAATCTCACACTTTTCCACATTGTACTCCATCTGCCACTTCTTTGCCCACTCTCCTGGCCCATCAAAGTCCTTCTGCAGCCCCCCTGCTCCTTCAATACTACCTGTCCCTCTACATATCTTTGTATCATCTGCAAACTTAGCAACAGTGCCTTCAGTTCCTTCTTCCAAATCATTAATGTATATTGTGAAACGTTTGTAGTGCTCTGTCACTTTAAGAAGCTATCACTGCGAGAGAGAATGCTGAGGATTCATTTGAAATTTACGAGCTGTGAGAATCTGTGTGTTTTGTTTGTTTTATGTGGATGTTTGTCGATGTGTTTTATCATTGTTTTGGGCTACATTTGTTAAGGTTTATCTTTCTGGAGAATTAACCTTCTCTTGAGTCTTTAATTAAAGGCATTTCTGGAAGTTTAGAAACAGGACCACAAGAACGCTTCAGGAATTAATTTCAGTTATTGTTGTAAAGCACATGCTAAGTTTCTCTGTTTGTGTGGATGATATTTGTGGGTTGAATGCTTCAAGCTTTGAGGTTTTCTGTCTGTGATTTAAATCAAACAGATTTAAATAAAGGACGTGTAATTAATGAAGCTTTTTTTCACAAAAGTTGTGAACCTAGAACCACATTCACTGGCCAGAGACATGATTCCAGGATACTGTGCTAAACTTGTGGGAATTTTAATCCGGATTCAAACTCACACATGTGAGTATGAGAGAGTTTTAATTTTAATGGTTATTTAAAATTTGGGACATGTGAAATAATTCTGACCATTCCTGTGTTCATTGAATCATAGAATCCCTCCAGTGCAGAAGGGACCATTCGGCCCATCAAGTCTGCACCGAGTCTCTAACAGAGCACCTTACCCAGGCCCTCTCTCCCTGTAACTTACACATTTACCATGGCTAACCTATCTAATCTGCACATCTTGGGACACTAAGAGGGAAATTAGCATTGCAAATCCACCTAACCCGCACATCTTTGGTCTGTTGGAGGAAACCGGAGCACCCGGAGGAAACCCACGCAAACATGGGGAGAACATGGAAAGTCCACATGGACACTCACCCAAGGCTGGAATTAAATGGGTCCCTGGCGCTGTGAGGCAGCTGCGCTGACCACTGTGCCACCATGCCACCCTATAGTTGAGGCCAAAACATTATCTGATTCAAGAAGATATGAAATATAGCTCTTGGGGCTAAAGGAATCAAGGGATATGGAAGGAAAGTGGGAATCAGGAAATTGAATTCAATGATCAGCCATGATCAAGATGAATGGTGGAGCAGGCTCAAAGGGCTGAATGGCCTACTCCTGCTTCTAGTTTCTATGTATCTCTACACTGGGGCAGCATTCCATCCAGTGGCACAGTGGTTCGCACTGCTGCCTCAAAAAAACAAATACAACAATGGCTTTGGCATCTGCTACAATGTGACTGACAGTTTGACAACGGAGTCAAGGGCATCAGAAGCAAAAGATACCCTGGGAGGTGGAGAAGAATGTGACGGAGATTACGAGCGGGTCCTTGATAGGTTTTCTAAAGAGATTCAGAAAGGAAATAGCGAGTTGGAAAAAGTCCAGAATAAATTAATTTACAGTTACATTGGAAACCTGTTGCCTCACAGCTGAGTACAAAATATAAAGAGTTGAGGGAACTGGTGGATAAGCTGCAGAATGGAGCTGATTGCTGGCAGGAGAGCACGTCTGACCTGGACAATCAGTTACATTGGGAACAGGGGGCAGATGATAGGGTGAGTGGAGCTCAGAAAAATCTACTGCTGTTCGGCCAAACTCTGGAACAAGATATCAATTTACAGTCAGAAAATATCAGATCAAGTGAAGAGTTAGAAAATGCCGTGGGGACTTTGAGGAAGTTAATTCAGCCACAAAGTGACACCTCCCCTGAAGCAGACCACTCCCTGTGTTTAGCTGAAATCAAACAACCTGAGACACAATTCAGTCACCAGCGAGCAGATGTAGTTGTTTTCTCCAAAAAAAGAATCACTGAAAGCACTCCCTCCCTCTCCTCTGCCTCTCCTGTGTGATAAGGGAATGCAGGTGTGTGAGGTTAGCCATGACCTTTGCACCGTCATGATCCACAACGCTTACTCCAAGTTGGTTTGCCCAGTTGAAGGAATACCGTACATTTGAGTCATAATTGTTGAAGCAGGGTGTTTGCAAGCATCACAGATTCGAAGAATTAGTTTGGAAAGGGAATAAAAATTAATTTAATTTGAACTGCCGTGTGTTTCTGTTTGAAATAAACTCAGACTGTACTAAAATGTGAAAGGAATGTATTTGGGTTTGAAATTAAGTTGTTGAAGGTTAGAATTGTGAAGGACAATTTGCTCCCAAAACACAAAGATAAGGCTGCAGTTTGGCAGCAATCCAATTTCAACTTTCCAAAACATCTGAGTTTAAATTGTTGAGATTCGGTTAACAACACATTTCACAAAGTATTTCTTTCGACTTTGATTAAGTAGCAACTATTGAAAATTGAAATTGGTGTTCAAAAAAGGATCGATAAAAGAGATGAAATTTGAACAAAATTGAAGACAATGACATGAGAGAAGTTTTTAAAATTATGTAAGTTGATGCAATTGCCAAGTTTCCTCTGCCCACTCCCCGCCTCTCTCGGTTTTCAGCAGACAGTTGATTTTTACAAATCTCCACACAGCCTTTGTTTTTTAATATGATTGGACATATTAACTCACTGGGATCTTGGCCAGAGCCAGATGGATTGTTTGTGTTTTTTTAAACAGGTGATGATGTTTTCCAGCTCTGAGTGAAGTCAACAGTTTTCATAGAAATCATAGAAACCCTACAGTGCAGAAGGAGGCCATTCGGCCCATCGAGTCTGCACCGACCACAATCCCACCCAGGCCCTACCCCCACATATTTACCCGCTAATCCCTCTAACCTACGCATCCCAGGACTCTAAGGGGCAATTTTTTTTAACCTGGCCAATCAACCTAACCCGCACATCTTTGGACTGTGGGAGGAAACCGGAGCACCCGGAGGAAACCCACGCAGACACGAGGAGAATGTGCAAACTCCACACAGACAGTGACCCGAGCCGGGAATCGAACCCGGGACCCTGGAGCTGTGAAGCAGCAGTGCTAACCACTGTGCTACCGTGCCGCCTGAGAATTAAAGCAGAGAATAAAAGACTTTACCTTTCAGAAAGCCAACAAGCCTGCTTTTGAGATTGGAATTGATAAATATCTGACATGAGTTGCTATTTCAAGCATTTAAAAAGGAAATTACCTGGTGTTTAAGGGAAAGAACAAAGTTGATAATGCCTGGAATCAAACAGAAATGTTTGCTTTCTGTTATAAGATATTATAAGAATATTTAATGATTTATTTAACTCTAAAGATTCTCTCGAACTCCTGAAAGTGTAGTTTAAAGGAATCCATACATTTGGGTGTTTATGAAGATTTGAGTGAAAGGGAAGTCTCGATGAGATGAATGAGGTGACAGTTTTCTCTTGGAGATACTTGTTTCTTGTCTATGAATTATTTGAGAGAACTGAATTTGATAATCTGGCCTCCATCTGACACATTGGGACTGTACAGGAGGAAACAAGCAAAGACATAAACCTGACTTTGGATTTTCTTCTGAAGATTCTGACAGAATTATTGAATGGTGCTTCCTTTGTAAGACAGTGGCATCCAGGATGATGAAACTAATTGGTAAAATACACAGCACAATCCCAAAAGACCTGATGAACCTTCCACAAATGCAAAACAATGATTTGTGGGAGAGGGCAGAGAGATGCCAACAAGCAGGACAAAAGAACGCACTCTGGTTTAAAAGAAAATGAGTGACAACATTTAACAGGGAGGGAAATGAGTGAAGATGGCTTATGAAGGTGAGATTCCAACAGAGAATTAAAGAAGGAATTGGAACACCGATGTGAGATTGCAGAAGTGGTTTGTAAATTGGGAATTAACTAACATCCGAGAGTACACGGTGCAGCTGCACTGAAAAATGAAGGGCAGTCTGGTGTCACAGTGGTTAGCACTACTCCCTTACAGCGCCAAGGACCCAATTCCAGCCTCGGATGACTGCCTGTATAGAGTTTGCACATTCTCCTTGTGTCTGCGTGGGTTTCCTTTAGGTGCTCCGGTTTCTTGCCTTCATCCAAAGATGTGCGGGTTATGTTGATTGGCCATAGTAAATTGTGCCTTATTGCCAGCTGGACTAGCAGGGTAAATAAGTGGGGTTATGGGGATATGGCCTGGATGGGATTGTGGTCTGTGCAGACTCGATGGGCCACCTTCTGCACTGTAATGATTCTATGATTAAATGGGACTTTCTCAGCTACTTGACTAAATGACATGAAATGGTTAATATGGTCTGAAGAGTAAGAAATCACTTTGAAATGATAAAGGCACTGACACATACTCCATACAGAAACTGACTGTGAGAACAAATTAAATGGAATTTTCGATTAGGTCAAATGAAGGGGAGGGAGAAATAATACATAATCAGAATTAATTACAAGATGGATACAGGTGAAGGGACAGCTTGAGAATGTTTTTAAGTCTATGCAATTTGTATAGTAATTATATGTTATCACTGCTTTTATATCCAATTATACCGCTTCAATTATATCTAAAAATTAGTTATGAGAAGAAAATTGTAAAGGGAAAGGAAATTGGCTACCTTGGACAAGGCCAATGAACAAAAGGAGGAAATGCCAGAGTGAATGAATAGATTCAGTAAAAGGGGTGATAGATGTAACACCCCTGCATTCGAGTAAAATCACATGTTAATCAAATGCTCCACATCAAGGTTCTAATATCAGCAATGTTGTTTACTTGTTTGAGGAACAAACAGTTTCTAGATTACAGACAAACATTGGGTGAAGTTTTAATGATAAACCTATATCGGCAAGATAGGAATTTTAGAACAATGTTTTGTGTTCTGAGTAACAGTACAGCATTGATATCTGTACTGCAGCTGAGAGCTGTGTCAGAATGCTCAGTGGGATTGGTGAGTGAACTTGGGCTTTGCAGCTTGGACTCTGGTTGTGGAGGTACTGAGTGCCCCGGGGCAGGATTTTGGGAAATCGCCTTTGGATCAGGAACCTGAGGAAAATTCATATTTCTACAGGGGTGGCCACCCATTTGAAGTGATAAAAGTCGCTTGTGTAGTTCATCATTGTACCTTTTTAAAAAATAAATTTCAACTCATTTGCTATTTCAAAGGCTTTTCTTGAAGGTTAAGTCCCTTTCAAATTAAAGCATTCAGAGCGTCAATATGGAACTGAGTTACCATGCTGTTGTAACCAAATCAAATTGAGTCTAAACATTAATAGTATATCCCTTTGAAACTGACAGAAGAGCTCTATTAAAGTTCAAAAAAGATTCACAAGGATGTTAGCAGAGCTGTGTGTGTTTAAGTCACAGGATAGATTGAACAGGCTGGGGATAATTTCTCCAGGAAAGAGAAGGCTGAAGACTGACCTGATAGGGACTTTAATGGGTGTGATAGGGTTGATATCATCAAGTTATCACTGTGATTACAGGGTAGAAATCCAGAACTGACAAATCTCGTTCTCACAGAAAATCCTTCTTCATCTCAAATTATAAATCTCTGTCCCCACACATTCCCTCCTTCCTAAAGTAAAGTTTATTTATTAGTCAAAAGCAAGGTTTACATTAAGACTGCAATGAAGTTACTGTGAAATTCCCCGAGTCGCCACATTCCAGTGCCTGTTGGGGTCAATGCACCTACCAGCATGTCTTTCAAACTGTGGGAGGAAAGCGGAGTAACGGGGGAAATCCACACAGACCTATTGATTGTAACATTAAGTCATCCTACTATGCTACTCTTGCCTTTTCTCCAATTTTCCTCCCCTGAAGGTGCTGACTCTCGACTTCAGTCTCATACTCACCGATTGCCCTCCCCAATATGTCACCCAGTTCTCTAAATCATTCCACCTAAAGTTAACAACCTGTTTTGCGATAAGGTGACGTTTCAATCCAATCCAGTGATACCCCATGTGTACTTTGTAAAAGGGCGGGGTCACTGCGCCCCACTTTCCATTCCAGTCCCAGGGTTTTGGAGACTGCGGTCCGGATGCGTAATGGCGGCTGCACCTCCCACACTCCATCGCGCTGCAGAAAATGCCCTATCCGTCGCGCGGTGGGCGGCCCGGGACTGCGCATGTCCAAGGGAGAGGAGAAGCTACGCATGTGCGGAGGAGAGCCCGCCCCCTGGCCTTCATGTTGAGGTGTTGGCCAATGGAAAAAGCTGGAGGACCGGAAGGACTCTGCTCCTCCAGCCAATCAGCGCGCGGGCTTTGTGTGAATGAAGATGGAGTTTCAGAAACACTAAAACTCCCTCCTGTGAGTAAAACACTTTATTTTCTCCCCCTTTCTATTTATTTTCTCATTCTGGGGGAAACTGGGGACTTGCAGCAAATGAAGGGACAGGAAGTGAATCCAGTCTGTACATTCCACACATTGTTAGTCCAGTCAGATAGACATATATCTGTCTGGCCGCCTGCATGGAGATTTCCAGCTCTCTGTGTCCAGGACAGGAAGCAGTGAGCATGGATCTGTCAATCAGCCTCAATCAGCACCTTCAGGAGAATTGGGAGGGTGAATATTAGATACAGCAGAGTGAGAATGGAGGGAGAGTGAGATTCACAGGTTTTGGGGAATGAGAGAGGAAAGAATGTTCCCTAGAAACTAGAATTGTCTGTTCTGAATTTCTAATCTGCACTGATAGTGATGACTTTTGTAAATTCATTTTACAGGATGTCAAAGTGAGGATTTACAGACGGAAGTCAAGTCAAAGATCAGGCAGAGCCAACAATTCATTGGGACCCGAATATCATTGGCCTTTGAATCGAGAAGGAGAAATCTTTCTCTGTTCTGTTTGTTTCAGAAGTTTTTCTTTAACATAAATGTGACTGGAAAAGGACCAAGACACAGAGACACCCGAGTGAGAGTGTTCCAGTGCACTGAGTGTGGAAAGAGCTTCAACCAGTCACACAGCTTGAAAATACATCGCAGCATTCACAGCGGGGAGAGACTGTACCCGTGTTCTGTGTGAAATTTAACTGATTGTTTAACCTGGAGATTCACAAGGACACTCGAACCATGGAGAAACCGTGGAAATGTGGGGACTGTGGGAAAGGATTTATATCTCCATCTCAGCTGGAAATACACTGGCGCAGTCATACTGGGGAGAGACCATTCACCTGCTCTGTTTGTGGAAAGGGATTTGCTCAGTTAATTGTTCTGCAGAGACACCAGCGAGTGCACACTGGGGAGAGGCCGTTCACATGCTCTGCGTGTGGTAAGGGATTCACTCAGTTATCCAATCTGTGGAGACACCAGCAATTTCACACTGGGGAGAGACCTTTCACCTGCTCTGTGTGTGGGAAGGGATTCACTCAGTTAATTGATTTGCAGAGCCACCAGCGAGTTCACACTGGGGAGAGGCCATTCACTTGCTGTGTGTGTGGGAAAGGATTCAGTGCGTCATCAAGCCTGCGGAGACACCAGCGTGTTCACAGTGCGGGAAGGCCATTCACCTGTGCTCAGTGTGGGAAGGGATTCACTCAGTTAATTGATCTGCAGAGCCATCAGCGAGTTCACACTGGGGAGAGGACATTCACCTGCTCTCAGTGTGGGAAGGGATTCATTCAGTTGCCCTGCCTGTTGAAACACAATGTCACTCACACCCAGGAGAGACCCTTTAAATGCTCTGACTGTGGGAGGGATTTCAAAAGCTCTCGGGAACTGTTGGTGCACCAGCGAATTCACACTGAGGAGAGACCATTCAGCTGCTATCACTGCACAAAGACATTTAAAAGGTCATCCCACTTGCTGGAACACCAGCGGACTCACACTGGGGAGAAACCATTCAGTTGCTCTCAGTGTGGGAAGGGATTTAGTTCATCATCCAACCTGCAGAAACACCAGCGAGTTCACACAGGGGAGAGACCATTCACCTGCACTGTGTGTGGGAAGGGATTCACTCAGTCATCCCAACTGCAGACACACCAGCGAGTTCACACGGGGGAGAGACCATTCACCTGCGCTGTGTGTGGGAAGGGATTCACTCAGTCATCCCATCTGCAGACACACCAACAAGTTCATCAGTCTTGCAGTCATGCAGAACAGAAGAGGACCTTCGTCCCATTGAATCTGCACTGACAAAACTGTACTAAATTGACACTAATCCCACTTTCCAGCACTTGGGCCATATATTTTGACATTTCAAGTGCTCATCCATGTGCTTTTAAAAAGCTGTGGAGTTTCCTGCTAGGAAACTCCCAGACAGTGTATTCCAGACTCCCACCATCTTCGGAGTGAAAACATTTTTCCTCAAATCCCCTCTAAACCTCCTGCCCCTCACCTTAAAATGATGCCCCCATGTTACTGACCCTTCAACAAAGGAGAACAGGTGCTTCCTATCCACCCTGTCCATACCTCTCATAATCTTATACATTTCAATCAGGTCCCCCCCTCAGTCTCCTCTGCTCTAAAGAAAACAATCTGAGCCTATCGAGACTCTCCTTATAACTCAACTGCTCCATCCCAGGCAACATCCTGGTGAATCTCCTCTCCACCCCCTCGAGAGCAATCACATCCTTCCTGTAGTGAGGTGACCGGAACTGCACACAATATGAGTGAAAACTGGTCAAGCAGGGCTGTGTCATCACACCAACGCAATAAATGCTGGCAATACCCATAAAAAAATAAGTACTAAGTCTTAATTGAGTTGCAATTAATGAATCAATAATGAATCAGTAGTTATTGTAAAAGATTGAGTTTTATTTGCTGTAAGAGTTTAATTGCTGTGTATGTAAAGTTTTGCAATGAAGATAAACGTACTGACGAGAGAGACCTTCAAGATCAGATTAGCCTCAACATTTGAAACTGTGTGAATAAGGGGATTGTATAGAATCAGATAAAGGGACAGTATGAACCAGTTCTACTGTATTCCTGTCTAAGATACTGAGAGAAAGTGGTGTCAGTAATTGAGGATCCAATTCAATTAATCTGGTGGCCAAATTGGCCAATTGTCATGTTACAACAGGCCCAACCCTGACGTGAGGTAATTGTCACCTTGTGGATAAAAGTAGAGGTTCCGAAGGTCTTCCTTGCGAGCCAAATACTGAAAACTCCCGAGGCTGAGTTCCAAGGAAATTACTGTCAAAGAAGGAGCCAGAGAGGGTTACGCTTCTACGGACTGATCACCCACATGAAGCTGTAAAAGTCAATGTTTTAAAGTTGTTCAATGAACCTTTTTCATTGAATAAACTTTTTAAATTTACTATCCAGAGAATTCTGCCTTTGCCTTATTAGGTTAAAGTCTTGTCTGAACCAAAGTGAATTTATTCAGTGGTAAGTTGGGAGTGGCTGAAATCAACTCAGTTCCAGATAACAAGATCAGAGAACAGAAATCTTCAATTTCAACACTTGCATTTCTATAGCGCCTTTCACAACCACAGGATGTCCCAAAATGCTTTCCAGCCAATGAAATACTTTTAAAGTGTAATCCCTGTTGTAATGTAGGAAATGCCGCAGCCAATTTACACACAGCAAGATCCCACAAACAGCAATGTGATAATGAGCAGATGATGTGATGTTGATTGAGGGATAAATATTGACCGGGACACCGGGGATAATTCCCCTGCTCTTCTTCCAAATAGTGGCTGTGGGATCTTTTACATCCACCTGAGGGGCTGACAGGGCCTCAGTTTAACATCTTATTTGAAAGAAGGCTGTTCTGACAGTGTAGCACTCCCTCAGTGCAGCGCTCCCTCAGTGCAGTACTCCCTCAGTGCAGTGCTCCCACAGTGCGGCGCTCCCTCAGTGCGGCGCTCCCTCTGTGCGGCGCTCCCTCTGTGCGGCGCTCCCTCTGTGCGGCGCTCCCTCTGTGCGGCGCTCCCTCTGTGCGGCGCCCCCTCAGTGCGGCGCCCCCTCAGTGCGGCGCTCCCTCAGTGCGGCGCTCCCTCAGTGAGGCGCCCCCTCAGTGTGGCGCTCCCTCAGTGCGGCGCCCCTTCAGTGCCGCGCTCCCTCAGTCCTGGATGAGGAATGTTGGATTTGATTTTTGCCTCAGGTCCCTGGACTGGGATTTGAACCTAGAACCTTCTGACTCAGAGGTGAGAATGGTACCCACTGAACCACGGCTGACATTATAGACAACACGAAGTTAGAAAGGGAAAGTTACCCTTTAAAAACCCCCAGCCTTTGCCTCCAGTGTCTAAATCTAATAATAACAACTTCAGTATAAATAACATGGATTTGATGACAAATGTTGAAGTGTTGGTTTAGAGCCACAAGTTTCAACTTCCCATTTGAGCCTCGGGCACCATTCTGTCTCCCGACTTCTCGTGTCAATGACAGCCAGGCGGTGGAGCTAAGGGCTGAATTTAGCTGAGAATGACAGGGCCTGTGCCCCATTTGAGAAACTGCCATGAGCATCGCACCAATACAGAGTCAGGAAGGGGCTGGAGGACTGACTGGGCCTCCAACCAATTGTTATATCAGTCACTCAGAGCTAAAGAGAAACCTGTCTCTTTAAATACACATACAGGGAAGAGGCTGCAATGAAATCTGTCCCTTTTAACCTGCACAAAAGCAGGAGTCTGAGATTGACAGGAGTCCATTCAGCCCATCATACCCATGCTATCTCTTTGAAAGGACTGATTCATCCAACTGCTCTGTTCTTTCCCCACAGCCCTGCAAATTCTTCCCTTTCAAGTCTTTACCCTTTGGAAAGATTCTATTGAATCTGCTTTCAGGCAGATCAGAACAACTCGCTGTGTCAAAAAATAAAATAAAATCTCATCTCCCCCTCTGGCTCCTTTGCCAACTACCTTAGAGGGACTCACTTTCTGTTAAAGAGCCTGCCAACCCCTCTCACCCACTTTCCCTAAAGTGCATCAATCTCATTTGACAAAGGCATTTGACAAAGTCCCACATGGCAGGTTGGTTAAGAAGGTTAAGGTTCATGGGATACAAGGAGAACTGGCTTGGCCATAGGAGACAGAGGGTAGTGGTCGAAGGGTCTTTTTCCGGCTGGAGGTCTGTGACCAGTGGTGTTCCGCAGGGCTCTGTACT
The DNA here is from genome assembly GCF_964213995.1 of Mustelus asterias. Classification (NCBI taxonomy): domain Eukaryota; kingdom Metazoa; phylum Chordata; class Chondrichthyes; order Carcharhiniformes; family Triakidae; genus Mustelus; species Mustelus asterias. Next base: position 745,396 of record NW_027590142.1, read on the forward strand.
GGGACCTCTGCTATTTGTGATATATGTAAATGATTTGGAAGAAGGTGTAACTGGTGTAATCAGCAAGTTTGCAGATGACACGAAGATGGCTGGACTTGCGGATAGCGAAGAGCATTGTCGGGCAATACAGCAGGATATAAATAGGCTGGAAAATTGGGCGGAGAGGTGGCAGATGGAGTTTAATCCGGATAAATGCGAAGTGATGCATTTTGGAAGAAATAATGTAGGGAGGAGTTATACAATAAATGGCAGAGTCATCAGGAGTATAGAAACACAGAGGGACCTAGGTGTGCAAGTCCACAAATCCTTGAAGGTGGCAACACAGGTGGAGAAGGTGGTGAAGAAGGCATATGGTATGCTTGCCTTTATAGGACGGGGTATAGAGTATAAAAGCTGGAGTCTGATGATGCAGCTGTATAGAACGCTGGTTAGGCCACATTTGGAGTACTGCGTCCAGTTCTGGTCGCCGCACTACCAGAAGGACGTGGAGGCGTTAGAGAGAGTGCAGAGAAGGTTTACCAGGATGTTGCCTGGTATGGAGGGTCTTAGCTATGAGGAGAGACGGAGAATGAGGGGAGATCTAATAGAGGTATACAAGATTATGAAGGGTATAGATAGGATGAACAGTGGGAAGCTTTTTCCCAGGTCGGAGGTGACGATCACGAGGGGTCACGGGCTCAAGCTGAGAGGGGCGAAGTATAACTCAGATATCAGAGGGACATTTTTTACACAGAGGGTGGTGGGGGCCTGGAATGCGCTGCCAAGTAGGGTGGTGGAGGCAGGTACGCTGACATCGTTTAAGACTTACCTGGATAGTCACATGAGCAGCCTGGGAATGGAGGGATACAAACGATTGGTCTAGTTGGACCAAGGAGCGGCACAGGCTTGGAGGGCCGAAGGGCCTGTTTCCTGTGCTGTACTGTTCTTTGTTCATCAGGAAAAATCCAGATCAATCAAATATTTTACTGATAAAAGTTTATTAATGAAACAGAACATGGTTAAAACAAACCGAAAATGACTTGAGGATCAAAGACAACCAGAGTAAAAGGATGTTCACAATGTTCTGGACACAAATAGTTTCTCTTTAATTCATCTGCAGCCTGTTCCCTGCCCTCTTTGTGGAACACCTCCGCTCAGTCCACAAGCATGACCCTGACCTTCCGCTTGCTTGCCATTAGAATTCACCACCTTGCTCTCACACTCACATTTCTGTCCTTGGCCTGCTGCAATGTTCCGGAGAAGCCCAACACAAGCTGGACAAACAGCCCCTCATCTTCCGATGAGGCACTTTACAGCCTTCTGGACTCAACATTGAGTTCAACAACTTCACCCCCTGAACTCTCTCCTCCATTTTGATTTGTTTCTTTTTGTTGAGTGCCAGTCTGTATCTTGTCTTCATGGTTTTTTTTGCTTCCAGACAGAGCTGTCCTTTATTCTGCCATTAACACTTATTTTGGACCAATGATTTGTTTCTTTTGTACAACCTTCCCCTCTCCATTTCATCTTGCCCGCACTCTCACCAATCCCTGACTTTCCATTTTGCTCTGACCATTATTCGGTGACTAATTCGAATTCTTTCCAACATTCCAGTTTAATGTGACAAGAAGAACAGGAGTCAACCCTTAATTCTCTTAACAACCTTCCTTTCTTGAACATTTTAGGTGCCAACTCAAACTTAAAAGGTTGCAACACTTCAGCTCTCGACTGAACATTAATTATTTAACTGAAAATAGACGCTACCCGTAAACACGAAGTCCGTTCCTAATGTGGAATCTGTCCTTTTGGTCCCGTATTGTCTGGAGACAATACACATCTCTTTAACCTGTGCTTAATGCTCCTCCACTCACATTGTCTGTATCTTTAAGATCTGGTTGGCTGTAGGGATTCGCATTCTAATCAGTATTCTGTAACTTGATTTTGTGTCTCTGTGCCCTGTTTGAGAGCACATTTCCACTCCATCTGACGAAGGAGCAGCGCTCCGAAAGCTAATGGTATTTGCTACCAAATAAACCTGTTGGACTTTAACCTGGTGTTGTTAAAACTCTTACTGTGTTTACCCCAGTCCAACGCCGGCATCTCCACATCATGACTTTTGGTCCCTGACAATGTTCTTCAGGGCACGTCGTCTTCTTCTGGTGGTTGATCTCTCGGGTTATCACTGCAGACAAAGAGCTGCACGTCTTTTATCGACAAATTGTTTCAACTTTCCAGACGATTCGATGGCACCCAGCCAATGGTGTAACCAGAAACTGATCACGTGGCATACACAGCCAGCGAAATTACTTGTAAATGACACCATTATGTTTGGTTTGATCGCGTGTAGCTCACATCTCTTCCATAAAACTTGGTGCCATCATGTCTACCTCAAAGTAAACAACTTCCCACATTTGAGGTCTCTCATGGCAGACTGGTGCAGAACAAAGAACAAAGAACAATACAGCACAGGAACAGGCCCTTTGGCCCTCCCAGCCCGTGCCGCTCCCTGGTCCAAACTAGACCATTCTTTTGTATCCCTCCATTCCCACTCCGTTCATATGGCTATCTGGATAAGTCTTAAACGTTCCCAGAGTGTCCGCCTCCACCACCTTGCCTGGCAGCGCATTCCAGGCCCCCACCACCCTCTGTGTAAAATATGTCCTTCTGATATCTGTGTTAAACCTTCCCCCCCTCACCTTGAACCTATGACCCCTCGTGAACGTCACCACCGATCTGGGAAAAAGCTTCCCACCGTTCACCCTATCTATGCCTTTCATAATTTTATACACCTCTATTAGGTCACCCCACATCCTCCGACTTTCCAGTGAGAACAACCCCAGTTTACCCAATCTCTCCTCATGACTAAGCCCTTCCATACCAGGCAACATCCTGGTAAACCTCCTCTGCACTCTCTCTAAAGCCTCCACGTCCTTCTGGTAGTGTGGCGACCAGAACTGGATGCATTATTCCAAATGCGGCCAAACCAACGTTCTATACATCTGCAACATCAGACCCCAACTTTTATATTCTATGCCCCATCCTATAAAGGCAAGCATGCCATATGCCTTCTTCACTACCTTCTCCACCTGTGATGTCACCTTCAAGGATCTGTGGACTTGCACAGGGGTGGGTGGGGTCACATGGGATCAGAGGTGAGCTGGCAAGGTAGATACAAAACTGGCTCTGTCAAAGAAGACAGAGGGTAGCAGTGGAAGGGTGTGTTTCTGAATGGAGGGCTGTGACAAGTGGTGTTCCACAGGGATCAGTGCTGGAACCTTTGCTGTTTGTGATATATATAAATGATTTGGAGGAAAATGTAACTGGATTGATTAGTAAGGTTGCAGATGACACAAAAGTTGGTGGATTTGCAGATAGCAATGAGGACCATCAGAGGATACAGCAGGATATAGATCAGTTGGAGACTTGGGCGGAGAGATGGCAGATGGAGTTTAATCTGGACAAATGTGAGGTAATGCATTTTGAAAGGTCTAATACAGATAGGAAATATACAGTAAATGGCAGAACCTTTAAGAGTATTAATAGGCAAAGGGATCTGGGTACACAGGTCACTGAAAGTGGCAATGCAGGTGGAAAAGGTAGTCAAGAAGGCATACGGCATGCTTGCCTTCATCGGCCAGGGTATTGAGTTTAAAAATTGGCAAGTCATGTTGCAGCTTTATAGAACCATAGGTAGGCCGCACTTAGAATATAGTGTTCAATTCTGGTCACCACACTACCAGAAAGATATGGAGGCTTTGGAGAGGGTAGAAAAAAGATTTACCAGGATGTTGCCTGGTGTGGAGGGCATTAGCTATGAGGAGAGGTTGGAGAAACTTGGTTTGTTCTCATGGAGCGATGGAGGTTGAGGGGAGACCTGATGGAAGTCTACAAGATTATGAGAAGCATGGACAGAGTGGATAGTCAGAAGCTTTTTCCCAGGGTGGAAGAGTCAATTATTAGGGGGCATAGGTTTAAGGTGTGAGGGGCAAGATTTAAAGGAGATGTACGAGGCAAGTTTTTTTACACAGAGTAGTGGGTGCCTGGAACTCGTTGCCGGGGGAGGTAGTGGAAGCGGATATGGTCGTGACTTTTAAGAGGCGACTTGACAAGTACATGACTAGGATGGGAATAGAGGGATATGATCCCCGGAAGAGCTGGGGGTTTCAGTTCAGTTGGGCAGTCTGGTCGGTGCAGGCTTGGAGGGCCGAAGGGCCTGTTCCTGTGCTGTAATTTTCTTCGTTCTTTGTTCATTTTGTCAACACAGAAAGCTTCAGGTCACAGTTCCAGACCAGGTCATCACTCACAGTAACTCTGCAGCCTGCATCTGTTTTTAATTATAAGTTGACCAAAAATCCCAGCATGCCTAATTCTTAGTCACCGTTGCTTTTAAAAGCTAATATTGCCATTACGGAAGTCAAAAATTATTGTTGGAGTGGATCTTTGACCAAGTACACGACTCTCCCCCTTTCCCACTTACTTCAAACCCATTACATTTCTCCCTCTCTTTAGTTCTGAAGTAGAGTTACATTGGACGTGAAACATTAACTCTGTTTCTCTCTCCACAGATGCTGCCAGACCTGCTGTGTTTTTCCTGTTCTTTGTGTTTATTTCAGATCTACTTGTAGTGGTAGGAAAAGCACTATTTACTATCCAGGATAAAATAAATGTCCTTGATCAGCTTTTGTGGATCATTTCAGTGGCAATGTGCTCTCCCAGGCTCAAAGAGCATCAGCCCACTGGAAGCAAAGTCGTGAGACCGGCCAGACCAGCAGAAAGAATCTCTCCGACCCTCCCACTTCACCAATAGCAGAATCCAACCCCTGTAATCACTTGTGAACTTGCTGGTGTCTCTGCAGGTTGGATGATCGATTGCATCTCTTTCCACACTGAGAGCAGGTGAACGGTCTCTCCCCGGTGTGAACTTGCTGGTGTCTCCGCAGTGTGGATGACCTCCTAAACCTCTTTGAGCAGTGAGAGCAGCTAAATGGTCTCTCGTCAGTGTGAATGGGTTGGTGGACCATCAGTTCCCGAGAGCTTTTGAAGCCACTCCCACAGTCAGAGCATTTAAAGGGTCTCTCCTGGGTGTGAGTGACCTTGTGACTCAACAGGTTGGGCAACTGAGTGAACCCCTTCCCACACACAGAGCAGGTGTACGGTCTCTCTCTGGTGTGAACCCGTTGGTGGGTCAACAGATTGTTCAACCGAGTGAATCCTTTCCCACAGTCAGAGCAGGTGAACGGCTTCTCCCCGGTGTGAATGCGCTGGTGGGTCAGCAGATTGTTTAACCGAGAGAATCCTTTCCCACACACAGAGCAGGTGAATGGTCTCTCCCCGGTGTGAATTTGCTGGTGTACTTGCAGGTTGTATGATGTTTTAAATCTCTTTGTGCAGTGAGAGCAGCTGAACGGTCTCTCCTCAGTGTGAATGCGCTGGTGGGACACCAGATCTCCAGAGCATTTGAAACCACTCCCACAGTCAGAGCATTTAAAGGGTCTCTCATTAGTGTGAGTGAGATTGTGTTTCAGCAGGTTGGATAACTGACTGAATCCCTTCCCACACACAGAGCAGGTGAATGGCCTCTCCCCACTGTGAACTCCCTGGTGTGTTTGTAAATGGGATAATTGAGTGAATCCCTTCCCACACACACAGCAGGTGAATGGTCTCTCTCCAGTGTGACTGCGCCGATGAGTTTCCAGTGCAGATGGGAACCTGAATCCTTTCCCACAGTCCCCACATTTACACAATTTCTCCATGGTGCGGGTGTCCTTGTGACTCTCCAGGCTTGACAATCAGTTCAGTCACAACATAACATGGGTGCGGTCTCTCTGCTGCAATGTATTTTCAGGCTGTCTAACTGGTTAAAGTTCTTTCCACAGTCACTGCATGTTTCAGTGTGTGTGTGTCTCGGTGCTTTTCCAGCCACACTGATGTTTAAAATCTCCTGAAGCAGACAGAGCAGAGAAACATTTCCATTCTAGATTCAAAGGTCGATGATATTCAGGTCCCAATGAACTGAGTGACTATGTTAGCTTTTGATGTGAAGATTGGTTTGATATTCGTCTTTAAATCTTCACCTTCTGATATCCTGCAAAAGGAATTTATAAAAGTCATCAATGTCAGCACAGGATAGAAATTCAGAACAGACAATTCTAGTTTCTATAGAACATTCTTTCCTCTCTCATTCCCCAAAAGCTGGAAATCTCCATCCCACACACTCTCCCTCCATTCTCACTCTGCTGTATCTAATATTCACCCTCCCAATTCTCCTGAAGGTGCTGATTGAGGCTGATTGACAGATCCATGCTCACTGCTTCCTGTCCTGGACACAGAGAGCTGAAAATGTACCTGCAGGCTGCCAGACAGATAAATGTCTACATTAGTGGACGAATAATGTGTGGAAGAAACCGGCTGGATTAACTTCCTTTCCCTTCAGTTGCTGCAAGTCCCCAATTTTCCCCAGAATGAGAAAAGAAATGGAAAGGGGGAAACATTGATTTCCTCCCAGATGTTGCCCAGAGGAAGTTTCACTCTGAAAATCATTGGACAACTTCCGCATTGAGACGTCACAATCAGCCATTAGGAATTACTCGGCTCCGCAGTGACGTCTCCGCCTTCCAGTGCGCAGGCCCGGGCGCGCCCCCACCTGTTCACCCTCCTTCCTCTGCACCTCATCGAGCCGAGGTTTCCAGGCAACCGGCTGACGGCTCCGGCCAGAGCGAGAAGCCGCTCGGTGATCTCCCCCGCCCCACCAGGGACTGCGCATGTCCAAAGGGAGAGGGGAGCCTGCGCATGTGCGGGGCTGTGCCCACCCTCCCTGCAAGTTGACCAATGGGAAGAGTCGGAGGACCGGAAGGACTCTGGTCCTCCAGCCAATTAGAGCGCGCGCTTTGTGTGAATGAGGATTGCGCTTCAGAAAACCTAAAACTTGCTCCTGTCAACAACATCTGTGAGTAAAATGTTCTCCTTCTTTCCATTTCTTATTATTTCTAGTTGTGTAATATATTACTGCAGCTACATTATATATTTCCAGTTATAAACTCATTGCAGCACAGAAGGAGCTAATTGAGTAACTCGAGTCATGGAATCCCTACAAAGCAGAAAGAGGCCTGTTGGCCCATGAAGTCTGCACTGACTCTCCAACAGAGCATTCTTCCCAACCTTCTCCCAGTAGTATGACGGATTTATCCTGCTAATCCCCCCAACCCACACACCCTGGGACACGAAATGGCAATTGAGCATGGCCAATCAACCTAACCTGTCCATTTTATAAACAGTGAGAAGTCTCACAATACCACGTTAAAGTCCAACAGGTTTATTTGATAGCATGAGCTTTCGGAGCGCTGCTCCTTCATCAGGTGAATGGCCACTCACCTGATGAACCTGGTGTTGTGTACCCACCCCAGTCCAATGCCGACATCTCCATGTCATCTTATAACTGCAGATTGATTCTCTGTAGAATCCTGTTCTATCTTTCTATCAACATTCCTCTGCAAGTTGTATTTCCTTCAAGTACCCACCCAATTTCATTTTGAAATGATTGAACATCTTCTGTTCCACCATCCTCATAGGCAGTGAGTTCTAGATCATGTGCTCTCCCTACCTCAATATAAATCTTCCTCAAATCCCTGCTCGATCACTACTCAAGTAATGTCCTGTATATTACACTTTTATCCAGTATTATAGACATCTGTCTGGCAGCCTGCATGGAGATTTTCAGCTCCCTGTGTCCAGGACAGGAAGCCATGAGCATGGATCTGTCAATCAGTCTGAATCAGTACCTTCAGGAGAATTGGGAGGGTGAATATTAGATACAGCAGAGTGAGAATGGAGGGAGAGTGTCAGGGATGGAGATTCACAGCTTTTGAAGAATGAGAGAGGAAAGAATGTTCCATAGAAACTAGAATTGTCTGTTCTGAATTTCTATTCTGTGCTGACACTGATGACTTTTGTAAATTCCTTTCACAGGATATCAGAAGGTGAGAATTTACAGACAGAAATCTCAAACCAAACGTCACATCAACATCTGACAGAGTCACTCAATTCATTGGGACCTCAATATCATCGACCTTTGAAGCTAGAAGAAATGTTTCTCTGTTCTGTCTGCTTCAGGAGATTTTAAGCATCAGTGTGACTGGATAAGTGACACACACACACCCGAGTGAGAGTGTTCCAGTGCACTGAGTGTGGAAAGAGCTTTAACCAGTTACACAGCCTGAAAATACATCGCAGCATTCACAGCGGGAGAGACTGTACTCGTGTTCTGTGTGAGATTTAACTGATTGTTTAACCTGAAGAGTCACAAGGACACCCGCACCATGGACAAACCGTGGAAATGTGGGGACTGTGGGAAAGGATTCAGTTTTCCATCTATGCTGGAGATTCATCGGCGCAGTCACACTGGGGAGAGGCCGTTCACCTGCTCTGTGTGTGGGAAGGGATACACTCAGATAATTGATTTACAGAGACACCAGCGAGTTCACACTGGGGAGAGGCCATTTACTTGCTCTGAGTGTGGGAAAGGATTCACTCGGTTGTCCAGTCTGCAGAGACACCATCGATTTCACACTGGGGAGAGACCTTTCATCTGCTCTGTGTGTGGGAAGGGATTCACTCAGTTAATTGATTTGCAGAGCCATCAGCGAGTTCACACTGGGGAGAGGCCGTTCACTTGCTCTGTGTGTGGGAAAGGATTCAGTGTGGCATCAGGCCTGCGGAGACACCAGTTAGTTCACACTGGGGAGAGGCCGTTCACATGCTCTGTGTGTGGGAAAGGATTCAGTCAGTTGCCCTACTTGTTGAGGCACAATGTCACTCACACCCAAGAGAGACCCTTTAAATGCTCTGACTGTGGGAGGGATTTCAAAAGCTCTCAGCTAATGATGTCCCACCAGCGCATTCACACTGAGGAGAGACCTTTCAGCTGCTCTCACTGCACAAAGAGATTCAGATCATCATCTGCCCTGCGGACACACCAGCGAGTTCACACTGGGGTGAGGCCGTTCACCTGCACCATGTGTGGGAAGGGATTCACTCAGTCATCCCGACTGCAGAAACACCAGCGAGTTCACAAGTCATAGAGTCATACAGTACAGAAGAGGCCTTTCAGCCCATCGAGTCTGCACTGACAAAACTATAGCAAATTTACACTCATCCATTTTCCAGCACTTGGCTGATGGTGTTTGAACTGTCAAAACATTCAAGTGCCCATCCATGTGCTTTTTAAAGGTTGTGAGGTTTCCTGCCTCCACTGCCCTCCCAGACAGTGAATTCCAGACTCCCACCACCCTCTGGGTGAAAACATTTTTCCTCAAATCCCCCAAAACCTCCTGCCCCTCACCTTAAAATGATGCCCCCTCGTTATTGACCCTTCAACTAAGGGGAACAGCTGCTTCCTATCCACCCTGTCCACACCCCTCAGAATCTTATACACCTCAATCATGTCCCCCCTCAGCCTTCTCTGCTCTCAAGAAAACAATCCAAGCCTATCGAGTCTCTCCTTATAGCTCGGCTGCTCCATCCCAGGGAACATCCTGGTGAACCTCCTCTGAACCCCCTCCAGTGCAATCACATCCTTCCTATGGTGAGGCGATCAGTATGAGTGCAAACTGGGGTCAAGCAGGGCTGCGTCATCGCACCAACGTTCATCCCCACCTTCCCCGCAGCAACACTCCACCCCAGCACCATGAAGCTCCCCACTGCAGTCGAGCTAACTGACTGGACCAGTGGGAAACTTTCAATCTCCGACCCCTCCAGGCCAGAACCAAGACCAGCCCAGCCTCAGTCATCGAGCTGCAGTACGCAGACTCTAAGGGGGGTGGGGGGGAGGTGATGGCCCAGTGGGTATTATTGCTGGACTATTAATCCAGAAATTCAGCGAATGTTCTGGGGGCCCGGGTTCGAATCCCGCCACGGCAGATGGTGGAATTTGAATTCAATTAAATAAAATTAAGAACCTACTGATTATCATGAAACCATTGTCGATTGTCAGAAAAACCCATCTGGTTCACCAGTGCCCTTTAGGGAAGGAAATCTGCTGCCCTTACCTGGCCTGGCTACATGTGACTCCAGAGCCACAGCAATGTGGTTGTCTCTTGAATGCCCTCCAAGGGCAACTCGGATGGCAATAAATGTCCCATAAATGAATGAAGAAAATGCCTATTTGATTTGATTTATTATTGACACGTATTAGTACACAGTGAAGAGGGTTATTTCTTGCACGCGATACAGAAAAACCATAACGTACATAAGGAAGGAAATGAGAGAGTGCAGAATGTTACAGTCATAGCTGGGGTGCAGAGAAACATCAACTTAATGCGAGGTAGGTCCATTCAAAAGTTTGATGGCAGCAGGGAAGAAGCTGTTCTTGAGTCGGTTGGTTCGTGTCCTCAGACTTGTTTCTTTTTCCCCGATGGAAGAAAGCGGAAGAGAGAATGTCCGTGGTGCGTGGTGTCCTTAATTATGCTGGCTGCTTTTCCGAAGCAGTGGGAAGTGTAGACAGTGTCAATGGATGGGAGGCTGGTTTGAACGATGGACTGATCTTCGTTCACGACCTGAGTGTGTCTGTGCGCACACTCAGAGGTTGATCGAGGGCATTTTTACAGTAACTTCATTGCAGTGTTAATGTAAGCCCACTTGTGACACTAATCAAAAAGCTTAAACTCGTCGACATATTCACTGAGACATATGAGAGAATGGGCCTCAGACTAAACATCTGGGAAACAAAGGTTCTCTACCAGCCCACTCCTGCTCCCCCTCCCCGACCCATCAAGATCCACAGTGAGCCCCTGGGTAACGTGGATCATTCCCCACACCTCAGGAGCCTCCTGTCGGCACGGGCAGACATCGACGATGAAATTCAGCATCGACTCCAATGGGCCAGTGCAGGCTTCGGACGCCTGAGGAACAGAGTTCAAAGCCCGAGACCTCAAATCCAGCACCAAGCTCATGGTCTGCAGAGCAGCCGTGGTCCCTGCCCTCCTGTATCCATCAGAAACATGGACAATGTACAGCAGACACCTCAAATCCCTGGAGAGATGTCACCAACGTTGCCTCCACAAAATCCTGCAAATCCACTGGCAGGATAGGCTTACCACTGTGAGTGTCCTCTCCCAGGCCAATATCCCCAGTATCGAGGCACTGGTCACACTTGACCAGCTGCGATGGGCGGGCCACATTGTACACAAGCCCCACACAAGACTCCTGAAACAAGTGCTGTACTCCGAGCTCCACAATGGCAAACTGTTGGAGAAAATTTCTAATAGGTTGGAGAAATTTTAAACCATGAGGCATCTCAGACACAAACAGAACCACCAGCATTGAGTTCAATGACTAAATCAGACTGAGAAGCTAACAAGGGAACAGTCTACACATGTGAACACAGTAAGAGATTTAAACAAGTAATTCTGATTTAAACATGAATTTTCTGATTTTAAAATGTATGTGAGCTGTATTTTTAAAAGCAATTGGAAACTTTAGCCAAAGGCAGGCTGCTGCAAGGCATGATGGTACAGGGATACTTACAGACAGGCTACATTCTTCGGAACAATGAAGCCACAGAATGTGACAACCTTTTCAAGGAAGTTTTTAACAAAGTTTCTAAAGGCAGCTTCATGAATATGATTGATTCACACTGGCCAGACAAGACAGTGTCTTCTCAGACGTGAAAACATGCATTTGTCTGGTTTGGCCAGTGATGGAGTAAGAGCCGATTGGAACATTAACTTTGACCTTTGTAGCTAAGCTTCTGGGGTTGCTCAGCAACAAGGGGAAGCAGAGTCAGCAATAGGGGGAGGAAGTGTCCGGATTCTACGGACCAATGAAATCCCATTATGTCAGAGGGTAAAATGCAATTGGTTAAAGTATATGACGTGTAATTAAGGATTGATTTGTATTGAAAATGATTGGTTTACACCTGATGAAAGGCAGGAGAATTGATATGAAGAATGTATTATTGATCTATCCTAATGATTGTCAGAGTTATTAGATCAGGATGCTTCTCTTCTCGAGCAGGATTAACACTGTCCAATAATTTCTCCCTTCAATCGTTGGTCAAACAAAAGATATGTCTTTAAACTGGGGCACTGGCTTTCATGAGTCTTTGTATTGTCTGAAGGTTTTGGCAATACCTGGTCTCCAGCGGTAACGTACCCAGTGTGTTTTGGGAATGAACTCAGAAGAATCATTCAACACTCAAGCCTGATTCAATTGACAAACAGTTTATTGAGTTATGCCAGTGGGGAGAAGTATGCCTGTCTGGAGACAATACACATCTCTTTAACCTGTGCTTAATACTCCCTCCACTCACATTGTCTGTATCTTTAAGACCTGGTTGGCTGTAGAGATTCGCATTCTAATCAGTATTCTGTAACTTGATTTTGTGTCTCTGTGCCCTGTTTGAGAGCACATTTCCACTCCATCTGACGAAGGAGCAGCGCTCTGAAAGCTAATGGCATTGGCGACCAAATAAACCTGTTGGACTTTAACCTGGTGTTGTTAAAACTCTTACAGTGGGGAGTAGCCACAGGGGCTGACCATGTACAACTCCAGCCCACAAGGAAAATCATCAATTCTTATACAGTTACTCAGCTCATCCCAGCTGAACACAATACAATCAGAATGGTTATAGATTACATACATTATATATAGGTCCAATCAATTAGTATCTGGGCATCATGGGGCTTTGCGATGATCTCATGAACAGATAGGTGCCCCCATCATGATGTTTTCCAGACCCCCTTATCTACCATCCCTGGGCTTTCTTTGTACATCGACTCTCTTAGTTTGAAAAGGGTGGATTAAAAGTTCTCAAATGGATATCGGTGCCCTTCCTTTGTTTTAATCGAACAACCACACAGTCTGGGAATCATTTCATAAGAACATAAGAAATAGGAGGAGGAGTAGGCCATCTAGCCCCTCGAGCCTGCCCTGCCATTCAATAAGATCATGGCTGATCTGAAGTGGATCAGTTCCACTTTCCCGCCTGATCCCTATAACCCCTAATTCCCTTACCGATCAGGAATCCATCTATCCGTGATTTAAACATATTCAACGAGGTAGCCTCCACCACTTCAGTGGGCAGAGAATTCCAGAGATTCACCACCCTCTGAAAGAAGAAGTTCCTCCTCAACTCTGTCCTAAACTGACCCCCCTTTATTTTGAGGCTGTGCCCTCTAGTTCTAGTTTCCTTTCGAAGTGGAAAGAATCTCTCCATCTCTACCCTATCCAGCCCCTTCATTATCTTATAGGTCTCTATAACATCTCCCCTCAGCCTTCCAAATTCCAACGAATACAAACCCAATCTGCTCAGTCTCTCCTCATAATCAACACCCCTCATCTCTGGTATCAACCTGGTGAACCTTCTCTGCACTCCCTCCAAGGCCAATATATCCTTCCGCAAATAAGGGGACCAATACTGCACACAGTATTCCAGCTGCGGCCTCACCAATGCCCTGTACAGATGCAGCAAGACATCTCTGCTTTTATATTCTATCCCCCTTGCGATATATCTATTTCTATTTATAATCTCTCCTTTTAAACTCTTTCCTTCAGTATCCAATTTCCTTTTCATTGTGTTAATTGCATCAGGAATAAATCTTTGGACCTGACAGGAAGTTTAACCCAAGATCAATCCAACACAGGATTGGTCAGAATCATTTCACATGTCCCAAATTTTAAATAACTATTACAAATTAAAACTCTCATTCTCACATGTGTGAATTTATCCGGATTAACATTCCCGCATGTTTAGTAAAATGTCCTGGAAACATATCCCTGGCCAGTAAATATGGGTCCAGGTTCATAACTTTGGAAAAAAAAGCTTTATTAATGACACTTCCATTTTAAAGTCCATTTGATTTAAATCACAGACACAAAACCTCAAAGCTTGAAGCATTCAACATACAAATATCATCCATACACAAGCAGAGGATCTTAGCATGTGCTTTACAGCAACAATAACCAAAATAAATTCCTTAAGCGTTCTTGTGGTTCTGTTTTTAAACTTCCAGGAATGCCTTTAATTAAAGACTCACGGTAAGGTTAAACCCCAGAAAGATAAACCTTAACAAATGTAGCCCAAAACAATGATAAAACACATTTACAAACATCCACATAAAACAAGAGATGGGTGAGATCCTGAATGAGTATTTCTCATCAGTATTTACTGTTGAGAAAATCATGGATGTTAGGGAACTCGGGGAAATAAACAGTGATGTCCTGAGGAGTGTACATATCACAGAGAAGGAGGTGCTGGAAATTTTAAAGTGCATCAAGATAGATAAATCCCTGGGATCTGATGAAGTGTATCCCAGGACACTTTGGGAGGCTAGGGAGAAAATTCTGGGTCCCCGAGCAGAGATATTTGAATCATCGATAATCATAGAATCATAGAATCACAGGTGAGGTGCCTGAAGATTGGAGGGTGGAAAATGTTGTGCCTTTGTTTAAAAAGGGCTGCAGAGAAAAGCCTGGGAACTGCAGGCCAGTGAGCCTCACATCTGGGTAAGTTGTTTGAAGGTATTTTGAGAGGATCTAATGGCGTTTTGAGATGTAAGGACTGATTAGGGACAGTCAGCATAGCTTTGTGAGTGCAACATTATGTCTCACAAATTTGATTGAGTTTTTTGACGGGGTAACTAAGAAGGTAGATGAGGGCAGTGCAGTTGATGTTGTCAACATGGACTTTAGCAAAGCCTTTGACAAGGTACCGCATGGTAGGTTGTTGCATAAGGTTTAATCTCACGGGATCAAGGGTGAGGTAGATAAATGGATACAAAATTGGCTTCTTGATGACAGAAGCCAGAGGGTGGTTGGAGAGGGTTGTTTTTCAAACTGGAGGCCTGTGACCAGTGGTGTGCCTCAGGGATCAGTAATGGGTCCCCTGTTATTTGTCATTTATATTGGTGATTTGGATGAGAATTTACCATGCTTGGTGAGTAAGTTTGCAGATGACACCAAGATTGGTGGCACAGTGGACAGTGAAGAAGGTTATCCAGGATTGCAACAGGATCTCGATCAATTGGGCCAGTGGGCTGACAAATGGCTGATGGAGTTTAATTTAGATAAATGCGAGGTGATGCATTTTGGTAGATTGAACCAGGGCAGGACTTATTCAGTTAATGGTAGGGCATTGGGGAGAGTTACAGGACAAAGAGATCGAGGGGTACAGGTTCACAGCTCCTTGGAAGTGGAGTCACAGGTGGACAGAGTGGTGAAGAAAGCTTTCGGCATGCTTGGTTTCATTGGTCAGAACATTGAATACAGGAGTTAGGATGTCGTGTTGAAGTTGTACAAGACACTGGTAAGGCCACACTTGGAATACTGTGTACAGTTCTGGTCATCTTATTATAGAAAGGATATTATTAAACTAGAAAGAGTGAAGAAAAGATTTATCAGGATGTTACCGGGACTTGATGGTTTGAGTTATAAGGAGAGTGTAAGTTGATAAGGGTTCAGGACCGGCACATTCCTGTAAGGATGAAGGATAAATATGGCAAGTTTTGGGAACCTTGGATAACAAGAGATATTCTGAGTCTAGTCAAAGAGAAATAGGAAGCACTTGTCAAAGCTAGGAGGCTGGGAACACACGAAGCAAGTGTGGAATACAAGGAAAGTAGAAAGAAACTTAAGCAAGGAGTAAGGAGGGCTAAAAGGGGTCACGAAAAAGCCTTGGCCAACAGGATTAAGGAAAATCCCAAGACTTTTTATACATATATAAAGAGCAAGAGGGTAGCCAGGGAGAGGGTTGACCCATTCAAGGACAAGGGAGGGAATCTGTGTGTGGAGCCAGAGGAAATGGGCGAGGTATTAAATGAGTACTTTGCATCAGTATTCACCAAAGAGAAGGACTTGGTGGATGATGAGTCTGGGAAAGGATGTGTAAATAGTTTTGAGTCATGTTGAGATCAAAAAGGAGGTGGTATTGGGGTTCTTGAGAAACATTAAGGTAGACAAGTCCCCAGGGCCTGATGCGATTTACCCCAGAATACTGAGAGAGGCAAGGGAGGAAATTGCTGGGGCCTTGAGAGAAATCTTTGTATCCTCACTGGCTACAGGGGAGGTCCCAAAGGATTGGAGAATAGCCAATGCTGTTCCTTTGTTTAAGAAGGGTAGCAAGAATAATCCAGATATTACAGGCCAGTGAGCCATACTTCAGTGGTCGGGAAATTATTGGAGAGGATTCTTCAAGATAGAATTTATTCCCACTTGGAAATAAGTGGACGTATTAGTGAGAGGCAATATGGTTTTGTGAAGGGGAGGTCGTGACTCACTAACTTGATCGAGTTTTTCGAGGAAATGACGAAGATGATTGATGAGGGTAGGGCAGTGGATGTTGTCTACATGGACTTCAGTAAGGCCTTTGACAAGGTCCCTCGTGGCAGATGGTGCAGAAGGTGAATTTGCATGGGATCAGAGGTGAACTGGCTACGTGGATACAAAACTGCTTGGTCAAAGAAGACAGAGGGTAGCAGTGGAAGGGTGCGTTTCTGAATAGAGGACTGTGACTAGTGGCGTCCCTCAGGGATCAGTGCTGGGACCTTTGCTATTTGAAATATATATAAATGATTTGGAGGAAAATGTAACTGGATTGATTAGTACGTTTGCAGACGACACAAAGGTTGGTGGATTTGCAGATAGCGATGAGGACCATCAGAGGATACAGATCAGTTGGAGACTTGGGCGGAGAGGTGGCAGATGGAGTTTAATCCGGACAAATGTGAGGTAATGCATTTTGGAATTGGTTGCCTGGTATGGAGGGCATTAGCTATGAGGAGAAACGTGGTTTGTTCTCACTGGAACAACGGAGTTGAGGGGTGACCTGATGGAAGTCTACAAGATTATGAGAGGCATGGACAGAGTTCATGCTGCACTATATAATTATGCCGCACTATATTCCAAGTGTGGCCTAATTAAGGTTCTATAAAGCTGCAACATGATTTGCCAATTTTTAAACTCAATGCCCCGGCCGATGAAGGCAAGCATGCCGTATGCCTTCTTGACTACCTTCTCCACCTGCGTTGCTACTTTCAGTGACCTGTGTACCTGTAAACCCAGATCCCTCTGCCTATCAATGCTCTTAAGGGTTCTGCCATTTACTGTATATTTCCTATCTGTATTAGACCTTCCAAAATGCATTACCTCACATTTGTCCAGATTAAACTCCATCTACCATCTCTCCACCCAAGTCTCCAACTTAATCCTGCTGCATCCTCTGACGGTCCTCATCACTATCCGTAATTCAACCAACATTTGTGTCGTCCACAAACTTACCAATCAAACATTTTCCTCCAAATCATTTATATATATTACAAACAGCAAAGGTCCCAGCACTGATCCCTGAGGAACACCACTAGTCACAGCCCTCCATTCAGAAACACATCATTTCACTGCAACCCTCTGTCTTCTCCTGGTTAAATATTTCTGAACTTCCTAACACCCTGTCACTCTGAGATCCTTGTGACATTTGACTCAAAGAACATCAGCCCACTGGAGGCAAAGTCATGTGACCAACCAGTCCAGCAGAAAGAAACCCTCTGACCCAATCCATGGATCAACTGTGAGAATGAACAAAATGCAGTCCTGGATGTAACAGAGCAGAAACAATAACAGCAGAATCCAACTCCTGGAATCACTCGTGAACTTGTTGGTGTCTCAGCAGCTGGGATGAAACTGTGAATCCCTTCCCACACTGAGAGCAGGTGAACGGCCTCTCCCCAGTGTGAACGCACTGGTGTATCCGCAGCTCTGATGACTGAATGAATCCCTTCCCACAATGAGAGCAGGTGAATGGTTTCTCCCCAGTGTGAACCCGCTGGTGTCTCTGCAAGTGGGCTGACAAAGTGAATCCTTTCCCACACTGAGAGCAGGTGAACGGCCTCTCCCCTGTGTGACGTAGCTGGTGTCTCTGCAGGTCGGCTGACTGAGTGAATTCCTGCCCACACTGAGAGCAGGTGAACGGCCTCTCTCCAGTGTGAATTCGCTGGTGTGTCCGCAGGTGCGACGACTGAGTGAATCCCTCCCCACACTGAGAGCAGGTGAATGGTCTCTCTCCAGTGTGAACTCGCTGGTGTCTCTGCAGGTGGGATGACTGAGTAAATCCCTTCCCACACTGAGAGCAGGTGAACGGTCTGTCCCCAGTGTGAACTCGCTGGTGTCTCTGCAGGTGGGCTGACCGAGTGAATCCCTCCCCACACTGGGAGCATGTGAACGGCCTCTCTCCAGTGTGAACTCGCTGGTGTGTCTGCAGGCTGGATGACTGAATGAATCCCTCCCCACACTGAGAGCAGGTGAATGGTCTTTCCCCAGTGTGAACTCGCTGGTGCATCTGTAGGCTGGATAACTGATTAAATCCCTTCTTACACTGAGAGCAGATGAATGGCTTCTCCCCAGTATGGCTGCGCCGATGAATTTCCAGCTTAGATGGTGCTCCATATCCCTTCCCACAGTCCACACATTTCCATGGTTTCTCCATGGTGCAGGTGTCCTTGCCTCAGTTGCAGCCTTATCCACACACAGAACACAAGTACAGTCTCTCCCAGCTGCGAATGGTGTGATATTTATTCAGGCTGTGTTTAAAGTTCTTTAGTCAGTGCACTGGAACACTGTTGGTGTGTTGGTGCTTTTCCAGTCACAGTGATGTTTGAAATCTTTTCAAATCGACAGACTGTACAATCATTTCTCCTTCTAGATTCAAAGGCCGATGATATTTAGCTCCCAAGGAATATGACTGTCATGTCTCGACGTGACTTTTGAGATTTCTGCCCGTGATTCCTCTTTCAATATCCTGTAAAACAAGTTTTAAAAAGTAATCAGTGTCAGAACAGAATAGAAATTCAGAAGAGAAAATTCTAGTTTCTATGGAACATTCTTTCCTCTCTCATTCCCCATACCTGCTGGGGGGTAGGTACAGGGGAAATGTTAGGGGGAAGTTTTTCACACAGAGGGTGGTGGGCGAGTGGAATCGGCTGCCATCAGTGGTGGTGGAGGCAAAATTAATAGGGGTTTTTAAGAGACTCCTGGATGAGTACATGGGACTTAATAGGATGGAGGGTTACAGGTAGGCCTAAAAGGTAGGGATATGTTCGGCACAACTTGTGGGGCCGAAGGGCCTGTTTTGTGCTGTAGTTTTTCTGTGTTTCTATGTTCTAAAAGCTGTGAATCTCCATCCCACACACTCTCCCTCCATTCTCACTCTGCTGTATCTAATATTCACCCCTTCCAATTCTCCTCAAGGTGCTGATTGAGGCTGATTGACAGATCCATGCTCACTGCTTCCACTCCAGCACATAGAAATCATAAGAAATAGAAGCAACAGTTGGCCATTCAGCCCATCAAATTGCCTCAACCATTCATTGGGAATTGGCTGATCTACCTCAGCGCCATTTCCCACATTATCTCCCAGATCACCCAATGTCCTCAATATCTCAAAATTTATCAATCTCCAGCTTGAAAATTCTTGATGACTGAGGCTCCACAGTCCTCTGGGGTGCAGAATTCCAAAACGTCACCACATCCTTGAGTGAGGAAATCCCTCCTCATCTTAACTTTCTCTCCATTTTCCACCTGTTCCCCAAAGCGCTTGACTCCTTTATCAATCAAAAATCAGTCTAACTCACCCTGGAATATATTCAATGACACTCAGCCTCCACTGATCGCTGTGGAGAAGAAATCCAAAGACTCGAATAGGCAAGAGATGAATGACTGGAAATATATAATGTAGCTCCAGTACAATATTAGTCTGTTTTAAGCTCAATCTTCATCCAGAGCGAGAGGAGCAACAATGGAGGAAGCTCCATGCGGCCATGCACACAAGTCCCGGACTCTGATTGGCTGGAGGACCAGCGTCCATCCGGTCCTCCACACGTTCCCATTGGTCAATCTGCCGCATGTAGACAATAAGGGGGCGGAACCCGGGCTCACGTGGGGGTGGGCGGGGCTTTGACCGCCTGCTGCGCTGAGCTGGTGTCCAATCCGCTTCTGTAACCAGTGATATTGCTGCCAATGGGACACTGTGTGCTGGGAACGCCCCTCTGAGTCATTGTGACGGCACAATGGAGCCCTGCCTGAATCAGCCAATAGCAATCACTCTGCTCCGCGGTGACGTCTCCGGGTTCAGGCGTGCGGACCCGGGAGCCCCGCCCCCCCCCCCCCCCCAGTCTGTACATTCCACACATTGTTAGTCCAGTCAGATAGACATATATCTGTCTGGCCGCCTGCATGGGGATTTCCAGCTCTCTGTGTCCAGGACAGGATAAACACAGTAAGAAGTTTAACAACACCAGGTTAAAGTCCAACAAGTTTATTTGGTAGCAAATGCCACTAGCTTTCGGAGTGCTGCCACTTCGTCAGGTGGAGTGGAGAAATGCTCACAAACAGGGCACAGAGACACAAACTCAATTTACAGAATAATGATTGGAATGCAGTCTTTACAGATAATCAAGTCTTAAAAGTACAATGTGAATGGAGGGAGCATTAAGCACAGGTTAAAGACAGGACAGCCAGTGAGATTCTGCAAGTCCAGACAAGCTGTGGGGGTTACAGATAGTGTGACATGAACCCAAGATCCCGGTTGAGGCCGTCCTCATGTGTGCGGAACTTGGCTATCAGTTTCTGCTCATCCAGGACAGGAAGCATGAGCATGGATATGTCTATAGAACAGGGTAAAGGTTTGCTCTGCAGAGAGCCAGCATTGAATCAGTGGCCCGAATGGCCCCATTCCAAGCCCTGATGTCTGACTGATCTAAAGAGAGAAATTTCAGCAGCTCCAGTCTCTCCAACCAACTGAACTGCCTCATCATAGAATCGTACAATGCAGAAAAGGCCCTTCAGCCCATCGAGACTGCACCGACACGCAAGAAACGCCTGACTTCCCGCCTAATCCCATTTACCCGCACCTGGCCCATAGTCTTAACTGTTCTGACTTGCCCAGTGCTGATCCAGGTACTTTTTAAGGATGCGAGGTGCCATTCTCGCAAATCTCCTCTGCATCCTCTCTAAGAACTTCACATCTTCCCTAAAGTTTGAGGCCCACATATAGAGTTCCATTCTCGAGGGATAGAATCGAACAGCAGGGAGGTTATGTTCGACTTGATTAGAAGCGCGATTATACTACACTGGGAATACTGTCAACAGTTGTGATCTCC
Organism: Mustelus asterias; assembly: GCF_964213995.1. Lineage (NCBI taxonomy): Eukaryota > Metazoa > Chordata > Chondrichthyes > Carcharhiniformes > Triakidae > Mustelus > Mustelus asterias. The sequence goes on from NW_027590142.1 coordinate 766,512, forward strand.
ATTTAGAATCATAGAATCCCTCCAGTGCGGAAGGAGGCCATTCAGCCCAATTGAGTCTGTACTGACTCTCCAAAAGTTCATCCCAGCCAGGTCTATTCCACCCGAGCCTCGAACCCCGCATATTTGCCATAGCTAATCTACCTAACCTGCACATCGTTGGACTGTGGGTGGAAACCGGAGCACCTGCAGGGAAAATGTGCAAACTTCACACAAACAGTCACCCAAGGCCAGAATCAAACACGTCTCCCTGGATTTGTGAGGCAGCAGTGCTAACCACTGTAGAAATAAAGGCACTGGAGAAGGGGCAAAAAAAGTCACAAGAATAATCCCAGAACTGAGAGCATTTAACCCTCAGGAGAGGCTGGGGCTGCTGATTGTTACAAAGACATTATCAGTTTAAAAAAGGTTTATTTTTGATCTGTTACATTGTTCCAATTTGGCTGTACGCTGCCCAATTATAGAACCCAAATTGTCCTTTTAAAGGGTTTGAATTTGGCAGAGATATAACCATCAAGCAAAGACTCAGACACCAAATCAGTCAATTGTGTCAAAGTTTATTGATTATAAGCAACTTTTAGAAACTGATCGGGTCAAGTTTACTCATCAATGAAACTCTACCAACTCCACACTTTCAAGTCAGTGATCGATCCAAGAGAAGTGGACGACAATGTGAAATCCTGGGGCTGACAGAGAAACAGTCACTGCCTCTGAGAAGCACGGACGGCACCTTCCTGGGGTTTCGAATAGCAGGGAACCCTTCGCTGAACCATTCCCAGGACTAACTACTCATCTTTTTTTAATTCATTTGTGAGACATGGGCATTGCTGGTGAGGCCAGCATTTATTGCCCATCCCTAGTTGCCCTTGAGAAGGTGGTGGTGAGCTGCCTCTTGAATCACTGCAGTCCATGTGCTGTGGGTTGACCCACAATGCCGTTAGGGAGGGAATACCAGGATTTGACCCAGCGACAGCGAAGGAACAGCGATGATCACTTCACTGATGATCAAGAGTAGGCTGATTGGGCGGTATTTGGCCGGGTTGGGTTTGTCCTGCTTTTTGTGTTCAGGACAATTTTCCACATTGCCGGGTAGATGCCAGTGTTGCAATTGTACTGGAAGAGCTTGGCTATGGAACCGGCAAGTTCTGGAGCACAAGTCTGGAATGTTATCAGGGCCCATTGCCTTAGCAGTATCCAGTGCCTCCAACTGTTTCTTGATATTATGTGGAGTGGATCGACTTGGCTGGAGACTGGGATCTGAGATGTTGGGGACCACTGGGACCCGCTCTTTGCTCCAATGCACCATGAATTTAGGCTTGCTATTTTTCACATGTAACTATTCATATCTGCACACTCACACCCGTATCCCAAAATCATGTCACACATTCTTGACTCTCAGATGTGCTGATGAAAAGATCAAAGTGAGTGTCTGTCTTTCTTATCTCCTGCTGTTCTGGTGCTGATATTTCATGTAGTGGCCGGACTTTCAAATGTGGATTTCTTTAAAACAAAGTTCATGGACAAGGATGTAAGTATTTCCAAGAGAAAGTGATCAACTTATTCATCCCATCTACACATTCCAGACTTTCTCAAGAATGCAGGTGGATACCAGATTGATATATTCCATTCAACCGCACCCAAGGTGAGTTATTCCAATTCCTTTATTGTCCAGGACAATATATTCACAATATCTTTAAAACAGAAATTAAACATTCCCATTTGATTTCAGGTATTAACATATTCTGTTTGTTCTTTATTGTCAATGTCAGGTTGGGGTTGTTCCCATTGGAGCAAAGGAGGTTGAGGGAAGATTTGATAGAGGTGGACAAGATTCTGACAGGTTAAATAAGGTGGACAAAGAAAAGCTGTTCCCATTAGCTGATGGGACAAGGACGAGGGGGACACAGATTTAAAGTTTTGGATCAGAGATGCAGTGAGGGGATATGAGGAAGAATATTTTGATGCAGTGAATGGTAATGACCTGGAACTCGCTGCCTATGAGGGTGGAGGAAGTGGAGACAATAAACAATTTCAAGGGAAATTGGATGGGCATTGGGGGGGGTTTCAAACAGAAATGCTGACTAAATATCTCTGAACTTCCTCACACCCTGTCACTCTGTGATCCGTGTGAAATCTGAAACCAGGTATTCGCAACAAGACTCAAAGAGCATCAGCCCACTGGAGGCAAAGTCATGAGACCGGCCAGTTCAGCAGAAAGAAACCCTCCGACCCTCCCCATTGACCAACTGTGAGAATGAACAAAATGCAGTCCTGGATGTAATTGAGAGCAGAAACAACAACAGCAGAATCCAACCCGTGTGATCACTTGTGAACTCGCTGGTGTGTCTCCAGGTTAGATAACTGAGTGAATCCCTTCCCACACTGAGAGCAGGTGAACGGCCTCTCCCCAGTGTGAACTCGCTGGTGTGACTGCAGTGTGGATAACTGAGTGAATCCCTTCCCACACTGAGAACAGGTGAATGGCCTCTCCCCAGTGTGAACTCGCTGGTGTGTCTGCAGGTTGGATAAATCACTGAATCCCTTCCCACAGTGAGAGCAGGTGAATGGTCTCTCCCCAGTGTGACCTCGCTGGTGTGTTTGCAGGCTGGATGAATGACTGAATCCCTTCCCGCACTCAGAGCAGATGAAGGGTCTCTCCCCAGAGTGAACTCGCTGGTGTGTCAGCAAGGTGGATAACTGAGTAAATCCCTTCCCACACTGAGAGCAGGTGAATGGTTTCACCCCGGTGTGAATTAGCTGGTGCTTTTGCAGGCTGGATAACTGAGTAAATCCCTTCCCACACTGAGAGCAGGTGAATGGCCTCTCCCCAGTGTGAACTCGCTGGTGTGACTGGAGGGTGGATAAGCGAGTGAATCCTTTCCCACACCAAGAGCAGGTGAATGGCCTATCTCCTGTATGAATGCGTTGATGAGCTTGCAGCTCTGATGGGGCTCTGTATCCCTTCCCGCAGTCCACACATATCCACGGTTTTTCCATGTTTTGGGTCTCCTTGTATCCCTGCAGTTCAGACAACCCTTTGAAGCCGTGGAAACACACACAGAACACGTGTGCGGTTTCTCCCCACTATGAATGGATGTTTTTTTTACAGGCTGTGTAACTGCTGAAAGCTCTTTCCGCAGTCAGTGCACTGGAACACTCTCACTCAGGCGTATGTGTGTCTTGGTACTTTTCCATCCACACTAATGTTTAAAATCTTTTGAAGTTGACAGACCGGTCAAACATTTCTCTGATATTCACATCCCAAGGGATCGAGTGATTTTGTCCAAAATGCACATCACGTCTGAGATTTCTGTCAGTGATTTCTCCTCTTCCAATATCCTGTAAAAACAATTTAGAAAATATCTCACTGTCAGTACAGGATAGAAATTCAAAACAGACAATTCAAGTTTCTCTGGAATGTGCTTTCCTTTCTCATTCCCCAAGAGCTGTAAATTCAGGCTGATTGACAGACCCATGCTCACTGCTTCCTGCCCTGGACACAGATCCGAAGAAATAGTTGCTGCTGTTGACTATTCGGCCCATCGAGCCTGCTGAACCATTCAATGAGCTCACTGACCGATTTACCTCTGCCAGATTATCCCCCATATCTCTTGATATCTTCAATGTCTAGAAATATATCAATCACCTGCTTGAGCATACTTTATGACGAAGGTTCTGGTGTAGAGAATGCCAAAACTTCACCACATCCTTAAGTGAAAAAATCCCTCATCTTAAATTTCTCTCTGTTTTCCCCATAACTCTTGACTCCCTTGTCCCCTCAATGATATATTCAATGATCTTCAGCCTTCACTGGTCTTTAAGGAAGAGAAACCCAGATAGTACAACACTCTGAGGGAAGAGATGACTGGAAATATATAAGCTAGCTAAGATTACACAGCAAGAAAAGATATTAAATATATTTTATTACAAGACAATAGATAATGTATCTGATATGGACCATATAAAAACACTAGACATATCTCTTTCTGATTTTAATTTACTGTCCCCTGAAATGTCAGCCATCTCCTGGGGAAACCAGCCATTTAATTGTGAACATTGGGAAAGAGATAATCTTTTTAGCCAGACAAATAAATGTGTCAAGCTGAGGGAGCAAAGGATGTCAATGTCTTTAAGAGAGAGCGAGGGAGACCTGGGCCAACCTTTCCAGAGTCTGCAGCCTCCCTGGATTCACTTCCTTTCCCTTCACTTGCTGCAAGTCCCCAGTTTCCCCCAGAATGAGAAAAGAAATAGAAAGGGGGAGAAAATAAAGTGTTTTACTCACAGATGTTGGCCTCAAGAGGAAGTTTGAGTCTGTCTGAAGCTCAATCTTCATTCAGAGAGAGAGGATCTTTATTTAGGCAGCGAGTGGTGACCTGGAAGTTAAAAATTCAACTCCAGAATGAGAAAAGAAATAGAAAGGGGGAGAAAATAAAGTGTTTTGCTCACAGATGTTGGCCTCAAGAGGAAGTTTGAGTCTGTCTGAAGCTCAATCTTCATTCAGAGAGAGACCTCTTTTTAGGTCAAACCAAGTAAACAAACTCAAATTAAATCAGGACAAAGTAAAAGGGGCAGCTCCCCAAAAAGGAGGGGGAACAGCCCGAACAGAAATCAAAATGCAAAGGAAACTTAAAAACATCAAATTAAAATGTGGTTATTAGGGTCAATAATGCACCCCAACCCCTGCGGTGCCCAGCGGGCGCGGAAAGCGTCAACCTCGTCCGTGGACACCGCATGCTCCCTCTCCAGGGACACCTGGCCGCGAACGTAGCCGCGGTAGAGGGGAAGACAGTCAGGATGGACGGCCCCCTCGATCGCCCGCTGCCTGGACCGGTAAATGGCGCGTTTCGCCAGGCCCAGGAGCAGGTTCACGAGGAGGTCGCCATCCCGACCCTCCCCTCTCCGCACCGGGTGTCCGTAGATCAGGAGCGTGGGACTGAAGTGCAAACAAAACATCAATAAAAGATTCTTCAGGAAAACATAAAGGGAGTGCAGCCTAAGACACTCAACATAGACATGGTCCACGGACTCCACAAGGCCACAGAAAGGGCAGTCTTCGGAGCCCGTGAACCAGTGAATCCTACGGTTGTGCGGAACTGCTGCATGCATCACCCTCCACCCCAGGTCCCCGACGTAATTGGGGGAGATCCCTCCGTAGAGGGACCTCCAGCGGGGACCTCCGCCGCCCGGCGGCAACAAGGCCCGCCAAGGTGTATCCGGGCGACAGGCGAGGAGGCGGTAGTGGAAGGTGTGCAGCAGCAGCCCGCACAGGAAACGCCTCCGCGCGGTAGAAAAAGGCACGGAGGGCATTTCCGCGAGGCGGCTCAGGCTGTGGGGCACCTCACCCAGGGGAGGGGGCTGAGGCTTTGGGCCAATGTGGAATTCCGCCCGAACAGGGGAACGCTCGGGCGGGATCCCACCGCACGCCTGTGCCGTCTCAAGTTTGCGTGCAGTTTCGGGGCCGAGCACGACCGTCCTAAGGTCTAGGATGGCTTTGGCCGCGCGCCGGACGGACGTCCCCGCGCGCTCAGCCAGCACGCGGGGACTCATCCAGCCCGCTCCTCCGCCATCGAGCACGTCCCCGATTCTGGTCACCCCGGCGTCCACAGCCCCCCTCTCCGCCAGCCACCTGAAGTTATACGGCTGGAGGAGCGGATTCCTGAGCAGCGGCTCTCGCACGAGAGCCGCTACTCCTGACGGGGGAGAGCTGCGTCGCGAGGCGACCTTGTTCCAGACAGTGAGGAGGTCCTGGTAAAAGACGGGCAACTCCTGCAGGGCGGTCGAAGCACGCCCCAGTTCGATATGCAGGAGCTGCACGTCATAATTGAGGCCGTGCCACTGGCGGAAGAAATACGTCGCCATGGCACACCACTGTGGAGGGGGCTCAACGTAAAGGTACCTCTGCAGGGCCTGGAGGCGGAAGGTCGCTATCTGAGTGCGGAGGCACACCAGACCTTGTCCGCCCTCCTCAAGCGGGAGATACAGGACCGCAGCAGGGACCCAGTGCAGTCGATTGCCCCAGAAGAACCGCACGAGGGTTCTCTGGATATCGGTGACAAAGCCAGGGGGAGGGGTCAAAGGGACCAGCCGGTACCACAGCATGGAGGCGACCAGCTGGTTTATGACGCGAGCTCGCGCCCCGTAGGACAGCACTCGGAGCAGTCCTGTCCAGCGACCCAGGCGGGCGGAGACTTTGGCCTCCAGCTCCCGCCAGTTCGCCGGCCAGGATTCCTCGGCTGGGCAGAGATGGGCCCCCAAGTAGAGGAGGTTGGTCCTGCTCCAGGTGAAAGGCCTGAGCTCCTCCGGAAGGGGGTCCGTCTCCCAAGGACCGACAAGGAGTCCGGAGCACTTGGCCCAGTTGATCCTGGCGGAGGACGCGGCGGAGTACACCGCCTGGCATTCTCGCATCCTCCGCAGGTCAGCCGGGTCCGTGAACATGAGGAGCACGTCGTCGGCGTAAGCTGACAGGACCACCCCTACGTCCGGTCCGCGCAGGACCAAACCTGACAACCTCCTCCGCAAGAGGCGCAGGAATGGCTCCACGCATACGGAATACAGTTGGCCGGACAAGGGGCAGCCCTGCCGTACTCCTCTCCCGAAGCGAAGGGGCGCCGTCAGGGACCCGTTAACCTTAATCAGACACTCTGCGGCAGAGTACAGTAATCGGATCCGGGCGACAAAATGCGTCCCGAACCCGAATGCCCGCAGAGTCCCGAGTAAATACTCGTGCTCCACCCTGTCGAACGCCTTCTCCTGATCTAATGACAAGAAGGCGCCCGACAGACCAGCCCTCTGGGTGTGATGGATTAGGTCCCGGACCAGGTGGAGATTGTCATGTATGCAACGGCCCGGGACCGTGTAGGACTGGTCAGGGTGGATCAAGTGGTCCAGCACGGATCCAAGGCGTGAAGCCATAGCCCTGGCAAAGATTTTATAATCCGTGCTGAGGAGGGAGACCGGGCGCCAGTTCTTGAGCAGGTGGAGATCCCCCTTCTTGGGCAGCAGGGCAATGACGGCCCTGCGCCACGAAAGGGGCATCTCCCCGGTAGCGACGCTCTCCCCCAGGACCCCCGCGTAGTCGCTCCCCAGGACGTCCCAGAACGCCCTGAAGAACTCTACTGTCAGCCCGTCCAGCCCAGGGGCCTTGCCCCGGCTGAGGCCATTTAGGGCGCCGGTCAGCTCGGCCATGGTGGTAGGGGCCTCGAGCCTGCCGACGCCCTCCGGGCCGACCTGCGGCAGGTCCTCCCACAGAAGTCTGCGGGCATCCTCGCTGGACGGATCCGGAGAGAAGAGCGAGGTGTAATACTCCCGGGCAATGGCCCGGATGCCCTCCGGATCCGAGACGGGGGAACCGTCGTCGGCCAGCAGCGTAAGGAGCTGCTGACGGTTAGCCCGCCCTCTTTCCAGCGAGTAGAAGAAGGGGGAGCCGCGGTCCAGGTCCACCTGGAACTGGAGCCGCGACCTCACGTACGCGCCGCGAGACCTGGCAAGTTGCAGGTCTCGCAGCGCGTCCTTCTTCTCCCTGTACTCCGAACGCAGGGCCGGGTCCGCGTCAGGCCGACTGAGACGTGCCTCCAGGTCGAGCACCTCCTTCTCCAACTCCTCGAGCCTGGATTTCCGCCTCTTTGTCGACCCCCTCGCGTACCCCTGACAGAAGGTACGGGCGTGAGTCTTGCCCACATCCCACCAGAGCCTCAAGGAGGGGAAGCCTCCCCGCTTCCTTCTCCAGCCGGCCCAGAATCGACGGAACGAGTCCAGGAAGCGCTCGTCCTCCAGCAGCGTGTTGTTAAAGTGCCAGTACGCGGACCCCCGCCGGATGCGAGACGGCGCAAAGTCCGCCCACACCAGGCTGTGGTCCGTGCTCGACACCGGCCGCATGGAGACCGAGGACACGCCGGACACGTGCGCCTTCGAAATGTAAAGGCGGTCGAGCCTGGACGCTCCGACTCCAGGCCTCACGAAAGTGAAGGCGCTGGAGCCAGGATGGAGATGTCTCCAGACGTCCACCAAGTCGTGGGACCCGATCAGGTCCCGCAACTTCACCACCGCCGGAGTGCGCAGCCAGGGGCCGGTGCGGTCCCGTGCCTCGAGGATGCAGTTGAAATCTCCCCCGAGGATAATGCATTCGCCCCCCGCGATGGTGTCGATGTGAGCGGACACTTTCTCGTAGAAAGTCGTTTGCTGCGGTCCAGCGGTCGGGGCGTAGACATTCAGCAAGTGAATGACCACGCCCCCCTCACGGACCGTCAAGTGCAGCAACCGGCCTGGCACCGGCTCCTTGACCCCCAAGATCTCCGGCTTATAACGCGGGGCCAACAAGATAGCCACCCCGCAAGAAGCGAGCGTGAGGTGGCTCATGTAGACCCCCCCTCGCCACTCCAGGAGCCATTGGGCTTCGTCTCCCGGAACGGTGTGGGTTTCCTGCAGGAAACACACCGCATACTTCCCGTCACGGAGGACCGAGAAGTTCTGGAACCTGCGGTGTGGCCCACTGCTGCCGTTGATGTTGAGGCTGGCTATGGTCACCTTCATGTCAGCAGCTTTGTGCCACCGTCACCACTTAACTAGGTGTGTGGGGGGGCGCTGGCGCAATTCTCACCAGTCCACCCCCCACCTTTTCGAGCCTGTGGAGGAACCGCAGTACCCAGCGCCGCTCTATTTTCTCCAGGCCCGCGGAGGCATGCGAGCATGCCTTCACGGACCGGACGAGCTGCGCCAGGTCCGGCCAGTGGCCGAGGGCTAGCCGGATTATGTCGGAGCGACCGGAATGGTTACGGATAAAGACCCTGAGGTCCTTGGAGGGGATGAGGGACGACTCGGTGGGGGGCACGAGGGAGTCCCCCGCCTCGCTCTGGGCAGACTCTGAAAGTGTCCCCGTGCCCTCCACCGAGCCGCTGACCTCCTCAGGGCGGTCGCCCCTCGACTCCGAGTCCCCCGCCGCAGGACGTACGGCGGGCGGCACGGAGCCACCAACTAGCCCTAGCCCCTCCCCGATCCCACCCCCAGGATCGGTGGAGGAGGGGCTCCCCCCGGGCTCACCTTTCCCGGATTGCGGGCCCCCGTGCGACGGCGGCCCAGCCGCCCCCCCCGCCCCAGACGCTTGGACACCCCCCAGGTCCGGTGTATCCTTCGGACTGAGGTTGGGGATGTCCAGCGTCCAAGGTCGGGACGGAGAGGACGAGTGGATCGTCTCTTCGCCGCCGCCGCACGAGGACATGAACATTGGAGTGTCGCCCCAGTCCCCCGACAGACTGAAGAAGAACTCCGGGTTGTAACCGGCCGGGTGGAACGGAACCGTGGGGGCCCCGCTGCCACCCGGCCCCGGAGACTCCTCGCCGGGGGACTGAGGCAACACATGCTTGGATTTACAGGGTGCCTTGCCCCCTTTTTTCTGGGGACAAGGCACAAAGACAGGTGGGGGCACGGCAGGAGATGACTCACAAGGGGGGAGGGGCACGCAGACCTCGAACTCTACGGTGCCCGAGGGGCCCCGCCTCTTTTTGTTAACCTGCCCTCGGGCAGGCGAGGCCCCTCGCCCTCCGCCCCTCTTCGCCTTGCCGCGCCCCCCCTGCTCTCCCGTCACCTCCCCCCGAGGTGGCGGCGTCGCCAGTTTTGCCGGCTCGGGGTCGCTTACCCCCCCATGCTCGGGCCCATGATCCCGGGCGCCGGACCCAGCACTAGGCCCCGGAGAGCCCACGGGCCCGGCAGATGGTGGTGGTGGTGGTGGTGGTGGTGGGGGGGGGGCGCAGGTGGAGACTGAGGCGGTCCCCGAGCCGGCTGCCGGGGTGGTTGGGGTGTCTTTCCTGGGGGCCGGGGTTCCGGTACCCCCCTTCTTTTTTGTAGGTCCCTTATGGGCCTTTTGGCCGCGCGGGGGCTCCGCTCCCCCCCCGCCGGCAGCTGAGGTGGCAGCTGCTGCCGGCGTGGCCTCCCCTCGCGGGGGGGCAGATGGTACTCGCTTGGGGGGAGAGGGGGCTGCGGTGCCAGCTGCGGCCGCCTTGGGTTGGTGGTCGGCGGCCTTGGAGACGGGGCAGTTTTTCCTCACGTGCCCCGCCTCCTTACAGGCATGGCACCGCACACCGTCCGCGGACCAAAAGACCCGGTACGTGGTCCCCTCGTGGGGGACATTGAACCCTCCCTCCAGTTCCTCCTCCCGGGCCAGGCGGACAAAAACCTGGCGTCGGAAGGAGTATATGTGGCGGAGGGAGGGGTCCCGAAGGCCGAGCGGGATCGGCTGCACCCCGGACCTGACCTCCCCCAGTAGATGGAGGTGGGGGAGGAGGAGCTCACTCGGTAGGAAGGGCGGGACGTTTGATATTACTATCTTGTGGGCGGTGGCCTCCAATGGGTCCACCGCCAGGAACGTCCCGCCCACCGTGAGCCCCTTTTCCAGGGCGAGGCGAACCGCCCGCTCGGCCTTCAGGAAGAATACGGCCCGGCCGTACATCTTTGAGGCCGCGACAATGGCTGAGGGGCCGACAACCCCAGCCATTGCCTTAACGCAGGCCTCGATAGACATGTCGGGGTGGGCGTAGCACTTCACCCCGAGCTGCCGCGTGATTAAAGAGAATGGCGGCAGGGCCTTGGGAGCGGCGGGGGCTCTGGCAGCCGCCACGCCTGCATAGGTGGGCCGAGAAGGCCCTGCCACCGGCGACGCTGGTGATGTCGCCATTGTATCAGGGGAAGTGCTACGCCCACCCAGAGACTGCCCAGATGCACGGCAGGGCGTATGTGGGATGGGGAAGATAAGGCAGGGTGGGGTAGGCGGGGAAGGGTGTAGGTGCTCTCTCCCCGGAGCGAGAGAGGGAGAGAGGAGGTTGGAGGCGCAGGAGGGAGATGAGGCACAAGGCCGGTGCCCCAGTCAGGAGGGAAAAGGGGAGGGGGTGCCGGTCCCGGGGGCAGCAGTAGTGGGTAGGGGAAATAGGAAAGGTCTTCACCCCCCCCCACTGCAGATGGAAAAGAGACAGTCCAAACGCCTTCGCCCCCCCCCTCTCCTCCAGTCACTCCCTGTCCTCTCTTCCTCCCCCCCCCCCCCCCCCCCGGGGAGAGCGCACCCTCCAGAGGCCGGATGGCAGGCAGTCAGGCAGTCCAGACGGCAGGCAGGCTAGACGGCAAGCAGGCAGGCAGGCAGTCCAGACGGCAGGCAGGCAGGTAGGTAAGCAGGCCAGACGGCAGGCAGGCAGGTAAGCAGGCCAGACGGCAGGCAGGCAGGTAAGCAGGCCAGACGGCAGGCAGGCAGGTAAGCAGGCCAGACGGCAGGCAGGCAGGTAAGCAGGCCAGACGGCAGGCAGGCAGGTAAGCAGGCCAGACGGCAGGCAGGCAGGTAAGCAGGCCAGATGGCAAGCAGGCCAGACGGCAGGCAGGCAGGTAAGCAGGCCAGACGGCAGGCAGGCAGGTAAGCAGGCAGGCAGGTAAGCAGGCCAGACGGCAGGCAGGCAGGTAAGCAGGCCAGACGGCAGGCAGGCAGGTAAGCAGGCCAGACGGCAGGCAGGCAGGTAAGCAGGCCAGACGGCAGGCAGGCAGGTAAGCAGGCCAGACGGCAGGCAGGCAGGTAAGCAGGCCAGACGGCAGGCAGGCAGGTAAGCAGGCCAGACGGCAGGCAGGCAGGTAAGCAGGCCAGACGGCAGGCAGGCAGGTAAGCAGGCCAGACGGCAGGCAGGCAGGTAAGCAGGCCAGACGGCAGGCAGGCAGGTAAGCAGGCCAGACGGCAGGCAGGCAGGTAAGCAGGCCAGACGGCAGGCAGGCAGGTAAGCAGGCCAGACGGCAGGCAGGCAGGCAACAGGCAGGCCGGGCAAGGCAGGCAGCAGCTCACCTCTCTCCTTCCTCCCCGCAGGGAGCGAAAAACAAACAAACCCAACAAAACAAAAACAAGAACCGGGCGTCTCCGTGAGCAAAAACGAAAAAAAATAAAGGTACTCACAAAAAGAAAAGAAAACAAACCCAAAATTTCCGCCCGGCTCCGACCCGGGGCCCCCCGCTACTCGGGCGAACGTGAACTCACCCCACCCCCGAAACAAAGTGCAGGCGCTGCCCCAGAGGAGGCACGTTTCAGGCCGTCTGAAGCTCAATCTTCATTCAGAAAGAGAGCAGCAGCAGCTTGAGGAATGAACAGCTGAACAAGCTCATTGTGCAACTTCCGCATTCAGACAATAGGGGAGCTCTGATTGGCTGGAGGACCTGAGTACTGCCGGTCCTCCAGAGTTCCCATTGGTCAATCCCACGCAGACAGACAATGAGGGGCGGAGCCCCACGTGGGGGTGGGCGGGACTTTGTCCTCCAGCCGCGCTGAGCTGTTGTCCAATGGGAAAGGCTGGAAGACCCGGACAGACAATGGTCAGTGCGCCGGATGTGTCCCGGGCCCCGCCCCACACCCGCACATGCGCATTCCCCCAAAACCCGCACATGCGCACTTCTGATTCACTTCCGCTCACCAGCTCTGGCCAATGGGAAGACTTGGAGGACCGGAAAGACCGTGGTCCTCCAGCCAATCAGAGCGCGGGCTTTGTGTGCGTGAAGATTGAGCTTCAGACAGACTCAAACTTCCTTCAGTCTCAACCTAAAAGAGGCCAACATCTGTGAGTAAAACACTTTCTTTTCTCATTCTGGGGGTAATTGGAGAATTGCAACAACTGAAGGGAAAGGAAGTGAATCCACGGAGAGTGCAGACTCAGGAAAGGTTGACCCAGGTCTCTCTCTCTCTCTTAAAGAAATTTAAGAGAAACATAGAAGATAGGAACAGGAGGAAGCCATTTGGCCCTTCGAGCCTGCTCTGCCATTCATTAAGATCATGGATGATCATCCAACTCAATAGTCTAATCCTGCTTTCTCCCCATAACCTGTGATCCCATTTGCCCCAAGTGCTATATCGAGCTGCTTTTGAATACATTCAATGTTTTGGCATCAATTACTTCCTGTGGTCATGAATTCCACAGGCTCACCACTCTTTGGGTGAAGAAATGTCTCCTCACCTCCGTCCTAAATGGTCTGCCCTGAATCCTCAGACTGTGACCCTTGGTTCTGGACTCCCCCACCATCAGAAACATCCTCCCTGCATCTATCCTGTCTCGACCTGTTAGAATTTTATAAGTCTCTGTGAGATCCCCCCTCATTCATCTGAACTCCAACGAAAACCATCCTAACCTCGTCAGTCTCTCCTCATACATCAGTCCCGCCATTCCCTGAATCAGCCTGGTAAATATCCTTTGCTCCCTCAGCTTGACACATTTATTTGTCTGTCTAAAAGGATGGTCTTTTTTCTAATGTTCACAATTAAAGGGCAGCTTTCCCCAGGAGATGGCTGACATTTACGTTTATATAGGACAGAGATCTGTCTGGTGTTGTTATATGGTACCCAGATTAGATATATTATTTATGTTTCTGTAATAAAATACTTTTATTATTATTTCTTGCATTGTAATATAATGCTGTAGCGATGTTATACATTTCCAGTCATAAAGCCCATTACACCACAGAAGGAATCCATTTGGTAACTCGAGTCCATGCTGACTCTCTGTATAACATTCCAGTCCCATTCCCACTCTCTATCCCCATTCTCCTGAAAGTTTATTTCCTTCAAGTGCCCATCCACTTTCATTTTTAACTAGAATCCATAGATATGGATGGAGATTTACAACTTTTTGGGAATGAAATAGGAAAGAATGTTCCATAGAAACTAGAATTGTCTGCTCTGAATTTCTATCCTATACTGACTGTGATGACTTTTGTAAACTAATTTCACAGGATATTGAACGAGGAATCACAGGCAAAAATTTCAACCGTCAAATCTAGAAAGAGTCATATTCCTTGGGATCTGAATATCTTGTAATATGGAACTGTAGCTACGTTATATATTTCCAGACATCTCTTCCCTCAGAGGGTTGTGAGTCTTTTGGATATCTCTTCCACAGGAACCAGTTGAGGATGAGGATCATTGAATATATTCCAGTTAGGCAGATTTTTGACTGACAAGGGTGTCAAGGGTTATGGGGAACAGACAAGAGGATGGAGCAAAAGCTAATATGTGGGGGGATTTCTTCACTCAAGGATGTGGTAAAGCTTTGGAATTCTCAACCCCTGAGGACAGTGAAACCTCAGTCATCAACTATTTTCAAGAGAGAGATTGATTGGTTTCTAGATATTGAAGATATCAAGGGATATGGGTTTAGTGTGGGGACAATAATGCTGAGGGAGATGAACAAATTATCTCATTGAATAGTTTAAAAGGCTCGATGGGCCAAATGGCCGACTGCAACTCCTATTTGTTATGGTCTCTGTGTCCAGGACAGGGAACAGTGAGCATGGATCTGTCAATCAGCCTCAATCAGCACCTTCAGGAAAATTGGGAGGGTGAATATTAGATACAGCAGAGTGAGAATGGAGGGAGAGTGTGTGGGATGGAGATTCACAGCTTTTTGGGGAATGAGAGAGGAAAAAAGGTTCTATAGAAACTAGAATTGTCTGTTCTGAATTTCTATCCTGTACTGACACTGATGACTTTTGTGAACTCGTTTTACAGGATATTGAAAGAGGAATCACAGGCCAAAATCTCAAACGTCACGTCTCGATCTGACAGAGTCATATTCCATGGGAGCTGAATATCATCGGCCTTTGAATCCAGAAGGAGAAATGATTGTCCAGTCTGTTGATTTGAAAAGATTTCAAACATCAGTGTGACTGCAAAAGCACCAACACACTGCCACACTCGAGTGAGTGTGTTCCAGTGCACTGACTAAAGAGCTTTAACCAGTTACACAGCCTGAATAACTATCACACCATTCACAGCGGGGAGAGACTGTACCCGTGTTCTGTGTGTGGACGAGGCTTCAACTGATTGTCCACCCAAGAGAGAGGCAAGGACACCTGCACCATGGAGAAACCATGGAAATGTGGGGACTGTGGGAAGAGATACAGAGCCCCATCTCTGCTGGAAGCTCATCGGCGCAGCCACACTGGGGAGAGGCCATTCATCTGCTCTCAGTGTGGGGAGGGATTCACTCTGTCATCCAGCCTGCAGTCACACCAGCGAGTTCACACTGGGGAGAGACCGTTCACCTGCTCTCAGTGTGGGAAGGGATTCACTCGGTCATCCCATCTGCAGTCACACCAGCGAGTTCACACTGGAGAGAGGCCATTCACCTGCTCTCAGTGTGGGAAGGGATTCACTCAGTCATCCCACCTTCAGAGACACCAGCGAGTTCACACTGGGGAGAGGCCGTTCACCTGCTCTCAGTGTGGGGAGGGATTCACTCAGTCATCCCAGCTGCAGATACACCAGCGAGTTCACACTGGGGAGAGGCCGTTCACCTGCTCTCAATGTGGGAAGGGATTCATTGAGTTATCCAGCCTGCAGAAACACCAGCAAGTTCACACTGGGGAGAGGCCGTTCACCTGCTCTCAGTGTGGGAAGGGATTCACTCAGTTATCCAGCCTGCAGACACACCAGCGAGTTCACACTGGGGAGAGGCCATTAATCTGCTCGCAGTGTGGGAAGGGATTCACGCAGTCATCCCACTTGCAGACACACCAGCGAGTTCACACTGGGGAGAAGCCATTCACTTGCTCTCAATGTGGGAAGGGATTCATTGAGTTATCCAGCCTGCAGAAGCACCAGCGAGTTCACACTGGGGAGAGGCCATTCACCTGCTCTCAGTGTGGGAAGGGATTCACTCAGTCATCCAGTCTGCGGACACACCAGCGAGTTCACACTGGGGAGAGGCCGTTCACCTGCTCTCAGTGTGGGAAGGGATTCACTCAGTTATCCAGCCTGCGGACACACCAGCGAGTTCACATTGGGGAGAGGCCATTCATCTGCTCTCAGTGTGGGAAGGGATTCACAGTTTCATCCCAGCTGCTGAGACATCAACAAGTTCATGAGTGATTCCAGGGGTTGGATTCTGCTGTCATTGTTTCTGCTCTCAATTACATCCAGGACTGCATTTTGTTCATTCTCACAGTTGGTCAATGGGAAGGGTCAGAGGGTTTCTTTGTGCTGGACTGGCTGGTCTCAGCCTCCAGTGGGCTGATGCTCTTTGAGTCTTTTTGTGAATACCTGGTTTCAAATGTCACAAGGATCACAGAGTGACAGGGTGTTAGGACGTTTAGAGATATTTAGTCAGAAGAAAACAGAGGTTGGCAGTGCAAAGGTACATTTCTGAATGGAGGGCTGTGACAAGTGACATTCCTCAGGGATCAGTGCTGGGACTTTTGCTGTTTGTAATATATGTAAATGATTTGGAGGAAAATGTAACTGGTTTTATTGGTAAGTTTGTGGACGACACAAAGGTTGGTGGAATTGCGGATAACGATGGGGACCGGCAGAGGATACAGCAAGACATAGATCAGTTGGAGACTTGGGCGAAGAGATGGCAGATGAAGTTTAATCTGGACAAATGTGAGGTAATGCATTTTGGAAGGTCTAATACAGATGAGATATGTACAGTAAATGGCAGAACCCTTAAGAGTATTGATAGGCAGAGGGATCTGGGTGTACAGGTACACAGGTCATTGAAAGTGGCAATGCGGGTGGGGAAGATAGTCAAGAAGGCATACGGCATGCTTGCCTTCATCGGCCGGGGCATTGAGTTTAAAAATTGGCAAGTCATGTTGCAGCTTTATAGAACCTTAGTTCGACCGCACTTGGAATCTAGTGTTCAATTCTGGTCACCACACTACCAGAAGGATGTGGAGGCTTTGGAGAGGGTACGGAAAATATTTATCAGGATGTTGCCTGGTGTGGAGGGCATTAGCTATGAGGAGAAGTTGGAGAAACTTGGTTTGTTCTCACTGGAACAACGGAGGTTGAGGAGGGCAACCTGATAGAAGTCTACAATATTATGAGGGGCACGGACAGAGTGGATAATCAGAAGCTTTTTCCCAGGGTGGAAGAGTCAATTCCCAGGAGCATAGGTTTAAGGTGTGAGGGGCAAGGTTTAAAGGAGATGTACAAGGCAGGTTTTTTACACAGAGGGTGGTGGGTGCCTGGAACTCGTTGCCGGGGAAGGTAGGGGAAGCAGATACGATAGTGACTTTTAAGATGTGTCTTGACAAATATATGAATAGCATAGGAATAGTGGGATATGGTCCCCGGAAAGGTAGGGGGTTTTAGTTCAGACGGGCAGCATGGTTGCCACAGGCTTGGAGGGCCAAAGGGCTTGTTTCTGTGCTGTAATTTTATAGAGAATAGAATAGAATCAATACAGTACAGAAGGAGGCCATTCAGCCCATCGAGCCTGTTCCGACCACAATCCCACCCAGGCCCTACTCCCGCAACCTCACACATTTACCCTGCTAATCCCCCTGACACTCGGATCAATTTAGTATGGCCAATCAACCTAACCTGCACATCTTTGGACATTTATTGGTGAAACTAACAATGCAATAACACGAAGGGCCGATAGTTAACAGGGCTATAAAACAGGTGGATGTAATCGTCAACAGAGCCCAATTCCCTAAACCTTTCTCATATAGACTTTCACCCGTGCCCTCCTGGCGACCCCACAACATCTCCATCTCCCGTGGTCCAGCGCCACATCAACACGTCCCCCCAGGATGCACATCAGAACTGGAGGCAGCCAGCTGCACTCCGCACCCATTTGCCTGTGATGTCCCTGGCAGGTGTCTGCTGGAGAGCTGGGATCTAGAGGGGTCCAGCCGTCTTCCTGGTGATATGGATGTATCCTTGCCTTGCTGTTCACCCTGCTGCTCTTGAGATGCACCGGTGTCAGGAAAGGGGGAGTCGGAAAGCGCTGCATCCCATCGGCCGGAATCCCCCGGGTGGAAGGACCCAGCACCGTCCCCAGGCCCCCCTCCTCCCTCGAGGCGCCAATGGACCCCTGGGTCACTCCGTGGGACGGTGAAGCTGACTAGGGGGAGGGAGTGGTGATTGGGAAACTCTGCAGGGGTGGTGATTGAGGAGGGGGTTGCGGGGGGGAGCTCTGCAGGAGTCCTGATGGGGGGAGGGAGCTGGTGATCGGGGAAACTGCAGGGGTGGTGATCAGGGAGGGGGCGAGAGGGGGAACTCTGCAGGGATGCTGACTGCGGGGAGGGGTTGGTGATTTGGGGGAAACGCTACAGATGAGGAGATTGGCGGGGCGATTTCTGTGGGGAGGGGAGATGTCCACTGAAGCTGGAAACTGGGAGGATGGAGCGCATGCACAATGACACCCCTCCAGATCAGCAGCTGGCTTCCCCAGCAAGTTTAGGTTCCTCCCCTTCCTCCTGCAGTGAGGATTATATTGTGACTGTTTTTGACTCAGTGCCACAAGATTGCTTTTTTTTAATTTGCCCAAGAAACGAGTTTGAAACTTTTCTCACTCATTCAGCACTTCGAATTTTTTTCATGAAATTCCACCCGATGTCTTTTGGTTCTAAACCAATGGAAACAGACATGCATTTTATCAAAACCTCTCAAAAGTTTGAATATCTCTATTAAATCTTTCCTTCACCTTTCCTGCTCTATAGAGTGCAATTCCAGCTTCTCTAATCTCTCCATATGGATTATCCATCCTGAGGTCCCCAGTATCACAGATGCCCATCTTCAGCCAATTCGATTCACTTCAAGGGATATCAATAAACAGCTGAAGACAATGGATAAGGAAAAATCCAAACTGGCCAACTGCCCTCCAATGTCTCTCGTCTCGATCATCAGCAAAATGATGGAAGATGTTGTTGCCAACGGTGCGATCAAGCAGCATTTATACAGCAACAACTTGCTCACTGATGCTCATTTTGGGTTCCACCTCGAACCACTCACCTCCTGCCTCATTTACAGCCTTTGTCCAAACATGGACAAAAGAGTTGAACTGGGTGATGTTGGAGTGATTGCCATTGACATCAAGGCAGCATTTGACTGTGCGTGGCATCAAGCAACCCGATTAACATTGAAGTCAATGGGAATCAGGGGGAAACTCTCCACCGCCGAGAGCCACATCCCGCACAGAGGAGGATGATCGCGGTTGTTGGAGGCCAATCATCTCAGCCCTAGGGTAGTGTCCTGGGCCCATCCACCCTCAGTTGCTCCACCAATGACCCTCCCCCCCATCATAAAGTCAAAAGCGGAGCTGTTCATTGATAATTGCAGTCCTCATGACTGAGAATGATACCAGGGATGAGGATTTTGTTTTATTCTTTCAGGGGATGTGAATGTGGCTGGCAAGGCCAACATTCATTGTGCATCACTGATTGCCCTTGTGAAGAAAGTGAGCCACTTTCTTGAATCGCTGCAATCCATCTGGTGTAGGTATACCCACAACGCTGTTAGGGAGTTCCAGGAATTTGATGCAGTGACAGAGAAGGAATGGTGATTGATTTTCAAGTCAGAATGGTGTGTGATGTGGAGTACAATTTGCAGATGGTGGCATTCCCATACGCTGGCTGCACTTGTTTTTCAAGTGGTAGAAGTTAGGGTTTGGAACATGCTGTGAAAACAGCCTTGGTGATTTCTTGCAGTGCATCTAATCTGTGGGATACACTTCCACCATTATGGGCTAATGGTGGATGTTTAAGGTGGTATTTGAGATGCTGATCAGGCCGGCTACTTTGTCCTGGATAGGATCTACAAAATTGTTGCAGATACACTCATCCAGGTAGGGAATATTCCACCTTACTCCTGATTTATACCTTGTGAATCATGGCAAGCCTTTGGGGAGTCATTAAGTGAGTAACCTGCCACAAAGCTCCCAACCTCTGATCTGCTTTTGTAACCACAGTATTTAAATGACTGGTCAATGGTAACCCCAAAGTTATTGCTGGTGGGACATTCACTGATGGTAATGCCATTGAATATCAAGGGAAGATGGTTAGATTTTCTTGCTGGAAATAGATATTTCCTGATAATTATGTGGTGTCAATATGAATTGACAATCAGCTCCAACCTGAATGTTGTCCTGGTCCTGCGCTGCATGCGGGCAGCTTCAGTATTCAGAGTTGTGAATGGTAATATACACTGCAATCATCAGTGAACATCCCCGTTTCCCACCCTACGGTGGGGAGACGGTAATTAATGAAGCCGCTGAAAATGATTAGGCCCAGGAGACATGAGGAACAACAAAATATATTTATATAGCGCCTTAAAGTAATAAAACATCCAAGGAGCATTGTAAAGTAAAGTATGATATTGAGCCACAAAGAAGATATTAGGTTAGATGACCAAACGTTTGGTCAAAGTGGTCGATTTTAAGGGGTGTCTTAAAGGAGTAAAGCGAGGTGGAGAGTTGGAGACGTGTAGGGATGGTATTCCAGAGGTTGGAGCCTAAGCAACTGAAGGTAGAGCTTGCAATGGTGAAGCAAGGTCAGGGACAAACTAAAGACCAGAATTAGAGCAGTGTAATATATTGAGGTTTGTGGGGCTGATAGGAGATTATAGATATTGGGACAGGCAAGGTCATGGAGTGATTTGAAACCAAGGATGAGAATTTTAATATTAAGTTGTTGCTTTACTGGGTGGATCATCGTGCACGAGGGTGATAGTGGAATAACACTTAATGTGAGTTTAAACATGGCCAGCAGAGTTTTAGATGAACCCTGCAGTGACCCTTGCAGTGATGACTGACCTCCAACAACCACAGCCATCCTCGTCTGTACCTGGTATATCCCCAACCGGTGGAGAGTTCCCCCCGCCCCCCAACTCCCACCGATTCCAACCCTGTGTAGGTCCCTTTCTGCCACACTCAGTCAAATGGTGTCTTGATGGATTTTCTTTGTTTTTTTTTGTTTAAAGAAAACAAAATTTTCTTTGCTCTTTGTTCTGTTTGGAACATCCCAAATGTCCATCCAATTTCCTTTTTAATTGTTTATTGTCTCCACTTCCTCCACCCTTGTAGGCAGCGAGTTCCAGGTCATTACCATTCGCTGCATCAGAATATTCTTCCTCACATCTCCCCTGCCCCCCCCCCCCACCCCTTGCATCTCTGACCCAAAACAAGAAATCTGTGTCTCCCCTCGTCCTTGTCCCTTCAGCTACTGGGAACAGCTTTTCTTTGTCCACCTTATCTAAACCTGTCAGAATCTTGTCCACCTCTATCAAATCTCCCCTCAACCTCCTTTGCTCCAAGGAGAACAACCCCAGCCTGACATTGACAATAAAGAACAAACTAACAGAATATGTTACTGTCTGGAATCAAATGGGAATGTTTAATTTCTGTTTTAAAGATATTGTGAATATATTGTCCTGGACAATAAAGGAATCAGCTATAACAGAGCTAGAAGAAGACAGTTTCAATGTGGAATTGAGTGGAATATTCTCTCTGGATTTAAACAATGGAGGAACTACAAACATGGAAGAAAATAAATTTCAAAATGTGAACTCTGAACAGATTGTTTTCAAAATAGAACTTGACACTTCACAAATGAACAGCAATGAAGACTCTCCTTTTGCAGGAGGAACTTTGGATTATAATTATTGTAAAAAGAAAACTTTCAGAAAAGACTGCAAGCAGTAATTTCCATCTTCAGTGGACTGAGATTCCTGGACATGGAACCCAGCAGTGTGCTGTTACCAAGCTGGACTTGTGAATGTGAAGTGGACAATGGAGGGATTATTGTGTCTGTTGCAAGTTATAAGATAGATCAACATAGGAAAACATTGGATTTAGGAACAGGAGGAGGCCATTTGGCCCTTCGAGCCTGCTCCACCATTCAATAAGATCATGACTGTTGTTAAGATATACAGCATGTTGTATATTGTAATATTCTAAATGGGATATTATGAAGGTGATACATTTCCATTTTTTCCTGTTTTTGTTCCAAAAATCTAATTTCATAATTCCTATGTTTTAGAAATAAGAATTAGTTGCAAGAATTGCTTTTAAAAAATGGAAAACCTGGATTGAGAATCTGACAAAAACACCCTCAGGGAATTTGCAGTCACAAAGCATGGCCCATGTTGGTTTAAGAAGTCAAAACTCGAGAGGTAAGAACTGTAAAAGGTCGGCTGGATCTTTTAGCTGGAGACATTGGGTCTGACAATTATTGTACTGTTTTTGTTCGGTGAATTCTTCATGCAGACCTCAGGGAAAAAGGGTTTAGTTTTGAAGCTAAATATCTGACAGATATTCCACCTGGTCTCTGTTACCATGGGGATATGTGATTCAGGGTGGAGACTTGGTTAGAATTAGACCATAAGATATAGGAGCAGAATTAGGCTATTCGGCCCATCGAATCTGCTGTGCCATTCGATCATGGCTGATAAATCTCAATCCCATTCTCCTGCCTTTTCCCCGGAACCTTTGAGTCCTTTCCAATCAATGACCTGGTTCCAGAGGACAGTCTGCAGTTAGCTTGGAAGCCACCAGTTGTGGGACCAGGAGCTGTGGGACTAGAAGCCTTGAGGACCATTAGAAACCAGGGGGGTTTCCAACGGTTAAATCCCTCAGCAAGAATGCAGTGAAGCCCATGTTTGGACTGAGGAGTCCACAGTTTGAGAGCTTAAAGGAAAATTGGAAGCTTGTTTAATGAAAAGATAATGGATAGACTCCTATAAACTCTTGGAGCTTGGAGAATATCTGGAGTACTGGGGAGAATTAAAGTGAATTGTGGAGAGCTTTGGGATGGTCCTAGGAACAGAAGTGAATGAACCTTCAAGATATCATTAAGTATAAAGAAACTCTTGGGGTGAGGTAAAAAAATAGAACTAGGTTTATATCATAAATCTTTATTGAGTGTAGTATTCAATTTGTAATGTTGTCTTTTTAAATTTTATTTAAACATACAGTAAAGTTTGTTTTTGTTTAAAAATGTGGAGTCTTGTGATGTAATTCTTTCAGTTAATCACTGGGTGTTCGAATTTCTCTGCAAACATTAACAGTCCTGACCGGGATCGCAAAGATTCACACAAACAGTGTTTCAAAACAAATCGAAGAAAAATATGTTTTTTCTTCTTCAGTACAAACGTTACACATGAAGAAACCCTCTTCTGGTCTCTCCAATAATTTGTTTCTTTCAGCAATTCTTTTCTACTGTGCTACCGTGTGCAGCACGGTAGCACAGTAGTTAGCACTGCTGCTTCACAGCTCCAGGGTCCCGGGTTCGATTCCCGGCTCGGGTCACTGTCTGTGTGGAGTTTGCACATTCTCCTCGTGTCTGCGTGGGTTTCCTCCGGGTGCTCCAGTTTCCTCCCACAGTCCAAAGATGTGCGGGTTAGGTTGATTGGCCGGGTTAAAAATTGCCCCTTAGAGTCCTGAGATGCGTAGGTTAGAGGGATTAGCAAGTAAATATGTGGGGGTAGGGCCTGGGTGGGATTGTGGTCGGTGCAGACTCGATGGGCCGAATGGCCTCCTTCCGCACTGTAGGGTTTCTATGATTCTTCTATGATTTTCATGGAACAATCAGATAATTGATGACTGAAAATGGAACTAATTGTATACCTTTAAAGCAGGAGGGCGATCGCCCGGCACAGAGGGGAATTAGGGATTTCTCCCATAGACCAATTGACAGGGATTCTACCCTCCAACCACCTGAAGTGAATTCTTTACATGAATCATCCGTGCCAGTGCAGGTATCAACTTGCAGTTTGGCTGATCAGAAAATGCTTTGTTGCTGATTTTCCTTGTGTTAGGAAGTGACAGTGCCAAAGCCAGATCTTGTTTCCTCCTTGATCGGGATGTAACCCGTGTCCACATCGCCACTTCATTCTTCCACTGGTTGTATGGTTCAGACTCCGAGAGTATCAGCAGGTAATCAGACCCTGACAATTCCCACTGCCTTTCAGTCATTTCTCACAAAAGCTGCTGGGATTGGAAGCTTCTGTCTGAAATATACTTTCTTTTAGTTTCCAACCTTCACCATTAGACAAGCATTTTCTGTTACCATGTTATAATCCTGACAGCCTTGGGGTGGAGTCAATCTTTATTTGGTCTAGATTTGTTCACAGAATCAAACATTACAGGTTCAACTCTGACTCCAGGTTATATTAGTGAGTCCCACTTTTTACCTGCTCATTATAACTATCTAATCAGTGCCCTCCATCTGAATAAACTTCACCTCTATTGATATAATTAACAGCCACAGTCAGAGCATCCAAAAGGTCACTAATGGGTGTGCCTGCCATGGTGTCTCAGCAGCTTGGGTGAACAAGTGAATCCTTTCCCACACACTGAGCAAGTGAATGGTCTCAGTTTGGAAACTGAAGGAAAATAAAATTTCAGGCAGAAGCTTCCAATCTGGTAGGTTTTATGAGAAATTGCTGAAAGTGAGTGGGAATTATCAGGGTCTCTCCCCAGTATGAATTCCCTGATGTTTCAGTAGGTCAGATGATGTTCTAAACCTCTTTGCACAGTGAGAGCGCCTGAACGGGGTCTCCTCAGTGTGAATGCGCTGGTCGACCCTCAGGTAGGCTAAGGTTTTAAAGCAGCTCCCACAGTCAGAGCATTTAACAGGTTTCTTATTGGGGGAGGTGCCTCAGTATTCCAGCAGACTGGATGATTGACTGAGTCACTTCCCACACACACATCAGATGAATGGCCTTTCCCCAGTGTGTAATCCTTTGTGTCTCAGCAGACTAGATAATTGAGTGAATCCCTTCCCACACTCGGAGCAGATGAATGGCCTCGGCCCAGTGTGAATGCGTTGGTGTGTCAGCGGGAGGGATGAGTGAGTGAATCCCTTCCCACGCTCCGAGCAGGGGAACAGTCCCTCACCCGTGTGAAATCGCTGGTGGTTCTACAGGGTAGATGACTGAGTGAATCCCTTTCCACACACACAACAGGTGAATGGTCTCTCCCCATTGTGAACCCGCTGGTGTGTCAGCAGGGCAGACGAATCGCTGAATTTCTTCCCACACTCAGAGCAGGTGAATGGCCTCTCCCTGATGTGAAGTCGCTGGTGATTCCTCAGGGTGGATGAATCACGAAATCCCCTTCCAAACTCAGAGCAGGTGAACGGTGTCTCCACAGTGTGGCTGCATCGAAGGGTTTCCAGCTTCGAGGGACAATTGAATCCCTTCCCACAGTCCCTACATTTCCATGGTCTGAGTGTCTTTGTACATCTCCAGGTTCAGATGAAGGTTTGACCCCACAGTTAACACAGACATGGTCTCTCTCCTCACTGTGAATCCTTCAATCTTTTCCAGGCTGTGTAACTGGTTAAAGCTCTTTCCACAGTCAGTTCACTGGAATACTCTCACTCGAGTGGATGTGTCTCAGTGATTTTCCAGTCACACTGATGTTTAAACAGTTTGAAGGGACAGACAAACATTTCCCATTCCAGTTTCAAATGCTGATGGTATTCAGATCCTAAATAATTGGGTGACTCTGTCAGATCCTAACGTCATGTTTGTTGAGATTTGTGTCTGTAAGCTCTCCCCTTCTAATAGCCTGTGAAAGAAATTCACAAAAATCATTGCTGTCAGTACAGGATAAAAACTCAGAACAGACAATTCTAGTTTCTGTGGAACATTCTTTCCTCTCATTCTTGAAAATTTGTAAATCTCCATCCCAAACACTCTCCCTCCATTCTCACTTTGCTCGACCTGAAATAGACATTGTCCTGAGGGTGCTGATTCATCCTAATCGACAGATCCGTGCTGACTGTTTCACGTACAGGACACATATTCCTGAAATCTTCACACAGGATTGTGTCTCAGCATATAAAAAATTTGCATATTTAGTGAAGTAAAAATGTATGCAATATTCAGCACTCTATTACATGATTAGAGATACAGATGGGTGCGGAAGAACTTGACTTAGGGAGCAAGCAATTATGTTCTGGAACTCACTGACGATGAGAGTGGTGGAAGTGGAGACGACCAGTGATTTCAAAATAAAATTGCTCGGGCACTTGAAGGAATTAAACGTTCTGGGGAACAGGGATATCGAGGAAAAATGGCACTGAGTGGATTCCCCTACAGAGACTTGGCACGGACTCAAGCTGCTGAATTGATTTATCTTGTGCTCTGCTGACTCTTTAACTGGAAAATATACAGTGTAGTTACAATACTATTCTGGAATTAAACAAAATCAACTGTAATACAAATCCATAAATAACATACCCATTATGCACCATATAGTAAGAAGTCTCACAACACCAGGTTAAAGTCCAACAGGTTTATTTGGAATCACAAGCTTTCAGAGCGCTGCCCCTTCATCAGGTGAGAAGGAGCAGCGCTCTGAAAGCTCGTAATTCCAAATAAACCATTTGGACTTTAACCAGGTGTTATGAGACTTCTTACTGTGTTTACCCCAGTCCAACACCGGCATCTCCACATCATATGCACCATATAACAACACCAGACATATTAATGTTGTTACGATCCTCATGGTCACCTTATAATAAACAAATTCCCACAAATCCCAATAGAATAATCTGAAAGACAATGTTTCATTTTTTTAAAAATTGACTTTAAAAATTAACCTAAAATTAACATCACTGAATCATTCATTAAGAAACAGTATTTGAATAGACAAGATAAATTACACTTTAAAAAGCTCAGACAATAAAAACAGGTTCCACAAAATCACAAACATTTTCCCCCTCAGTATATTTGGCTCTAATTCCAGTTCCAGAGAATTTCTCTGTCTCTGTATTTCCCAGTGGGAGAAAGAAAGTGTTTTCCTCACAGATGTTGTCCAGAGGATGAAGTTTGAGTCTGTGGTGAAGTTTGAGTCTGTGGTGAAGTTTGAGTCTGTGGTGAAGTTTGAGTCTGTGGTGAAGTTTGAGTGTGTGTGTGAAGTTTGAGTCTGTGGTGAAGTTTGAGTCTGTGGTGAAGTTTGAGTCTGTGGTGAAGTTTGAGTCTGTGTGTGAAGTTTGAGTCTGTGTGTGAAGTTTGAGTCTGTGGTGAAGTTTGAGTCTGTGTGTGAAGTTTGAGTCTGTGGTGAAGTTTGAGTCTGTGGTGAAGTTTGAGTCTGTGGTGAAGTTTGAGTCTGTGTGTGAAGTTTGAGTCTGTGTGTGAAGTTTGAGTCTGTGGTGAAGTTTGAGTCTGTGTGTGAAGTTTGAGTCTGTGGTGAAGTTTGAGTCTGTGGTGAAGTTTGAGTCTGTGTGTGAAGTTTGAGTCTGTGGTGAAGTTTGAGTCTGTGGGTGAAGTTTGAGTCTGTGTGTGAAGTTTGAGTCTGTGGTGAAGTTTGAGTCTGTGGTGAAGTTTGAGTCTGTGTGTGAAGTTTGAGTCTGTGGTGAAGTTTGAGTCTGTGGGTGAAGTTTGAGTCTGTGTGTGAAGTTTGAGTCTGTGGTGAAGTTTGAGTCTGTGTGTGAAGTTTGAGTCTGTGGTGAAGTTTGAGTCTGTGGTGAAGTTTGAGTCTGTGGTGAAGTTTGAGTCTGTGGTGAAGTTTGAGTCTGTGGTGAAGTTTGAGTCTGTGTGTGAAGTTTGAGTCTGTGGTGAAGTTTGAGTCTGTGTGTGAAGTTTGAGTCTGTGGTGAAGTTTGAGTCTGTGTGTGAAGTTTGCGTCTGTGTATGAAGTTTGGGTCTGTGGTGAAGTTTGAGTCTGTGTGTGAAGTTTGAGTCTGTGGTGAAGTTTGAGTCTGTGTGTGAAGTTTGAGTCTGTGGTGAAGTTTGAGTCTGTGTGTGAAGTTTGAGTCTGTGTGTGAAGTTTGAGTCTGTGGTGAAGTTTGAGTCTGTGTGTGAAGTTTGAGTCTGTGGTGAAGTTTGAGTCTGTGGTGAAGTTTGAGTCTGTGTGTGAAGTTTGAGTCTGTGGTGAAGTTTGAGTCTGTGGGTGAAGTTTGAGTCTGTGTGTGAAGTTTGAGTCTGTGGTGAAGTTTGAGTCTGTGGTGAAGTTTGAGTCTGTGTGTGAAGTTTGAGTCTGTGGTGAAGTTTGAGTCTGTGGGTGAAGTTTGAGTCTGTGTGTGAAGTTTGAGTCTGTGGTGAAGTTTGAGTCTGTGTGTGAAGTTTGAGTCTGTGGTGAAGTTTGAGTCTGTGGTGAAGTTTGAGTCTGTGGTGAAGTTTGAGTCTGTGGTGAAGTTTGAGTCTGTGGTGAAGTTTGAGTCTGTGTGTGAAGTTTGAGTCTGTGGTGAAGTTTGAGTCTGTGTGTGAAGTTTGAGTCTGTGGTGAAGTTTGAGTCTGTGTGTGAAGTTTGCGTCTGTGTATGAAGTTTGGGTCTGTGGTGAAGTTTGAGTCTGTGTGTGAAGTTTGAGTCTGTGGTGAAGTTTGAGTCTGTGTGTGAAGTTTGAGTCTGTGGTGAAGTTTGAGTCTGTGGTGAAGCTACAAACAGAAGCTGTTCTGTTTCAAATCAAACTGCGGGACTTGGAAGAAAATGATGGGAAGAGATTTTGCAAAGTCCCCTCCCCCACTCCCTCAGCTGGCAGCCCAGCGCGCAGGCGCAGAGAGCGCTGCTGAGCCGAGCTGTCCGGAGCAGGCGCAGAGAGCGCTGCTGAGCAGAGCTGTCCGGAGCAGGCGCAGTGCGGCTGCCGCCAGCGGTCGCTCTCGATCTCTTTTTGGAGCAGCCGCCGCCGTAGAGAGAGGGGGGAGGGGGAGATCACCGAGCGGCTTCTCGCTCTGGCCGGAGCCGTCAGCCGGTTGCCTGGAAACCTTGGCTGGATCTGGTGCAGGGGGAAGGGAACAATGGGTGGGGGCGGGGCTCCCGTGGACGTTCGCCCGGGCCTGCGCACTGGAACCACAGGACGTCACATGGGAACAGACTTATTCCTATTGGCTAATTCAGGCGATGTTCCATTGTGCCGTCACAATGCGGAAGTTGGCCAATGATTGAAACTTCTGCCTCTGTACAACATCTGGGAGGAAATCAATGTTTCCCCCTTTCCATTTCTTTTCTCATTCTGGGGGAAATTGGGGACTTGCAGCAACTGAAGGGTAAGGAAGTGAATCCAGTCTGTATATTCCACACATTTTTTAGTCCAGTCATATGGGCATATATCTGTCTGGCAGCCTGCATGGAGATTTCCAGCTCTCTGTGTCCAGGACAGGAAGCAGTGAGCATGGATCTGTCAATCAGCCTCAATCAGCACCTTCAGGAGAATTGGGAGGGTGAATATTAGATACAGCAGAGTGAGAATGGAGGGAGAGTGTGTGGGATGGAGATTTACAGCTTTTGGGGATTGAGAGAGAAAGAATGTTCCATAGAAACTGGAATTGTCTGTTCTGAATTTCGATCCTGTACTGACAGTGATGACTTGTGTCAACTTGTTTTGCAGGATATTGAAAGAGGAATCATAGGCTAAAATCTCAAACGTCACGTCTAGATCTGGCAGAGTCATATTCCTTGGGACCTGAATATCATCGGCCATTGAATCTGGAAGATTTGAAAAGATTTCAAACATTAGTGTGACTGGAAAAGCACCAACACACTTCCACATTCAAGTGAGAGTGTTCCAGTGCACTGACTGAAGAGCTTTAACCAGTTACACAGCCTGAATAAATATCACACCATTCACAGTGGGGAGAGACTGTACCCGTGTTCTGTGTGTGGACAAGGCTTCAACTGATTGGCCACCCAAGGGAGAGGCAAGGACACCTGCACCATGGAGAAACCATGGAAATGTGCAGACTGTGGGAAGAGATACAGATACCCCTCTCTGCTGGATGCTCATCGGCGCAACCACACTGGGGAGAGGCCATTCATCTGCTCTGAGTGTGGGGAGGGATTCATTCGGTTCCCCCACCTGCAGACACACAAACGAGTTCACACTGGAGAGAGACCGTTCACCTGCTCTCAGTGTGGAAAGGGATTCACTGTGTCATCCACTTTGCAGAGACACCAGCGAATTCACACTGGGGAGAGGCCATTCACCTGCCCTCAGTGTGGGAAGGGATTCAACCAGTTATCCAATCTATGGACACACCAGCAAATTCACACTGGGGAGAGGCCATTCACCTGCTCTCAGTGTGGGAAGGGATTCACTCGGTTATCCGACCTGCAGACACATCAACGCGTTCATACTGGGGAGAGGCCGTACACCTGCTCTCAGTGTGGAAAGGGATTCACCGTGTCATCCACTTTGCAGAGACACCAGCGAGTTCACACTGGGGAGAGGCCATTCACCTGCTCTCAGTGTGGGAAGAGATTCGCTCAGTCATCCGCCCTGCGGACACATCAGCGCATTCACAGCGGGGAGAGGCCGTTCACCTGCTCTCAGTGTGGGAAGGGATTCACTCGGTCATCCGTCCTGCGGACACATCAGCGCATTCACAGCGGGGAGAGGCCGTTTACCTGCTCTCAGTGTGGGAAGGGTTTCGCTCGTTCATCCAACCTGCAGAGACACCAGCGAGTTCACATGGGGAGAGGCCATTCACCTGCTCTCAGTGTGGGAAGGAATTCACTCAGTTATCCCACCTGTTGAGACATCAGTGAGGTTACACTGGGGAGAAACCGTCCACCTGCTCAGTGTATAAAAAGGGTTCAGAATTTCATCACAGCTGCTGAGGCACCAACAAGTTCACAGGGGTTGGATTCTGCTGTTATTGTTTCTGCTCTCAATTACATCCAGGACTGCATTTTGTTCATTCTCACAGTTAGTCAATGCGGAGGGTCGGGGGGTTTCTTTCTGCTGGACTGGCCGGTCTCACAACTTTGCCTCCAATGGGCTGATGCTCTTTGAGTCTTGTTGCGAATACCTGGTTTTCAGTTTCACACGGATCACAGAGTGACAGGGTGTTAGGAAATTCAGAGATATTTAGTCAGCATTTCTGTTTGAAACTCCCCCAAATGCCCATCCAATTTCCTTTTTAATTGTTTATGTCTCCACTTCCTCCACCCTCGTAGGCAGCGAGTTCCAGGTCATTACCATTCACTCCATCAAAATATTCTTCCTCCCATTCCCCCCGCCCCCCCCGCCCCGCATCTCTGACCCAAAACCATAAATCTGTGACCCCCCTCGTCCTTGTGCCATCAGCTAATGAGAACAGCTTTTCTTTGTCCACCTTATCTAAACCTGTCAGAATATTGTCCACCTCTATCAAATCTCCCCTCAACCTCCTTTGCTCCAAGGGGAACAACCCCAGCCTGACATCGACAATAAAGAACAAACTAACAGAATATGTTAAGACCTGAAATCAAATGGGAATGTTTAATTTCTGTTTTAAAGATATTGTAAATATATTGTCCTGGACAATAAAGGAATTGGAATAACTCACCTTGGGTGTGGTCGAATGGAATATATCAATCTGGAACCCACCTACAGTCCAGTGAAAGTCTGGAATGTGTAGCTGGAAATCCCTCCCTAACAGCACTCTGGGTGTACTTACACCTCAGGCATTGTAGCAGTTCAGGAAGGCAGTTTTGGCGCTGATCGTGGCCGAGGCAGCTACATACAGCCACATATTCTGTTATAATTGAAGGACTGCAGATTGAATGTGAGGCATTATGGGACTGGGCTATCTTGACCACATTCCTGTGACTGCTCAGATTCTGCAATCTCGGACCATTGAAGCTGCTCAGCAGGGGCCCGACAGAGGACCTGGTGAGAATATTTACTCAGAATGAGTTAGAATTAATCTTATTCCAGGACCGGCTGGTGTTCAGCGGCTGAGATTCCCGAATCTGTGAACAGGAGGTCTGACCAATCAACAAACAGTGGCAGATAGTTGGTTAAGAAGTTAAAAAGCATTCTCAGGCATTGTTCAAATTATTTTATCCCGAATTTGTGATAAGAACTGTGAGGGACATGTGACCCGTTAGTCGGTGCAGTAACGGTATACTCCAAATAGCACTTGACTGAAAAGCAGACCTCTGAGAGTAGATTCTAATGGTTATAAACTGACCCAAGCATGGCCAGTGAAAAAATCAGAGCTCAAGTGAGGACTGGGCAGGTCTCTTACCTGCTATTTGGAAACGAAGAACAAGAAACTTATCGATAAAATTATTAGAGAATACAGCCAATGTTTCAAGTCTGGAAGACACTTCATAACAGTAGTTATGAAGAGTCATCCATACCTGAAACATTGACTCTATTCTGTCTCCACAGATGCTGTCAGACCTGCTGAGCTTTTCCACCATTTTCTGTTGTTGTTTCAGATTCCAGCATCCGCAGTGTTTAACTTTTATGATAAAATGATTAGTTCTGATTGGAATCCCCACGACCCTCCCGTAAAACAGAGGGAATGGTGGCAAAGGGAGAAAAAGGATAAGGATGATAAAGTCTGGGTTCTGATTCTCCGAGCCCATGTAGAATAAACAGAATGAGTGAAGCAGTTTATAAAGAACAGAAGTTATCCATCCCTCACAAAAACTGATCAAATTAAAATAATTACGTTCTGGAATATAACAAAAAAATTAAGAGATGAAGTTTACAATCCAGTTTGTTTTGTTTTAAACTTGTGTAAAGTGATGTAATTGTGGGCCAAGTTTTTTCTGCTCACTCCCCACCCCTTTAGGTTCTGTAGAAAAGTTAACCCTTTCAGCAGACAGTTCATTTGTTTTCAAATCATCTGAAACTCATGTCTATTTTAGTTTATAATTGAAGATTTATGGGAATTGGCTAAGATAGGCTTTCGGCATTTTTAAAGTATAAAAAGGTGGTCTTGAGAAGGTAATTTGGTAGAGAGAGGTGGAGGGAGATATGTTTACAGAGAGATGTGGAGAGCTGTTGGTTTTACAAGTTATCCATGTTTTTGGAGCGGTCACTTCATGTCCTGGTCTGAGAGGGATGGAGAGAAGTCTGTTCAATTGTTAAAGTTAAACTTTCTCTATTAACTGTTAATCGCCACTCTGTTTTTATCTTTCTGACTTGTTACATTTTTAATGATTAATAAACTTTCTGAATTCACGATTTTAAGTGTTCTTTCTTGCCACATGGTTAAGACACTGGAACCTGGTGTGATTTATGATTAGAGAGGTTATTGTAAATAAGAGAACACCCATAAATCTTAGTTCAAATAAATCAAAGCTCTGACAAATGTAATGCTATCCTTTATTACAAGAGAAATTGAACATCGGAGTAAAGATGTTATGCTTCAGTTATGATGTTGAGATGCCGGTGTTGGACTGGGGTAAACACACTAAGAAGTTTAACAACACTAGGTTAAAGTCCAACAGGTTTATCTGGTAGCAAATGCGTTTGCTACCAAATAAACCTGTTGGACTTTAGCCTGGTGTTGTTAAACTTCTTACTATGCTTCAGTTATACAGGGCGTTGCTGAAACTGCATCTTGAACACTGGGTGCAGCTTTGTCTCCTCTTTAAGAAATGATACAAATGCATTGAAAGTGGTTCAGAGGAGGTTTAATAGATTGCTTCCCAATTCTTGACCTTCACAGTATAACTTTTGTCCGATTTTCCTTGTCTTCAGCTCTGACAAAGGGTCATCCTGACTCAAAATGCTGTGTCTATTCTCTCTTTACAGATGCTGTCAGACTTGCTGAGATTGTCCAGCATTTTCTGTTTTTGTTTCAGATTCCAACAACAGCAGAATTTTGCCTTTATACTAATTCTTGTTGGATAAGGGCATCAAAAGTATCGGGTATAGCACGAGAACGCAACACAAACAGATCAGCCATGATGTAAATAAATGGTGGAGCAGACTCAAAGGGCCAAATGGCCGACTTCTGCTCCGATGTCGAATGTTGGTCACAAATTCCTGAGGATTGTGAAACAAGGCTGGAAGATTCGCCTTGCTTGTGTTAGTGGGAAAATGTCCAGGAGAACCATCACTGTGAAGGACAGTTCTGGGATTAAAGGTTGCCAGACTGGAAAAGGAAAACAATGGAAATAAACCCTTGGGGAGTGAAGAATCACTTTGGGCTGGTTTTTGGAGAAAGTATGTCAACATTCCAAGGCAGGGTAAAATATATCCATTGAGTGGATATTTAATGGTGTTAAGAGTAAAAGGGCAAAGTTTAATTGTACAGTTTAAGGGCTATAAAAAAGTGTTTAGTCACTGTTGCTTCCAGTTTGTTGGAGTAAACGCCATAAACTTGAAGTTTTGTCGTGTGATTCTTTAATTTACTCACTGGGTTTAGAATTTTTTTTAAAATTGTTGATCATCAGAGATCCTAACAGTTCATTTAAAGGCACACATTTCGACTTCCCATTTGAGCCTGGGGCACCTTTCTGTCTCTCTATTGCTCGTGTCAATGACAGCCAGGCGACGGAGCTGAGGGCTGAATTTAGTTGAGAATAACGGGGCCTGCGCCCCAGTTGGGAAACTGCCCTGGGCGTCGCACTAATAGAGAGACAGGAAGCTGCTGGAGGACTGACTGGGAAATGAGCCTCCAACCAATTGTTATATCGGTCACTCAGAGCTAAAGAGAAACCTGTCTCTATAAATACAGATACAGGGGAGAGGCTGCACTGAAATCTGTCCCTTTTAACCTGCACAAAAGCAGGAGGCTGAGATTGACAGGCTGCAGGAGTCCATTCAGCCCATCGTGCCCTGCTATCTCTTTGAAACGACTCTCTGATTCATCCTACCAATCTGATCTGTCCCCACAGTCCTGCAAATTCTTCCCTTTCAAGTCTTTTCCCTTTGGAAAGATTCCATTGAATCTTTCAAGCAGATCAGAACAACTCACTGTGTCAAAATTTAAAATCTCACCTCCCCCTCTGACCCCTTTGCCAATTACCTTAGAGGGACTCACTTTCTGTTAAAGAGCCTGCCAACCCCTCTCACCCACTTTCCCTAAAGTACATCAATCTCATCAGGAAAAGTCCAGAAAAATCAAATATTTTTACTGATGAAAGTTCATTAATGAAACAGAACATGGTTAAAACAAACAGAAAATGACTTGAGGATCAAAGACAACCAGAGTAAAAGGATGTTCACAATGTTCTGGACACAAATGGTTTCTCTTTATCTGTTCCCTGCCCTCTTTGTGGTAAAGGCAGAATTCTCTGGATAGTAAATTTAAAAAGAAGTTTATTGAATGAAAAAGGTTTACTGAACAACTGAGCACGGTGGCACAGTGGTTACTGCTGCCTCACAGTGCCAGGGACCCGGGTTCAATTCCCGGCTTGGGTCACTGTCTGTGCGGAGTCTGCACATTCTCCCCATGTCTGCATGGGTTTCCTCCAGGTCCTCCGGTTTCCTCCCACAGCCCAATGATGTGAAGGTTAGGTGGATTGGCCATGCTAAATTCTCATTCAGTGTACCTGAACAGGCGCCAGAGTGTGGCAACTAGGGGAATTTCACAGTAACTTCATTGCAGCGTGAATGTAAGCCGACTTGTGACTAATAAATAAACTTTACGACATTGACTTTCACAGCTTCATGCGGGTGATCAGTCCGTAGAAGAGTAACCCTCTCTGGCTCCTTCTTTGACAGGAATTCTTGTGGAATTCAGCTTTGGGACTCTGGCTCCTTCTTTGACAGGAATTTCCTTGGAATTCAGCCTTGGGAGTCTTCAGAATTTGGTTCACAAGGAAGACCTTCAGAACCTCTACTTTTATCCCCAAAGTGACCGTTACCACACGTCAGAGTTGGGCCTGTTGGAACATGACAATTGGTCAATTTGGTCACCAGATTAATTGAATTGGATCCTCAATTACTGACACCACTTTCTCTCATTATCTTAGACAGGAATACAAGAGAACTGGTTCATGCTGTCCCTTTATCTGATTCTATACAATCCCCTTATTCACACAGTTTCAAATGTTGAGGCTAATCAGAGCTTGAAGATCTCTCTCGCCAGTACACTACGCCAGCTGCGGCACGGTGGCACAGTGGTTGGCATTGCTGCCTCACAGCGCCAGGGATCGATTCTCGGCTTGGGTCACTGTCCATGTGGTGTCTGCATGTTCTCCCCGTGTCTGCCTGGGTTTCCTCCAGCTGCTCCTGTTTCCTCCCACAGTCTGAAAGATGCGCTGGTTAGGGTGCATTGGCTATGCTAAATTCTCCCTCAGTGTGACCCGAACAGGCGCCGGAGTGTGGTGACTAGGGGATTTTCACAGTAACTTCATTGCAGTGTTAATGTAAGCCTACTTGTGACACAAATAAATAAACTTCAAAAATTTTTCTTCATTGCACATTCGTTACATACACAGCAATTAAGCTTTTACATTTTAACAGCAAATAAAAACTCAGTCTTTTACTATAACGGCTGATTCATTAATTGTAACTCAATTAAGGGTCACTGCTTATTCAATCACCATGATGCCCCCTCCATGGCCAATTCCTGAACGTCCCCCCGTGCACATCCATCCCCCTTGGCAGAGATTCACCTCGACCACCCGATCACCCTCCCCCATGCAAAGCTCCCCCCTTGGCGTCCACCCTCCTTGCATAAGCCCCCAGTCATTATAAATACCCCTCCACTAAGCCACACCCCCACCCATCCCCTTGGCACTGCCCATGGTACACTTATGGTGCTCAACTGGGCACTGCCAGAGGCCAGGAGGGTACTGAATGTGGCATTGCCCAATGGGCACTGCCCCTGACCACCATGGTGGCTTCAATGGCCTCCGATCCCACACACACAGCCCCCCCCACACAACACACCCAGTGTGGCCCAAGCACCTGGTCCCCGCTGGTGAAGACCAGTAGTGATTCTCGGCGATGTGACGTCTCGCCAGCGAGGGGGGGGAAGCAGCCACGCTGAACCCACCAATCACATTGTGATGTTGGCAACTCTGTGCAAATAACCTTCACTCCCTTTCTGGGAATGAAGCTGGAAAAACACGGGCCGGGAAGATAGCAATCCTTTAGTCTCGCACGCTATCTTCCTGGCTCACCGGTCTAATCGAGCGGCGAGTCGAGCCGGTAAGATCGCCCCCGTATCTTTCTTTCACACTCAGACTGAACAATCAGCCTTATTCTTGAGGCAGATTTCACAGAATATAATGTCCTCTCGCTGATCAAAATGAAAGAAGAAATTCTTAGTTTAAACAATTCCTGCTCGCTACACAGATTCCACAAGCATTGAGGTGAATACAGTGTGGTAACAACAAAATGACAACAATACATTCAGTAACAACACAAACTTAATTTAAACTTCATCTTTTTTTTATTATATTCCTCAACCTAATTATTTTAATTTGATCAGTTTTTTGTTAGGGATGGGTAACTTCTGTTCTTTATAAACTGATTCACTCATTTTGTTTATTCTACATGGGCTCGGAGAATCAGAACCCAGACTTTATCATCCTTATCCTTTTTCTCCTTTTGCCACCACTCCCTCTGTTTTGCGGGAGGGTCGTGGGGATTCCAATCAGACTGAATCATTTTATCATAAAAGTAAAATACTGCGGATGCTGGAATCTGAAACAAAAACAGAAAATGCTGGAAAATCTCAGCAGGTCTGACAGCATCTGTGGAGAGAGAATAGAGCCAACGTTTCGAGTCTGGATGTCCCTTTATAAGAGCTCTTCTGAAGTGTCATCCAGATTCGAAAGATTGGCTCTATTCTATAATCATTTTATCGATAAGTTTCTTGTTCTTAGTTTCCAAATGGCAGGTAAGAGACCTGTCCAGTCCCCACTCGAGCTCTGATTTTTCACTGGCCATGCTTGGGTAGGATTATAACCATTAGAATCTACTCTCAGAGATCTGCTTTTCAATCCAGTGCTACTTGGAGTATACCTTCACTTCACCGACTATCGGGTCACAAATTTATGATGAAATAATTTAAATAATGCCTGAGAATGCTTCTTAACCAACTACCTATCATCGTTTGTTGATTGATCAGGCCCACGTTTCACAGATTCAAGTATCTCAGCCGCTGAACACCTGCCGATCCTGGAATAAGTTTAATTCTAACTCATTCTGAGTAAATATTCTCACCAGGTCCTCTGTTGGGGCCCTGCTGAGCAGCTTTAATGGTCCGTGATTGCAGAAACTGAGCAGTCACAGGAATGTGGTCAAGATAGTCCAGTCCCATAATGCCTCACATTCAATCTGCAGTCCTTCAATTATAACAGAATATGTGGCTGTATGTAGCTGCCTCGGCCGTGGTCAACCCCAACACTGCCTTCCTGAACTGCTACAATGCCTGAGGTGTAAGTACACCCACAGTGCTGTTAGGGAGGGATTTCCAGCTTTACATTCCTGACACGATTCTGACAGGTTTCGATAAGGTGGACAAAGGAAAGCTGTTCCCATCTGCTGATGGGACAAGGACAAGGGGGACACAGATTGAAGGTTTTGGGTCAGAGATGCGAGGGAGGGGAACGTGAGGAAGAATATTTTGATGCAGTGAATAGTAATGGACTGGAACTTGCTGCCTACGAGGGTGGAGGAAGTGGAGACAATAAACAATTACAAAGGAAATTTGGTGGGGATTTGGGGGTTTTCAAACAGAAATGCTGACTAAATATCTCTGAAGTTCCGAGCACCAGCCACTGGAGGCAAAGTCGTGAGACCGGCCAGTCCCTCAGAAAGAAACCCTCGTCCCTCCCCATTGACCAACTGTGAGAATGAACAAAATGCAGTCCCGGATGTAATTGAGAGCAGAAACAATAACAGCAGAATCCAACCCCTGGAATCACTCGTGAACTTGTTGGTGTTTCAGCAGCTGGGATGAAACTCTGAATCCCTTCCCACACTGAGAGCAGGTGAATGGCCTCTCCACAGTGTGAACTCGCTGGTGTGTCTGCAGGCTGGATGAGTCAGTAAATCGCTTCTCACACTGAGAGCAGGTGAATGGTCTCTCCCCAGTGTGAACTCGCTGGTGTCTCCACAAGATGGATGACTGAGTGAATCCCTTCCCACACACAGAGCAGGTGAATGTTCTCTCCCCAGTGTGAACTCGCTGGTGTCTGGCCAGGTTGGATGACGTTCTAAATCTCTTTGAGCAGTGAGAGCAGCCGAACGGTCTGTCCACAGTGTGAATGCGCTGGTGGAGCATCAGTGCCCGAGAGCTTTTGAATCCGCTCCCACAGTCAGAGCATGTAAAGGGTCTCTCATTGGTGTGAGTGAGATTGTGTCTCAACAGGTGGGACAACCGAATGAATCCCTTTGCGCAGTGAGAGCAGCTGAACAGTCTCTCCTCAGTGTGAATGCGCTGGTGGGACATTAGATGCCGAGAGCTTTTGAATCCACTCCCACAATCAGAGCATTTAAAGAGTCTCTCATTGCTGTGAGTGATATTGTGACTCAGTAGGTGGGATAACTGACTGAATCCCTCCCCACACACAGAGCAGCTGAATGGTCTCTCCCCAGTGTGAACTCGCTGGTGTCTCAGCAGTCTGTATGACAAACTGAATCCTTTCCCACACACAGAGCAGGTGAATGGTCCCTCCCTTGTGTGACTGCG
The DNA here is from genome assembly GCF_964213995.1 of Mustelus asterias. NCBI lineage: Eukaryota > Metazoa > Chordata > Chondrichthyes > Carcharhiniformes > Triakidae > Mustelus > Mustelus asterias. The sequence continues at coordinate 805,560 of NW_027590142.1, forward strand.
TCGATGAGTTTCCAGCTGAGATGGGTGCTTGAATCCTTTCCCACAGTCCCCACATTTCCTCATGGTGCGGGTGTCCTTGTGACTCTCCAGGTTAAACAATCAGTTAAATCTCACACAGAACACGGGTACAGTCTCTCCCCGCTGTGAATGCTGCGATGTATTTTCAGGCTGTGTTACTGGTTAAAGCTCTTTCCACAGTCAGTGCACTGGAGTACGCTCACTCGGGTGTGTGTGCATCCTGGAGCTTTTCCAGTCACACTGATGTTTAAAGCGTTCTGAAGCAGAAAGAACAGAGAAACATTTCTCCTTCTAGATTCAAAGGCTGCTAATATTCAGGTCCCGATGAATCGAGTGACTCTGTCAGAAGATGGTGTGTAGTTTGGATTGAGATTTCTGTCTGTAAATACTCCTCTTCTGATGTCCTGCAAAACGAGTTTACAAAAATAATGACTGTCAGTACAGGATAGAAATTAAGAACTGACAATTTCAGTCGAACATTCTTTCCTCTCTCATTCCCCAAAAGCTGTGAATCTCCATCCCACACACTCTCCCTCCATTCTCACTCTGCTGTATCCAATATTCACCCTCCCAATTCTCCTGAAGGTGCTGATTGACAGATCCATGCTCACTGCCTCCTGTCCTGGACAGAGAGCTGAAAATCTCCATGCAGGCGGCCAGACAGATGTATGTCTGTATGACTTGACTAAAAATGTGTGGAATATACAGACTGGCCTCCCTTCCTTTCCCTTCAGTGGCGAAGGATGGACAAGTCGCCAGGACCCAATGAACTGCACGCTCGGCTTTTAATGGAGGTTGCTGAAGAGATAGTGGACACTTTGGTTGTAATTTTTCGTAGCTCGCTAAATTCTGGGAGGGTATTGAAGATTGGAAAACAGCCAATGTGACTACCTTGTTCAAAAAGGGAGAAAGGCAGAAGGCAGGGTTAATTTAACCTTGTTAATTTAACATCTGTTGTTGGCAAGATACTGGAGTCAATAATGAAAGTGGAAAGAGCTAATCATTTCGGAAAGCTGAAACCTCGTCAAGATTCTTTTATGAAACATAAATCATGTTTGACAAATTCGCTTGAATTCTTTGAGAATGTAATAGGGGAGAGTAGATTGAGAGCAATCTGTAGATGTAGTGTATTTAGATAGGGTGGCACAGTGTTTTTACCACTATTGCATCACAGCACCAGGGACCCGGATTCAATTGCGGCCTTGGGTGCGTCTGTGTGGAGTATGCACATTCTCCCTGTGTCTGCGTGGGTTTCCTCCGAGTGCTCCAGGCTCTCCCCAATGATGTGTGGGTTAGGTTGAACGGCCATGCTAAATTGCCCCTTTGTGTCCCAATAGAAGTGGATTAGGGGGATTAGTGGGGTAAAAATGTGGGGTTATGGGGATAGGGCCTGGGAAAGATGTTCTGTCGGAGAGTCAGTGCAGACTCGATGGGCCAAATGGTCTCCTTCTGCACTCTAGGGATTCCATGATTCGATGATTTCCAAAAGGCATTTGACAAGGCGCTGCATAAGAGACTGGCCTATAAAGTAAAGGTCCATGGAATTGGTGGAAGTGTATTAGATGGATTGAAAACTGGCCGTCACATAGAAAACAGAGAGTTGGAATAAATTAGTCATTTTCAGAGTGGAAAGATGTAACTAGTGGAGTACCACAGGGATCAGTTCTTGGCTCACAATTGTTCATTATTCAATTAATGACCTGGAGGAAGGAACAGAATGTAAGGTTTCCAACTGATACGAAGATAGGCGGAAGGACATGTTGTGATGAGGATATTTTGATTCTGCAATGGGATATAGATAGATTGGGTGACAAAAACCTGGCAAATGGAGTTTAATGTGGAGAAGTGGGAGGTCATGTATTTCAGTAGGAGAAATCAAAAGGGAGATTATCTACATGGAGCGGCGCTGCAGGTGAGTGAAGTACAGAGGGATCTAGATGTTCTTGCACATGAATCACAAAAAGCTAGCAGACAGGTCCCACAGTCGGTAAGAAGAAAAATGGAATTTTGACCTTTATTGCAAAGGGGTTGGAGTTTAAAAACATGGGGGGTTGTGTTGGTGAGGCCTCACCTGGAATACTGCGTAGTTTCGATCTTCTTACTTAAACAAGGATACAGTAACATTGGATGTAGTCCAAAGGAGATTCACCAGGCAAATTCCTGGGTGAGAGGGTTGTCCTATCAAGAGAGAATAAATTGTCTAGGTCTGTATTCCTTGAAGCTTTGAAGACAAAGAGGTGACTTTATTGAAACATAAGATCCTGACGGGGCTTGACAGGATAGATGGTGAGGTATTTTTACAAGTGCAAAAGTCTCGAACAAGCTAAATGGTCGGTCATTTAAAACTGAGGTGCACAGAAATTTCTTCCCCCAGAGGGTGGTGAATGTCTGGAATTCTCTCCCCCACAGGTGGAGGCTGGATCACTATAAGTATTTAAAGTGGAGGTGGATAAATAGTTGATAGATCGAGGAATAGAGGGCTATGGGAAAAGGCTCACAACAGGAGTTGAAGCCGGCATAGATCAGCCATGAAGGGCCTGGTGGCCGCTCCTGCATCTATTTCTCGTGATCAGTTGCTGCAAGTCAACAGTTTCCCCCCAGAATGAAGAAAGAAATGGAAGGGGGGAGAAAAGAAAGAGTTTTACTCACAGATGTTGGAGAGACAGGAGGAAGTTTGAGTCAATCTTCATTCAGAGAGGTAGCAGCAGCAGCTTCGCCGGGCAGGAATGAGGTCAACAAGCTCATTTTGCAACTTCCGCATTCAGACAATGGGGGTGCTCTGATTGGCTGGAGGAGCAGAGTGTTTCCGGTCCTCCAGAGTTCCCATTGGTCAATCCCCCGCAGACAGACAATGAGGGGCGGAGCCCCACGTGGGGGTGGGCGGGACTTTGCCCTCCAGCCGCGCTGAGCTGTTGTCCAATGGGAAAGGCTGGAAGACCCGGACAGACAATGGTCAGCGTGCCGGCTTTGTCCCGGGCCCCGCCCCACACCCGCACATGCGCATTCCCCCAAAACCCGCACAGGCGTACGTTTGATTCACCGCCCCTCACAGCTCTGGCCAATGAGAAGAATTGGAGGACCGGAAGGCCTCAGGTCTTCCAGCCAATGAGAGCGTGGGTTTTTGCGTGAATGAAGATGGGGCATCAGACAGACTCAAACTTCCTCCTGACTGGGAGTTATCCGCGCCTTGCGGTGAGCTTTTGGAAATGTGGCCGCTGGGAGGAGCGCCTTGGTCGGCGTGAAGTTTCTGTTTCAAGTGCTTGGGTTTGTGACTTGTGTAAGAACTTTTTGTCTCGGCTGGGGCTTGTTGAATGCTGCTCTCGCTGGGATTCCTGTGCCTTGAAAGGCGTGGCCCAGGTAGATGCAATCTCGGAAGACCCAAGCCAGGGAGGAGCCATTTGGGAACTATGGTTTCGGAAGGTTCAGCCGCGGAAGGTGTGACCCCAGACGGTGCAGCCCCAGTGGGTGTGATTTTGGAAGTTCTGGCCCGGAGTGGTGGACTTTGGAGGACTGTAGTTGAGCGTTGTCGACTTCGGACGGTGGAATGTTGATGGGCGAAGCTCTGGAAGGCGATGCCTCCGAAATGTTTCACAATTGTATGGTTGTTCATGGATTGTTTGTTATTGTAATATGTGGTTTTCCTATTATGATAGTTGGTGGTTTGTTCCGGCCCCCGTCTATTTTCTTGCGTTATTTGTGGCCTGGGGGGCATCCCCCCCTGGATAAAGTCACCCCCGGGGGGTGTGACATCCACTTGGGGAAAGTTCTGGGTGGTGAAGCCCCGGATATAGTAACACCAGAGGGATTTTATTCTCCGGGAGAAAAATTGGGAAGGCAGGCCCGAACTGAGTACCCTGGAGAGACTCTCCCACCGCCCCGGCTGAAATTCCGGAAGGGATTCCGGATTGAGTAGGTTCGGGGTGGTTTCCCCATTTCCCCCCTCCGGCTGAACATCCGTAAGGTGTAACCCCCGGATATGAGTACAAGAACAAAGAACAAAGAACAATACAGCACAGGAACAGGCCCTTCGGCCCTCCAAGCCCGCGCCGCTCCCCGGTCCAGGATTGAATCCTGAATCCAGGATCCCCGCCCAATTTTCCAGCCTATCTACATACCAATATCCTATCCACCGAGCTGTCCCTCACAGCTACGATGCTTTGTTCATTACAACCTATTAACTTACCCCCACCCCCCCATTCCAGACCATGTGATCTCCAGGGAGAGGCGAAAACCCAGAGTGAAAAACCCCAGGGCCAATATGGGGAAAAAAAATCTGGGAAATTCCTCTCCGACCCCCTGAGGCGATCGAAACGAGTCCAGGAGATCACAATGGCCCCGATCGGAAAATGCTTCCCAACCCTAGTCATTTCCACTTCCACGAACACCATATGAATTCCCTGCCCCCGAGACAGGTTCCCAACTATCCGCAGTCTCACTCTGTACTGGCACCAGCAAGATGATCGTAGAATGAAGCCTTGAAACGAGAAACCAGGAACAATTAGCCCGCGCCGCTCCCTGGTCCAAACTAGACCACTCTTTTGTATCCCTCCATTCCCACTCCGTTCATATAGCTGTCTAGATAAGTCTTAAATGTTCCCAGTGTGTCCGCCTCCACCACCTTGCCCGGCAACACATTCCAGGCCCCCACGACCCTCTGTGTGAAATATGTCCTTCTGATATCTGTGTTAAACCTCCCCCCCTTCACCTTGAACCTATGACCCCTCGTGAACGTCACCACCGACCCGGGGAAAAGCTTCCCACCGTTCACCCTATCTATGCCTTTCATAATTTTATACACCTCTATTAAGTCTCCCCTCATCCTCCGTCTTTCCAAGGAGAACAACCCCAGTTTCCCCAATCTCTCCTCATAACCAAGCCCCTCCATACCAGGCAACATCCTGGTAAACCTCCTCTGTACTCTCTCCAAAGCCTCCACGTCCTTCTGGTAGTGTGGCGACCAGAACTGGACGCAGTATTCCAAATGCGGCCGAACCAACGTTCTATACATCTGCAACATCAGACCCCAACTTTTATACTCTATGCCCCGTCCTATAAAGGCAAGCATGCCATATGCCTTCTTCACCACCTTCTCCACCTGTGACGTCACCTTCAAAGATCTGTGGACTTGCACACCCAGGTCCCTCTGCGTCTCTACACCCTTTATGGTTCTTCCATTTATCGTGTAGCTCCTCCCTACATTATTCCCACCAAAATGCATCACTTCGCATTTATCAGGATTGAACTCCATCTGCCATTTCCTTGCCCAAATTTCCAGCCTATCTATATCCTTCTGTAGCCTCTGACAATGTTCCTCACTATCTGCAAGTCCTGCCAGTTTTGTGTCGTCCGCAAACTTACTGATCACCCCAGTTACTCCTTCTTCCAGATCATTTATATAAATCACAAACAGCAGAGGTCCCAATACAGAGCCCTGCGGTACACCACTAGTCACAGGCCTCCAGCCGGAAAAAGACCCTTCCACTACCACCCTCTGTCTTCTATGACCAAGCCAGTTCTCCACCCATCTAGCCACCTCCCCCTTTATCCCATGGGATCCAACCACTGGAGGGTTGCATCCCCCGGCAGGTGGACAAACCCAGGGGACGGTGCCCTTATGCTTCAGTGTTTATTTTTTGTTGTGTATAGTTGTAGTGTTGTGTTAATGTTTGTAGATTTGTAGATTATGATTTGTAAATGGAGGTGTATTTTGAGGGCAATGCCCTGGAAAATTGTAATTGATGATGAACCCTTCCGAAATGGAAGGTAGTAATTGATAAATGGATGGTGTTCGCCATCGGTAATGTATTTTTCAGATTTGTTCTTTGTTCATTTGTAATTGTTTTGTAATATCGTGTTTGTACTAACCAACGGAAAATCTTTGCATTGTTTGTGGCCTGGGGGGTATCCCCCCCCCCCCCCCCCCCTGGATAGAGTGACCCCGGGGGGTGTGACATCCAGTTGGGGAAAGTGTCCGGGGCACCCAGAGGGGTAACACCAGGGGGGTTTTGTTCTCCGGGAGAAAAATTGGGAAGGCAGGCCGAATTGAGTATCCCGGAGAGCTTTTCCCACCGCCCCAGCCGAAAATCCGGAAGGCAGTCCGGATTGAGTAGGTTCGGGGTGGTTTTCCTGTCCCCCCGCCTCCAGTCGAACATCCGTCAGGTGGAACCCCCGGACCTGAGTACCTCTGGAGGGTTGCATCCCCGGCAGGGGAAAAACCCGGGAGGCGGTGCCCTGGAGGGCGGCGGATATGCTGCAATGTTTATTCTTGTTGTGTTGTACTAATGTTTGTCACTTTGTAGATTATGATTTGTAATTGGAGGTGTATTGAGAGGGCAATGCCCTGGAAAACTATGACCGTTAGTGAACCCTTCCGAAATAGAAGATAGTAACTGATAAATGGATGGCGTTAGCCATTGGTAATGTATTTTTTTTTACATTTGTTCTTTGTGTATTTGTAATTGTTTTGTATTAACGTATTTGTAATAAACAAAAAGAAACCAGGCAAGTGTTCTCTTCCTGTTGGGGAACACTTCAGCAGTCACGGGCATTCGGCCTCTGATCTTTGGGTAAGCGTTCTCCAAGGCGGCCTTCGCGACACACGACAACGCAGAGTCGCTGAGCAGAGACTGATTGCCAAGTTCCACACACATGAGGACAGCCTCAACTGGGATCTTGGGTTCATATCACACTATCTGTAACCCCCACGACTTGCCTGGTCTCGCATTCCAACCATTATTTTGTAAATTGAGTGTGTTTTCTTTTGCCCTGTTTGTGAACCGAACTCCCACTCACCTGATGAAGGAGCAGCGCTCCGAAAGCTAGTGGCTTGTGCTACCAAATAAACCTGTTGGACTTTAACCTGGTGTTGTGAGACTTCTTACTGTAACTGAAGCATAATATCTTTACTTCCATGTTCAATTTCTCTCATAATAAAGGATAGCTTTCCATTTGTAAGAACTTTGATTTATCTGAATGAAGATTTATGGGGGTTCTCTTGTTTGCAATAACCTCCCTAATCGTAAATCACACCAGGTTCCAGCGACTTAAACATATGGCAAAAAAGAAAGCTTCAAATGGTGAAATCAGAAAGTTTATTAACCATTAAACATGTAACAAGTTAGAGAGATGAAAAGCAAAGTGTCGATTAACAGTTATTACAGAAACCTTCACTTTAACAATTGAACAGACTTCTCTCCATCCCTCTCAGACCAGGACATGAAGTGACGGCTCCGAAAACGTGGATAACTTGTGAAACCAACAGCTCTCGACACCTCTCTGTAAACATCTCTCCCTCCACCTCTCTCTACCAAATTGGCTTCTCAAGATCACTTTTTTATACTTTAAAAATGTCAAAAGACCATCTTAGCCAATTCCCATAAATCTTCAATTATAAACTAAAATAGACACGAGTTTCCGGGCAATTTAAAAACAAATCAACTGTCTGCTGAAAGGGTTAACTTTTCTGCAGAACCTAAAGGGGTGGAGAGTGAGCAGAAATAAACTTGACACTTTACACAAGTTTAAAAAACTTCCCTAACAACAAAACAAACTTGATTTTAAACTTCACCCATTAATGTTTTTTGTTATATTCATCAACCTAATTATTTTAATTTGATCAGTTTTTGTTAGGGATGGGTAACTTCTATTCTTTATAAACTGGTTCACTCATTTTGTTAATTCTACATGGGCTCAGAGAATCAGAACCCAGACTTTATCATCCTTATCCTTTTTCTCCTTTTGCCACCACTCCCTCTGTTTTGCGGGAGGGTCGTGGGGATTCCAATCAGACCGAATCAAATTATCATATAAGTAAAATACTGCGGATGCTGGAATCTGAAACGAAAACAGAAAATGCTGGAAAATGTCAGCAGGTCTGGCAGCATCTTTGGAGAGAGAATAGAGCCAATGTTTTGAGTCTGGATGAGCTTCTTACAAAGTGTCATCCAGAATCGAAGCGTTGGCTCTATTCTCTAATCATTTTGTCTCTAAGCTTCTTGTTCTTAGTTTCCAAATGGCAGGTAAGAGACCTGTCTGGTCCCCACTCAAGCTCTGGTTTTTCACTGGCCATGCTTGGGTAGGATTATAACTGTTAGAATCTACTCTCAGAGGTCTGCTTTTGAGTCCAGTGCTACTTGGAGTAGACCATCACTTCACCAAATATCTGGTCACAAGTCCCTCACAGTTCTTATCACAAATTGACGATAGGTTAAGCAATGGTTCAGAATGCTTTTTAACTTCTTAACCAACTACCAAGTACTGTTTGTTGATTGGTCAGACCCCCTTTTTACACATTCAAGAATCTCAGCTGCTGAACACCAGCCGGTCCTGGAACAAGTTTAATTCTAACTCATTCTGAGTAAATATTCTCACCAGGTCCTCTGTCGGGGCCCTGCTAAGCAGCTTTAATGGTCCGTGATTGCAGAAACTGAGCAGTCACAGGAATGTGGTCAAGATAGTCCAGTCCCATAATGCCTCACATTCAATCTGCAGTCCTTCAATTATAACAGAATATGTGGCTGTATGTAGCTGCCTCGGCCGTGGTCAACCCCAACACTGCCTTCTTGAACTGCTACAATGCCTGAGGTGTAAGTACATGTTATACAGCTATATGAACGGAGTGGGAATGGAGGGATACAAAAGAGTGGTCTAGTTTGGACCAGGGAGCGGCGTGGGCTAATTGTTCTTTGTTTCTCGTTTCAAGGCTTCATTCTATGATCATCTTGCTGGTGCCAGTACAGAGCGAGACTGCGGATAGTTGGGAACCTGGCTCGGGGGCAGGGAATTCAGATGGTGTTCGTAAAGCAGAAGTGGAAATGAATAGGGTTGGGAAGCATTTTCTGATCAGGGCCAGTGTGATCTCCTGGACTCGTTTCGATCGCCTCAGGGGGTCGGAGAGGAATTTCCCAGATTTTGTTTTCCCCATATTGGCCCTGGGGTTTTCACTCTGGGTTTTCGCCTCTCCCTGGAGATCACATGGTCTGGAATGGGGGGGTGGGGGTGAGTTAATAGGTTGTGATGAACAAAGCATCGTAGCTGTGAGGGACAGCTCGGTGGATAGGATATTAGGATGTAGATAGGCTGGAAAATTGGGCGGGGATCCTGGTTTCAGGATTCAATCCTGGACCGGGGAGCGGCGCGGGCTTGGAGGGCCGAAGGGCCTGTTCCTGTGCTGTATTGTTCTTTGTTCTTTGTACATCCACAGTGCCATGAGGGAGGGAGACTGTAGGTGGATACCAGATTGATATATTCCATTCAACCACACCCAAGGTGAGTTATTCCAATTCCTTTATTGTCCAGGACAATATATTCACAATATCTTTAAAACAGAAATTAGACATTCCCATTTGATTTCAGGTATTAATATATTCTGTTAGTTTGTTCTTTATTGTCGATGTCAGGCTGGGGTTGTTCTCCTTGGAGCAAAGGAGGTTGAGGGGAGATTTGATAGAGGTGGACAAGATTCTGACAGGTTTAGATAAGGTGGACAAAGAAAAGCTGTTCCCATTAGCTGACGGGACAAGGATGAGGGGGTCACAGATTTATGGTTTCGGGTCAGAGAGGAAGGGGGGATGTGAGGAAGAATATTTTGATGCAGCGAATGGTAATGATCTGGAACTCGCTGCCTACGAGGGTGGAGGAAGTGGAGACAATAAACAATTACAAAGGAAATTGGATGGGCATTGGGAGGTTTCAGACAGAAATGCTGACTAAATATCTCTGAACCTCCTAACACTCTGTCACTCTGTGATCCTTGTGAAATTTGAAACCAGGTATTCGCAACAAGACTCAAAGAGCATCAGCCCACTGGAGGCAAAGTTGTGAGACCGGCCAGTCGAGCAGAAAGAAACCCTCCGACCCTCCCCATTGACCAACTGTGAGAATGAACAAAATGCAGTCCTGGATGTAACTGAGAGCAGAAACAATAACAGCAGAATCCAACCCTTGGAATCACTCGTGAACTTGTTGGTGTCTCAGCAGCTGGGATGAAAGACTGAATCTCTTCTCACACTGAGAGCAGGTGAACGGCTTCTCCCCAGTGTGAACTCGCTGGTGTCTCTGCAGGTGGGAGGACCGAGTGAATCCCTTCCCACATTGAGAGCAGGTGAATGGCCTCTCCCCAGTGTGAACTCGCTGGTGTCTCCGCAGGGCGGATAAATCAATGAATCCCTTCTCACACTGAGAGCAGGTGAACGGCCTCTCCCCAGTATGGACTCGCTGGTGTGTCTGCAGGCTGGATAACCGAGTCAATCCCTTCCCACCCTGAGAGCAGGTGAATGGCCTCTCCCCAGTGTGAACTCGCTGGTGTGTCCGCAGGCTGGATGACCGAGTGAATCCCTCCCCACACTGAGAGCAGGTGAATGGTCTCTCCCCAGTGTGAACTCGCTGGTGTCTCTGCAGGCTGGATAACTGAGTGAATCCCTTCCCACACTGAGAGCAGGTGAACGGCCTCTCCCCAGTGTGAACTCGCTGGTGTGTCTGCAGGCTGGATAACCGAGTGAATCCCGTCCCACACTGAGAGCAGGTGAATGGTTACTCCCCAGTGTGAACTCGCTGGTGTGTCTGCAGGCTGGATAACTGAGTGAATCCCGCCCCACACTGAGAGCAGGTGAATGGTCTCTCCACCGTGTGGCTGCGCCGATGAGCTTCCAGTTCAGAGGGGTATTTGTATCTCTTCCCACAGTCTGCACATTTCCATGGTTTCTCCATGGTGCAGGTGTTCTTGCCTCTCTTCAGTTGAAGACTCGTCCACACCCCTGCTGTGAATGGTGTGATATTTATTCAGGCTGTGTAACTGGTTCAAGCTCAGTGCACTGGAACACACTCACTCCAGTGTGGCAGTGTGTTGGAGCTTTTCCAGTCACACTAATATTTGAAATCTTTTCAAGTCATCAGGCCGGACAACCATTTCTCCTCGATTCAAAGGCCGATGATATTCAGCTCCCAAGGAATATGACTCTGTCAGATCTAGATGTGACGTTTGAGATTTCGGCCTGTGATTCCTCTTTCAGTATCCTGTAAAACAAGTTTACAGAGATCATCAGTGTCAGTGCAGGATGGAAATTCAGAACACACAATTCTAGTTTCTGTGGAACATTCTTTCCTCTCTCCAGACTCGAAACATTGGCTCTATTCTCTCTCTATCTGGGGGATAGCGTGGGAAATGATGCTGCGATAGATCAGCCAATTCTCAATGAATGGTTGAGGCAGTTCGATGGGCTGAATGGCCAACTGCAGCTCCTGTTTCTTATGATTTGTGTGGTGGACAGGAAGCAGTGAGCATGGATCTGTCAATCAGCCTCAATCAGCACCTTCAGGAGAATTGGGAGGGTGAATATTAGATACAGCAGAGTGAGAATGGAGGGAGAGTGTGTGGGATGGAGATTCACAGCTTTTGGGGAACGAGAGAGGAACGAATGTTCTTTAGAATCATAGAATTCTTACATCTTATCAACCGTCCCTGAGCCTTCACAATGAATCTCTCTTCTCAGGACATTCTTATCTCTGACTTGTCTGTGCTGCTCGCAGTCTCACAAAGCAGCTGCCTGTGTGCTGATATGAGGGGCCCTGCGAGGCAAGTTTAATGCTCCATGACTGTGTCTTTAATGACTGAATAACTGTAGGAATATGGTCAAGTCAGCTAAACCACATGATGCTTTATATTTCGGTTAGTAACTGTTGATTTTGTTAACGTAGCACGTCAGAGGATGACCTGGGTCCCGCCCCCTCCTCCCACCCACTCCCCCCACTGATCAGAGGATGACCTGGGTCCCGCCCCATCCACCCACCCACTCCCCCCACTGATCAGAGGATGACCTGGGTCCCACCCCCTCCCCCCACCGATCAGAGGATGACCTGGGTCCCGCCCCCTCCTCCCACCAACCCCCCCCCCCGATCAGAGGATGACCTGGGTCCCGCCCCCTCCTCCCACCCACTCCCCCCACTGATCAGAGGATGACCTGGGTCCCGCCCCCTCGTCCCACCCACTCCCCCCACTGATCAGAGGATGACCTGGGTCCCGCCCCCTCCACCCACCCACTCCCCCCACTGATCAGAGGATGACCTGGGTCCCACCCCCTCCTCCCACCCACTCCCCCCACCGATCAGAGGATGACCTGGGTCCCACCCCCTCCTCCCACCCACTCCCCCCACCGATCAGAGGATGACCTGGGTCCCGCCCCCTCCTCCCACCCACTGATCAGAGGATGACCTGGGTCCCGCCCCCTCCTCCCACCCACTCCTCCCACCGATAAGAGGATCACCTGGGTCCCGCCCCCTCCTCCCACCACTCCCCCCCCCCCCCCCCATCAGAGGATGACCTGGGTCCCGCCCCCTCCTCCCACCAGCCCCCCTGATCACAGGATGACCTGGGTTCTTTTTCTGTAACATCAGAACCACTTGCGGGACAGCTGCACAGGGTTTCTCCTTGTGCACAAGTCATTAAAGGCCCCACATTGGATTATGCCTGGTGTCCAGTGCTGTTTGTACTCAAGTCGACTAAGAGTGCCTAAAGTTGCTGGTACCCAGGATCTCTGACAACTCTCCCTAACCGGACCTTGATTATCCAAAGGTTGGCCAGAATCCTCTCCAGTAACTTACCCGCCACTGTTGTCAGGTTCACCGGCCTGTAATTACCAGGCTTCTCTTTGCAACCCTTCTTAAACAACGGAACAACATGAGCCACACTCTCGTCTTCCAGAACTTCCAGAACTCGTCATCACGGAAGAGACTGATTCCTATTGGCTGATTCAGGCAGGGCTCCATTGTGATGTCACAATGTGGAAGTTGTCCAATGAGCTTCAGAGTGAAACTCCCTCCTCTGGGCAACATCTGGGAGGAAATCAATGTTTCCCCCTTTCCATTTCTTTTCTCATTCTGGGGGAAATTGGGGACTTGCAGCAACTGAAGGGAAAGGGAGTGAATTTGGTCTGTACATTCCACACATTTTTACTCCAGTAATGTAGACATTTATCTGTCTGGCAGCCTGCATGGAAATTTTCAGCTCTCTCTGTGCCCAGGACAGGAAGCAGCGAGCGTGGATCTGTCAATCAGCCTCAATCAGCACCTTCAGGAGAATTGGGAGGGTGAATATTAGATACAGCAGAGTGAGAATGGAGGGAGAGTGTGTGGGATGGAGGTTCACAGCTTTTGGGGAATGAGAGAGGAAAGAATGTTCTATAGAAACTAGAATTGTCTGTTCTGAATTTCTATCCTGTACTGACACTGATGACTTTTGTAATTTCCTTTTGCAGGATATCAGAAGGTGAAGATTTAAAGACAATTATCAAACCAAACTTCACATCAAAATCTAACATAGTCACTCAGTTCATTGGGACCTGAATATCATCGACCTTTGAACCTAGAATGGAAATATTTCTCTGCTCTGTCTGCTTCAGGAGATTTTAAACATCAGTGTGACTGGAAAAGCACCGAGACACACACACACTGAAACATGAACACACCGGAGTGACTGTGGAAAGAACTTTAACCAGTTAAACAGCCTGAAAATACATTGCAGCAGAGAGACTGCACCCATGTTATGTTGTAATTGAACTGATTGTCAAGCCTGGAGAGTCACAAGGACACCCGCACCATGGAGAAATTGTGTAAATGTGGGGACTGTGGGAAAGGATTCAGGTTCCCATCTGCACTGGAAACTCATCAGCGCAGTGTTTTGCCGGACCGGTAACAGGTTCGTGGAGGTGGTCTGAGAGAAAGAATTCACACTACACCAGTATTGCTAGAATAAAATGTGTCTCTTTATTCCCCACAATACATGGACAAGTTCTACAAGTATCATTCAATGGGCTAAGCCTTATATAGTTTAACTACCCTGACACGTGGACTGGAGAGCCGTCAGTCCAGGTAGAGTGGCTTACCTCCCGCCGGGCGTCCGTACGTAACCCACGGCAGACTCTGCTGTAGTAGGGACTTTCCCGCATATTTATAGAGAAAAGCCTCTCTTTGTTCTGGACATCTGAATATGAGTCACTCTTGGTATCCGGCCAAGTACGTGATGTTTAGAGCAGTCTCGTGCAATACAAGTTCTATTGTTCGCAGCTCAAGAAAACAAGTTTAATGGTTAATCATTCACGCTATGTCTTGGGCACGGATCTAATTTAATTATGTTTTGACATGTTTATCCTTTCATGTGGACAGGCTGTCTCCATTGTCCGTAGCAGTTGTCAGCATACGAGATTTTGCTGACAGGGTTGAAATCGGGACATTAACTCTTTATTCTCCTAACATTCCACCTGTTGGACCGATTTCAATCACCATTTACCTCAACGCAGTGTGATACAGGGTACTTTCCAAACCCTGTTTCACACGCCTGACATATACACAGGTAAGTACATTACAACAAGTTAAAACAGCAACAATCACAAATATCAATATCAGAGGAGGCAAAACATATCGCCGGGCCGTTTGTGATATCCCGGTTAGCAAGTCCCACCAATGATGGGCTGATTCATTCTCTATCATTCGCGCAGCATGTACTACCTGTTCTCCGGCTATAAAGGTAGAGACCATGACACGGGACACGTTAGACTTATGAGAGTCAATTATATGTTTTAGCTCCGTCGACTGATTCAATGCGCATTTGAACCTGTCGAGAGAGACTCGCCATGGCATATGGAGAACTTTCCACTGAGCCGTACTCAAGCGAGATTCAGTGCTATAATTAGTCAATTTGTAAGTCTTGTTCGCCCAATGCCAAATGTACACCCCCTTCAAACACCCAGAGAACGGTATCTGCGGCAATAATGGGTGGCGGTGTATGGTGGCCACACATACAGCGTGGGGCCCAATCTGCCACAAGATATCTCGTGGTTTCTCTACTCGCCACTCACATAATGCCGTGTCATCAGTTAAACATGGATCGCGATATCTTGTCATAGTTAAACATGCCAATCCTCTGTCAGTGTCTTCACATGTTGACAAATCATAAGTCCAATTGTTTTTAGGACTAAACCAGTTACCATTAGTTCTCAGAAAGTAAAACCCATGCAGGGTAATTACAGGCAGTACATGGTATTTACATACAGATATTACATCTGCCACATTCATCAAGGTGTAATGTCCAGTACATGCTGTTTTGTTACAAACAGTTTTATCTGAGCGGGCTTGCACCCACAAAGTGTCCGATATGTTCCAGAGTTCTCGCAGTTCATGAGAGTTACCCGTAGTAACTATTCGGATAAACCTCTCTTGTTGCACTCGCATGTGCACTCCTTGGATGTTGCAGATAGTCATATTAAGTGCCGCCGTGATGTTATGCATAAGTTCCTGTGTCGCATTCCACATTCGCTTCTCCCAGTCCAGAGTTCGTAGCAGAATCCGTGCTGTTTCCACTTGCGTTTTCACAACCGTGGGCATCCATATTCCGACAGTATGGAGCCCGTGTGATGTCGAATATCCAGTGTCCGATAACATAGTTCTGGTAACTTCATTGTCAGCCGCATTAGAGATACCTAGTACTGTACCAGTCCCACCCAACAGCGTATCATACCATGCTCGCCACCTGCGGGCGCCAGAACAGGTAGGTAGCGAGGGCAGAATGACAGTCCAGTGTACCTCAGTGTGCGTGAGCTGATTCGCCATCTTTCGACAAGTATGTAGGACTGGGGCGAATTGTGTTTGTTCTATTATAGGCTTGTTTGGTAGGAACATTATTGCATATAGGAATGTATTGCGGCCTTTTATTTCTGTACTGTTCTGGAACCATACCAATCGAGGCCTCTCACCTGTCACAGTAATATTCCAGGTGGTGCCATTTTCCTTACTGGACATACAGGTTCTATTCCTTCTTGTTTGTATCTGGCAAAGTGGAGCTCCTGCCGTTATGGTAACCGTACAATTCATAGCAGTTGTGGGGAGAGCTTTGTTGTTGTCCAAGCATTTTTCACAACGATATAGCTTACACACACTCGTTATATTCGTGATTCCGCACATTCGATTCGCGCCACAAGTGAACTCCCCTTGAGTTCTATTATGGGTGGAGTTCTTCCATGCGAGGCGAAAACCGCCAAGCTTTTCGGTCAATTGATGACCAGGGGTCCCCTCAACCCATATCCACGAGATCAAGAGTATTCCTGCTATCAGTATCAACGTCAATCGTTCCATGCTGTTTTATTCCTGTAAAAGAGATCAATCTTCAAGACATAGTTAATCTTCTCGTAGATAACATTTCTTAGCAGGGACATTAACCCATTTGGGCTCACCAGGGTACATTACCGTTACGGTTCCATCACTGCCTTGAGCAATGATTTCAGCAGCTCTGGGTGGGCCAGTTTCCTGTTTCACCCAGACTTTAGCTCCAGGTTTATCTGTTGAGCCAAAACCACCAGTTCCTCTTTCAGTCACCACCTGTGGGATACCAACTTCAACGGCCGGTGCCATCTCACAGGGTTTAATCACCAGTTGGGCGATTTTATTATTTGCAGTCACAGTATAGGGATCAGGTTTAATATTACACAGAACCACCCCAATTTCTCCTTGATAATCTGAATCAATGACTCCTGCCATAACAGTTATCCCCTTCAGGGACAATCCAGAACGGGGAAGGATGTGCCCATAAGTTCCCTTAGGGCACTGCAATCCCAATCCGGTTTTAATAACAGTAGGTGTATCTTGTGGCAGGGTCACTGTTTCTAAGGTTCTTAGATCTAAACCGGCCGAGCCAGGCGTGGCTCGCCGCGGTAATTCTGCTTTATCATCCAATTTCCACATTTTGATTGATTCTCCTTGTGGGGTTTCACATACATGGACCATTCGGTTCAAAGGCGTGACTCCCCCACCTAGCGGTCGATTATTAATTTGCTTCAATACTTGATTTAATTTCACCTTCCAATTAGACAAATCATCAGAAGTACTAGCCTTTCGCAATGAGGTTTTCAGTATTCCATTCATTCTTTCAATTAATCCTGCTGCTTGGGGATAGTACGGAATATGGTATATCCACTCCACATGATTGTCAGTGGCCCATTGTCGGACCAGGTTTCCCGTAAAGTGGGAACCATTGTCACTATCACTCCAAATGTTTCCATCCCACGTATCGGGATTCCAGCCGCTCCCGTCCCCCAATCTAGCTACAAATGCTTTAATTTTCACCATTTCCAATTCTCTAGGTTTTTTACGCTTCTTCCTCCGATTTATTCTGGATACATAACCCACTGCCTGGCCAGCCAGGGTTTTAAGGGCTTCTAATTCTGTTTCTAACTTTATTATTTTTTGCTTTAACAACGAATTATTACATTCCTGTTCTCCCAATTGCTGTTTCAGTTTAAGAGCATTCTGCTCGGCTTCCTGTCGTTGTTTAAACTGATTCTTCCACGCTGTTGCACATACCCACAGTCTCCGCTGAATTCCCTCCACGGGGGTCTTCAGAGGGACGGGTATTTTTAACAGAGTAGATAATACTTCTCCGGGAGATCCATCTCGGGTCTCCTCTCCCCAGTTTTCAGCGCGACCCCCTCCGTCTCGGAGGCACGCTGCAACCGGTCTCCACGATCCTTCCCATCCCGGAATGATCGCTTCCTCTCCCTTTTCCTCCTCCTGTAACTTCTTAGTTTTGCGAAACATCTTTCTCCAAGAACCCCCCACCGCCAATTATCACCGTATCCTGCTGACTACGCCAAAATGTTTTGCCGGACCGGTAACAGGTTCGTGGAGGTGGTCTGAGAGAAAGAATTCACACTACACCAGTATTGCTAGAATAAAATGTGTCTCTTTATTCCCCACAATACATGGACAAGTTCTACAAGTATCATTCAATGGGCTAAGCCTTATATAGTTTAACTACCCTGACACGTGGACTGGAGAGCCGTCAGTCCAGGTAGAGTGGCTTACCTCCCGCCGGGCGTCCGTACGTAACCCACGGCAGACTCTGCTGTAGTAGGGACTTTCCCGCATATTTATAGAGAAAAGCCTCTCTTTGTTCTGGACATCTGAATATGAGTCACTCTTGGTATCCGGCCAAGTACGTGATGTTTAGAGCAGTCTCGTGCAATACAAGTTCTATTGTTCGCAGCTCAAGAAAACAAGTTTAATGGTTAATCATTCACGCTATGTCTTGGGCACGGATCTAATTTAATTATGTTTTGACATGTTTATCCTTTCATGTGGACAGGCTGTCTCCATTGTCCGTAGCAGTTGTCAGCATACGAGATTTTGCTGACAGGGTTGAAATCGGGACATTAACTCTTTATTCTCCTAACACCACCTCATCCACTACTCCACCAATCTTGGCGTCATCAGCAAATTTACTGATCCACCCTTCAGCCCCCTCCTCTAGTCATTAATAAAAATCACAAATAGCAGAGGACCAAGCACTGATCCCTGTGGCACTCCGCTAGCAACCTGCCTCCAATCCGAAAATGTTCCATCCACCACCACCCTCTGTCTTCGATCAGATAGCCATTTACCTATCCAATCGGCCAAATTTCCCTCTATCCCACACCTCCTTACTTTCATCATAAGCCGACTATGGGGGACCTTATCAAACGCCTTACTAAAATCCATGTATATGACATCAACTGCCCTACCTTCATCAACACACTTAGTTACCTCCTCAAAAAATTCTATCAAATTTGTGAGGCATGACATGCCTTTCACGAATCCGTGCTGACTATCCCAGATTAATCCGCATCTTTCTAAATGGTCGTAAATCCCATCCCTAAGGACCTTTTCCATCAACTTACCAACCACCGAAGTAAGACTAACCGGCCTATAATTACCAGGGTCATTTCTATTCCCTTTCTTAAACAAAGGAACAACACCCGCCACTCTCCAGTCCTCTGGCACCATCCCCGTGGACAGTGAGGACCCAAAGATCAAAGCCAAAGGCTCTGCAATCTCATCCCTTGCCTCCCAAAGAATCCTAGGATATATTTCATCAGGCCCAGGGGACTTATCGACCTTCAGTTTATTCAAAACTGCTAGTACATCCTCCCTCCGAACATCTACTTCCTCCAGCCGATTAGCCTGTAACACCTTCTCTTCCTCAAAAACATGGCCCCTCTCCTTGTTGAACACTGAAGAAAAGTATTCATTCATCACCTCTCCTATCTCTACTGACTCCATACACAAGTTCCCATTACTGTCCTTGACCGGCCCTAACCTCACCCTGGTCATTCTTTTATTCCTTACATAAGAGTAAAAAGCCTTGGGGTTTTCCTTGATCCGACCCGCCAAGGACTTCTCATGTCCCCTCTAGCTCTCCTAAGCCCCTTTTTCAGCTCATTCCTTGCTAACTTGTCACCCTCAATCGAGTCATCTGAACCTCGTTTCCTCATCCCTACATAAGCTTCCCTCTTCCTTTTTGCAAGACATTCCACCTCTTTTGTGAACCATGGTTCCCTCACTCGGCCATTTCCTCCCTGCCTGACAGGGACATACCTATCAAGGACATGCAGTATTTGTTCCTTGAACAAGCTCCATTTTTCATTTGTGCCTTTCCCTGACAATTTCTGTTCCCAACTTATACCCCCTAATTCTTGCCTAATCGCATCATAATTACCTCTCCCCCAATTATAAACCTTGCCCTGCCATACGGCCCTATCCCTCTCCATTGCAATAACAAAAGACACCGAATTGTGGTCACTATCTCCAAAGTGCTCTCCCGCAACCAAATCTAACACTTGGCCCGGTTCATTTCCCAGTACCAAATCCAATGTGGCCTCACCTCTTGTCGGCCTATCCACATATTGTGTCAGGAAACCCTCCTGCACACACTGCACAAAAGCTGCCCCATCCGAACTATTCAACGTACAAAGGTACCAATCAATATTTGGAAAGTGAAAGTCCCCCATCACAACTACCCTGTGACCCCCGCACCTATCCATAATCTGCTTAGCAATTTCTTCGTCCACCTGGTTTCAGCAGCAGATGATCTGAGGCCAGGACAAAGTGGGGCGATGTCACTGAGGTGGAAATAGGTAGTGTAGGTGGTGATGTGGCAAATCGAGTTAAATACAGATCAGTGTGAGGTGTTGCATCATGGAAAGTCAAACCAAGGTAGAACTTTCACGGTGAATGGGAGGACCTCAGGGAGTATCGTGGAACAGAGGGACCTTGGAGTTCAGGTGCACGGTTCTCTTAAGGTGGAGTCACGTGTAGATAGGGCAGTGAAGAAGGCTTTTGGCATGCTGGCCTTTATCAGTCAGGGCATTGAGTATAGAAGTTGGGAAGTTATGTTGCAGTTGGACAGGACTTTGGTGAGGCTGCACCTGGAATATTGTGTTCAGTTTTGGTCACCTTGATTTGGAAAGATGTTATTAAACTGGAGAGAGTGCAGAAGAGATTTACAAGGATGTTGCCAGTACTCAAGTTATAGGGAGAGATTGGACAGGCAAGGACTTTTTTCTTTGGAGCGTAGGAGACTGAGGGGTGATCTTATAGAGATGTATAAGATCATCAGAGGCATGGATAGGTTGAATGCACTCAGTCTTTTTCCCAGGGTTGGGGAATTAAGAATTAGAGGGCATAAGTTTAAGTTAAGAGGGGAAAGAATTAATGGGAACCTGAGGAGCAGCCTTTTTACACAGAGGATGGTACATGTGTGGAATGAGCTGCTGGAGGGAGTGGTTGAGGCAGGGACATTGTCAACATTTAAAAGGCATTTGGACAGATACATGGATAGGAAAGGTTTAGAGGGATATGGGCCAAATGGAGTTTGCTTACATGGGCATTTCTGGTGGGCATGGACCAGTTTGGGCCGAAGGGCCTGTCTCCGTGCTGTAGATTCTATGAGGATATGTTTGGAAGCTCAGTTTGAAGTGAAACATGTCACTGAGGTTGTGAATACTCCGGTTCAGCCTCAGACAGTCGCAATGGGGACAGATGGAGTCAGTGGTTAGGAAGTGGAATTTGTTGCAGGGCTGAAGATGATAGCCTTCATCTTCCAATATTTAACAAAGGCAATTACTGCTCATCCAGTCCTGGGTGTCAGACAAGGGAGGATGGTGTGTAAAGTTGGAGAAGAACGTGAAGATGATGGTGTTCACAGACACCTCTTACCCTGATCCTTCTCGGTGGGCAGGTTAACGGTTTTAAGGTTCAAACCACTGGTTGAGTTGTAGATACATAAAGTCCCTCCTTTGCCCCCACCTCTCTCTCCATCCATTGAGGCCAGAGCCTTGTGGAGTCCCAGACTGGATGGCAGATTCCCTTCCCTGGCAGACATTAGTGAACCAGTTGAGGTTTTATGACAATCCGGCAGTTTCCATGGTAACTTTTTCCCAGTGCCGTCCCCACAAATGACCAGATTCATTCAGCTCAATTTCACAACCTGCCTTTGTGTTTTTGTGGGATCTCTCTCACTCCCTTTTCACTGTTTTAAATCAATTTCACAGAGATTTGGAAGGGGAGGATTTGCAGTCAGGAAACTCAAACCAAACATCACATCAGGATCTGACTGAGTCGCCCAATTTATTGTAACCTGAATACCACTGAACCTTGAGCATGGAAGGAAAAAGCACCGTTCACAGTGGGGTGAAACTGTACACGTGTCCTGTGTGTGGACAAGGATTCAGACAATCATCTGCTCTGTCAAGACACAAGTGCAGTCACACTGAGGAGAAACCGTGGAAATGTGGGGAAGGATTCAGAGACCTGCCTGAACTGGAAATTCACCAATACAGTAACACTGGGGAGAGGCTGTTCACCTGCTCTGAGTGTGGGAGAGGATTCACTCAGTCATCCACCCTGCTGACACACCAGCGAGTTCACACTGGAGAGAGGCCATTTATCTGCTCCGAGTGTGGAAAGGGATTCACTCAATCATCTAACCTGCTGACACACCAGCGCACTCACACTGGGGAGAAGCCATTCACCTGCTCTGAATGTGGGATGCAATTCACGCAGTCATTCAACCTGCTGAGACACCAGCGGGTTCACACTGGAGAGAGGCCATTCACCTGCTCCGAGTGTGGGAAGGGATTCACTCAGTCATCTACACTGCAGACACACCAGCGAGTTCACACAGAGGAAAGACCATTTAAATGTCCAGAATGTGACAAGTGCGATAAAAGTTTAAAGGAAGTGATGTTCCATCAACGTGTTCACACTGAGGAGACCATTTAAATGCCCAGACTGCGAGAAGTGCTGTAGAGGTTCCAGAGAACTAATGTTCCATCAACGTGTTCACACTGATGAGAGACCGTTCAGGTGCTCTCACTGCGGGACTGGGTTCAAGTGGTCATCTCAACTCACTGAACACCAGCGAATTCACACTGGGGAGCGGCCGTTCACCTGTACCGACTGTGGGAAGGGATTCACTCGGACATCACACCTCATGGCACATCAGCAAGTTCACACCGATGAGAGACCGTTCAAATGTCCAGATTGCGGGAAGTGTTGTAAAAGTTCCAGCAATCTAGTGTCCCATCAACGTGTTCACAGTGAGGAGACACCTTTTAAATGTCCAGACTGCGGGAAATGCAATAAAAGCTGCAGCGATCTGATGTCTCATCAACGTGGTCACACTGATGAGAGACCGTTCAAGTGCATTCACTGCGGGACTGGGTTCAGGCGACCATCCCAACTCACTGTCCACCAGCGAATTCACACTGGGGAGAGGCCGTTCACCTGCTCCAAATGTGGAAAGGGATTCACTCAGAAATACAACCTGTTGAGCCATCAGCGAGTTGACAAGTGACTGCTGGAGTTTGATTCTGCTGTTTATCACAAATCACAAACATGTTGATTGTGGTCATTCGCCTCTGATGTAAATAAATTTGAGCCCACAAATAAATACTAATGTCCTGGATGAAAGTCAAATCAATCTGCTTTTATGTTAAACAAACAATTTGTTGAAACTTTTTATTATCTCTGACTCAAGTCCATTCCTTTCAAATAGTTCTCCCTCTCCCCTGTCTCCTCCATCCTGACCCCAACAAAAAGTGTGATGAACTCATGGAGCTTCTTTGTTACTAGGATTGAGCCAACCCAATCAGCTGCCCCTGCTGCTTCCCTCTCTTCCACCCTCCCACTGAGCCAAACTAATGTGTCTGAAGCCTCTCCCTGTCTGAGCCTTGAACCTGCATCTTTCAACAGTTTCTTTCCTGTCTTGGCCCTGACTCTATTTTCATTAAATTACTGACCATCCAACTTCCCCATATTGGCTGATATTGTTAATGATTCTCTCCCTCTCTTCTGGTTTTGTTCCTCTCACTTTTAACTACACAAACATCACCCTTTCTGAAAAAAAACCCTTTGATCCCACTTTGCTTGCAAATTATGGCCCCATCTCCAGCCTCCCTTTCCTCTCCAAAGTCTTTGAACTTGGTGTCTCCCAAGGATATATACTTTTGGTCTCCTATTTGGGCAGCAAGGTGGCATGGTGGTTCACACTGCTGCTTCACAGATCCAGACACCTGAGTACAATTTCAACCTGTGTGGAGTTTGCACATTCTTTCTGTGTCTGTGTGGATTTCCTCCGTGTGCTCCGGTTTCTTCCACACTCCAAAGATGTGCAGGCTAGCTGGAATGGCCATGGTAAAATGTATGGGATTACGGGTATAGGGTGGGGAGAGGGACAGCAGATTTCCTTACCCAGAGGATGTTAGTGAGCAATCAGCAATGGTTTCATAGTCAGAGCATTGCCCTGGGTCTCTGGGTTACTGCTCCAGTGACAATATCACTATGCCACTGCCTCTTCAATGTACACACAATGAAAAGGCCATTCACCTGCTCCATGTGGGAAAGAATTTGTGCATCCAATTTGAAGGGCTGTGATCACGATAATTATGAAAATTCAGGATATGAATGCCTTTTCTTTGTAATTCCAACATTCATCTACTCTTAACCATAAGACCATGAGACATAGGAGCAGAATTAGGCCACTCGGCCCATCGAGTCTGCTCCGCCATTTAATCATGGCTGATATTTTTCTCATCCCCATTCTCCTGCCTTTTCCACATAACCCCTGATCCCCTTATTAATCAAGAACCTATCTATCTCTGTCTTAAAGACACTCAATGACCTGGCCTCAACGGCCTTCTGTGGCAAAGAGTTCCACAGATTCACCAATCTCTGGCTGAAGAAATTCCTCCTAATGTCTGTTTGAAAGGATCATCCCTTTAGCCTGAGGTTGTGTCCTCTTTAGCCTGAGGTTGTGCCCTCTTTAGCCTGAGGTTGTGCCCTGGAGTATTCTGGTTAACACACTGGAATACTCCCTTTGGCCCTTTAGGATAATGTCACTGCAGTATGACATAGGGCGGTACGGTGGCACAGTGGTTAGCACTGCTGCTTCACAGCTCCAGGGTCCCGGGTTCGATGCTCGGGTCACTGTCTGTGTGGAGTTTGCACATTCTCCTCGTGTCTGCGTGGGTTTCCTCCGGGTGCTCCGGTTTCCTCCCACAATCCAAAGATGTGCGCGTTAGGCTGATTGGCCAGGTTAAAAATTGCCCCTTAGAGTCCTGAGATGCGTAGGTTTGAGGGATTAGCGGGTAAATATGTGGGGGTAGGGCCTGGGTGGGATTGTGGTCGGTGCAGACTCGATGGGCCGAATGGCCTCCTTCTGCACTGTAGGGTTTCTATGATTCTATAGTATATGAGATCTGAAGAAACATTCAACTAAATTCTACCAGGCACCTGATATGCTTAACTGTGGAAACCCTTTTCCATTAAGGTCTCAGATTACTACAACAGATATGCATTGTTCTGACTCGACCAGCCGGGCTGTGGAATTAATTGGATGGATCTTCCAGAGAGCCAGCAGAGTCATAATGGGCCAAATGGTTTCTATTTATGCTGTATCATTCTCTAAAAGAGTGAATATTCAGTATCAGGGACAGAGAGAAGAACGAGTGACTGTGCGATTGAACCCAGCCAGGATCAGCACCATAAAGGGAGGAGTGAGAGGGAAACGGTATAAAAGCTTTGAAACTATTGCATGGCCTTGCAGCAGAACGTTGAGAAATGGAGCACAGCAGATCACCAATTCTCAATATTTCATTAACTTACCTCATGCTGACAATGTTATTTTGAACTAACTATATGAAGTTTCAATGGCGCTTATTACCCAGCATTCGCTGCGGGTGTGAAAGTGCCCTATTCACTCCACAGGAGCCCAGTACGCAGACGCAGCGTTGTATCTGGGGCATGCGCAGTGTCACTTTGCTCGGAGCCCTGCGAGTGTGGAGATGCTTATTTCAAGGGGTGAGAGTCGGTGGGGCGGAGGGAGGAATGGAGCCGGGAGTCGGGGTGGGGAGGGAGCAGAGGCTTCATAAACATCTGCTGTAGGCCGCAAGGCCTGAATAAGAGCCTTCCGGTCCCGGGTTTGCAGCTGCGGGGATTTTATCCGGGATCAGGCCCAGTGCCGCGGCCGCCATCTTTGTTTAGCGGGGAGCAGAGCGCATGCGCGGCCAGTGGGCGGAGCTTCAGGATTTGGGTGACCAGGAGAGACAATGTTTGAGTCATTGACTGACAGGCCGGGTTAATGGATGCTGCCTTTCACCTTCTCAATTTGGAGCGGCGGCTCGCCGTCTTTTATACACTTTAATCATACAGACATTAGCGGTTACTTCGTCATTAGCTTTGGGTGGTGACATGTACTTAGCCAATTGGGCTCCCCTAGCAACAATTGACCTCCAATCACATTCCTTCAAAAACAAGTTTCAGTTCCGCTTTATCTGAAGCTAAGCGGACCATCTGGACCTCGCAGTCTGGTTTTTTTTGTCTGTTCCGTATTTTTTCTACAATAACAGGATGTAGCTCAAAGGTTAGTTTGTTATTGAGTCAGCAACAGAATCTTTGTTAACCACAGGATAAGTGCTGGTGCAGCCTGTAGTCACGTACGCATTAACTTTCAAAGGTCGCAGTCTTAATTTCACTCCAACAATCACATCTCATTTATCTAAAATCCAATGAGCACAGATGTACCCTGCCTAACCTTTCCTCATAAAACAGACCCCTTCATGCCCGAAATCAGCTCGTGAACCTTGTCTGAATTGCTTCCAATGTAAGTATATTCCATCTTAAGTAATCTTATGCTAGAAAACAGGAGGGGAGAATGTTATGGATTTATATTCGGGTCTGACAAATGACTGTTGGGGGTGACACAGTGGTTTGCACTTCTGTCTCAAAGCGCCAGAGACCCGGTTCAATTCCAGCCTCGGCTGATTGTCTGTATGGAGTTTGCACATTCTCCCTCTGTCTGTGTGGGTTTCCTCTGGGTGCTCTGGTTTCCTCCCACACTCCAAAGAGTGGGTTGATCGACCATGCTAAATTGTCCCTTTGTGTCTCAAGATGAGGGGGAAGGAAAGGATTAGTGATGTACGTACATCAGGTTACAGGGATAGGGCCTGAGTAAAGGTGCTCTGTTAGAAACCTGGTGCAGACTCAAAGGGCTAAAAGGCCTCCTTCTGCACTGCAGAGATTCTGTGATTTTGGAATCTCCTTTTACAGATGGTTAGAAAAAGAGGATTTTTACAGCAATCTCAAAGCCCCAAAAATGTGTATTTCTTAATTTCAAGCCACATTGACACCTGACTCTTGTAATCTCCTTTTGCAGGAGTTAGAATATTTGCACTTGACGGTCCATGAGGAGGGCGTGGCCGTTCACTTGCTGAATGTCTACGCCCCAACCGGCGGACCGCAGCAAATGACTTTCTATGAGAAAGTGTCCGCTCACATCGACACCATCGCGGGGGGCGAATGCATTATCCTCGGGGGAGATTTCAACTGTACCCTCGAGGCACGGGACCGCACCGGCCCCTGGCTGCGCACCCCGGTGATGGTGAAGTTGCGGGACCTGCTCGGGTCCCACGACTTGGTGGACATTTGGCGACATCTCCATCATGGCTCCAGAGCTTTCACTTATGTGAGGCCTGGAGTCGGAGCGTCCAGGCTCGACCACCTTTACATTTCGAGGGCGAACGTGTCCGGCGTGTCTTCGGCTCCATGCGGCTGGTGTCGTGCACGGACCACAGCCTGATGTGGGCGGACTTTTTGCCGTCTCGCGTCCGGCGGGGGCCCGCGTACTGGCACTTTAACAACATGCTGCTGGAGGACGAGCGCTTCCTGGACTCGTTCCGTCGATTCTGGGCCGGCTGGAGAAGGAAGCGGGGAGGCTTCCCCTCCTTGAGGCTCTGGTGGGATGTGGGCAAGACTCACGTCCGTACCTTCTGTCAGGAGTACGCAAGGGGGTCGACAAAGGGACGGAAATCCAGGCTCGAGGAGTTGGAGAAGGAGGTGCTCGACCTGGAGGCACGTCTCAGTCGGCCTGACGCGGACCCGGCCCTGCGTTCGGAGTACAGGGAGAAGAAGGACGCGCTGCGGGACCTGCAGCTTGCCAGGTCTCGCGGCGCGTACGTGAGGTCACGGCTCCAGTTCCAGGTGGACCTGGACCGCGGCTCCCCCTTCTTCTACTCGCTGGAAAGAGGGCGGGCTAACCGTCAGCAGCTCCTTATGCTGCTGGCCGACGACGGTTCCCCCGTCTCGGATCCCGAGGGCATCCGGGCCATTGCCCGGGATGATTGCACCTCCCTCTTCTCTCCGGATCTGTCCAGCGAGGATTCCCACAGACTTCTGTGGGAGGACCTGCCGCAGGTCAGCCCGGAGGGCGTCGGCAAGCTTGAAGCCCCCACCACCATGGCCGAGCTGACCGGCGCCCTCAATGGCCTCAGTCGGGGCAAGGCCCCGGGGCTGGACGGGCTGACAGTAGAGTTCTTCAGGGCGTTCTGGGACGTCCTGGGGAGCGACTACGCGGGGGTCCTGGGGGAGAGCATTGCTCCCGGGGAGATGCCCTTTCGTGGCACAGGGCTGTCATTGCCCTGCTGCCCAACAAGATCTATGCCTCCTAAAAAACTGGCGCTCGGTCTCCTTCCTCAGCACGGATTATACAATCTTTGCCAAGGCTATTGCTTCATGCCTTGGATCCGTGCTGGACCACATGATCCACCCTGACCAGTCCTACATGGTCCCGGGCCGTTGTATTCACGATAACCTCCACCTGGTCCGGGACCTAATCGGGGACGTGCTCGATGGCGGAGGGGCAGGCTGGATGAGTCCCCACGTGCTGGCTGAGCGCACGGGGATGACAATCCGGCACGCGGCCAAAGCCATCCGAGACCTTAGTACAGTCGTGCTCGGCCCCGAAAATACAAACTCGAGGCGGCGCAGGCGTGCGGTGGGATCCCGCCTGAGCGTTCCCCTGTTCGGGCGGAATTCCACATTGGCCCAAATCCTCAACCCCCCTCCCTGGGTGAGGTGCCCCACAGCCTGAGCCGCCTCGCGGAAATGTCCTCCGTGCCTTTTTCTACCGCGCGGAGGCGTTTCCTGTGCGGGCTGCTGCTGCACACCTTCCACTACCGCTTCCTCGCCTGTCGCCCGGATACACCTTGACGGGCCTTGTTGCCACCGTGCGGCGGAGGTCCCCCCTGGAGGTCCCTCTACGCAGGGATCTCCCCCAATTATGTCGGGGACCTGGGGTGGAGGGTGGTGCATGCAGCAGTTCCTCACAACCTTAGGATTCACTGGTTCACGGGCTCCGAAGACTGCCCTTTCTGTGGCCTTGCAGAGTCCGTCGAACATGTCTATGTTGTGTGTCTTAGGCTGCACTCCATTTTTGTTTCCCTAAAGAACCCAGCAGGACCCAAGGACTCATCAGCCCACAGCTCCAACAGTTTGCTGAGGACCACTTCCCTGGTACTTGTGCTTTTTCAGAGTTCATCCCACACTTCTGTTTTCTGATTTCCAGCTGTTTCTGAGTTATAACTGTACCTCTATTGTGAACACCGAGGCAAAATACTTGTTCAATTCATCTCCCAGCTCCTTATTTTTCATTATCAATTCCTGGACTCACTTTCTATTAGACAGTTAAGAAATGAGGTCGAGCAAGTGACTGAAGTGTCAGTCAGGGAGCACTATTGGGAGCACCAATAGTTTCAAAATATTTCTGGAAAAAGATGGGAGCAGGGCCACTTTTGTGGGCATTAGGCAGGATCTAGCAGATGTTGATTAGGTGAGTTTGTTTGAAGGGAAAGGAATGACTGGCAAATGGGAGGTTTTAAAAGTGTGATATCAAGAATCCAGGGGCAGTATATTCCTGTGAAGATGCAGGGAAAGAATGGTAAATTTAGGGATCTCTGGCAGACAAGGGACATTGAGGCTCTGGTCAGGTAAAAGAAGGAAGCATACATTGGGTTTAAAGATTAAAGAAAATTCCAAGAGGTACTATAGCTATATTAAGAGTAAAAGGGTGGCTCGAGAGGGAATAGATCCCCTTAAAAATCAGTATGGCCATCTCTGTGTGGAGCCACAGGAGATGGATGAGATTTTTAATGAATACTTCTCCTCTGTGTTTACTGCGGAGAGCACCATGGATGCTAAAGAAATAAGGGAAACAAGTGGTGATGTCTTGGGCGCACGCATGTTACTTGGGAGGAGGTATCTGCAGCCTTATAAAAGCAAATTACTGCGGATGCTGGAATCTGAAACCAAGAGAGAAAATGCTGGAAAATCTCAGCAGGTCTGGCAGCATCTGTAAGGAGAGAAAAGAGCTGATGTTTCTTGTCCAGATGACCCTTTGTCAAAGCTCTGAAACATCAGTTCTTTTCTATCCATACAGATGCTGCCAGATCTGCTGAGAATGGGGAGAGAGTGTGTGGGATGGAGATTTACAGCTTTTGGGGAATGAGAGAGGAATGAATGTTCCATAGAAATTGTCTGTTCTGAATTTCTATCCTGTACTGACACTGATGACATTTGGAAACTCATTTTACAGGATATTGAAAGAGGAATCACAGGCCGAAATCTCAAACTTCACGTCTCGATCTGACAGAGTCTTATTCCTTGGGACCTCAATATCATCGGACTTTGAATCCAGAAGGAGAAATGATTGTCCAGTCTGTCGATTTGAAAAGATTTGAAATGTCAGTGTGAGTGAAAAAGCATCAACACACTGCCACACTCGAGTGAGAGTGTTCCAATGCACTGACTAAAGAGCTTTAACCAGTTACACAGTCTGAATAAATATCACACCATTCACAGCGGGTAGAGACTGTAATCTTGTTCTGCATGTGGACGAAATTCAACTAATTGTCCACCCAAGAGAGAGGTAAGGACACCTGCATCATGGAGAAACCATGGAAATGTGTGGACTGTGGGAAGGGATACAGAACCCCATCAGAGCTGGAAGCTCATCGGCGCAGTCACACTGGGGAGAGGCCGTTCATCTGCTCTCAGTGTGAGAAGGGATTCATTCAGTTCTCCAGCTTACAGATACACCAGCGAGTTCACACTGGGGAAAGGCCATTCACCTGCTCTCAGTGTGGGAAGGGATTCACTTGTTCATCCAACCTGCGGACACACGAACGGGTTCACACAGGGGAGAGGCCGTTCACATGCTCTCAATGTGGGAAGGGATTCACTCGATTATCCGACCTGCAGATACACCAGCGAGTTCACACTGGGGAGAAACCATTCACCTGCTCTCAATGTGGGAAGGGATTCATTCAGTTATCAGACTTGCAGAGACACCAGCGAGTTCACACTGGAGAGAGGCCGTTCACCTGTTCTCAGTGTACCAAGGGATTCGCTCGATTATCCGAACTGCGGACACACCAGCGAGTTCACACTGGGGAGAAACCATTCACCTGCTCTCAGTGTGGGAAGGGATTCACTGTGTCATCCAACCTGCAGACACACCAGCGAGTTCACACTGGGGAGAAACCATTCACCTGCTCTCAGTGTGGGAAGGGATTCAGTCGGTCAACCCACCTGCGGACACACCAGCGAGTTCACACAGGGGAGAGGCCATTCACCTGCTCTCAGTGTGGGAAGGGTTTCAGCGTTTCATCCCAGCTGCTGAGACACCAGCGAGCTCACACTGGGGAGAAACCATTCATCTGCTCTCAGTGTGGAAAGGGATTCACTCAGTTATCCAACCTGCGGACACACCAGAGAGTTCACACTGGGGAGAGGCCGTTCACCTGCTCTCAGTGTGGGAAGGGATTCACTCGGTTAACCCACCTGCGGATACACCAGCAAGTTCACGAGTGATGACAGTGGTTGGATTCTGCTGTTATTGTTTCTGCTCTCAGTTGCATCCAGGACTGCATTTTGTTCATTCTCACAGTTGGTCAATGGGAAGGGCCAGAGGCTTTCTTTGTGCTGGACTGGCCGGTCTCAGCCTCCAGTGGGCTGATGCTCTTTGAGTCTTTTTGCGAATACATGGTTTCAAATGTCACAAGGATCACAGAGTGACAGGGTGTTAGGAAGTTTAGAGATATTTAGTCAGAAGAAAACAGAGGTTGGCAGTGCAAAGGTACATTTCTGAATGGAGGGCTGTGACAAGTGACGTTCCTCAGGGATCAGTGCTGGGACTTTTGCTGTTTGTAATGGATATAAATGATTTGGAGGAAAATGTAACTGATTTGATTGGTAAGTTTGTGGACGACACAAAGGTTGGTGGAGTTGCGGATAGCGATGGGGACCGGCAGAGGATACAGCAGGATATAGATCAGTTGGAGACTTGGGCGGAGAGATGGCAGATGAAGTTTAATCTGGACAAATGTGAGGTAATACATTTTGGAAGGACTAATACAGATGGGAAATATACAGTAAATGGCAGAACCCTGAAGAGTATTCATAGGCAGAGGGATCTGGGTGTACAGGTACACAGGTCATTGAAAGTGGTAATGCAGGTGGAGAAGATAATCAAGAAGGCATACGGCATGCTTGCCTTCATCGGCCGGGGCATTGAGTTTAAAAATTGGCAAGTCATGTTGCAGCTTTATTGAACCTTTGTTGGACCGCACTTGGAATCAATTCTGATCACCACACTACCAGAAGAATGTGGAGGCTTTGGAGAGGGTACGGAAAATATTTATCAGGATGTTGCCTGGTGTGGAGGGCATTAGCTATGAGGAGAGGTTGGAGAAACTTGGTTTGTTCTCACTGGAACGACGGAGGTTGAGGGGGGGGCGACCTGATAGAAGTCTACAAGATTATGAGGGGCATGGACAGAGTGGATAATCAGAAGCTTTTTCCCAGGGTGGAAGAGTCAATTACTCGGGACATAAGTTTAAGGTGCGAGGGGCAAGGTTTAAAGGAGATGTACGAGGCAGGTCTTTTTACACAGAGGGTGGTGGGTGCCAGGAACCCGTTGCTGGTGAAGGTAGTGGAAGCAGATAAGATAGTGACTTTTCAGATGTGTCTTGACAAATATATGAATAGCATAGGAATAGAGGGATATGGTCCCCGGAAAGGGTAGGGGGTTTTGCGACAGGCTTGGAGAGCCAAAGGGCTTGTTTCTGTGCTGGAATTTTCTTTGTTCTTCGTTCTGTTTGGAACATCCCAAATGCCCATCCAATTTCCTTTTTAATTGTTTATTGTCTCCACTTCCTCCTCCCTCGTAGGCAGCGAGTTCCAGGTCATTACCATTCGCTGCATCAGAATATTCTTCCTAACATCTCAACCCCCCCACTGCCCCCCTTGCACCTCTGACCCAAAACAAGAAATCTGTGTCTCCCCTTGCCCTTGTCCCTTCAGCTAATGGGAACAGCTTTTCTTTGTCCACCTTATCTAAACCTGTCAGAATCTTGTCCACCTCTATCAAATCTCCCCTCAACCTCTTTTGCTCCAAGGGGAACAAACCCAGCCTGACATCGACAATAAAAACAAACTAACAGAATATGTTACTGTCTGAAATCAAATGGGAATGTTTAATTTCTGTTTTAAAGATATTGTGAAGATATTGTCCTGGACAAAAAAGGAATTGGAATAACTCACCTTGGGAGTGGTTGAATGGAATATATCAATCTGATATCCACGTACAGTCTCATGAAAGTCTGGAATATGCAGCTGGAAGTCCCTTCCTAACAGCACTGTGGGTGGACGTATACCTCAGGCATTGCAGCAGTTCAAGAAGGGGTTGGGGTTGACCATGGCCAAGGCAGCTACATACAGCCACATATTCTGTTATAATTGAGGGGGCGGCACGGTAGCACAGTGGTGGGGTGGCACGGTAGCTCAGTGGTTAGCACTGCTGCTTCACAGCTCCAGGGACCTGGGTTCGATTCCCGGCTTGGGTCACTGTCTGTGTGGAGTTTGCACATTTTCCTCGTGTCTCCTCGTGTCTGGGTGCTCCGGTTTCCTCCCACAGTCCAAAAATGTGTGGGTTAGGCTGATTGGCTATGCTAAAATTGCCCCTTAGTGTCCTGGGATGCATAGATTAGAGGGATTAGCAGGTAAAATATGTAGGGATATGGGGGTCGGGCCTGGGTGAGATTGTGGTCGGTGCAGACTCGATGGGCCGAATGGCCTTTTTCTGTACTGTAGGGTTTCTATGACTGCAGATTGAATGTGAGGCATTGTGGGACTGGACTATCTTGACCATATTCCTGTGACTGCCCGGAAACTCATGTCTATTTTAGTTTATAATTGAGGTTTTCTGGGAATAAGTTAAATGCGGAAATATTAAGCATAGCCTGGAGGGATTTGGAATAACTGAGAATTTTATCCCCAGATAAAGAACAAAGATTTTGCTGGTGTTTGGGTGTAACGTGTTTGGGATTTTAAATCAACAAAGATGTTGCCTCTAAAATCAGTCCTTGTAAGTTGGCTTAAAAAAGGTTAAGTTATAATGAAGGAGCTTGTATCTTAGTTTAATCAAGGAGTTGTGAGCTTGTAGTGCTCTGTCGCTTGAAGAAGCTATAGCTGCAAGAGAGAATGCTGAGGATTCATTGTTTGAAATTTACGAGCTGTGAGAATCTATGTGTTTTGTTTGTTTTATGTGGATGTAAATGTGTTTTATCATTGTTTTGGGCTACATTTGTTGATCACAAGAACGCTTAAGGAATTAATTTTGGTTACTGTTGTTGTAAAGCACATGCTAAGTTTCTCTATTTGTGTGTGGATGATATTCGTGGGATTTGTGCGAGGTTTTTTGTCTGTGATTTAAATCAAACAGATTTTTAAAAAAAGGAAGTGGAATTAATAAAACTTTTTTTGTTCAGAAGTTATGAACCTGGAACCATATTTACTGGCCAGAGACAGGATTCCAGGATATTTTACAAAACATGTGGGAATTTTAATCCAGATAAAACTCACTCATGAGAGAATGAGAGTTTTAATTTGTAATGGTTATTTAAAATTTGATACATATGAAACGATTCCGACCAATCCTGTGTTGGATTGATCTTGGGTTAAACTTCCTGTCAGGTCCAAAGATTTATTCCTGACGCAAGTAACACAATGACAAGGAAAATTTTGGAATTGGATACTGAAGAAAAGAGTTTAAAAGGAGAGAGTATTAAATAGAAATGATTCCCAGACCATGTGGTCGTCAGATTAAAACAAAGGAAGGGTGCTGACATCCATTTGAGAACTTTTAATCCACCCCATTTCAAACTAAGGGAGTCTATATACAAAACCCAAGGATGGTAGATAAGGGGGTCTGGAAAGCACCATGATGGGGGCACCTGTCTATGAGATGATCAAAAAGCCCCATAATGCCCAGATACTAATTTTATTGAACCTATAATGTCTGTAATCTATCACCATTCTGATTGGATTGTGTCCAGCCGGGATGGGCTGAGTAACTGGATAAGAATTGATGATTTTCTTTGTTGGGTGGAGTTGCACATGGTCAGCCCCTGTGGCTTCTCCCCACTGGCGTAACTCAATAAACTGTTTGTTGTTTGAATCAGACTCGAGTGTTGAATGATTCTTCTGAGTTCATTCCCCCCAACACACTGGGTACATTACCACTTCATCCTTGGGGGTGGTCTGATAGGCTGTGGTCCAGACATGTGGACTTTGGGGGACCTTTGATGAATCACATGTTTGGTCGTTGTAGATGCGCATTCAAAATGGTTGGAAGCACAGATTATGAGTAATATTCCAGCTCCTGTGACAATAGAGAAGCTCTGTCAAATTTTCACAAGCCCTGGGTTACCAGATTCGCTTGTTTCAGATAACGACACTCTGTTTATAAGTGAGTTGTTTCAGGAATTCTTGTAAAGGAATGGTCTACGCCATGTGCGTACTGCACCGTTTCATCGGGCTACAAACGGTCGAGCAGAAAGAGCTGTTCAACCTCTGAAGGAGGGATTGAAGAGAATGGCAGGTGATACTTTAAGAACAAGCTCTCAAAATTTTTGTTCCAGTTTTGCATCACACCACAATCTGCAACCAGATTCTCTCCTGCGGAATTTTTAGGTAGAAGGTTGAAGTCTCATCCGGATCTGCTTCATCCAGGTCTCAGAGCAAAAGTGAGCAGGAGACAAGAGAAGCAGAAGGAAGGACACGACTACCGCGCCAAAGAGAGGCAGTTCAAACCGGGTGATCAGGTTTACATCAGAAACTTTGGGAGTAACTAAAGGTGGTTACCGGGAATAATTTTAAACCAAAGTGGTCCAGTATCTTGGGTGGTGAGACTGTAAAATGGAAGAGTTGTTCGCAGACACCAAGACCATATTCGCTTGCGGTGTGACCCCGAGTCAGGAACAGTTTCAGAGTCAGCAACCATTACTGAGAACATGGCAGAGGGTCATGCTGCTGTGGATGTTCACCAGGAAATGGTTCCAGCTTTGCCAGTTGACTCTGCTGTGGGAGTGGAAGAGGAATGTTTATGTACAGATTCTCAAACTACCTCTTCACCTCCCATTCCAGAAACACCATGACAAGATTTACCAGTGGTATTGTACAGGTCGCAATGCAACCACAAAGCTGTGACAGACTTCCGTATTGTTAAAGACATTACTTTGTTGTATTTCTGTCCTGATGGGGGATTGAAATTTAAGGGGAGGAGAAGTGTTACAGAGTTCTTCTCAACCTCTCTCCCTTCTGAGCACGTGTGGGCTTTGGGCAGGGTTTCAGTCTGCAAGTCCAGGCTGGTTCCAATGCTCCTGTTTCATTTTGTGTGCCAATGATTTTTAAACGTTGTTATTCATTTATATAAAGAACATCCTGCTTTTAACAATGCATTTGACTACCTTATTTGTGGACTGAAGTTTCCACAATTTAAAGCAGGAGATTAGTTAAATGGACAGCCTGAATTGAGAGACAATTAAAGAATAAATGATTCATTAATACAGATGTTAGGCTGGAAATGTAAATTTGAACACAAAAGTTTGTAACGTTTAGAATTATAAAGATCCAAGGAATGTTTAAAATGCTGTGGGGATTATAAAATGTTCCCTTCTGAGGCCGACAGAATAAAAAAAAACAGATAGCAAGACTTGTTAGTGTGGCGCGGTGCCAGAGTGGTTAGCACTGCTGCCTCACAATGTCAGGGACCTGGCTTCGATTCCCGGCTTGGGTGACTGTGCGGAGTCTGCACGTTCTCCCCGTGTCTGCATGGGTGTCCTCCGGGTGCTCCAGTTTCCTCCCACAGTCCGAAAGACGTGCTGGTTAGGTGCATTAGCCATGTTAAATTCTCAATCAGTGTATCCAATCAGACGCCAGAGTGTGGCAACTAAGGGATTTTCACAGGAACTTCATTGCAGTGTTAACATAAGCCTACTGGTGACACTAATAAATAAACTAATACTTTGTTAACCTTGACTGGAGGGAATGAATCGGCTCCTGTTCAAGATGTCTCAACATTGAATGACTGATGTTAACCAATTATTGGTCAACACTCAGGCTACCCCAAGCTAAGAGATATCGTTTGAGAGAAAGAATTGTCTTAAAATTCAGACAATGTGTGCAACTTGCTAAAAACCAAACCAGTTTCATTATTGACAAGTTAAAGACCAATTGGCTAATTCCCAACAATTGGCTGAGCTGGGCTTTCTACATTTTGAAAGTATAAAAAAGGGGATTCAAGAAACCAATTTGGTCGAAGTTTTTCGAAGTTCAAGGTTTTTTTAAGTTTATTTATTAGAGTCACGCATTCACACTGCAATGAAGTTACTCTGAAAATCCCCCAGTCACCACACTCTGGCGCCTGTTCGGGTAAACTGAGGGAGAATTTAGCATGCTCAATGTACCTAACCAGCAAGTCCTTCGGTCTGTGGGAGAAAATCCACACAGACAGGGGGAGAATATGCAGACTCTGCACAGACAGTGACCCAAGCCGGGTCCCTGGCGCTGTGAGGCAGCCGTGCTAACCACTGTGCCCTACAAAGAGGTGTTGAAAGCTGTTGATTTTACAAGTTATCCATGTTTTCGGAGCGGTCACTTTTTGTCCTGGCCTGAGAAGGATGGAGAGAAGTCTGTTCAATTGTTCAAGTTAAGCTTTCTCCTTTTACTGTTAATAGATTCTTTGCTTTTTTTATCCTTCTCTCGTTACATTTTTAATCGTTAATAAACTTTCCAAATTCACCATTTAAAGCATTCTTTCTTGCCATTTGGTTAAGTCACTGGAACCTGGTGTGATTTACGATTAGTGAGGTTATTGTAAACAAGTGAACCCTATAAATCTTCGTTTAAATAAATCAACAGTTATACAACAAATGTTTTATTCCCACAAGAAAGACACGTTTAAATGGTATTCCTTCTAAGCAAATATTTTAAATGAATGCACTGTTCATTATGTGATTAAACAGTATTGGAAACTAGTAAATTGACTTGATGCTATTTCATTTGTATAGCTTCCAAAAAAATATTCTTCCAACGATTAAAGCCTCTTTGTGATACTGACATCCCCAATCCCTCAGCCCCATGAGATCAGTGTAATGGCACAAATATGAAAATAATTAAAAGCAAAAGAAAATCATATATCTGCCTTTAACAGCGGGGATTCCTGGAATATTCTCAGTGTTCTGCATCTCATTAAAGAGGCAACGTCTATTATACCTGATTAGCACCATGTTCTGTTGTACAGCATAATCTGATTTCGATTATTTAACAGTCCCTCTCATAACTGCTAATGAATGAAGAAATGACCAGTTCATAACCTGGTTCAGTGGAAGATAAAATATTTATTCTTGCGATGTTGTGTACTATGCCGCAAAGTCCTGATGTCCTGTGTTCTCAATACCAATGAATGTTAGACAGCCGGTGGCCAATAAAATGAGCTATCATGATTTGGATGCTGAAGGAGTACTTTCCTGGTCGTCGTGTCCGTTCTGATTTATTCGCTTCATTGTCAAAAGTCAATGTCAATTTTATGTGTTTCTGTTAACTAAATGCTTATTTGTAAGTCAAGAAGGTTTATTTCACCGTTAATTTTCACAGGATTAAGGAGCTGTTGGGGAAATATAAGATGTAACATGGTATCATACGAGGAGTTTCTATTGTTAATTCATTAATGGGCGACACAGTGGCATAATGGTTACCACGGCTGCCTCACAGCATCCTGAGAACATTAGTTGAGTTTGTCGATGAATTGTCCAGCGATAATAACACTAGGCCAGTGTTTCCCATCTTCTTATATCCAGTTCCAAGGTACAATGATAGCTATCCACACCTGAAATACAATCATCCCTGCATTAAGTTACATAAATCGATAATAATTCCTCTAATTAATTATACTTTGCTACAATGTCTTAGAGACACAGAATTATTGTAAATCAGACTGACGTCTTTACCCTGATAATGTAATGTCATCTGTTTATGTCCATTCCCTTGTGAAGGGATGCAGAAATAAAGACACTTTATTAACAATGAAATTGTTTCTTTTCTATTACAGATGCTCAAATGCAATTTCACCTCTTGGACTAGCAAAGACATGACAATGGATCTCACTGTTACTGCTTCAGTGTTAGTCTGTCTCTGGAATGTTCCAGTGTCAGCAATCAATTCACCAGGAATAATCCTTGGCGTTTTTGATATATTTGATTTGATTTCATTTCATTTGATTTATTATTGATTTATCACACATATTAATACACAGTGAAAATTATTGTTTCTTGCGCACTATACCGTCAGAGCATAACGTACATAGGGAAGGAAGGGGGAGAGTGAAGAATGTAATTTTGCAGTCATAGCTGGGGGGTAGAGAAAGATCAACTTCGTGCGAGGTCGGTCAATTCAAATATCTGATTTCAGCAGGAAAGAAGTTGTTTTTGAGTCGGTTTGTACGTGTCCTCAGACTTTTGTATCTTGTTCCCGATGAAAAAAAACGATGAGAGACTATGTCCGGGGTGCGTGGCGTTTTGTTTTCATAGGATTTTAGATATTTTTACAAGTGTAGAATCGGAGGTTGTGTTGACTCAGCCAGAGGCAGAAACTGGGCATCCCTGAGGCTGACTGAGACTGACATGTAAAGCCAACGCGTTCAATATTGGCAGCAACTGGATGATCTGGGTACGACAGGTCCCTGAACAGTGTTTATCATGTCTTCTTCAGTACGATAGTCTTGGGACAACCTACAATTCCTCCGCCCCATGGATTCAGAATCCATTTACTCTGCCCAAAGACACTTCAAACAACGTAAAGAGAAAATGCTGGAAAATCTCAGCAAGTCGGCAGCATCTGTAAGGAGAGAGAAGAGCTGACTTTTCTAGTCCAGATGACGCTTTGTCAAAAGATCATCTGGACTCGAAACCTCAGCTCTTTTCTCTCCTCACCGTTATTGCCAGGCCTTCTGAGATTTTCCAGCATTTTCTATTTTGGGTTCAATTCCAGAATCCACAGTAATTTGTTTTCATACTTCAAACAACACCTTCTGTTCAGAAATAACTGAAACCGGAAGATTCCTAAGTTTACCCTGTCTGTCCTACATAGACTCCAGTTTCACTATGATGAAAATGACTCTTAGCCACTACTGAAATTGCCGAGCAGGCCAGTCAGTTGTATCAAAGCTGCTATGGAAAATCAAATAATAAACACATCCAGAGGGCAGGTTTCATCAAGGTGGTTCACAACCGCCTTCTCAGCAGGGACAATTAATGTTGGCTTTGTCAGTGATGCTCACATCCAGAGGATCAATAACAACAGTGTAAAGTGCTGCAAATTCTGGAAATCTAAAATTAAAGCAACACAAATGCTACTCAGCAGGTCAGTGTGCATCAGCAGAGAGAGAACCAGATTCACATTTAAAATCGATGCCAGGATGCAAAATCTGATTGATCTAATTCTGAAGAGCAAGGCTGTTCTCTCCAATATCGTACCCTAATACTCATTCTTCAACTAAAATCACAAACTTACTGGCCATTAATCACACCTCGGTTTGTGGGAGCTTGCTGTACGCAAATTTCCTGCTGTATTTCCAACATTACAACAGCGACTAAATTCAGCAAAGGTAGATCAGTGAGCTTTAAGAACTTTGGGATGACATGACGTCGGGTAAAGCGATCTATGCCTGCAAGCTCTACAAAAATGAAAGTTTAATACCTTGGAAGCGTTGAGATTAATGTGAATATAGCCACTCATCTACCTGATCATAGCACCATGGAATCATAGAATCCCTACAGTGCAGAAGGAAGCCATTCTGTCCATCATCTCTGCAACGGCCCTGCCTTCATCCTATCCCGACAACCGCAAATATTCACAGGCTAATCCTATCCCGACAACCGCAAATATTCACAGGCTAATCCCCCTAGTTGGACAATATGGCGCAATTTAGCATAGCCAATCCACCTTGGCCTTGGGAATTATACTCTCCTGGCGAACTGCTGCAGACTTGATGCACCGAATGGTCTCCTTCTGCATTGTAGGGATCCTATGATTCTACGTTGCACATCGTTGGACGCTAAGGGGCAATTTATCGTAGCCAATCCACCTACCTTGCACATCCTTGGACTGTGGAAGGAATCCGGAACACCCGGAGGAAACTCACATGGACATGGATAGAATGTGAAAACCACACACAGACAGTCGCACAAGGTTGGAATCGAACCCTCTTCCCTGTCGTTGTAAGGGAGCAATGCTAATTGGATCTCTTAGTGATAACCACACTGGAATTTTTATTCTTCCCTCGTGTGAGTGGCATCACAATTTGTGACAGGAATATTTCACTCATCAGATCTGTTTGTTTTAACTGGTCTCGTTGAAGCAAATTAAACGATCAATCAAATTAACATTCAGTGGAATACCAGCCTGTTCACAGGTAATTTATTGATTGTGACATCAGAACTTTCGGAACAAATTCTTAAATAGAATGGATTATATTGTTTTAATTAAATAGCATCTGGTGTAATGTATGTTAAAACGTTTTCATTCCATTTTGAACCAACTGTTAATATTCTTAAAATAACCGCTATTTTGTGATGAAACTAATGAATAAATGACGGTTTATCTGATTTTGCTGCCATGAACATTTCATTGTAAACAGTGAGGTGTTTATGTAAATAAACACAGAAATAGAAATCCCAGATTAGATTGTTGACTGACAAAAACACAGCAAATATTTCCCCACCAACACAGCACAGAAATAGAGACAAACATGCAAATCGATCAACGGATTCCAGTAATGATTGTTTTTTGACATTATTTCTTCATCAATTATTTGAGGAAATGAGATAGGATGATATCTATGTTCAGAATTAAGAAAGAATCCCTCTGATTCCGAAATATAATGACACGGCAAATGTGTTTGTGGAGATTTTCTGTGTTTCATCTCTCTCTCGGTATTTCTCCTGTCTGGTTCTGTGTCTTGTCTCTCCACGATGGCTCATCGTCTTCCCTCCACAACATGAGGTCAATGTCTGCCCAATGTATTCTCTCAGCCAGAATTATAGGCTTTTCAAAGAATGTAATTCAATGAATTGAAATCGGTGAGGGAGCTTTACTCTAAAAGATCTCTTGAGCATTCTATGATCTGGAATGTTTGCTACATTTTCCGCTGTATGTAACCTCGGCTGTACCTAGTACAGACTTCGATGTGGCAGTACCAAAGAAACTTTCCCTGTATTTAACCCGTGTTTTCCCTGCTCTTGGAGTGTTGGATTGGATAGTCGAGAGGAATATTTACTCTGCATCTAAACTCACTGTACTTGCTCTTTGAATATTTAAATTGACTTTGTAAAGGGAGATTTAATCCGTATCTAATCTCTGCTGTACCTGACCTGGGTGGGTTTTATCGGACTGTGGACAGGGCTCTTCCCCCTGTACCTAACACAAGTTCAATCTTGCCTCCCGAATCTCTGAATGAAGAGTGCAAAAGTGGTTTTACCTATATGCCTTCATTATGTTTGAGCAGACTTTGTAGAGGGAGTTTCACTCTGTTTCTACAGAGTCTACCTGTTCAAGGGATGTTTGATTTGGATATCTAACTCATGCGTTTCCTGTCTTGGGAGTGTTTAATTTGTCAATGTGGAGGGAACTTTACATTCTGCAGCTAACCCCATGTTTCTCCTGTCCTGTGAGTTTTTCATGGGACAGGAGCCCGTCTCTCCAAATTTCATTCGGATTGAACCAGTCTCTTTATAATTAATCCTGTGTCAGTTTCTGTTATATAAGGCCATGTTTCTGTTTATGTGGCATTAGACCCTATCTCTACGCATATTAAACTAGATCCTTTCTCTGATTATACCAAATTAGACGCCATCTCTATTTATATGATAGGTCACATGTTTCTGTTTATATCAAACTAGACGCTGTCTCTGTTTATATTAATTTAGACCTGTCTCTGTTTGTACTAAACGAGTTAGAACATAGAACAGCACAGAACAGGCCCTTCGGCCCACGATGTTGTGCCGAGCTTTATCTGAAACCAACATCAAGCTATCCCACTCCCTATTATCCTGGTGTGCTCCATGTGCCTATCCAATAACCGCTTAAATGTTCCTAAAGTGTCTGACTCCACTATCACTGCAGGCAGTCCATTCCACACCCCAACCACTCTCTGCGTAAAGAACCTACCTCTGATATCCTTCCTGTATCTCCCACCACGAACCCTATAGTTATGCCCCCTCGTAATAGCTCCATCCACCCGAGGAAATAGTCTTTGAACGTTCACTCTATCTATTCCCTTCATCATTTTATAAACCTCTATTAAGTCTCTCCTCAGCCTCCTCCGCTCCAGAGAGAACAGCCCTAGCTCCCTCAACCTTTCCTCATAAGACCTACCCTCCAAACCAGGCAGCATCCTGGTAAATCTCCTCTGCACTCTTTCCAGCGCTTCCACATCCTTCTTATAGCGAGGTGACCAGAACTGCACACAATATTCCAAATGTGGTCTCACCAAGGTCCTGTACAATTGCAGCATAACCCCACGGCTCTTAAACTCCAGCCCCCTGTTAATAAAAGCAGTCTTATTTCTGCACTTGACCCTGTCCACGTTTATATTGCATTGGACATGGTGTCAGTTTTTATTGCACTGGTCAATGCCACAAATTAGGAAAGTGTTTGGGAGAAAATAGTTTTCTTTCTGCATCCTTCTAAACATGTAAATTCTATGAAGTCTTGGGCAGCGGAAAATAAGAAGCGTTATCTGAAATCTACTTCTGCTGACTGCATTGAAAATGGATACCAAGCCCTATGTTGCATGCACTGTCAACAAAGAACAAAGAACAAGAAAATTACAGCCCAGGAACAGGTCCTTCGACCCTCCAAGCCTGCACCAACCAAACACTGTCGATTCAATACTGCCCGTTTCAGGATCCTGTCAGATAGCAATGTCTTTCCACGAACACATTGTCACTTCTTCTTGCAGAACCGTGGAGTCATACAGACATAATTCAAGCAGAGGTATAGTTCAGTGCAGGAAAAACACTGACCCAGTCTAGTGAAACGTGTACAGGATCACGATCAAATATCATATAACCAGAGAGTATATCTAATGCTATATAAACTGAGTTCTGGTCCAGCAGACTGTTAACAGAGACAGACTGTATGTGAATATAAACAGGAGCCTGATCCAACAAAATAGAAATGAGTTAGTGCCGAGTGCCATGTGGGGATGGTCGAAGGTCAAATGCTGGTCTTTCCAGTGACACACACATCCCTTGAAAGAACCATTTAAAATAATGTCGATGACATTGTCTAGGAAAATAAAACTGAGATAATGTCTAGTGCAGTTTTTCTGGATACAGAAGCTTGTCCGATATTAACTGAGGCAGAGCCTCGTACATTATTAGTAATTAATGATAGGGGACCTAGACTGATATAAGCTGAGACGTAGCCAAGTGTATTAGTAATAATTGCTGACACAGGACCGAGACAGATATAAACTGAGACAGAGTCCAGTGTATTAGTAATAATTACTGATACAGGACCCAGACTGGTACACACTGAGATTTAGACAATGCAGCAATTAGGACATATTGCAAAATGCAATAATAACAGAGACGTGACATAGTCTTAAATGAACAAATACATGGACTGATGCAGCATTAACGTAAACAGGATTTAGTTTATTAAAATCTAATGAACTATTACATAATAACTGTGACAGAACCATGTGTTATGCATGAAGGCAGTTCTTCCAGTTTAGTATACAGTGGTAAATGTTCTGAGGCAGTAAAAATTGAGACACGGCCTCTTTTCAGATTAGCAGAGACATGGCTCAGTGCAGCCAAAACTTAGAAATTATAATATAAATAGGGTCTAAGTCTCGTATATGAGCGCCCGATATTGCGCCGGGTGCAGGGAAAAACTTACATAGGAACTCCTGGAATGTGACCCAGTCACAGATTAGTGTAACACAGATCGTGACAGAGGCCAGTTGAATATAGGCAGAGATATGGCCTGTTTAAAATTATTTCATGTGATTTGCGCGTCAATGGTAAAGTCAGCATTTGTTGGCAAACCCTGATTTCCTTTGAGAATGTGGTGGCAAGCTTTGGAAAGCTGTTGGAAAGTAGCTTCCAGGCAGCTACTCTTTGCAGAATGGCATTGAGCTTTTTGAGTGGCACACGTCAGGCAAGTAGAAAACATTCAATCAACTGT
Organism: Mustelus asterias; assembly: GCF_964213995.1. NCBI lineage: Eukaryota > Metazoa > Chordata > Chondrichthyes > Carcharhiniformes > Triakidae > Mustelus > Mustelus asterias. The sequence continues at coordinate 850,302 of NW_027590142.1, forward strand.
GTCGGCACATACTTGGTGGGCAGAAGGGCCTGTTCCAGTGCTGTACTAACCTTTATTCTTTGTTCATAGTCATGACTTTTGCCTGGTAGATGATGGATAGGGTTTGGGAATTCAGGAGGAGCGTTGTTCACCGCAGAGCTCCTAGCATCTGACCTGCTCTTGTAGCTACATGATTGAAATATCTGTTCCGGTTCAGATTTTCACGTATTATAATTCCTAGGATGTTGATAGTGGGCGAATTCAGCGATGTGTAAGGCCGATTAATGTCAGAGTGATGGTTGGAATCTCCCTCATTGGAGACTGTCATTGCCTGCCACTTGTGTGGCATTAATGTTACTTGCCAGTCGTTAGCCCAAGACTGAATGTTTTCTAAGTCTTTCTGCATACGGACACAGACTGTGTCAGTATTTGAGGAGTCACAACTGGTGCTGAACTTTGCGCAGTCATCAGTGAACATCCCACTTCTAAACGTTGATGAAGGATGAAGCTTGAGGCTAGGTCACTAACCCGAAGACTTTCTGTAGCAATGCCCTGTGACTGAGATGACTGGTCATCAACAACCACAACCATTTTTCTTTGTGCTCAGTATGACTCCAGCCAGTGGATTGTTTTCCCCCTGATTCCCATTGACTGTAGTTTCGCTCGGGCTCCTTAATGCTACAAACGGTCACTTGCTGCTACGATGTCAAGGGAAGGCATTCTCTCTTCACCTCTTTAATTTAATTTTTTTATCTATATTTGCACTCATTTTAAAGCATTTCTGGAATCGAGTGCTCCTGGCGGGACCCTAATTGAGCATATATTTGTGTGTGTGTGTGTGTTATGTGAAATATATCATGTTTTATGCAAGTTAATTTCACAATGACCACTTGCATCCTTCCATTTACAGTACATGTGAAATATATCATGTTTTATACAAAATAATTTCACAATGACCACTTGCATCCTTCTATTTACAGTACATGATGGACACATAATAAACACACCCATTTCGGATTGGCGTCCTTTACATATTTCACGTTTTTTGATGATTGAGGAGACCAATTTAGGAGTCGTAGCGTTATGTTGCAACTGTACACAACTCTGGTGCGGCCGCACTTGGAGTACTGTGTGCAGTTCTGGTCCCCACATTACAGGAAGGATGTGGAGGCTTTGGAGAGGGTGCAGAGGAGGTTTACCAGGATGTTGCCTGGTATGGAGGGGAGATCCTATGAGGAGAGGCTGAGGGATTTGGGATTGTTTTCGCTGGAAAGGCGGCGGCTAAGAGGGGATCTTATTGAAACATATAAGATGATTAGAGGTTTAGATAGGGTGGATAGTGATAGCCTTTTTCCTCTGATGGAGAAATCCAGCACGAGGGGGCATGGCTTTAAATTGAGGGGGGGTAGTTATAGAACCGATGTCAGGGGTAGGTTCTTTACCCAGAGGGTGGTGAGGGATTGGAATGCCCTGCCAGCATCAGTAGTAAATGCGCCTAGTTTGGGGGCGTTTAAGAGATCCGTAGATAGGTTCATGGACGAAAAGAAATTGGTTTAGGTTGGAGGGTCACAGTTTTTTTTTTAACTGGTCGGTGCAACATCGTGGGCCGAAGGGCCTGTTCTGCGCTGTAATGTTCTATGTTCTATGTTCTATGTTCTATGTTCAATGTTTGAAAGCTTAATTCTGTCACAAGTGCTGCCCATTAATCTGCCATTTGTCATTGTGTGTCATCGCTTTTTGTATCATGAATGGTTGTTAAAAGCTTTGTGTGGAGACAATTATCCCCAAAAATCCTGCAGTCCCTACTCTGCTGATGTTGTTGAATGTCTTAGCAAGGTTGACCAAAGTAAGTTCAAGTTATGGACACATATGGCACATGGAGCAGTTGTTGGCTGGAGGAAATCTTCCAACACAATCACTACACTGCACATCAGGTCCACCCGGTCTGATGTATTTCAAGTGTGAACCTGGCAAAGATCTTTCCCGTGATGCTATGATTGAGATATGTCTGTAGTTGTTGAAGACACAAATAGTTTGCCAAATATTAACGATAGAGGGTTGGCAGCAGGAGAAATACTTAATACAATTAATGTTACCAGAGAGGCAGTGCTGGGTAGACTAATGGGACTGAAGGTGGACAAGTCCCCGGGTCCGGATGGAATGCATCCCAGGGTATTGAAAGAAATGTCAGAGGTAATAGTGGATGCGTTAGTGATTATTTATCAAAACTCGTTGCATTCTGGGGTAGTGCCGGTTGATTGGAAAACGGCTAATGTTACGCCGCTGTTTAAAAAAGGAAGGAGACAAAAGGCAGGTAACTATAAGCCGGTCAGCTTAACGTCTGTAGTAGGGAAAATGCTGGAATCCATTATTAAAGAGGAGATAGCAGGGCATCTGGATAGAAATGGTTCGATCAATCAGACGCAGCATGGATTCATGAGGGGAAAGTCGTGCTTGATGAACATGTTGGATTTTTATGAAGATGTGACTAGGGCGGTTGATGGAGGAGAACCGGTGGATGCGGTGTTTTTGGATTTCCAAAAGGCGTTTGATAAGGTGCCCCATAAAAGGCTGCTGAAGAAGATTAGGGCACACGGAGTTGGGGGTAGTGTGTTAAAGTGGATTGGGGACTGGCTATCCGACAGGAAGCAAAGAGTCGGAATAAATGGGTGTTTTTCCGGTTGGAGGAAGGTAACTAGTGGCATGCCGCAGGGATCGGTACTCGGGCCGCAACTGTTTACCATTTATATAGATGATCTGGAGGAAGGGACGGAGTGTAGGGTAACGAAGTTTGCAGACGACACAAAGATGAGTGGAAAAGTGAATCGTGTGGAGGACGGAGAAGATCTGCAGAGAGATTTGGACAGGCTGAGTGAGTGGGCGAGGATATGGCAAATGGAGTATAACGTTGAGAAATGCGAGGTTATACACTTTGGAGGAAATCATAACAAATGGGATTACTATCTCAATGGAAACAAATTAAAACATGCTACCGTGCAAAGGGACCTGGGGGTCCTTGTGCATGAGACGCAAAAGCCCAGTCTGCAGGTACAACAGGTGATCAAGAAGGCAAATGGGATGTTGGCCTATATTGCGAGGGGGATAGAATATAAAAGCAGGGATGTCTTGATGCACCTGTACAGGTCATTGGTGAGGCCGCAGCTGGAATACTGTGTGCAGTATTGGTCCCCTTATATGAGGAAGGATATATTGGCATTGGAGGGAGTGCAGAGAAGGTTCACCAGGTTGATACCGGAGATGAGGGGTTTGGATTATGAGGAGAGGCTGAGGAGATTGGGTTTGTACTCGTTGGAGTTTAGAAGGATGAGGGGGGATCTTATGGAGACTTATAAGATAATGCGGGGGCTGGATAGGGTGGAGGCGGAGAGATTCTTTCCACTTAGTAAGGAAGTTAAAACTAGAGGACACAGCCTCAAAATAAAGGGGGGTCGGTTTAAGACAGAGTTGAGGAGGAACTTCTTCTCCCAGAGGGTGGTGAATCTCTGGAATTCTCTGCCCACTGAGGTGGTGGAGGCTACCTCGCTGAATATGTTTAAAGCGCGGATGGATGGATTCCTGATCGGTAAGGGAATTAAGGGTTATGGGGATCAGGCGGGTAAGTGGTACTGATCCACGTCAGATCAGCCATGATCTTATTGAATGGCGGGGCAGGCTCGAGGGGCTAGATGGTCTACTCCTGCTCCTATTTCTTATGTTCTTATGTTCTTATGTTCTTCTATCGGTTTTGTTTTCAAATAGTATTATGAATTTGAATCATGCATCTCTTGTGGAATGGTGGGCGGCACGATGGCACAGTGGCGAGATCTGTTGCCTCACAACGCCATGGTGGTTTGGTTCCCGGCTTGTGTCACTGTCTGTGTGGAGTCTGCACATTCTCCCCGTGTCTCCGTGTACTTCCTCTCGGTGCTCCAGTTTCCTTCCACAGTACGAAAAGACATGCTGGTTAGGTGCACTTGCCAGGCTAAATTCTCCCTCAGTGTACCCGAACAGGCGCCAGAGTGTGGCGACTAGGGGTTTTCACAGTAATTCATTGCAGTGTTAATGTAAGCCTACTTGTGACATTAATAAATAAATTAAAACTTTAAATCTTCCAGCAGTTAAGGAGAATGTAATAATTGTGCAGAAAGATAGTAATTATTTTCACTAAGTACCATCCATTCGCAATTTAATAATTTCATTCACCAGTTCTCATACATTAGGATTAGTATATTTAAAATGACTTTATGGAAGGTGGGCGAAACTGTCTAGGCCACCATTTATTCCCAATTGCTAATTGGCTAATTGCTTTCGGTAAGTTGTTGGTGAGCCGCCTTCTTGAACCGCTACACAACCTGCAGTGTAGGTACATCCACAGTGATGTTAGGGCGGGTGATCCTGGATTGCCGTTCAACTGACAGCAAAGGAATGGTAATATATGTCCAAGTCAGGTTTATGTGTGTCTTGTAGTGGAATTTCCAGGCGGGGTTGTTCCAATTCACCAATTACCATCAATTCAGAAAGATAAACAATTATTTTACAAATTATGTTCAGCATTTTGATAAAAGCTAAATGCTGCGGATTCTGGAAACTGAAACTGAAAGAAATTCTGGAAAATCTCAACAGGTCTTATAGCATCTGTGGAGAGAGAATAGAGCCAACGTTTCGAGTCTGGATGATCCTTCTTAATTTGGAGGAAATTGAAGATGGTGATGAAATTGGTAAATGATAAGGGTAGATAGGGATTAGAAAGTTTTTTTAAGGATATAGTTGGTGATTGAGACGTTGATTATGTTAGTTAGCATGGAGAAGTTGATTATGACATTTGGGATCGGTATGTGAATTGACACAACTTGTATGTGGATCGAAATAGTGTATATCATTAAAAACTAACCGTTTGATCTATTCCCATTTTAGAGGAAAGATATGCAGATTCCCTGACATCTTGTTAGAAACAATGATGATCTCTCCAACTCATCAGGAATACTCTGCCGAAGCGTCATCCAGACTCGAAACGTTGGCTCTATTCTGTCTCCGCAGATGCTGAGATTTTCCAGCTTTTGCTGTTTGTTTTCAGTATTTCATTCTATACAACTTTGCTTCGTATCATTTATTGATATCAACATTTATTGACAGTATATTGGCCTTTCTGTCACCACGGAACAAAATCTGCTTCAGAATTCAGTGGGAAATGGAATTGATTCCGACCGATGATAGTGAGCAGCTACCCAGTCGCCTCGGATCTTTGTTGACAAGTAAACACCTCATCATCACACAAAACCTCCTGAAACTCCTAGATAACAAGGACACCTATGTCAGACTCCTATTTAATGACTACAGCTCAGCCTTCAACACTATTATTACCACAAAACTTATCTCCAAACTCCGTGGCCTGGGCCTGGGCCCCTCCCTCTGCGGCTGGATCCTGAACTTCCTAACTCACAGACGACAATCAGTAAGGATAGGCAACAACACGTCCTCCACGATCATCTTCAACACCGTTGCCCCACTCGGCTGTGTTCTCAGCCCCTCGACTTATATACCTATGGCTGTGTGGTCAAATTCCCCTCCAATTCGATTTTCAAGTTTGCTGACGACACCACTGTAGTGGGTCGGATCTCCAGCAATGACGAGACAGTACAGGAATGAGATAGAGAGTCTGATGAACTAGTGGGGCAACAATAATCTCTCCGTTAATGCAAACAAAACGAAGGAGATTGTCATCGACTTCAGGAAGTGTAAAGGACAACATGCCCCTGTCTACATCAATGGGGACGAAGTAGAAAGAGTCGAGAGCTTCAAGTTTTTAGGTGTCCAGATCACCAACAACATGTCCTCGTCCCCCCATGTCGACACTACAGCTAAGAAAGCTCATCAACGCCTCTATTTTCCCAGAAGACTAAGGAAATTTGGCATGTGAGCAACGACTCTCACCAACGTTTACAGATGCACCATATAAAGCATTATTTCTGGTTGTATCACAACTCGTGCTCTGCTCAAGACCGCAAGGAACTACAAAAGGTCTTGAATGTAGCCCAATCCATCACGCAAACCTGCGTCCCATCCATTGACTCTGTCTACAATTCCCGCTGCCTCGGCAAAGCTGCCAGCATAATTAAGGACCCCACGCACCCCGGACATTCTCTCTTCCACCTTCTTCCTTCGGGAAAAAGATGCAAAAGTCTGAGGTCACGTACCAACCGACTCAGGAACAGCTTCTTCCCTGCTGCTGTCAGACTTTTGAATGGACTTACCTTGCATTAAGTTAATCTTTCTCTGCACCCTAGCTATGACTGTAACACTGCATTCTGCACTCTCTCGTTTCCTTCTTTATGAACGGTATGTTTTGTCTGGGAAGCGCACAAGGAACAATACTTTTCACTGTCTGTTAATACATGTGACAATAATAAATCAAATCAAATCAAACATAACTGGAGTGTGTAATGATTTTCAAAGTCATGATATAAATGAAACTACCTGTAGCTCATGTGAAGTTACTGAATCTTTAAATCCCGATTCATTATTACACTGTTTTGGGAAGTAATGTAACACTTGTAGTTGTCCAGTGAGTTTCACAATATTTCTGTTGCTACCTTATTTACTTTTCACCCTGTTACCTTCATTAATTTGGGTGAGGGCATGTTGAGTGATTTGTTGCACGTGAAAGAACCACATGTTTCAAGTATTATAATCGTCCCTCCTCAAACTAATCATGTTCACTCTTTTTATCTTGGATATGAAGATTCAGCATCAGCAGAGAAATGAACCATCTGAGCCGCAGGAACATCTCGTCTATTTCTTCGTGAGGATCAGCTTGCTAACTCCCGATAAACTCGGGATGGAGTTCACCCAGACACTCTGGAAGAATTGGAGATATTAGACTGACACAAATGGAATAAAGGAGCTGATTCAATTTATGAAATAGTCAAGCACAAATATGGGAACGTAGAACAGCATTTTTCAGTAACATCTATCAATGATCCATCAGTCCATTCACTGACTCCTCAATCAAAATATTCAGGCGTCCAACTGTCATTCATTCAACTGTCATTCATTCAACTGTCATTCATTCAACTGTCATTCATTCCTGCATCAACACAGTCATGCATTTATTGTTTGAATAGATGGTGACGTAATATTAATTGAAGTGGCCCAGTGATCCAGAGGCCCAGGACAATGATGTGAGGACAGGGATTTAAATCGGACCATTACAGCTGGTGGAGTTTGAATTCAATTAAAAAATCTGGAATAGATACTAATGGCGACCAAAGGAACCTCTCTGATTCCCCAATGAAGGAAATCTGCCATCGCTCCCTGGTCTCACACGGATGTGACTCCACACGGACAGTAAAATGGCTGGATTTTTAATATCTTCAGAAGTGGCCTAGAAAACCAATTAGTTCAAGGGAATTTGGGACAGGCAAAAAGTGCTGGTCTTTCCTCCATCTGAAACATGCCATGGAAGGATAAAGGGAAAGAAAACACAAACATAAATGTTCATGTATTACAACATGTATCCTCTCTCTGACTCATCTCTCACAGTCTGCCTGTAATTCTTTCTATTCATCCATCACACTCTCCTGATGTACTGGAAAAATCATCATTGGTGCAAACAGGGTGCCAGAGAAGCTGCATAACTCCTTTCTTGAGAAATGGGAGCAATTCATTTGGATTTACAACTTTAAATAATTAAAGTGCCTCCTGTACTATTGCTGGGTATATTTCTTTATAAATAGGCCTCATTGACAATTGAAGAGTTTGAATTTGTCTTTCAGCCAAGCGGTCAGTACTGAGGAAACAGATATTTGACTTACTGCACAAACACCCCCAGATGCTTCCTGTCAATAACTTTGAGCGTTTGGCAGCAGCTTGGATTGCTGCCAAATACTGTGTGGGACAGATCAGCGTGAACCTGAATGGACAAAATGGGATTCAGCCATTTAAACGATAAATATTTCATTTCCACAAGAAAGACGCATTTTAAATCGTAATCGTTCGTGTCAAATGTTTCCATTCATGCCCTGTTCATTATGTGATTAAATGGTATCGGAAAACAATAAATTGACAAGATGCTGTTTTATTTGTGTAACTTCCAAGCAAATGCCATTCCAATCATTAAAGTCTGTTTATTAACTGCTTCATGAAATGCGAGAGAGAGATGTTGATGGTCTCAATTCCCCCTTCAATTGAGATCAGTGCAAAGACAAAAAAAATGCAAATAAATAATATTAAAATAACGTCATGAAACTGCATGGAACAGCGGAGATACCTGGAATATTCACAAAGTACTGCACCTCGTTTTATCAGCAGCGTCTCTTATTCCTGATTCGCACAGTGTTCTGTTGTACACTATAATCTGACTTCCATTATTCAATAGTTCATCTCATATCTGCCAACGAGTAGATAAATTATCAGTTTATAACCTGATTCAGTGGAAAGTAAAATATATATTCTTGTGATAATGTGTAATGTGCCGCAAATCCTGATATCCTGTGTTCCTGATACCAGCGAATATTAGACAACCGGTGGCTAACAAAATGAGCTGCGATAATTTGGATGCTGAAGGACAACTTTACTGATCGCCGTGTCTGTTCCGATTAATTAAATTCTCTGTCAAAAGGCAAATTCAATTTTATGCTTCTCTGTTTCTCTGCCAACGCACTCTTTAATTTTCACGCAGGCGGGTTTGTTTTACCCCTAATTTAGACAGAGCTGTCTTCCATTCAGGGACATTTTGAAAAATGTCAGGAGACACTATATAATGCGAGGAAATTCCTGTTATCTCCAAACCCAAATTGTACCGTGATAGCCATCCAGACTGTAAATAGAATCACTTGTTTTCGTCCCCGCATTTAATTAAAGAAATCGATAGCAATTCTTCTGATAAATTATGCTTTATTATTGTAATGTGATAGAGACCCGGAATTGTTGCAAGCTAGACTCAATGTTACTTTATTTTCTGAAAATATAATTTTATTACTTTTAGTTTTGTCTTTTTGTTAGGGGCGTGTTAATAAAAGCACCATGTTTACAGTTGAATTAGTTTTTTTTAATACAGAGATGATGAACTGCAATATCACCTTTAGAAATAATGGAGACATTGCAATGAATCGATTCAGGCAAACGAAAATCCTGATAGTGATAAAATGCCCACTTTATTATTAACCTATTGTTAATCCCGGAGTCCATTCTTTTGGGGGTGTGGAAGGTGGGACCTGGATCCAGTCGCCGCCTCCACCAGGGAATCAAAAGGCGGCGCCTTCTGCCGGGTATTTAAATGACGCTCACTGGGACCGGAATCCAACAGTCCGGGAGTTGGTTTGTTCACTGAGTTCCTGACACAACCATTTCCCCCAAATGACCAGAAGAATGAACTCGGCGATTTCTCTCAGTTTGTTGCTGACTTTCTTATCCGGTGATTAGTTTTTCTTGTCCACGTCTCTCACTGTTACTGTATCAGAATTAGCCTACCTTTGGAATGACCCAGAGTCAGCAATCATTTCACCAAGATTAATCCTCGGTAATTTGACATGTTTTTACAGGTGTCCAGTCGGAGATTGTGTTGACTCAGCTGGAGGCAGAAACAGGGCGTCCCGGCGGCTTCCTGAGACTGACCTGTAAAACCAGTGGCTTCGATCTTGGCAGCAACTGGATGAACTGGATTAGACAGGTTCCCGGACAGGGGCTGGAGTGGTTGGTTGGATACAGAAGTTCATTTTACACCACCTACTATGACCCACAGATTCAGGGCCGATTTACTCCGTCCAAAGACCTTTCGAACAATATCTTCGCTTTGGACATGATGAGCCTGAAGACTGAAGACACCGCCATCTATTACTGTGCAAGTGGGTGGGTGGCACAACAGTTACTGTCAATACAAAAAACCCCTCAGCACTAATTGACCGAGGCTGTGTCAGTGCTCTGGTTCACAATCCAACATTATTTACAGTGCTGTATTATTGATGTCTAACACTGCAATAATAGCGAGAATTAATATTCAATGATCAGTTGGTGTTTTCAATAATATGATCATGTGATACTCTGTGAAATATAAAGTATTCGGGTCATTTATGTAGAGCGAACAGTGTCCACAAATACAATAATAATTTGATGAAAATGCAGTGATTTACTTACCCTCTGGCTTGTGAATTTTTAAAATAATGGTGGATTTCTGTCTATTTTGCGCAGGGATGGTTATTGTATGAGCCAGCCCAGGGAATGTGACACTGTGACGCCATGGATTACTGTGGACAAGGGACCATGGTGACGGTGACTGCAGGTAAGGACCGTAAATTTATTTAGTAAGTGTTTTACTTGAGTTTTTGTTTTATATTTTTTCTCGATTTTATTAATTCACTTGTTCACTGAAATGTGGTTTGGTGGATTATGTGCTGAAAATCTTTACAATGTTTCATGTGATTCTGCTTAAAATGGGGGTTATAGAATTCTACTGATAATTGACAAAAGGTGAGTGATTCAGTCTCTGTTGTGATTTGGTGTTTATCTGCTGAGGACATTGTGTGGTTGGGTTACTTTAAGTACCTACCTTCTGTTAAACAGTTCGGCGTTTCTGCAATGTTTTATCTCGGTGACATATAGTGGCTGCGAGTTGTACCATCAACTGCACAAGTGTTTGACGTCTAACCCAATATTAACAAAACGTGTTAAAGTTTCTGCATTAATATTATGAACATGTTCCACTTAATCACAATGCTGCTTTTGTTATGTCGTTGTTGTGCTCATTTTAATTATTAGTTACTTTGGTGACGGGCGGATTGGCTGGATTTTATATTGAGATTTTCTTGCAATGTTGCATTTGCAGAGGAGATTTGCCAGGATGCTGCCTGGTTTGGAGGGTCGGTCTTATGAGGAAAGGTTGAGGGAGCTGGGGCTGTTCTCTCTGGAGCGGAGGAGGCTGAGGGGGGGGGGGATATAATAGAGGTTTATAAAATGATAAAGGGGATAGATAGAGTGAACGTTCAAAGACTATTTCCTCGGGTGGATGGAGCTTTTACAAGGGGGCATAACTATAGGGTTCATGGTGGGAGATATAGGAAGGATATCAGAGGTAGGTTCTTTACGCAGAGAGTGGTTGGGGTGTGGAATGGTCTGTCTGCAGTGATAGTGGAGTCAGACATTTTAGGAACATTTAAGCGGTTATTGGATAGGCACATGGAGCCACCAGGATGATAGGGAGTGGGATAGCTTGATCTTGGTTTCAGATAAAGCTCGGCACAACATCGTGGGCCGAAGGGCCTCTCCTGTGCTGTACTGTTCTATGTTCTATGATTCTGTTGAAAGTGTTTGTAGAATTGAGCTGCTTCTGCATGAAACGGAGTTCAGTCGCTCAGTGATGTGCATTTCTGGTGAGGAGATTTTGTATCTGGGTGACTTTGAATAAGTAAAACGTGTGAGATGGTTTTTCGATTCAGCATTGTTTCTGCATTGTTTAAAGTCGGTTACACTGATCTGTTATACGCTTTGTGCTTGAATACAAACAGTCTATAGGTGTTAAATTGCTTGACAGAAATCGGGCATGCTTTATTGCATTTGTATTTTTTTATCGTAAGTGATAATTGCAGATCACGCCGCTCGTTCAGAACATAGTTTGCCACTGCAATCACTGTTTGGGGTATCTGCAATGTTTAACCTCGGTGATATCTGATGGCTGAAGTTTTTCCCATATGTTTAAATATGTTTGAAATTTGACCCAATATAAATAAAATGTGTTAAAGTTTCAATACTAATTTGTCGGACATATTCCACCTCCGCGCAACGTTATTGCTATTATTCCATATTTCTGTTTAGGTTAATGATTCATGCATTTGGTGACGAGCTGTTTTGCTGAATTCAACATTGAGATGTTCTTGCAATGTTCCATTTGATTCTGTTGAATGAATAATTGAGCTGCTATTCCGTGAAACGGGGTTCCATCCCTCAGTGATCTGTTTTGGAGTGTTTCTTTTGAGGAGATTTTGTGGTTCGGCCACTGTGAATATTTAAAATGTGTGAAATGGTTTGGCATTTCAGCATTGTTCTGCATTGTTTAATCTCGGTGGTACTGAGCTGTTACACGTTTTCTGGTTGAAAGCAAACAATCTATGAGTTTGAAAATCCATGTAGAGAGAAAACAGGCAGGTTTTGGGAAAAAGATAGAGACATTACAGCGTTTTTATAAATTTTAACTAACGCTTCCAAATTAAAATAAATCATGACTTACAAAGTTCATTCGGACAGTAAGTCGTTGCTGCAGTCACAAACTTCTCATTAACAAGTTTGATAGTAAAATTAATATGAATCAAACAATTATTAATCGGTAATATTCACCATTCACCACATTCACCAAAGATTATTTTGTATTAATATCATTTAGCATTAATGACTTCTACTAGTTCTGCTGTGCTTTGCACACAATTAACATGACCAGAAAAAATTCTGTGCTGGAAATATTTTGTGATAATTCCAGAAACTATTTCAATGATAACATGCTGCTTCCACAGCAGCGCTCAGTTTAACAAGATACTTTGCATTAATCGTTATCTCCTTGATTAAGTTCGCATTCACTTAAATATGAGTTTCGGAAAATAAGACATTGCTATTTGGCAATTTATGTATCCGATTGTTACATTCTTTCTGTGCAGGCGCAACCACATTATTCCTTCCAAGTAATCTATAGTTGGATACACGATAATTAATCCCTAATCTAATCTTAAAATTTGTTGAACTGTTTGTGGTTGCTCAATTGTTTCTGTATTGTTTAGCTCAGTGATAATGAGCAGTTACACGTTTTCTGGCTAAATGAAAATAAATCTGCGTTTGAAAATTCTTGTAGGGATAAAACAAACAGATTTCGGAAAAATAAAATAAATACATGTTATAGTATCTTATTAGTGTTAACTGATGCTTAAGAATTAAAATAAATCATGAATTACAATTCTCACTATGCCACTATATCTCTGTTAGGGACATTACTCATTTTCAGAAAAAGTACATTTTTGCCCAGTTTTCGAGATTTGAGACAGACAGGGAGAGATATTTAAAGATTGAAGGGAGTTTTGAAATGAATATCAGTTTAATTTAAAATAGTTTATTGATTTTTTTGTTGTTGCAATTTTATCATTGATAAATTAGAATCAAACTGTTTGAATAAATTTGGCAGATTGAACAGAGATTTCTGACGGGTGGAATTCGCTTACACTCAAGTAATTGTTCATTAGATTAGATTATGTTTGAATTGTAGTAAATTAAATTGTAGTAAAGTGTCAATAGAAACTGGCTAAAGATGGAGAAGTTAATGCTTGAAATGCAAAAAGATTAATTTATATAAAATATTATAATAATATTATATATATTATAAAAGTAATCTTAGCTCTTCACTTAATAATAACATTCTGTCTCCCACTACTGCTGAACACAGGATAGAATTATGGGAAGAATAAATAACGGAACAGAAGAATTGATTCTATCTGAACCTTATGTTCTTATTAAATATTATAATGAAAAAAAAGTCTGGACTTGTATTCTGCATCATGTTTTAGTGTTACAGAGGATTTGAATCAATTGTCCTCTTTGTGTTTGCACTGTTTAATTCAGATCTTCTTTAATTAAACGATATGTTCAGTAATTAAGTTATTTGGATGCTCTAAATTATTAAATCTAGGAAGCAGTATGATTGATTTCAAACTGTCAGGCCGTTACCGCCTATAGAAATTCAGAACTATGCATTTTAACACGTTTGTAGGTTATAATAAGACATTTGTAGTAAAGGTTAAAAAGTTAAAATATTACAATGTGATTAGATTTAAGTAAATGAATGACAGATGTCTGAATGTTTCCATTCAGTAATTTGAAATTATTGTTCAACATTGTCTAAGATTTAATTGTAACCTAATTATTTAACAATGTTGGAGGCAGAAGCACGTTTTGAATGATTGATAACTCATTTTATTACAGAGTACAAATCAGCTAACAGGAGAACGAACTGACAAATAACAATAACTTACAATATAATATTAATTCAAAACAAAAGACCTTGAATATTGCACTGGCCTGCAAAATATCACCCGTTTTAGAGAATATTTAATTGTATCAGAAATGAATTCAGAAACAAAACATTTCTTTACTCAGCTGTGCTCAGCTCGATAAAGTGCTTTGCCTTGATTATTTTGTTGATTACATTTAATTAAGAAATTAGATCGAATCAGGTAATGATTTTCAACGTACATGTTTCTTGGTTTGTTTAATTGTTACTGTGTCACTGCATCTCTGTTAGGGACACTGAATTGTTACTGTGTCACTGCATCTCTGTTAGGGACACTGAATTGTTACAGTGTCACTGCATCTCTGTTAGGGACCCTGAATTGTTACTGTGTCACTGTATCTCTGTTAGGGACATTGAATTGTTACAGTGTCACTGTATCTCTGTTAGGGACATGGAATTGTCCTGAATCTGTTATTTTCGATTGCTCATTTTCAGCGAAATTACATTTTTACTTAGTTTTCGAGAAGTGAGACAGAGAAATAATTAAAAATTGACAGGAGTTTTGGAATGAATATCAGTTTTATTTAAAAGAGGTTATTGATTTTCTGTTGTTGTAAGTTGTTCATTAATCAATTAGAATCGAACAGTTTGAATGAAATTGACAGATTGAACAGACATATCTGCTGGGAAATCGATTGTTGCACCGTAATGTGTCTGTTGTCCGCGTGGTCACCGTGTTGGTGCCAGGAATCTGCCTGACTGGTTGTAAATCTTCTGGTTCCTTCGCCTGTATTTCAGGGAGTGAAATTTGATTTATTTCTTCAATACACTTGTACCTGTGAGAAATGTGACAGTTTGACTTGATGTTTGATTTGGCGTCTCTGAAATTAGATCCCTAAAGCATAATGTTACCATGAGAGAGAGAGCAGAAACGTCAGACTGGAGCGGGAGAATTGGGTGATTTTTAAGCAGTGATGTACCTGCCTTGGGAATGCTCGATGAGCAAATGGAAAGTGAGATTTACTATATTGTACTCCATACTAGAGCAGTCCCTAACCTGTTTAGTAGGACAGTTGGAGGGTCAAATTCATTTGCATCTTATTTTTAATCTTCTAAAGGTATTTTAGAGTCATTTGCTCGGCCAGAATTTTTAATCTTCCCGAA
Organism: Mustelus asterias; assembly: GCF_964213995.1. NCBI lineage: Eukaryota > Metazoa > Chordata > Chondrichthyes > Carcharhiniformes > Triakidae > Mustelus > Mustelus asterias. Next base: position 865,423 of record NW_027590142.1, read on the forward strand.
TTGTTCCTTGAGAAAGTGTTGATATGAAGCATCTTTGAATAACTGCAGTCCATATGCTGCAGGCATCCGCCGTGCTGTTGGGCAGGCAGTTCCAGGATTTTCACCCAGCGACAGTGAAGGAACTGAGATATTGTTTCAAGTCAGGACGGAGGGGAGCTTGCAGGTGGTAGTGTTCATATGTGGCTGCCGCCCTTGCCCTGCTAGGATGTAAAGGCAGCGGGCTTGGACAATGTTTTCTATGGAGCCTTGGTGAGTTGCTGCAGTGCATTTTGTATATAATACACACTGCTGATACTGCTTGTTAATGATGGAGAAAATGAATAGGATGAATGAGAGGGCGGGTAACCTTATGGGCTACCTTACCTGAGCGTTACCTTATGGGCGACTTAGCCCTGGATTGTGTCAAATTTCTTGAGTTTTAACAAGTTTCGCTCATTGAGGAAAGAGGAAATTATTCATTGTGACTGACTTGTGAAAGATTTAACTGTTTTTCTAACCTTTGACCCGCAGTCCGTATTGTGCTCACATATCACTCCCACTGACTGTGTGAGTGGGTGAGTTTGTGTGGAGTGAGGGTGCTTTTCCAAACTGAATCAGCCAGCTAGAGACTTACACACATCACACATTCTCACACACATAAATACACACATATACACTCTCATATTCTCTCACACATGCACACATACATACTCAGACTTACTTACCCTCTCATACGATCTCTCTCACAAACCCATAGACATTCTCTCTGTCTCACGTTCTACATACACTCTCAAATACAAATGCATACATATTCTCGCTCTCTCAATCAATCTCTCACACTCCCATACACAAAAGCACTCACACACACACACACCCACGCACATTCTCTCTTACACGCAGACGCACACTCTCACATAAGCACAGTCTCACACTTTCGCACACGCACTCTCACATGCACTCTCTCTCCCACACTCTGTCACACACGCTCAAGCTATCTCACATTTATTCACACAGGCTCTCTCACAATTCCTCTTGGACACGCATCTCTCTCTCTCTCTCACGCACACACGCATATATTTCTATTTCTCTTGCACACACTATCTCACACCTGTACATTCTTGCTCTCACACACTGGCTCTCTCACAAACACTCTCTCACAAACATAGAACATGCACACACTGTAACACACATTCTTACACACAGACACAGTCTCTCACATAAGCACAGTCATACGTACACATTATCCCTCACATACACACACACACACACATGCACTATCCCTCTCACATTCCCTCTTCCGTACTCTCATTCCGTCTCACACTCATTCACACACACACACGCACACACATGCACTATCCCTCTCACATTCCCTCTTCTGTACTCTCATTCCGTCTCACACTCAGTCACATACTCTCTCTCATACGAACACTTGCACACGCATTCTCTTACATAGGCACATATTTCTCTCTCTTTCACACGCTCACTTCCTTACACATTGTCTCACAGATGCACAATCTTGCTCTCAAATACTGTCTCTCACAAACACCCTCCCTTTCACACACACACAGTCTCGACATCTCTCACACACGGACACACATGTATATGCAACGTATCTCTCAAACACTCCACCTATCACAGGCACATGTTATCTCAACGGTTATTTCACTCACACACACTCACATATCCATTCTGTCTAAGTTTCACACTTTTTGTCGCTCACACACACTCTCCCCGCCCCTCCACACACACACACACACACACACACACACACACACACACACACACACACATATAGTTTGAAGAACAGAGACATACTCTCACATAAATAAAGAATAACTCTTCAAACACACTCTCTCTCTCTCACACACAGACACACACATTCTCTATCTCACATATCCTTCCTCTCACGCACACTCTCTTTTCTTGCACGCACAAAGCTCTCATGTGTCTGACCCACTCTCACACACATAAACACACACAACGTCTCTCTCTCTCACACAAAAACTCTCTCACGCTCTCTCTGTCTCTCTCTGTCTGTCTGTCTGTCTCTCTCTCTCTCTCTCTCTCACACACACACACACTCAAACATATTGCTTCTATCACCCACACACATTGCACACATCTTTCTCACTCACACGCCATCCCATGCACACTTTCACACACTGATGAACCTACTATTTTGCTTTCCAATAGGCACTCCCTCTCACACACACTGTCTTTCACATGAACACAACACTCTCTCCCACACACACATACCCTCCCTCTCAAGCACACACACTCTCTTTCACAGACACCCTATATCACATATAGACACACTCCTTTTCACATAAACACACACTCAATCACACACAGAAGAACTCTCTCACACAGACTGCCCACACACACACTTTCAAGAAGAGACACGCTCTCACACACAAAAAATAACTCTTCAAATACACATTCTCTCTCACACACACACACATTACTTCACACACCCTTTCTCTCACGCATACTCTCCCCTCTTGCACACACAGCCCACTGTCTCACACATGTGCAAATGCAGTCCATCACACACAGGCATCCTCAGACTCACACCTCTCTCTCTCTCTTATTCACACACACCCAAACACCCTCTCACACACTTTCTATCTCTCATACGTCAGAGTGTCTGTCCTTGACATCATAGAATAGAATCATAGGATCCTACAGTGCAGAAGGAGGCCATTCAGCCCATCGAGTCTGCCACAACAGCAATCCCACCAAAGCCCTATCCCCATAATCACATGTATTTACCCTAACTAGTCTCCCTAACACTAAGGGGCAATTTACCACGGCCAATCCACCGAACCCGCACATCATTAGACTCTGGGAGGAAACAGGAGCACCCAAGGAAAACGCAAGCAGACATGGGGTGAACTTACAAACTCCACACAGACACTGACCCAAGTCGGGGATCGAACTGTGAGGCACCAGCGCTAATCACTGTGCCACCGTGCCACCGCCCTCCCCCCTCTACCCCCCTCCAACCCGGTAGCACTTGAATGAGGGTGGGATCGAGGAGCCCGAATAAAACTCAAGTGAATAAGATCGGCGGGAAATTCTTCTCTGTTTGGAGTCATACTTAGCACAAAGCAAGATGGTAATGGTTGTTGGAGGTCAAATATCTAAGTTGAGATATCACTGCAGGATTTCAGCAGGGGACTATTCTGGGACGAACAATCTTCTACTGCTTCATCAATGACATTCCATCCAACATGAGGTCAGAAGTAGGGATTTCCATGTGTTACACCGGACATAAAGACACAATAAATAAGGAGGAACTTGCCTGAGACTAAGTCTGCCTGTCTCCCAATACTGGTGTAAATTTGGTGTTTGATTCCTGTGCAACCCATCCTAGTTTTGCTGTAAGCTTCCCTTCCAGCTCCCTCAGTCGGTCTATTTGTTCACTGATACGTGTTTCTTAAAAAAAGGCATCGACATGAAAGCAGCTGCCCGGTGACCTACACTGCTGCCTGACTTTACACAGCCCTGTTTCTGAAAGCTGATCAATGTGGAGAATCGGGAAAAGATCGATGGAGAGGAAGAGGAGGAGGTGGCCCACTGACTCTCTCACCCTCATCTACGCTTACTCACTCAAGCTCAATCTCTCATCCTCACTCAAAGAACTTCAGTCACTCACCCTATCTTACCTACCTTCCCTCGCTGACACACTCTCACTCACTCACCCTCACTTACTCATTCCCACTCACTCATCCCCACTCACTCACCCTCACTCACCGTTGTTCACTCGTCCTTTCTCACTCACTCACACACTCAACCTCACTCACTCACCCTCAGAAACTCACTGATCCTCATTCACCCTGAGTCGCTCACCCTCACACCCTCACTCACTCACACTCACACAAATTCGCTCACTCACTCTCATCCATCCTCACTCACTCACCCACACTCAGTCACACACCATCACTCGTTCAAACTCGATCACACACCCTGACTCACTCATCCTCACACCCTCACTTGCTCACTCACATTCACTCACTCACTCACCCACACTCACTCACTCGCTCACTGTCACTCAGCCACCCACACTCACACACCATCACTGACCCAACCTCACTCACTAAACCTCAGTCATTCACTCAGAGTCTCAGTCACTCGCCAACACTCATAGAATCATAGAAACCCTACAGTGCAGAAGGAGGCCATTCGGCCCATCGAGTCTGCACCGACCACAATCCCACCCAGGCCCTATCCCCACATATTTTACCCACTAATCCCTCTAACCTACGCATCCCAGGACTCTAAGGGGCTTTTTTTTTTTAACCTGGCCAATCAACCTAACCAGCACATCTTTGGACTGTGGGAGGAAACCGGAGCACCCGGAGGAAACCCACGCAGACACGAGGAGAATGTGCAAACTCCACACAGACAGTGACCCGAGCCGGGAATCGAACCCGGTTCCCTGGAGCTGTGAAGCAGCAGTGCTAACCACTGTGCTACCGTGCCGCCCTAAAATAAATTTACAGAACCAGTACCTTGTCCAATACGCAACAGCAGCGAAATGTGGGCTCGTCCGGGATTTGAACCCGGGACCTCTCGCAAGCTTATGAATTTCAACACCCAAAGCGAGAATCATACCCCTAGACCAACGAGCCTCACACTCCCCCTCAGTCAATCACACTACTTACCCACCCTCACTCATCCAATCTCACTCACACTCTCACTCACCGTCGCTCACTCACCCCACTTACCCACCCTCACTCATCTCATCTCACCCCCACACACTCAAGCTCAATCACCGTCTCGCTCACTTACGCCACCTCAAACATTCAACCTCACTCACACTCACGCACCTACATTCACTCACACACCCTCACATATTCACCATCACTCAACTTCACCCACCCAAACTCACAGATCCTCAATCACTCATCCTCACTCAAACACCTTCACTCACTCACCCTCACTCACCCACCCATTCGCACTCATTCTCCCTCACATACTCTCGCACACCACCCTCAGTAACACACCCTGACTCACTCACTCTCACACCCTCAGTTACTCAGTCACATTCTCTCCCTCACCCTCAGTCACACTCTCACTCACCCACCCTCACTAACCTTGACGCATCTTCACTCACTCACCCTCATTCATTCATTCTCGCTCACCGACACTCACTCACCCATCTTCACTCACACACTCAGCTACCTTCACTCACCCACCGTCTCTCACACACCCTCATTTACTCACGCCCTCTCACCCTCACCCACACTCACTCACCCTCAATCACTCATCCTCACTCAAAGAACTTCACTCACTCACCCTCACTTACCCATCTTCGATCACTCACACACCATCACTCATCCACTCTCTCTCATTCAATCACTCACCCTCAAGCACTCACACTCTCTCACTCATTCTCACTAAATCTGTGTGGGGAGGTCTGCAACGAGAGAGAAGAAAGAACTCAAGAGGCAGTTTGGTGTTCAAATGTGGGAGCTGCCCTGGGAGTGCAGAGAGCTGGAGGGAATCGCTGGGGGATCAGGGCCAGGGACAATGGCAAAGAGCCGGGGAGAACAGGAGGCATGGTAAAGGGCAGAGAGCAGGGGAACAGGGCAGAGAGCCGGGGGAAAGGGCACATAGCCGGGAAACAGGGCAGAGAGCCGGGAGAAAGTGCAGAGAGCCGGGGGAAAGGGCAGAAAAACGCGTGAAAGGGCAGAGAGCCGGGCAGGAAGGGCAGAGAGCCAGGAGAAAGGGCAGGGGGACAGGAGAAAGGGTAGGGAGCCAGGGGAAAGGGCAGATAGCCCAGTGGAAAGGGTAGAGAGTCAGGGGGAAAGGGCAAAGAGCCAGGAGAAAGGGCAGAGAGCCGGGGAGAACGGCAGAGAGACCAGAGAAGGGGACAAAGCCAGGAGAAAGGGCGGAGAGCCAGGGGAAAGGGTAGAGAGACCAGAGAAGGGGAGAGAGCCAGGAGAAAGGGCAGAGAGCCGGGGGAAAGGGTAAAGAGACCAGGGAAAGGGGAGAGAGGCAGGAGAAAGGGCAGGGAGGCAGGGAAAAGGGCAGAGAGATGATGGAAACGGCAGAGGGCCGGGGGAAGGGGAAAGAGGGTAGGGAGCAGGGACAGAATGTCGGGAGCAGGGCAAGAGGGCAGAGAGCCGGGGTAAAGGGTAGGGAGCTTAGGGAAAGGGCAGAGAAGCAGGGGAGGGGGCACAGAGCTGGAGAGAAGTGTGGAGAGCCAGTTGGAAGTGCGGTTAGCCAGGTGAAAGGGGAAACAAAACACCGGGAATGGCAGAGAGCAGGGGAAGGGGCAAAGAGCCGGGGAAAATGGACAGAGGGTGAGTGATCGACGGGCGGAGTGAAGAGGTGCAAAATAGAGCTAGCACCACAATCAGATCATCTGTAATCTCAGTGAATGATGGAGGAGACGTCAGGGCCCGAATGGCCAACTCTTGCTATTAATGTATGACCCTTCAATTAGTCAATGTTGCAATTATTTGAATTTGTAATCACATTTAGAGTTTCCTGGTCATTCAGTAAGTATTCATTCCGAAGGTAGTTTTGAAACAAAGTCACTAATCTTCGTTTTGTGGAGTGAGAGGCAGTGAGTTGGAGAGAGGAAGGGGCATCAGTCAGTTTGAACACAGGCAATATCCAAAACTACAATGTGAAGATGCCGGCGTTAGGTTGGGGTGGGCACATTAAGGAGTCTCACAACACCAGGTTAAAGTCCAACAGGCTTATTTGCAATCGCAAGCTTTTGGAGCTCCTTCATCAGGTGAGTGGATGATATGAATGAAGAGACAACTTTTTCATCACAAAGTGCTGTTGTTTGAGCAATAAGTAGTGGCTGCAATAATGGAGAAAATCTTTGCCCTTCTCTGTTAATCCAATGAATGGTATGTCATTTTGAGGCGATCAGAATGTTTTTTCGTTCTAATCTGATAAAGGTGGAGACAGGGATATGAGTTTCGACAGAGATGATGATTCCCAAATGATAGAAGTAACAGAATCTCAAAGGTGGATGTAGGTTTTAATCGGGAAATATTAGGATAAGTTCATAATTCTCATCAATGTTTGAGATAGAAACATAGAAAATAGAAGCAGGAGTAGGCCATTCAGCCCTTTGAACCTACTCCGCCCTTCACTTTGGTCAGAGCTCATCAATATCCTGATCACACCTACTACCCATATCACTTGATCCCTTTAGCCCCAAGAGCGATATCTAATATAGAAACATATTTGTAACAACTTGTTTGATGACTTAATAAACGCAAGTAAGAGTCTAACTTGTTCAATCGGCCATTCGTTCCCAGTGGCACCGTCTCTGCCCACTCTCTATAGCCTGGTCTCCTCCTGTCAGCAACACAGCTCCGACGGCTCCGTCACCTACAGCTGTTTGGCGATGGACTACTCTCCAGATGTCTCCAAACTGACCTGGAAGAAAAATGGGCAGCCGATCACCACTGGGTTTAAGACTTACCCGTCAGTGAGAAACACGAAGGGAACCTACACCCTGACCAGCCAATTAACCATCAACGACTCAGAGGGAGACTGCAGCAAAATCGACTGTGAGGTTCGACACAGCGGCTCAGTCAAGAGCATTGGAATGCACTGTAAGTGTTGTGGAACCTGGGCAAGACAAGGATGCGCTGATTGAACTGTATAAGGTCTTCATTATAACTGATTTGTCGCACACTGAAAAATTTGAATTAGGCAAAATCCAGGTAAGTGTCTACTGACCGAAACGTTGCTCAGAACCAAAGAACAACAGAAATGTTGCTGTGCAGAATCAGCCCATTTAGCCCATCATATCTGTTCTATCCGAATGGGAGAACGAATAAATGAGCCAGACATTTTAAACCCATTTTCCAGCCCTTGCTCCGTAGCATTGCAGGTTACAGCATTTGAGATGCAGACCCAGATACCTTTTAAATGACCATGCTCCCTGGTAATGGAGCCGTCCACTTGGGGAATGAATTATTTCTGCCTACGTCACTTATAATTTTGTGAACCACAATTACGTCACGCCTCAGCCTTCTATTTCTAAGGAGAACAACCCCTGCCTATCCAATCTCGCCTCATGGCAGTAATTTTCAGGCCCTGGAAACATTCTTGTAAACCTTATCTGTCTCCAGAGTCAGTACGTCATTCCTGCAACGTGGTGACCAGAACTGTACAGCAAACTCCAAACGTGGCCTAACTAGTGTTTTATGCAGCTCCATCATCGCATCACTGTTTTTGTATTACATACCTCACGTAATAGAGGAATTTATCCGATATGTTTTCTTGATCAACTTGTCCAGCTGCCCGACCATCGACAAGGACCTTTGGACATGCTTTCCAAGGTCTTGCATTTCCTCAATCCCTCTCAACCTTCCATTTTATTGACTATTCCTTTGCTTTTTTTTCCCTCCCCAAATGCATTGTATGGCACTTTTGACGTTTGAATTCCATTCACCGTTTCCCTACCAATTCAACCAAACCATGGATATAATTCTCAAATTGGCAGCTATGGTGTTAAAATAAAAGAACTAGTTTTAATTGTTGTCAATTGAATCTTCAAGTAACGTCTAAACATGTGTTTGTTGAAGGTGACATCCCGCCAACCGTTATCCTCACCGTGAGTTCCAGTGAAGAAATCACAAGCAGACAATTTGCAACCATCGTCTGTTCAATCATCGATTTCCAGCCAAAGTCAATGACGGTGAAGTGGCTGAAGAATGGACAACCCATGGATTCAGGAATTGTCACCTCTCCTGCCTATGAAGTGAACGGAAACTTCTCGGCGAGCAGTCGGCTGACAGTCTCCGCTCGGGAATGGTTCAGCAAAGTAGTCTATACCTGCCAGGTCACTCATCAAGGATTCACCCAGAGTCAGAACATCAGCGGATCTCTGGGTAAGAGACTCAAACTGAGGAAAAAAATAAATCATTTGGATGTTAATCGGAATTAGGGATCTATTAACGTTAGTACAAAGCATAGAACAACTTCTAATTTACTGTCATGTGGTTTGCTGCATTAAGACAGTGCCCCATTCAGAATTTCATCACAACAGCAATTTTTGTTATTCCTCCATGAGATGTGCATTTACTTCCTAGCCCTGAGGGTAGTTAAGTGTCAACCACATTGCTGTGGATCTGGAGTCACACGCATGCGAGGCCAGATAAAGACAGCAGATTTACTTTTCCAAAGGGCATTCGTGAAACAGTTGGGCTTTCACAACAACGGCTTCATGATGATCATTTGACTTTTAGTTATAGATTTTTATTAAATTCAAATTTCACGATTTGCAGTGGTGAGATTTGAATCCGTGTCTCTGCAATTAGGCTCTTGTTCTCGGTCTCTGGATTACAAGTTCCTTGACAATACCACTGCCTCCCCTTCAATGAGTGTTTTTTCTATTTTGAAGGAACATAGTGAGTGAGGTGGCCTTGATGTCAGCTTTTTCCGGAGACAGCTGGTAAGGTTTGGAAGACAGAGGTGTCAGACTGTTTCACAGGTCACAGCACAGGGGTAAAATGTTGGAAAGTGCATTCACCCTATTTATAAATCAATGGCAAGCACTTGTTCCTGAGTTCGGGCATGGTATATTTGTTTGGGAATGCTGCAATGTTGATTCATGAGAATGATACTGCTGCTAAAATATTTTAATAAAGAGAATAATTTCGCAGAGCAAGCTGGTTTGCCATCGTCCATAGACGTTTTTAGGCGATAGTTAGAGGTTGATATCTCGAGGGCGACTTTATTTCCTTGTGGCTGAATGCTGCTGTCCTCCTTCTGAAAAGGGAACCAGGTTTGATTTTCATTTGTCATTCACAGGTCCTTCCCAGTGCCCTGATTCCACAGTGACGATACAGCCCCCGCCAATAGAACAGGTCTTACTGGAGGCAACAGTGACCTTAACCTGCATCATTTCTAATGCTCCCTATGGAGTCAACGTGTCCTGGATCCGAGACAGGAAGTGTTTGAAATCAGAGATTGCCGAAAAGCCTGGAGCGGATCCTGACAGCGTGGTCAGCAATTTAAACATCTCGACACAAGCCTGGCTGAGTGCGGCTGTGTTTGACTGCGTGGTGAGCCATCAAGGTCTACCGACTCCTTTAAGAAAATCCATCCACAAGGAAACAGGTGAGCTGAGAGATTGAAGCAATAAATGCGTTACTGTGTCTATTTCCAGTGCAAGTGTAATGGTCAGTGTTTAGTATTCAGTGCATTAATGGTCTCCTCTTTTTGGAACCTCTACTAGCTAAACACTCTGGGCCTGTAGACTTTTTATGGGGGAAATTTGATGTGTTAATGAATTAAAAGTGAACTGAAGGCGATGGCATTGTGTTCAGATGGTGTAAGGAGGGAGGCGTCTGGTGTGGAGCATAACAAGCAACACAGCGCAGTTGGGCCGAATAGCCTGATTCCGTGCCGTAATCTTTCTGAAACGTTCCAGTCCAATCCCGTGAGTTACTTCAGAAAACGATTGTGTTCCCTTCTCTAACAAGCTGGAAGTAAAAAAAAACCATTTAAAATCGAAAGCAAAGCACATTTTTTCTGATATCCAACCAGCAGCTTCATTGTATCTGGAATACTCCAGTTTATTGACATTTATTGTACATTTTCTGCAGATCCAAATCTGCGGGAACCGTCCGTGTCAGTCCTCCTGCCCTCGGCAGAAGAAGTCTCCATTCAGAGATTCGTCTCCCTCAGCTGCTTAGTGAGAGGTTTCGCCCCCCGAGAGATCTTCGTCAAGTGGACCGTCAATGACAAGCCGGTGAATCCCAGGAACTACAAGAACACCGAGGTGATGGCGGAGAATGGCAATAGCTCCTTCTTCATATACAGCTTATTATCCATTGCAGCAGAGGAGTGGTCCAGCGGCGCTTCTTATTCCTGTGTGGTGGGACATGAAGCCATCCCCTTGAAGATCATCAACAGAACGGTTGATAAATCCAGCGGTAAACCCAGTTTTGTGAACATTTCTCTTGCACTGATGGACACCGTTAATTCATGTCAATGAGATTCTTTCGGTTACATCTCAAACTGCAATAAAAACAATAAAGGACTTTTCCTCCCTTTGTGGTTCAAATACACAACCGCTTAATTGCTTGTATCTCAACCTTTCTATTGTTAGACCTGTTTGTTAGAGTCGGATATTTACAGCTCTCTGACCCAGGTCTTGTGGAAGCATTTCTCCCAGCTCAGATACAGCTTGGGTTAGAGACAGAATAGAGCACATTCATTACAGGATTCCGCTGAATAACTTTTGTCAACTTTCCACCCAAAGAGGAAAAAAATTGACAATTTCCCATTTCTGAAGAACAAACACAGCACATTTATATTTCGGCGTTCCTGCGCCTCTCATTGTCCATCCCTTTACCATTGATGTTGAGTTGCTGCACCACACAGACTGGGAACTGAAGTGAGGGTCACAAAGAAACATGGAGCGACAATCCTCCATTGGATAGAGGGGAAGTGAAATTGTTAGCACACTTGCCTCCAGTCTTCCGACGGAGAAAGTGAGAGATATTAATTAGCTCACTGTCCCCCCACATCCCTAACAAAGAGATGGGCGGGAAATTAGTTAACCCTTTGCACCTCCACTCTGCCAACAAAGAGAGAGGTCGGGCCATAAGTTAATCCACTTCACTCCCACTTCCTCACTGAAAAGACGAGGGATGTCATTATTTAACCCATTGTATCCCAGTGCCCCAACAGACAGAGGAGGATGGACACTTGAAACCCCACTGCCTCGCCACTTAGAACAAAGAACAAAGAAAATTACAGCACAGGAACAGGCCCTTTAGCCCTCCAAGCCTGCACCGACTATGCTGCCCGACTTAACTAAAATCCCCTACCCTTCCGGGGACCATATCCCTATATTCCCATCCAATTCATGTACTTGTCAAGACGCCCCTTAAAAGTCTCTACCGTGTCCACTTCCACTACCTCCCCCGGCAACGAGTTCCAGGCACCCATTACTCTCTGTGTAAAAAATCTCCCCCGTACATTGCCTTTAAACATTGCCCCTCGCACCTTAAACCTATGCCCCCGAGTAATTGACTCTTCCACCCTGGGAAAAAGCTTCTGACGATCCGCTCTGTCCATGCCTCTCATAATCTTGTAGACTTCTATCAGGTCTCCCCTCAACCTCCATCGCTCCAGTGAGAACAAACCAAGTTTCTCTAACCTCTCCTCATAGCTAATGCCCTCCATACCAGGCAACATCCTGGTAAATCTTTTCTGTACCCTCTCCAAAGCCTCCACATCCTTCTGGTAGTGTGGCGACCAGAATTGAACACTGTATTCCAAGTGCGGCCTAACTAAGGTTCTGTAAAGCTGCAACATGCCTTGCCAATTTTTAAACTAATACCCCGGCCGATGAAGGCAAGCATGCCGTATGCCTTCTTGAGTACCTTCTCCACCTGCATTGTCACTTTCAGTGACCTGAATACCTGTACACCCAGGTCCCTTTGCCTATCAATACTCTTAAGGGTTCTGCCATTTACTGTATATTTCCTATCTGTATTCGACCTTCCAGAATGCATTACTCTCATTTCTCCAGATTAACCTCCATCAGCCATCTCTACGCCCAAGTCTCCAACTGGTCTATATCCTGCTGTATCCTCTGATGGCCCTCAGCACTATCCGCAAATCCACCAACCTTTGTGTTGTCCGCAAACCTACTAATCAATCCAGTTATGGTTTACTCCAAATCAATTTTATATATTACAAACCAAAGGTACCAGCACTGATCCCTGAGGAACTCCACTTGTCACAACCCTCCATTCAGAAGCGCAGCCTTCCACTGCTACCCTCTGTCTTTCTTTGGCCGAGCCAGTTTTGTATCCATCTTGCCACCTCACCTCTGCTCCCATGCGACTTCACCTCCTGCACCAGTCTGCCATGTCAGAACCTTTTCAAAGGCCTTACTGAAGTCCATGTAGACAACATTCACTGCCCTACCCTCATCAATCATCTTCGTCACTTCCTCGAAGAACTCGATCAAGTTCGTGAGACACGACCTCCCCTTCACAAAACCATATTGCCTCTCCTGAATACGTCCACTTTTTTCCAAGTGGGAATAAATCCTGTCTCGAAGAATCCTCTCCAATAATTTCCCTACCACTGATGTAAGGCTCACTGGCCTGTAATTACCTGGATTATTCTTGCTACCCTTCTTAAGCAAAGGAACAACATTGGCTATTCTCCAATCCTCTGGGACCTCCCCTGCACTTTAACCTGGTGTTGTTAAACTTCTTACTGTGTTTACCCCAGTCCAACGCCGGCATCTCCACATCATGACCTCCCCTGCAGCCAGTGAGGATACAAAGATTTCTCTTAAGGCCCCAGCAATTTCCTCCCTTGCCTCTCTCAGTATTCTGGGGTATATCCCATCAGGTCCTGGGGACTTGTCCACATTAACGTTTCTCAAGAACCCCAATACCTCCTCCTTTTTGATCTCAATATGACTCAAACTATCTACACATCCTTTCACAGAATCATTATCCACCAAGTCCTTCTCTTTGGTGAATACTGACGCAAAATACGCACTTACTATCTCGCCCATGTCCTCTGGCTCCACGCATAAATTCCCTCCCTTGTCCTTGAGTGGGCCGACCCTCTCCCTGGCTACCCTCTTGCTCTTTATGTATGTATAAAAAGCCTTGGGATTTTCCTTAATCCTGTTGGCCAATGCTTTTTTATGACCCTCTTTAGCCCTTCTTACTCCTTGCTTAAGTTTCTTTCTACCTTCCTTGTATTCCACACTTGCTTCGTGTGTTCCCAGTCTCCTAGCTTTGATAAATACTTCCTTTTTTTCTCTTTGACTTGGCTCACGATATCTCTCGCTATCCAAGCTTCCCAAAACGTGCCATACTTATCCTTCATCCTTACAGGCATGTGCCTGTCCTGAATCCCTATCAAATTCCTCAATGAAAAGATGGGAATGCGATGATACAACCCACTGTACCCCCACTTCCTCAATGAAAAGACGAGGAATGTGATTATGTAACCCAGTGTAATTCCACCTCTTCAGTGGATAGAATCAAACCGGAAATTGCTTCACTGGCCAGAGAAGGGGAACTATGAGCTCATTAACCTCCCTCTCCCCAAGCAGAGTGTTTGGAAGGGAACGGCTCTCAACAATATGAGCTCAGTTGTGAACTGTAGCAAGTGGCTTCTGGTTTACTGGCCACAGATTATAAACTTCCATTATGCTAAACAGTCTATTAAAAATATATTTACAGAACATAATTTTGCATTTATACGTACATAGACAAACTATGCACAGACACAAAGACACCCACCCACAATGACACACATACACAAATAAAGATACGTATACACACACACACACAGACACACACATTCATACAAACAGATACACAAATGCACACATAGGCACACACTTGCACAAACAGGCACAGAAACAAAGGCATACACACTAACACTCAAATACGTATGCACACGCGCACAGAAACGCACACACATACATGAAAGCACACGCAAACATGCACATACACGAACAGGTACACAGACACACACACACACACACACACAAACACATATATACATATACACAAATACAGAGAGACACACATACATACAGATACGCACAAATACACAAACATATACTCATACAAATACAGGTAGATTAGCACACGTTCACGATGACAGAAATATAAACATAAAGACACACTGTCATAAACATTAATGCCCTTTCATGGACACACATGGTGGTAGATGAACCGAATATACACGGACACAGAAACATACAGATGAACAGGGAGCAAAACGTTCACATGAACACATGTAGACGCAAGCATTAACATACTCATACAGAAATAAATTCCATAACACACATTAATAGGCATGGAACCATAAACCCACAACAACACATAGTTTTAAAGAACTATCATCTCTTAAGTTCGTACACTAACACACTGACTGACAGGGACAGAAAGGGAAGAAAACATGAATAGACTGGTAGATATGTGTCATGCAAAAGAAGGATCAACAAATAAAGCATGCGTGAACGCATGCACACGCATGAACAGAGACATCAATAAACATAGACTTCACAAAACAATGCAGTCATAGATACACAATGACAGAAGAATAAAATATGCACACAGACACACAAGTACACAAATCAATACGCAGAGGCACATGAGCACGTACATTAACACTCATACACGCAGATTAATTCAAATAGATGCTCATGCACACAATACACAAACGCGAAATCTTAAACACAAACGGCAGGCAATCGATAAAAGTAAAATTCAACCGTAACGTTTTTAGTAGATATATCCACCGATAGCTGCCCGTATTATACAATGATCCGACAAATATGTGGAACCACTGGTCTTCCTGAGAAAGCGAATTAAGTTAATGATATACTAAGCATTTCCATCATAAATAAGCAAATAAGATGGAAACTCACATCCCAGCTTTACACAGCAACTATCATAGTTTAAAACAATTATCATCGATCGTGAATGTTCCTCGATATCAATCATAACATTCCTCAGTAAGAGATAGTGCCAAACTGTTCGAAACAAACTGCTACTGAAGATATAATGCTGTGTGTTTCGACACAGCCTGTCTGTGGAATGTAAGGGAAGAACCGGTATGACGATAGTTATGGAGATCGGTTACTGAGTGTCCTGAACTTAATAGTGAATATATTTTGAAAACTAAATTAGAGGATAAGTTAATGACTTAATAAAGAGAAAAGGGAAAATAAGAAGAACAACAAGATTCCCTGGATAAATTAAATAACCTGATTTTATATCCGTCCTCTAGACTCCACAGACCGCATCTGGACTGAAGGCAATGAGGATGATACCATCTGTACAACCGCTTCCACATTCATCTTCCTGTTCTCCCTGAGCATTTTCTACAGCACTGCTGTCACTCTGGTGAAGGTGAGATGATTCAATTCACTCACACGTCAAACTGACAGAAAAATCTCAAAATTTCATTGATTAAAAACTCCAACATAAATTTCCCAGAACATAAACATCTGTTTCATTATTTTATGTCTCTTTTCCAGATCAAGTGATGGGTTGAATTTTGGATGCTATAGATTTCCTTCAGCTGATGACTAAAATCTCGGTATGACACATTTAGAACTAAATAGTCTCATTAGCGATAGACAACATGGTTTTGTACGAGGGAGATCATGCCTCACAAATTTGGTTGAGGTTTTTGAGGAGGTGACAAAAATGCTTGACGAGGGAAGGGCCGTGGATGTCGTCTACATGGATATTAGTAAAGCATTTGACAAGGTCCCTTATGGCAGGCTGGTGCAACAGGTTAAATCTCACGGGATCAAAGGTGAACTAGCTCGATGGGTACACAACTGGCTTGGTCATAGAAGACAGAGGGTAGTAGTGTGGAGGGGTCTTTTTCTGATTGGAGGTCTGTGACTAGTGATGTTCCGCAGGGCTCTGTACTGGGACCTCAGCTGTTTGTGATATATATAAATGATTTGGAAGAAGATTTAGCGAGTCTGATTAATAAGTTTGCGGACGACAGAAAGATTGCTAGAGTTGCGGATAGTGATGAACATTGTCAGAGAATACAGCAGAATATAGATAGGCCGGAAAATTGGGCGGAGAAATGGCAGATGGAATTTAATCCAGATAAATGCGAAGTGATGCATTTTGGTAGATCTAATGCAGGGGGGAGCTATACAATAAATGGCAGAACCGTCAGGAGTATAGACACACAGAGGGATCTGGGTGTGCAAGTCCACAGATCCTTAAAGATGGCAACACAGGTGGAAAAGGTGGTGAAGAAGGCATATGGCATGCTTGCATTCATTGGACGGCGCACAGAGTATAACAGTTGGCATATGATTTTGCAGTTATATAGAACGTTGGTTAGGCCACATTTGGAATACTGCATCCAGTTCTGGTCGCCACACTACCAGAAGGACGTGTAGGCTTTGGAGAGAGCGCAGAAAAGGTTTACCAGGATGTTGCCTGGTATGGAGGGTATTAGCTATGAGGTCAGATTGAGTAAACGAGGGTTGTTCTCCCTGAAAAGGCGGAGATTGAGGGGCGACCTAATAGAAGTTTATAAAATTATGAACGGCATAGATAGGATGAACAGTTGGAAGCTTTTTTCCCAGGTCGGAAATGACAAACACAAGGGGTCACAAGTTCAAGGTAAGGGGGGCAAGATTCAATTCAGATATGCGGGGGATGTATCTTACACAAAGTGTCGTGGGGGCCTGGAATGCACTACCAAGCAATGTGGTTGAGGCGGACACGCTAGGATCATTTAAGATTTATCTAGATAGCCACATGAGCAGACTGGAATAGAGGGATACAAACGGATGGTCGAGTTAGGAACACATGATCGGTGCAGGCTTGGAGGGCCAAAGGGCCTGTTCTTATGCTGTATTGTTCTTTGTTCTTTGACACAAATACAATATCTGCTCTCGGTGATTCCAGTTATCACAGTTTATCATTCCGCACCTGCAATTTACACAACCGTGGTCGGTACTCCAGTTTTCAATATGAAATATGCGAGATAATTTTTGTTGTAATGTGAACTGTAGTTAATAGTTTCCCTGTAGTTGAAATTTAATGTATAAATAAATGAGTTTTCTCGTTATTTATCCACAGTTGTTCATTTCCCAATACGTTGAGCTCCTGTTTTCTGTTTCATGTGTCTCCTACAGTTGTACATATATTGGACAGCTCAGAGTTCATGTCTTCCGTTCTCAATGTGGAACGAAATCGTTATGTTCAATTTTGTGAACTTTAAAGTAAACTTTTCTGTAAAATGTTCCCTGATTTTTTAAAATAAATCTTGAATAAAAATTACCTCACTCTGGCTTTGCTTTACTCCTTTATCTAAAGTCCATCGGCACCGCTCCATTTTTCCGATTACACGGTTACCCCCTTTTCCCAGACAGGTGTTTTCCCCAGTCCTGTCTGGGATGTGTTTGAGCACAAGATCCTTCAGTGAAAGAATCACTGCGCCACCTAGCGACCCAGCTTTACCGCTGCCTTTCTTATGATAACCGTGATGCCGGCGGGCACAGTAAGAAGTCTCACAGTAAAAAGACTACTTCATTTTATGATAAACGCCAGCGAGAGAATGATTGAACAGTGAGGGGAATCTTGGTGATTTCCATCATAAACTGGTCTGTCACTGACGAGTGGCAGGTATTTCAAAACAAAAAAAGGCTCTGCTTCATCAGAGGCCGATGTAGCACACTAAAAAGGAGAATCATAGAATTCCACAATATAGAAGGAGGCCAGTTGGCCCATCGATTCTGCACCATACACAATTCCACCCAGGCCCTATCCCCATAACTCCATGCATTTCCTCTTGCGAGTCACCAGCAGCAGTGCTAATCACTGTGCCACCGTGCCTCCTGAAGAAGAAAACTTCCTTTACTCTGTCCTACTGGCTCTGCTGCCTTAGAGCACCATGGGTCCGGGTTCAATTTCGGCTTTGGGTCATTGTCTATGTGGAGTTTGCACATTCTCCCCATGTCTGCGTGGGTTTCCTCCGGGTGCTTCGGTTTCCTCACGCACTCGAAAGATATGTGGCTTAGCTTGTTTGGCCATGCTAAATTGCCCCGAGTGTCAGAGGGATTAGTAGGGTAAATACGTTGTTTTACGGGAAGCGGGCCGGGGTGTGATTGTGGTCGGTGCAGACCCGATGGGCCAAATGGTCTCCTTTTGTTTTGTAGGTATTCTAAGATTCTATGATTCGCTGACTAAAAAAGTCGTTGCAGCGTTGGTTATCAGATTAAATCTTTCTCCCTATTGCCGATTAAAAATTCCAAGTCAGACAAGCCACAGGCTAGATATAAAACACGGAGAGAACAGTGAGGTATTAACTATGGGGTGAAACCTAGCGACTGGGACATTATTTGCACACACATATAATCGAGTCGACATTTTAAAATGATTACCAGAGTTTGGGGCATGTGATATATACAAGGGGAGAAAGCGCAGCAATTTCCCGATGTGGGAACAACAAATAAATAGAAAACATGGGAAATATTCCCGGAGAAAGGGATTTATTCTGATACAGAGACTCCAGATTCGCATTTTCTCCGAAACACATGAAGATACATTTTGCTCCCCCTGTTCTACTCGACATGCACACGCTCAACTTTCTGGTGAACACACAGTGACTGCCGACTTCAAGCTTTCCTTTTTGTACCAATTAACACTGTCTCTATGATTCCTTTTCCGATTATGCATTATTCCCAATAAGCATCATTGCCTCTGACGCCACCTGGAATCACTGAATATCACCCAAGGGATTCTCTCTCCCTGCTCCATTCACTCTGATAATATCTCCCTGTACACACTGAACATAACCCCAGGTATCTACCAGTGACCTTCAGACTTTCACGCCCTGAGCTTCCTGTCCACCTTCATGTAATTATGGTCTTCCACAGGCTGCCGATGATATGCGCATTTCCTGAGCATTCTGGACTGGCCCTCTTGGTTTTCCGACATTCTGTTTGGTGAGGATCAAAGCTTTTCATTCTAATGTACTGAAGTTCAGCTCCAGGCTATCGGTTGGTTACAGATCGTATCAAGTTAAGAGGGAGAAGAATTAACGTCTTACATGCGGGCTCAGCAGAACTTCTCTGAATGGTTATAGCTGATATTTAAGCTTTCTTTTGCTCGAACCCCTTTTAATCATCACGTCCACCCACACAGCCATATGCCCACCAACCTCACTATGCTACTTTTACCTTAAGTTTACCTTATGTCTCGGTACTTTCCCCAGGCTCGGGAGCTCTCAAGATAGTTCAGAAGCCCTTAATGTTGCTAAGAGTTGACAACCATTCCCGTTGAATTGGAGGAACTGCAGCCGCAACCTCTGCCAGAACCATTGAAGATTCAGCTATTGATTGACTCATAAAAAAACTGACATTACCACCGCTGAATCTCCAACCATCAACATATAGAACATAGAACATAGAAAGCCACAGCACAAACAGGCCCTTCGGCCCACAAGTTGCGCCGATCACATCCCCACCTCTAGGCCTATCTATAGCCCTCAATCCCATTAAATCCCATGTACTCATCCAGAAGTCTCTTAAAAGACCCCAACGAGTTTGCCTCCACCACCACCGACGTCAGCCGATTCCACTCACCCACCACCCTCTGAGTGAAAAACTTACCCCTGACATCTCCTCTGTACCTACCCCCCAGCACCTTAAACCTGTGTCCTCTCGTAGCAACCATTTCAGCCCTTGGAAATAGCCTCTGAGAGTCTACCCTATCCAGACCTCTCAACATCTTGTAAACCTCTATCAGGTCACCTCTCATCCTTCGTCTCTCCAGGGAGAAGAGACCAAGCTCCCTCAACCTATCCTCATAAGGCATGCCCCCCAATCCAGGCAACATCCTTGTAAATCTCCTCTGCACCCTTTCAATGGCTTCAACATCTTTCCTGTAATGAGGTGACCAGAACTGCGCGCAGTACTCCAAGTGGGGTCTAACCAGGGTCCTATAAAGCTGCAGCATTATCTCCCGACTCCTAAACTCAATCCCTCGATTAATGAAGGCCAGTACGCCGTACGCCTTCTTGACCGCATCCTCCACCTGCGAGGCCGATTTAAGAGTCCTATGGACCCGGACCCCAAGGTCCTTCTGATCCTCTACACTGCTAAGAATGGTACCCTTCATATTATACTGCTGCTTCATCCCATTGGATCTGCCAAAATGGATCACCACACACTTATCCGGGTTGAAGTCCATCTGCCACTTCTCCGCCCAGTCTTGCATTCTATCTATGTCTCGCTGCAACTTCTGACATCCCTCCAAACTATCCACAACACCACCTACCTTCGTGTCGTCAGCAAACTTACCAACCCATCCCTCCACTTCCTCATCCAGGTCATTTATGAAAATGACAAACAGCAAGGGTCCCAGAACAGATCCCTGGGGCACTCCACTGGTCACTGACCTCCATGCAGAGAAAGACCCCTCCACAGCCACTATCTGCCTTCTGCAGGCAAGCCAGTTCTGGATCCACAAGGCAACAGCCCCTTGGATCCCATGCCCTCTCACTTTCTCAAGAAGTCTTGCATGGGGGACCTTATCGAACGCCTTGCTGAAGTCCATATAGACCACATCCACCGCTCTTCCTTCGTCAATGTGTTTGGTCACATTTTCAAAGAACTCAACCAGGCTCGTAAGGCACGACCTGCCCTTGACAAAGCCGTGCTGACTACTTTTGATCATACTAAACTTCTCTAGATGATCATAAATCCTGTCTCTCAGGATCCTCTCCATCAACTTACCAACCACTGAGGTTAGACTCACCGGTCGGTAATTTCCCGGGCTGTCCCTGTTCCCTTTCTTGAATATAGGGACCACATCTGCAATCCTCCAATCCTCCGGAACCTCTCCCGTCTCCATCGACGATGCAAAGATCATCGCCAAAGGCTCCGCAATCTCCTCCCTCGCCTCCCACAGTAACCTGGGGTACATCCCATCCGGTCCCGGCGACTTACCAACCTTGATGCCATTCAATAGTTCCAACACATCCTCTTTCTTTATGTCCACATGCTCGATCCTTTCTGTCCACCGCAAACCAGCAGTACAACCACCCAGATCCCTTTCCACCGTGAATACCGAGGTAAAGTATTCATTAAGCAGCTCCGCCATTTCTAACGGTTCCGCACAAACTTTTCTCCCTTCACCTTTTAAGGGTCCTATGCCTTCACATCTCATCCTATTGGGCTTACAATTGGCCAAAAACATAAATTGGCCGGCCACGCGAATTCTGTGGCTCCAAGATCACGTCGGAGGTGTTCCTTCAACAGTGACCCTCTGCCGCATAGAAGGACAAGGGCATCAGATTCATGGGATAAGCAGCATCAGGAGTTTCAAGTGAATGTCACTCACCATGCATAATTCGAAAGTTATCGCCGTCCCTTCATGTCGCTGGGTCAAAATCCTCGAATTCCCTCCCTCACAGCGCTGTGGATGTACCTACAACACGTGGACTGAAGCGGTTCAAGAAGGCAGTTCATCACCACCTTCTCAAGGGCAATTGCGGATGGGCAATAAATGCTGACTTAACAATTATGCTCATCCCCAAAGAGTGATTTATTTAAACGGAACACCATAAATTGTAACTCCGATGCTGAATTATCACATGAGGGAAAACACACTCTCATAAAAGAATATGCTGTTATGTATGAAAGCCGCTCTCGAAGATCTGACTTTCTCAGCAACGCGTTCTCTTCCATTTGATAATTCAGCATCGGAGTTACAATGTATAGTTCTCCAGGTAAAAAATCACTCCTAGGATATCACCATCGTTTGCAAGTCAGCATTTATTGCCCATCCTCAAGTGCCCTTGATAAGTTGGTGGTGAACTCCGAAATAATTTCACAAAAACGGAAATAAGTTTTAATTGTACTCACTGTAGCCATGTGGCAGACAGTTATGACACAGGAGGAGACAGGACAGTTTAATTCTCTGGAAGATAGTGTTGTCCCAGAAATAGATCTTATTAAGGATGCCAAATTAATGAACCTAAAGTTCCCCGGGTGTGACTGGCCCAATCGCCGTTTCATAAGGTAGGCTACATGAGCCTGCGTTCAGGTTACAGGAGCTATCAGAGAGTGTATTGAATTACTAAAGATGACTGGGCTCCCACATCGCCTTTTGGACCTTGAGTGAATAAATGCTTCATCTATTCTCAATCATTGTACATATCGTAAACAATGTTTGGACGGGTAAAACCATCGCAATGCCATGTTGACTGCAGCAAAAATCGAGAATGGACATTTATTGACCTTGAATAGAAATGTAGTCCTGTTTGCCGTTCACGTTCAGACCATATGAAACATATGAGAGTCATCACCAGGGTATGGAAATTGTAGTGTGGATTCAAATTCGATCTGCTGCACGGTGAGACTGGGGATTAAGGTCCGTAACAATATTTGGGAGTCAGGTGGCAAATAGATCAATAGACACCCACACCTGAATCATTGCAGTGTTTGACAGAGGAGAAACACCTGTAATAATTTTCTGGGGTTTTGGTGTGAGAAATATGGAGATTTCACTGATACCAGGCTTATGTATAGGTTTTCGTGTGCGGGCCCACCAACTTAACAGTTGCAGAGAGGACACTTGCACATTCCTGTTCAGGCATTGGTCCAGGGCTCTGGGATAACGTCAATAACCATCCCTCCATCACAAGCAGTTCCCCATGAGGGAGTGTAGAAGTCTATCCCGATCGAATGAGTCTGTGCTTACCTCTACAATTTCACTGCCTGATCCAAAGCCGAAATGTGTCCACTCGGACAGAGAATTGCATACTGTGGTGGTATGAACTTGACGCTACTTGCAAAGGATGAGTGTGGAAAACAAAACCATTCTAATCAATAATGGATTTTCTACAGGTCCACATTAAGAATACAATCACAGAAGAATAGTGGGGGGAGCCGGACATCCGACTGATGTGGACCAGCACATTAATTACACCAATTGGAATTCGGGAACAATAAAAAGCCGCCAATCATCACAGCTGTTTGTATTTGTTGGGAGTTGAATGCTGGGCTGCCTGAAGCTTCTCACTTCTCGCTTGCTCCTGTACTCAATCCGACCCTCAGTAATAAAAATACATTCCTTTCTGAGTTCAAACCGACATTCATTGATTCTGCATCAGTTTACAGGTAAGGACACAATTACTTCACCCTAAAACTTAGAAATTGGGAAAGAGTAAAAGGTGAGTGACAATTCCAGCAGTTGAATGGACAGAGGCCAGGTTCGCTATAGGTAAATGCAATAGTCAAGAATAGGAGCGGGAAATGGATCAGTAGATGTCTGGAATAATGAAATAAAGAATGGGGATTGAAGAGTAAGGACTGGAAATGAGAAAATAAGCAGTCGAGATGAAGGAATTAGAGTGGAAATAAGCGACCAGAGAGTAAGGATGTGGGATTTGAAAGTCGGGTCGTGAGAGTAGCGAATGCAGATTGGGGAATGAAATGTGCTGACGGGGACTAGGAGAGCGAGGGATAATTGTGTTGAGATTGGGCTGTGTAAGTAGCTTACTAGTGGAGGCAGACTGATATATGCGAGCCAAAGTAAGGATATATGAGCCAAAATAGAGCGATAAATGGGATTGTTCACCTCTCTCTCTTAGAACAGTTGACTGAGAGAAACCAAGGTATACAGCAATATCTCAACGGGAGAGAGAGAGAGAGAGAGAACACCGCAGAGATACCAGGCAGGGTGCAGATATGAACTCGAAGGAGAGGGGACTGAAAGTTACAAATCGGAACAAATGTGAGGTAATGAATTTTGGAAGGTCTAATAGAGATAGGAAATATACAGTAAATGGCAGAACCCTTAAGAATATTGATAGGCAGAGGTATCTGGGTGTACCGGTACACAGGTCACTGAAAGTGGCAATGCAGGTGGAGAAGGTAGTCAAGAAGACATACGGCATGCTTGCCTTCATCGCCGGGGCATTGAGTTTAAAAAATGCCAAGTAATGTTGCAGCTTTATAGAACGTTGGTTAGGCCGCACTTGGAATACAGTGTTCAATTCTGGTCGCCACACCACCATAAGGATGTAGAGGCTTTGGAGAGGGTACAGAAAATGTTTACCAGAATGTTGCCTTGTTTGGAGGGCATTAGGTATGAGCAGAGATTGGAAAAACTTTGTTTGTTCTCACTGGAACGACGGAGGTTGAGGGGTGACCTGATAGAAGTCTACAAGAGTATGAGGGGCATGGACAGATTGGATAGTCAGAAGCTTTTTCCCAATTACTGGGGTGCATAGTTTTAAGGTGCGAGGGGCAAGGTTTAAAGGGGATGGACAAGACATATTATTTACACAGGGAATGCTGGGTGTCTGGAACTCGCTGCCGGAGGAGGTAGTGGAAGCAGATACGATCGTGACATTTAAGGGGCGTCTTGACAAATACATGAATAGGATGGGAATAGAGGGGTACGGTCCCCGGAAGGATAGCGTGTTTTGGCTCAGTCGGGCAGCATGGCCGGTGCAGGCTTGGAGGGCCGGAGGGCCTATTCCTGTGCTGTAATTTTCTTTGTCCTTTGTTCACACAGTCAGCGTACAGATATCACCGTGACAGAAAGGAAGCTGCAACATGTTGATGCGTTTAAAATATATTAATATATTCTGGAGAATGTGGGATTGAGATAATAGACTGTTTCCATATAACTGGCTTTATTTCTTACAATGTAGTATTAGTTTCAATGAATTACTGCACTTAATCAAATCTGTCTTGTTGCAGGATTCAATTCCAATTTGATCAATGCAGTTTTGCAGAGTAGCATCATATAAATCTTTCACATCTATTGACTTCCCACCAGTTTCGCAGACGAACTTCATTCAGTCTGAACGACTAAGATAAAATTAAGGTGTTCAACTGCGCCCTTCAAAGATCAATAATTTTGGAGTGCTTTTTTAACAATCTATCGACAATCTATCTTCTCATTTCCCCAATTTTTATTCGTCAAGCTATCTATCTGCACATTTCCCCACGGTTTTGAACAACTGTTCTTTATTATTTGACAAAACACCAAATGGCGACGTTTGTGAGCTGGAATGCAACCATTGGACGATGATCAACTCTGCCAATCATACTGGCAATGCCAGTTTTGAGAGACCCGGAGCAACTGAATAAATTGAAACGCTCGTCCTCCCTTGCCTCCTCAGCTTCACTATCGTGCTGAGCATTGCTGGGCATTCAATTTCACTGTGGCATGTCACAAGACTGAGAAAAGTTTCTTCAGCGACTGATGTTCCCCTGCTTGACCTAACAATCACCAACATCTTGGTTATCCTGGCTTCTATTTTTTATCTTATTCACTTGATCCCTGGATGTCAGTTCACGAAGCTACTTCTTGAAACCCATCTGCTCATCGGTTTAGTCAACATTAAAAGCAATCCATCATTCATGGCCTGCATTGCTATTGACCGGTACCTCGCTTTTCCCATCCCATCAGGTCCCATGCCTGGAGGAGGCCCCAATACTACGTCGCCCTATCCATTGTAACATGGCTGGCAGTGTTAGCCATGACTCTGGCGGCCTTTCACTTTACAAGAAATACCGCATATGAAAGTATCACGTGCAAGGATAATATTTTAACGAGGCGATCTCGGTAAATGTTCATGCTATTTTGTGAGGCTATGACATTTGTTGTGCCAGTTCTGGTCCTATTGATCTGCTATGCTCTGACAGTGAAGAAGCTGACGGAAGCAGGATCTGGGAAGAAATATATGGAGCTGGTGAAGACAAAAGTGCTGAAAACCATTTCAGGAATCATGATTCTTCTCCTTTTCTGCTTTGCCCCTTTTCACATCCCAGAACTGTATTTTTTGAGTGAGGGCCTGATGGATCCATTGAATCGAGCAGCATTCTTTTACTTATGCCATGTTAAGATCTATACCTGGGCCCTCACTTGCTTCTCTGCTTTCCTTAATCCCGTGCCGTACATTTTCATGTCCCAGAACTTCCAATGGAGAACTCATTGCTGTGCCTCGTGACATGCTGAAAAAATGTGAACATGATTCGGATACCGACAGAGTCTAAGTAAATATCACTTTCACATTATCCTCATTTTACTCAGAGAGAATGTGCTGATGTAAATTATAAACAGGCCTACCCTGTTTGGGCCAACGATGCGATAATAAAGCAATGAAGGCGAACTTAACTTTCGTGCATTCTCTTCAAACTTAGCCGTGCGTCTAGCTAGATATATTTTCTGCGTATTGTAAATGTGACATCATAACATTTACAGTACGCATCTGACTCGGTCAGACAACAAGTTCTAAAATCTTTCGCGATTCAAAACAAATACAAAATCGCATTCTGTCCTCTACACTGACGCCACTGTTCGCCACTCACGTGGAAATAAATGTTTTCTCTCACTTGCCTGCAACTTTTTCACTATAACTGTAACCGTTAGGAAATCTATGGTCATGGGACAAGGTGTTACATCTCAGCGCCTGATCATGCTAAGCAATAGCCCACTGTTACTGATTAGCTAATTCAGCTACCTGGAGGCAATGGTTCCAGACCCAGTATGTGCAGCTCGATGATCACATAGGGAAATCAGCTGCCACCTTCGTCCAACTCCTGGAATGTGCATGGGATAACACCAACCTGATCCTTGAGACTAAACTGATTGTTTTAAGGCCTGTGTTCTTCACACCTTCACTTATGGATGGGAGATATCGCATACCTACAGCGACCCGGAAATGTAATACCACAGGATCATGAGACGTGGCAACATAAGTAGGCCATTCGGTCCATTGACTCGGCTCCGTCATTCAGTGAGATCATGAGTGATCTGATAATCATCAACTGCACTTTCCCACCTTATTCCTAGATGCCTTTACTTATTAAAAATATGTCTATCTCAGCCTTGAACATAATTAAAGACCTCGGTCATACCATTCTCTACGGCAAGGAATTCCGCAGATTCAATACCCTCTGAGAGATTTATTTTCTTCATCCCTGTCTTAATGGGCGACTCCTCACTTTCAGATTATGCCATCTGGTCCCAGACTCTCTCACAAGGAGAAACAAACTCTCAGCACTTACCCAATAAAAAAAACTCTGAGAATCCTCTATGGCTCAGTAATGTCACCTCTAATTCTTCTAAACGCCAATAAGTTCAAAGCCAGCCTCTTCTCGTAAGAACATCCCTCCATATTCCGAGCGACTTCAATTAACATTCTCTGGACTGCATCCAATGCTACGTCCAATCTTTCCTTACATAAGGGAACCAAAATTGTTCACAGTATTCTAAGTATGTTCTGCTGGTGCCTTGCATAATTTTAGTAAGACTTCCTTATAATTATACTCCACCCCTGTTGAAGTAAGGACCAACATTCATTTTGCCTTCCCTATTACTTGCCAAATTTTTGTGCTAGCCTTTTGCGATATATAACCAAGACCTCTAGATCATTCTTTGCTTCAGCATTCTGTAGTATTTGTGCCATTTAAATAATCTGTCTCTCGTTCATTTTTCCTGCTAAAGTTCATAAGTTCACTCTTTCCTATATTATATTCCATCGTCCAAGTTGTTGTTCACATACTTAACCTGTCTGAATCCCTCTCTGAACACTTGGCATCCTCACCCTTGCCTTTAGGCCTATTTTTGTGTTATCTGCATACATGGCAATAGTACATCCACTTCCGTTTTCCCACTCATGAAATATTGTAAATAATTGTGGAGCCAGCACTGTTCCCTGTGGCATTCCACTATTTACAGGCTGTCAACCTCAAAATGCCCCTTTTACCCCAACTCTCTTTCTTCTGTTATTAATTCCCTATTTTCTCTTACCCGTTACTCATTTTTCTTTCCATGTTAATATATTAACCCCAGGGCATAATTTTCGCAAGACTTCCTTATAATTACACTCAATCCCTTTTGAAGTAAAGGCCAAATTCATTTTGCCTTCCCTATTACTTGCACTTACCCTATAAAGTTACCCTTTGTGTGGTCCCTTATCAAAAGCATTTTGGGAATCCAAATATTATTAAAGATGCTGGTTCCCCTTTATCTATGTTGCTCGTTAATATCTCAAAGGTTTCTAATGCATTTGTGAGGCACGATTTCCACATTATGGTGCCGTACTGACTGTGGTTGAATATAGTAGGTAATTCTAAAGAGTCTACATTCATTATAACTGATTCTAACGTGTTCCCAACAACAGATGTCAAGCTAACTGGGAGATAGTTACCGTTTTTGTCTCCCTCCCTTTCTGAATAAGAGTGTTTCATTGGCAGTTTTCCAATCTTCTTAGACTTTTCGCGACTTTAAGGAACCTTGACAGATTAGAATCAATGCATTCACTATCTCTGCAACTTCGTCATTTAGGATGCAACCCATTACGCCCAGAGACTCAGTGGCCTTTATTTAACCCCTCAAGCTCGACATGTTCGCTGCCTTTATTGCATACTGTGTATGTAGTGGCAAGAGAGAATCACAGATGAGGCTATCCTCTCAGTCACATTATCGGAAAAGCGTTAGGGTAGATGGTGGCCCCATAACCAAGAACGTTGTTGGTCGTGAGGTGGCCGGAGCCAGATGACCAACTGGGCGTCATATTTTCAATTTCAGTGAAGCTTTCAAAGTTTTATTTTGTACATCATTTATTGCCCTTGCATTGACTGGCCACTTCAGAGGGCATTTGAGATTCAACTGCAGACCTGGATCCAGGAGTCACGTGTAGGTCAGCTTATTGCTGAATCAGTTGGGTTTTTACATCGATCGACAATGTTTTGAAGATCATCATTAAACTTCTGTTTGAATTCAAATTTTACCATGTGCCACGGTGGGAATCGATCCCGGCTTCTCAGCGGATTACCTCGACTTTAATTATTATTCGTCTCGTTTCAATTCCATTACTCCATTGCCCCTCTTCCTGACTATCCATTTTAAGTGGGTCACTTCGTCATTTTTAAAAAAATGCCCCTTTAAAGGATTGTGAGCTTGTTAATTCCATTCAAGGAGCTACATAGATGCGCATTGCTATTACGGATATCACAAATAAAATTTTGCATTTACTTTTCACTAGAAAAATAGATGAAAATTAAAGAGTTAATGGTGGAGTGTCAAAATAAATGCAAGTTATGAAGACTGCACCGCTTTGGACGGCATGGTAGCACAGTGTTCTCACTGCTGCCTCAGAGCTCCAGGGGCCCTGATTCCATTCCGGCCTTGGGTGTTTGTCTCTGTGGAAATTGCACATTCTTCCATTGTCTATGTGGGTTTCTTCTGGGTGCTCCGGCTTCCTCCCACAGTGCAAAGATGCGCAGGTTAGTCAACATGCTAACTTGCCCCGAATATGCAGTTTAGCAGGATTAACCATTGCAACCACGCTGGCTCATGAGGATACGGCGAAATGGAGGAACTGGGTGAAATGCTTCTTATAAAGTCGGTGCACACTCGATTGGCTGAATTGTCTCCTTCTGAACTTTAGAGATTGCATGATGATTCTATGATTCTAGAGGATATTGTTTAAATATAAAAGGTCTTCCGTTCCAGACGAAGCTGAGAACTTTTTTCTCCCTCAGAGTGTCATTGGCATTTAAAAGTTTCGTCCTCAGAAAGCAATATGTCTTGGTCATTGTACTTAACCATAAGAAATGGAGCTTAAAATATCATTCGCCCATCGAATGTGATCCGCCATTTAATGAGATCATGACTGATTAGATACGACAATCCTCAACTCCACTCCCCTCGCCCCTCTCATGCCCATAACCCTTTATTCGAGGCTGAGTTGAATAGATGTTTTCATCGGCAAGGGAGTAGAGGGATATGGAGAACAGATGGGATAGTAGATGTGAAATAAGAACAAAACTTGCCATGATCTTTTCGAGCAGAATAAAGTGCTGATTGGTCTGCTTCTGTTCCGAAATCCGACAGTTTTAGGTTCCAATGACTGATTTGCAAGTAGGCAGGCACCCTCTGGATATATACGACCTGTTCAGGTTTGAATGTTTGGAGGTTTTCGAGAGAAACAACCATCGCAATGTCTCCTTCAGTCTGGCGTCGTTTTAGTAGAGATCATCCGGGGTATTTACGTGATGGAGGCTTTAACGCATATTGCTACTTATCATCTGATTAGCATAGCAAGAGGCTAAGTAAGGATTCTATCCTCAAGTAAATAGTGTACACTATGGATTAGGATGTTTTCTCGCCTTGTTTCTATTTAGCGTTTTTTCTTGACAATTGGTTTGCAAAGTTTAGCATCTGAATTAAGAAATTAATTACTCATTACAGACACTTTGTGGAGTCTTTCATTTTTTTAACATCTAGCACAATTGAGACCGGAGTTATTGTGGTCGACTTTGCACTTGACTTTCTCTTCTCGGTCCTGGGTGGAAATAAATCGGGATTCGAACAGTTAGCCGAGAAGATAGAGACATACATGTACTGACATAGATGCTACTGCATTAGGAAGCAATGTGTGAATGTCTGTAACGTCCATATGCACGAAAAGTATCGCAGGTTTATGAGAAAATATGTGTATTTTCAGAGATCCATACTGATTGATAAACGGATAGATATGCCTAAACAGGTGATAGTAAGAATGAGGTTTTCCTAGGCACTTCAAAGCCCCCATTGAAATCGATTGGTACATAGCTAAAGAGTAAGGGGGCGGGGGTGGTAGTGAGAGTGAGGAAAAGACCGAGGGAAAGAAAAAGACTGAGATGCAAAAATTAATTTACATTGGAATTAACAAATAAGAGAGGAACAAACAATAGAACATAGAACATAGAACATAGAACATTACAGCGCAGAACAGGCCCTTCGGCCCACGATGTTGCACCGACCAGTTAAAAAAAAAACTGTGACCCTCCAACCTAAACCAATTTCTTTTCGTCCATGAACCTATCTACGGATCTCTTAAACGCCCCCAAACTAGGCGCATTTACTACTGATGCTGGCAGGGCATTCCAATCCCTCACCACCCTCTGGGTAAAGAACCTACCCCTGACATCGGTTCTATAACTACCCCCCCTCAATTTAAAGCCATGCCCCCTCGTGCTGGATTTCTCCATCAGAGGAAAAAGGCTATCACTATCCACCCTATCTAAACCTCTAATCATCTTATATGTTTCAATAAGATCCCCTCTTAGCCGCCGCCTTTCCAGCGAAAACAATCCCAAATCCCTCAGCCTCTCCTCATAGGATCTCCCCTCCATACCAGGCAACATCCTGGTAAACCTCCTCTGCACCCTCTCCAAAGCCTCCACATCCTTCCTGTAATGTGGGGACCAGAACTGCACACAGTACTCCAAGTGCGGCCGCACCAGAGTTGTGTACAGTTGCAACATAACGCTACGACTATAGAGTTAAGAAACACCTTCCACAGCGGATGAATTACATTAAATAATTTAAATATTGCCAAGGTCGTTCAATGTTTGTTTGCAGTTCATGTTGGCAACATGGAAAATGTTCCATGTCACACTCAGGATATGGAAATCTTAGTGTCTGCTGACATCCGATCGACTGCACGCCAAGCACGGGTATCGGTGTCTCTGATAATATAGTGGGGGTTAAATATGATGGAGAATAGATCTCACTCTGTGTTGTGAAGTGATATGCTGCAATTGGAAACTACAGTTTGAAGTGAAATAATAGATGTAAATAAAATGAACATATGTGTCTGCACTGACACTTGATTTTCTGTCGGGTGGGACGGGGAATGCGAGTTTTTAATTATAAAATGTCTGCTTTAGGGCTGCCGTGGACTCGGTTCACAAAGTTTGTGACAATAAGATCTGAGCAACTACACTCACCCCTCCCATCAGAGAGACAATCCGTTCACCCTCAGTTTTTGGTCATAGATTGAGCAACTGATCCAGGAGATGTGGGGAGTGGGATTGCTCTGCAGGGATGCTGGAGGGTTGAGTAAAAGCCTGAGCTCGTGCCCAATTTAATAACTATCCCAGATAATTGATTGTATCCCCTCTGTCTGCACTGTACTGGGCCCCAGGCCAAAAGTCCAAAGAACAACGAAAATTACAGCACAGGAACAGGCCCGTCGGCCATCCAAGGCTGCACTGACAGTGCTCCCGACTGAACTAAAACCCTGTACCCTTCCGGAGACCGGATCCCTCTATTCCCATCCTATTCATGTATTTGCCAAGATGTCCTGTATACATCACTACCTCCCCCGGCTGCGAGTTCCAGGCACCCATCAACTTCTGTGTAAAAAAACATGCCTCGTACATCTCCTTTAAATCTTGCCCCTCGCACCTTAAAACTATGCCCCCTAATAATTGACTCGTCCATCCTGGGAAAAAGCTTCAGACTATCCAATCTTTCCATGCCCCTCATAATTTGTAGACTTCTATCAGGTTATCCCTCAAGCTCCGTCGTTGCAGTGAGAAGAAACCAAGTTTCTCCAACCTCTCCTTATAGCTAATGCCCTCCATACCAGGCAACATCCTGGTAAATCTTTTCTGTACCCTCTCCTAAGCCTCTACATCCTTCTGGCAGTTTGGCGACCAGTATTGAACACTATATCCTAAGTGCGGCCTAGCTAAGGTTCTAAAAAGCTGCAACATGACTTGCCAATTTTTAAACTCAATGCTCTGTCCGATGAAGGTAAGCATGCCGTATGCCTTCTTGATGACCTTCTCCACCTGTGTTGCAATATTTGAAACACTTTCGGATGCATATCAGCAATGACATCCAAAGTTATTATTGGGAGGTGCTGGAGAAGCGTATGACATGGACAGAGTTATTGGGCAAACAACAGCTCAGGAAATATAAATAGGTGTGATCCCAACAGTTCCACTTGGTAGGCGGGCGAATATGTCCCTGAAAGGTCTCACTTTCAATTCTACATTCCGTCAAACCGATTTTTCACAATTAAACAGAATCATCTGTTCCATTTCCTCAGCACAGTTCCAGAAAAAAGAGCATATTACTTGAGTCCTGAGGAGTACGAGAGCCACGAAGAGAAAGGTAGGTGGAAATTGGAACCGCCATAGAAACACGCAGAGTTTGAAAGTGGGCAAATAAGCAGTGTCAATTATAGCGAGAAAGTATGGCCGAATGGAGAAATAGATTGGTCAGCAGAGAATGTGGATGGCCGTGTAGAGAATGCGATTGAGAGTAAAGAGCAGAAGTATGAGGCAAATTAAACACGGTATTAGGGATTAACAGAAAGAAGATTAAACGAAGAAGAAGCAGCATGAAACACACAGTGGAGAAAGACAGACAGACACGCACACATTCACACACACGCAGACACGCACACGCACACACAGACACGCACACACACACAAACACATACACACACGGACGCACACACACTCATACACACACACACATGCATGGCGGACGAAGATATCCTGGAGATTTTCGTTCCACGTGTTAGATTTGATTGTTGATCTTGTCAAGGAAAAATCTGCCGCTCTGAACAGTTCTCAACAGTAACGATTCACAACATGAGGAATGTGACCTGATGGTTTTCATGAGAGAGACCACGTGAGTGTGAAGAAATACAGGAAAACATTGACACCAGCCACTATACAGATGTTCGCCTCTGCGTGTGTGGAAAGAAACATAGAAAACGATATGCACATTTATTCCTAAAGCAGTGAGACTGAGGAAGAACAGTCTGCGTAAAGGTAACTTCATGTGAGAGAGGGACCTTACAGACAGTGTTCAATACCTCCAATAGAGAGAGAAAACCTAAAATCTCCAGCCATTGTGAAGGTATCTCCTTGACAGAGAAGATTGTGCGACACCGTTCAGGGAACAGAGTGAGAGAGGGTTGACAGACTCCATTCAGTGCATAGATTTCACCCTCAGAGAGAGAGTCTGAGAGGCAGCAGTCGGTGCACTGGTAGTTCCGTGAGGGAAAGGGGACTGAGAGCAACCAGTCAGTGTATGGATATCTTCCTGAGAGAGAGAGGTTCTGAAAAACACAGGTCACAGTGCATATACCTCCCTGAAAGAGAGGGGGGACTGAGGGACAACAGTCAGTTTACAGATATATCCCTGGGAGAGAGAGAGGGGCTGGGAAATAGCTGTCAGTCTACAGATAGGTATCTGCATGAGAGCGTGGGGCTGAGACCCAACCATATGTGTGCGGCTATTTTTCTGCAAGAGTGGCACGGAGAGAGACCAGTACGTAACTATTTCTCCAGGGAGCAGGTAGGCTAACACAAATAAATCTCCCTGTGAGAATAAATCAGCCAGTGTTCAAAACTCTCCCCTAAGGAGGCACTCTGAGAGAGTTTGGTTAATATACAGTTGTCTTCTTGAGAGACAGGCATTGAGCGACGCAGGGCAGTGCGCACAATTCTTCCTGAAGTGAGGAACTGATATGCACGAGTCATAATGTCACTATTTTCATGACTGGATCGCACTGAGAGGCCGATCAGTTTGCAAATGCCTGAAATGTAAAGGCGAACGAAAATCGACATTGAGCAGTTATCTTCCTGAGGGAAAGAGACTGAGGCAGAGGATGAAACAGAGATTCGGGAGACAACAGTCCATGTAGCCATATCGCCATTAGAGAAGAGAGTAACAAACAGAAATCAGAGAACAGAAAAACTTAGGAGAAATTTAGAACTACACCAGATTTTCCAGATAGCTCACTTTCCAACATCCAAGATGACTTTCCTTTCAGTTCTTGAATAACTAAAGTCACAGAATCACATAATACGACAGTGCAGAAGAGTCCCTTCGGCCCATCGAGTTCGCAGCGACGCATTAAAGGCCCTGACCTGCCCACCTAATCCCACTTGGCCCATACCCGTAAATATTATGGCGCGCCAAGTGCACATCCAGGTACTTTTTTTAAAGAATGTGAGACAATATGCTCCCATCACCCTAACAGCCAGTGCATTCCAGGCTGTCACCACCCTCTGGGTAAGAAACGCTTTTCCTCAAATCCCCCCCGAAATCTCCCACTCCTCATTTTTAACTTGTGTCCCCTCTTAACTGACCCTTCAACTAAGGGGAGCAGCTGTTCCTTATCCACACTGTCCATGCCCCTCATCACCTTGAACACCTCAATCAGGTTGCTCCTCAGTCTACTCTGTCCGAGAGAAAACGACCCAAGCCTATCCAACCTCTGTTTCTAACTTAAATGTTCCTTCCCCGGCAACATCCTGGTGAATCTCCTCTGCACCCCTTCCAGTGCGATCACGTCCTTCCTATAATGTGGCGACCAGAACTGCACACAGTACTCCAGCTGTGGCCTCATCAAAATTCTGTGCAACTCCATCATGAACTCTCTGCTTTTGTAATCTATACCCCGATTGATGAAGGCGAATGTGCCATATGCCTTTTCACCACTCTTTTAACCTAATTTTTCGCCTTCAGAGATCTATGGACAAACACCAATGTCCCTTTGTCCTACGAAACTACCCAGCGTCAGACATTTCATCGGATACTTCCGTGTCAATTTACTCCTTCCAAAGTGTACCACTTCACACTTTTCAGGGTTAAATTCTATCTGTCACTTATCTAGCCATTTGACCATCTCGTCTATATCTTCCTGTGTCCCAAGACACTCAGCCTCATTGTTAACCGCACGGCCAAGTTTTGCATCATCCGCAAACATACTGATCCTATCCCCACATAGTCATCTGTGTCATTTATATAACTGACGAACAATAGGGAGACCAGCATGAATTCCTGTGGTACGCCACTGGTCACTGGCCTCCAGTCACTAAAGCAGCCGTCTGTGGTCACCCTCTGTTTCCTTCCGCTAAGCCATTTATGAATCCACCTGAGCTGATCACCTTGTATCCCATGTGCATTTGCCTTCTTAATAAGTCTCCGATGTGAGACGTTGTCAAAGGCTTTGCTGAACTCCATGTAAACTATCCCAACCGCACTACCCTCATCTATACACTTGGTTACATGCTCAAAAAATTCAAAAACATTCGTTCGGCATGAACTCCCTCTGACAACCCTTGCTGACTATCCCTGATCAAACTTTCCTCTCCAAATGGAGATAGATTCCCTCCTTTACAATCTTCTCCATTGGTTTCCCAACCAGAGACCTGGCTTGTCTCTGCAACCTTTCATAAATAACGGGATCACATTAGCTGTCCTCCAGTCCTCTGGCACCTCCCCGGTGAAAAGTTTAACAACACCAGGTTAAAGTCCAACAGGTTTATTTGGTAGCAAAAGCCACAAGCTTTCGGAGCCTTAAGCTCCTTCTTCAGGTGAGTGGGAATTCTGTTCACAAACAGGGCATAGAAAGACACAAACTCAATTTACAGAATAATGGTTGGAATGTGAATACGGACAGCTAATCAAGTCTTAAAAGTACAAACATTGTGTGTCGAGAGAGCATTAAGCCAGGTTAAAGAGATGTGTATTGTCTCCAGACAGGACAGCCAGTGAGACTCTGCAGGTCCAGGCAAGCTGTGGGGATTACAGATAGTGTGGCATGAACCCAATATCCCGGTTGAGGCTGTCCTCATGTGTGTGGAACTTGGCTATCAGTTTCTGCTCAGCGACTCTGCGCCGTCGTGTGTCGTGAAGGCCGCCTTGGAGACTGCTTACCCAAATATCAGAGGCCGAATGCCCGTGACCGCTTAAGTGCTCCCCAACAGGAAGTTTACAGTCTTGCCTGGCGATTGTCGAGCGATGTTCATTCATCCGTTGTCGCAGCGTCTGTATGGTTTCCCCAATGTACCATGCCTCGGGACATCCTTTCCTGCAGCGTATCAGGTAGACAACGTTGGCCGAGTTGCAAACGTATGTACCGTGTACCTGGTGGATGCTGCTCTTACGTGAGATGATAGCATCTGTGTCGATGATCCGGCACGTCTTGCAGAGATTGCTGTGGTAGGGTTGTATGGTGTCGTGGTCACTATTCTCCTGAAGGCTGGGTAGTTTGCTGCGGACAATGGTCTGTTTGAGGTAGCACCCTCCGTGCTCTCATCCCACGTACTGGAGATCTCTACTGCCTCCTGAAGATACACAAGGCAAACACACCCGTCCGTCCCATCGTATCGGGCAATGGGACCCTGTGCGAGAACCTCTCCGGCTATGTCGAAGACATCCTAAAACCCATTGTACAAAGAACCCCCAGCTTTTGTCGCGACACTACGGGCTTCCTACAGAAATTCGGCACAGATGGAGCAGTTGAACCAGGAGCGCTCCTCGTCACAGTGGATGTCTCGGCACTCTACACCAGCATCCCCCACGATGATGGCATTGCTGCAACGGCGTCAGTGCTCAGCGCCGACAACTGCCAGTTTCCAGATGCAATTTTACATCTCATCCGCTTCATCCTGGACCACAATATCTTCACCTTCAACAACCAGTTCTTCATCCAGACACACGGAACAGCCATGGGGACCAAATTCGCACCTCAATATGCCAACATCTTCATGCACAGGTCCGCACAGGACCTTCAACCGATTTTTCTTCCTTTGGACTCATGGTGAACAATCACAGAAACAACTCTATGATGGCATCAACAAGTTCCATCCTACCATCAGACTCAGCTTGGACTACTCTCCGGAATCGGTTGCATTCTTGGACACACGCATCTCCATTAAGGATGGTCACCTCAGCACCTCACTGTACCGCAAGCCCACGGATAACCTCACGATGCTCCACTTCTCCAGCTTCCACCCTAAACACGTTAAAGAAGCCATCCCCTATGGACAAGCCCTCGTATACATAGGATCTACTCGGATGAGGACGATCGCAACAGCCACCTCCAGACGCTGAAAGATGCCCTCATAAGAACAGGATATGGCGCTCGACTCATCGATCGACAGTTCCGACGTGCCACAGCGAAAAACCGCACCGACCTCCTCAGAAGACAAACACGGGATACGGTGGACAGAGTACCCTTCGTCGTCCAGTCCTTCCCCGAAGCGGAGAAGCTACGGCATCTCCTCCGGAGTCTTCAACATGTCATTGATGAAGACGAACATCTCGCCAAGGCCATCCCCACACCCCCACTTCTTGCCTTCAAACAACCGCGCAACCTCAAACAGGCCATTGTCCGCAACAAACTACCCAGCCTTAGGAGAACAGTGACCACGACACCACACAACCCTGCCACAGCAACCTCTGCAAGACGTGCCGGATCATCGACACAAATACCCTCATCTCACGTGAGAACACCATCCACCAGGTACAGGGTACATATTCTTGCAACTCGGCCAATGTTGTCTACATGATACGCTGCAGGAAAGGATGTCCCGAGGCATGGTACATTGGGGAAACCATGCAGACGCTGCGACAACGGATGAATGAACACTGCTCGACAATCACCCGGCAAGTCTGTAAACTTCCTGTTGGGGAGCACTTAAGCGGTCACGGGCATTCGGCCTCTGATATTCGGGTAAGCGTTCTCCAAGGCGGCCTTCACGACACACGACTGCGCAGAGTCGCTGAGCAGAAACTGATAGCCAAGTTCCAGACATGAGGACAGCCTCAACCGGGATATTGGGTTCATGCCACACTATCTGTAATCCCCACAGCTTGCCTGAACCTGCAGAGTCTCACTGGCTGTCCTGTCTGGAGACAATACACATCTCCTTAACCTGGCATAATGCTCTCTCTACACACATTGTTTGTACTTTTAAGACTTGATTAGCTGTACGTATTCACATTCCAACCATTATTCTGTAAATTGAGTTTGTGTCTTTCTAAGCCCTGTTTGTGGACAGAATTCCCACTCACCTGAAGAAGGAGCTTCAGGCTCCGAAAGCTTGTGGCTTTTGCTACCAAATAAACCTGTTGGACTTTAACCTGGTGTTGTTAAACATCTTCCTGTGTTTCCCCAGTCCAACGTCGGCATCTCCACATCATGACCTCCCCTGGCCAGAGAGTAATTCATAGAAATCATAGAAACCCTACAGTGCAGAAGGAGGCCATTCGGCCCATCGAGTCGGCACCGACCACAATCCCACCCAGGCCCTACCCCCACATATTTACCCGCTAATCCCTCTAACCTACGCATCTCAGGACTCTAAGGGGCAACTTTTAACCTGGCCAATCAACCTAACCCGCACATCTTTGGACTGTGGGAGGAAACCGGAGCACCCGGAGCAAACCCACGCAGACACGAGGAGAATGTGCAAACTCCACACAGACAGTGACCCGAGCTGGGAATCGAACCCGGGTCCCTGGAGCTGTGAATCAGCAGTGCTAACCACTGTGCTATCGTGCCGCCCTGAATTAAAATTAAAATTTTGGGCCAGAGTCCCTGAAAATTCCTCTCTTGTCTCCCACAACAGGCTGGGACACAATGTATTTCGACCTGGAGATTTGTCCACTTTTAAGACCGCCAATAACTCCAAAACCTTGTCACTCCCTGAAATAATTTCCTCCAGAGCCTCACAATCTCTCTGCCCGACTTCCATATCTTCCTCATCATTCTCGTGGGTGATGACAGATGTGAAATATTCGCTCAACACCCTACCAATATCTTCTGCTTCCACCCACAGGTTTCCCCGTAGTCCTTACTGAGCCCTACTCTTTCCCTGCTTATCCTCTTCCCATTGATATACTTGCAGATTTACACGTTTCTGGTTCTGCTTCATTTTTGCCATTCTGCATGCTGCTGGCACTGGGATGTCTCGTGTCCTTTGGTAGCCATAGATTTCTGAGCAGAGCATTTCCCAGACTGTACCTATCAAAAACATTGGCGATTTGGAGACAAAACATAAAACTTAACAAGCAGTAATCTTACTGTATAATCTCACTGTATTATCAACTGTAATTGTATGATATAACTTTATATTTTAGCCAGTGCTCTTCATTTTGCGATGTCACATCGAATGAGTACTTTTGTGAGCTGGAATACAACCCGCTGGCCGGAGATCAACACATCCAATCAGAGTGGAAATACAAGTCTCGTGCCCGCAATTGACAGCAGCTTTGAACCATTGGATTGGCCTCAATTGACCATCTTTTTCTGTCTCCTTAGCTTAGTAGTTGTATTGGGAATTGGTGGGAACGCAATTGCATTGTGGCATATCATAAGATTAAAGAAACTCTCGTCAGCATCGGATATACTCCTGCTTGACTTAACCATCACTAACCTTTTGGTCATTCTTGCTTCCGCCCTTGACATTATTGCTCTAACTGTAGACACTCTCTCAATGCTTGTAGATCAATATGTAGATTTTATTAATCTCTTGTATGTAATCAACCTTTATGGTAACCCACCTTTCATGGCATGCATTGCTGTTGATCAGTACATCGCTATTGTCCATCCCATCAGGTCTCACTCCTGGAGAAGGCACCGATATTATGTTGTGCTGTCCATTGTAACTTGGCTGGCAATTTTCGCTCTAAGTCTAGCGGAGATCTTAATAGCGAGAACAATAGTGTCAAATATAGATTCATGCAAGGAAATGTCCACAGAGTGGAGACCATGGAAAGTCTTCATTCTTATTTCTGAAGTAATGGCGTTTGCCGTCCCAGTACTGATCCTATTTATCTGCTATGCCCTGACATCAAAGAAGCTGATTGAAGTGGGGACAGGGAAAGAATCCATGAAGCTGATGAAGATGAAAGTGTTGAAGACAATTGCGGGAATTTTGGCTCTTCTGCTTTTCTGCTTTGCCCCTTATCACATTCCAGAATTGTATTTTGGGGTCAAAGATCTGTTGGAGCTATCGAATCCAGGCGCAGCATTTTACCGATGCAATGTTCAATTTTACACGTGGGTTCTCACTTCCTTCACTGCCTTTCTCAATCCCTTGCTGTATATTTTCAGGTCCCAGAACTTTACCTGGAGACCGTGCTGTTGCACTGCTTAACTGTGTAACACTTTCAAACCCTCCCCTGACCCCACCACTAACGCATCTGATAGTATAGATAGATTCTCAGCTTTATGTTTATCCAACTGCATTCTAAGACAATGCTTGAAAGACAGTGAATTCGAGATCCAGAATAGCTATAATTCGTTCAGAAGTTTATATAAAGGTAAGACTAGATGTGCCGAATGGCCACCTTCTGCACTGAAGGAATTCCCTGATAAGTCTAAGCAGCTTCACTTATTGTTCAGGTCAGTCATTTCAAACCCATTTTTGTAAATGTCTAATTATCTGTTACATTCATGAGTTTGCAATAACTCTGTTTATCTCCAGACCAGTTGTGTTATCTGCCTGATGCGGGGATGATAACGACTATTACATGTTTAATGTGCATAATAACAGTCAACATCCTTGGGGTTACGATGCAGTAGAAACCCAACTGCATTCGCCACATAAACACAGACCAGATCAGAGGGTGTGAACACTGCGGCAAGTAACTCATCTTCTATCAGCACGGTTAGCACTGCTGCCTCACAGAGCCAGGGACCCAGGTTCTATTCCTGGCTCGGGTAACTGTCCGTTTGGAGTTTTCACATTCTTCCCGTATCTGCGTGGCTTTCCTCCGGGTCCTTCGGTTTCCTCCCACAGGCCAAGGATCTGCAGGTTAGGTGGATTGGCTATGCTAAATTACCCCTTAGTATTCGTCGCACTAGCTAGGGTAACTTCAAGGGGTTATGCGTGGGATTGTGGTCGGTACAGACTCGATGGGCCGAATGCCCTCCTTCTGTATTGTAAGATTCTATGATTCTATTTCCCCAAAGCCTGTCCACTATCTACAAGGCGCAAGCGAGGAGGGTGATGGAATACTTCCCACTTGCCGAGATGGGTGCAGGTCCATCAGCAGTCAAGACGCTTGACACAATCAAGGACAATGCATCCCACTTAATCCCCACCACATCCACAAACATCCTGTCCCTTCACCACCGATGATCAGTGGCAGCAGTGTGTATTATTTACAAGGTGCACTGCAGCAATGCACCAAAGATCATTAGACAGCACCGTCAAACCCATGATGAAATGCACCCAGAAGGACAAGAGCAACAGATATATTGGAACATTACCATCTGCACGTTCCC
This sequence comes from Mustelus asterias, assembly GCF_964213995.1. Lineage (NCBI taxonomy): Eukaryota > Metazoa > Chordata > Chondrichthyes > Carcharhiniformes > Triakidae > Mustelus > Mustelus asterias. The sequence continues at coordinate 907,777 of NW_027590142.1, forward strand.
CTCCAAGCCACTCGCCAGCCTGACTTGGAAATATATGGCCATTCCTTCGCAGTCACTTGGTCAATCCTGGAATTCCTTCCCTCACGGCATTGTGGGTCAACACATGGCACGTGCCCTGCAGCGTTTCTAGAAGGCGGCTTATCACCACTTTCTCAAGGGAAACTGCTGATGGGCAAAAAATGTTGGCCAGCCAGAGACGCCCATGTCACACGGTTGAATTGAAAATAAAGTTGAATTCAGCTGTTCAAAGACGGATGGCTGTGAACGTCACATTTGCCTACTCATTCAATTTATGACGTGACTCTCACGTTGTTATTGATCGGTATTCATCCAAAACCTGATTATTTTGGGGCTCTGATTGTTGGTTTCTTAAATTATTTCCTCGCTGCTGGGCCATATCTCTCTTCATTCATCCTCCTATCAGTATCAAAAGGGGAATTGCAGCGCCCTCTACTGTCTCATAGCTTGTTAGTGGCGGCCATGGACGGCCCGAGTGTTCGGATGGATTCTTTATGTCATAACCAATTTCATGGCAGGGAGAAAACGACAACAGCATATGTATCTGCATATAAGTTTCATGCGCAAAAGAAATGTGGTTTTAAATGGAACGTCTTGTCGCCATCATTCAATCATAGAATCATAGAATCCCTACAGTGCAGAAGGAGGCCATTCGGCCCATCGAGTCTACACCGACCACAATCCCACCCAGGCCCTACCCCCATATATTCTACCCGCTAATCCCTTTAACGCATCTCAGGACTCTAAGGGGCAATGTTTAACCTGGCCAATCAACCTAACCTGCACATCTTTTGGACTGTGGGAGGAAACCGGAGCACCCGGAGGAAACCCACGCAGACACGAGGAGAATGTGCAAACTCCACACAGACAGTGACCCGAGCCGGGAATCGAACCCGGGACCCTGGAGCTGTGAAGCAGCAGTGCTAACCACTGTGCTACCGTGCCGCCCCAATGTATGGTACTTGTGTCATATTGTATTATATATTGTAGTTGGTTTGACGATCTGTCAATAAAAACGACAACATTTATCACTTTTCTTGAAAACATGTTGTGTCATTACACCAAATTAATGCAGTCTTAGTTTTTTTAAAAAAGGTCTTGTTGATAAAAAAGACAGACTTTGTGTGGTCGGTAGTCTTCATATATAAGTTATATTAAAATGCAGGTACAAAGAAGTGTGTATATGTATACACGCACACACACGCGCGCGCGCGCATGCACATGCACACAGAAAATGTGTACATTCTTCCCTTTTCACGTACCATGCCTGAAGAGGGCAATATCAACCATGATCATTAATTGGGTTGGTCCATGATGGAGCTCGGCGAAGCGCAACAATGACTTTCCATTCCCATCTGCAATATGACTGAGCAGGAACCTCGCCCGCTCTTACTACATGCCTCTGGATGGATTTTCACGTTTATAATCCTCTAGTTTGGCGCGGTTATGGATGCACCTGCTGTCCTTATCAAGTTCAAAACTCCAACCCAGAGATTCTGTCACAGAGATAAGGGCCTTCTGCATGTTAGCCTCTGTGTAACAAAATCTCTGGATATGTCCGCAGTAAAATAAATAGTTATACAAGGCAGAATAACGGATATTCATAGCTTAACAGAACAGGCTGGCAGAAATGCAAGTGTCCTGTTGAATAGAAAATACTGAAAGCACGACTGAATTTCAATAGAGACCAATCTCTATTTACAGTTCGTGTCTGTGAAGTGGAAAATATTTAGTGACACCTTTAAATATGGAAATCCCAGCACTGTACTGATAGCTGATCTACTGCACGGTAGAAGTGGTCAGCGGGGCTGGTATTAATACGATGCCAGAATGCGAGGAGATAGAAATGAATGTGTGTGCTGCCAACTGATCTTTTGAACTAACCATTCAGCAACTGTAGCGTGTAAGCCACTGCTCCACAACGCAGCTCAAAGTGGAGAATTCATACCTTCTTTTTGATCCTTTGAACTTATCGAAATCTAGTTGAATATCTCTCTTGCAAAAGGCTTTAATTTCATGAATAAATATATTGTGTGATGCCTCATCAAGTTTTCTTTTGGAAGTCGAAGTGAATAATGTCTAATCCATTTTCCTTACATATTTGCATAACTTTTTCAAAGATGTGAAGAAAATGAGCAGATATTTCTCACATAATATTTTCTGAACCTTATTGATGAATCAAGTGGACTCGTTTGCATGCCAGAAATCATAATGATCACCTAAAAATGTTTCCAAATACAGAGTTAGGAACAATATGAGGAATATAATTCCGAGCTCTTGGTCACTTTTTATTTTAAAATGGCGTTATGTTAGTTAATTTCCAGTCGACAGAAGCTATATATATACCTTGCACATAGAGCAATAGAGTGACTACTGCTGCATTTCACTGACTGGCCTCCCATGTGAATGGATTCTGTCTATTTTGAAGTTCTTACTTCGATCCAAGGCATTTGTTTAGAAAGCTGGATAGATGAAGGAATATATAAGTAGATGTTGGACATATTTTTCAGAAACTGAACTGAACCAGTTGTATATATCATGTAGGTAAGAGCAGGTCAGATGCAGTGATTACTTCATCTCCTGATTTCCAAAGCCTGACGACCATCCCGAAGTCCCAATTCTTCAGTTTGATGTAGTACTTCTATTTTACAGGATAAGTGTAGCTCCAACAAAACTCAAGAAGTTCAACATCATCGAGGACAAAGCAACACTCTTGACTGACACATCATACAACACCTCAAACATGCGCACCCTCCATCGCCAGTGCGCATTAGAAACATTTTGGATTATCAAAAAACTGACTGTGCAAAACCATTTTCCAAACATGCGTCTTCCACCGCCTGAAAGGAAGAAGGCAACTGGGACATGTAAACACCAGACAGTACAATTCCATTACAAGTCACCACCATGAAAACTTGGACCAATACCAGAATTCCTTTGCTGCAATGTGATGAATACAAGAGAACTCGCATATGTATAGCAATGTGAGAGCACCAACACCAAAAGGACTGCAACGACTCGATAAGGTGGGTCACCACCACCCTTTTTGAAAGATATTGCAGGACATGAAGCCTAGGGAACGGCTATGTTTGCTGGAGCAATTCAAAATTGTAGATACATAACAACATAATTCGAGCAGCCCAGATTTCTCAGAAACTTGTGGGACTGGGGGAGAATATAGACATGAAGAGAGGTGGTACACACCGTGTATTTCTGTGCACGAAGGCCCCAGTAAATTTAAAGTCCCACAGGTCTCATACAAAAACTGGACCAGGTCGATCATCAAAAATTCAGTGTCAGGAAACTACATGGGATTGAATTTCATAACGAATGTGCCCATGATGAACCTCCCTTTGTCACCGTTGATAAGTTTGAAATTTTGCTGGCCATATTGCTCCCGGGTTAAATCCAATCATTTCCCGATCCGATTCACACAAACCCGCAGAGCTCCTGAATGAATATATTCCTAACTCTGTACTTTTAAACATTCTATCAGGGGACAGCTTTTAAAAGTGATCTAATATCGAAAGCACACTCAATGTTGTCACATACTTTCTGAGTAAACACAGTGACTGACTGAATTCAGTACTTGACCGGTAAAAGAGCAATCCCAGTGGAATGGCATTGTGATATGGAGTTGGGTGACTACTTTTCTCCTGTGTATGTAAAATTGTAAGTATTAATTATACCCATGAACTGAATGGTCCTCATAATACCTGTTCCTTAGACTGATTTAAAATGATCTATTTCACTTTTCACCTTAATTAGAAAGACCAACTGAACGAAAGATATCGACCATAAGACCATAAGACATAGGAGCAGAATTAGGCCACTCGGCCCATCTGCAATTCAATCATGGCTGATATTTTTCTCATCCCCATTCTCCTGCCTTTTCCCCATAACCCCTGATCCCCTTATTAATCAAGAACCTATCTATCTCTGTCTTAAATATACTCAACTACCTCGCCACCGCAGCCTTCTGCGGCAAAGAGTTCCACAGATTCACAACACTCTGGCTGAATAAATTCCTCCTCATCTCTGTTTTAAAGGATAGTTCCTTTAGCCTGAGGTTGTGCCCTCTAGTTCTAGTTTTTCCTACTCGTGGAAACATCCTCTCCACGTCCACTCTCTCCAGGCCTCGCAGTATCCTCTAATTTTCAATAAGATCCCCCCTCAACCTTGTAAACTCCAACAAGTACAGACCGAGAGTCCTCAACCGTTCCTCATACGACAAGCTGTTCATTCCAGGGATCATTCTTGTGAACCTCCTCTGGACCCTTTCCAAGGCCAGCACATCCTTCATAGATATGGGACCCAAAACTGCTCACAATGCTCCAAATTGTGTCTGACCATAGCCTTATATAGCCTCAGAAGTACATCCCTGCTCTTGTATTCTAGCCCTCTCGGCATGAATGCTAACATTACATTTGCCTTCCGAACTGCCGACTGAACCTTAAGAGAATCTTCAACAAAACCCCCCAAGTCCCTTTGTGTTTTTGTTTTCCTAAGCATTTTCCCATTCAGAAAATAGTCTGTGCCTCATTCCTCCTTCCAAAGTGCAAAACCTCTCACTTTTCCATATTTATTCTATCTACAACTTCTTTTCCCACTCTCCTAACCTGTCCAAGTTCTTCTGCAGCTCCCCTGCTTCCCCAATACTACCTTCCCCTCGACGTATCTTTGTGTTATCTGCAAACTTAGCAACAGTGCCTTCACTTCCTTCCTCCAAATCGTTAATGTATATTGTGAAAAGTTGTGGTCCCAGCACTGACCCCTGAGGCACATCACTGGTCACCGACTGCCATCTTGAAAAATACCCCTTTAGCCCCACTCTCTCTCTTTTGCCCAGTCAGCCAATCCTCAATCCATGCCAAGATCTTACCCTTAACACCATGGGCTCTTAACTTAGTTATAGACATCGAGTTCATAGTAATGCAAGTTAAACTGAGGGAGAAACAGTATAACTGTTGATGTGAGGCAGAACAGGAGAGTGAGGAAGACACAGAAAGCAGGGATAGAGCGTGACTGGTGAGAGTCAGCCACATTAAACCCTCAAGAAACAACAATTAGGGTACAAGTTACGTCACTTCAGGGTGACTAGCCAATCGCAGCACTGAGAAACACCCACTCAATTTCCCAATAATTGAAGCTGCCTCTGATCTGAGTTTACTCTGTGATATAAGACTGGAAGCAGCAACATATTTTAGACAGTCGATGTTCACTGTCAGATCAAGAATCACTTGTTCCCAGTGTGCCTTCTTTGCACTGTCGCCAATGCTTCCACGTCCTTCTGGTAGTGTGGTGCCCTCTGCCTGCTTAATCACCTTGGTCACCTGTGTTGCCACTTTTCGGGAACTGTGGACCTGCACAGCCAGATCCCTCTGTATGTTAATGTTCCTAAGAATATTTTTTCCAACTGTGTGACCTCGCATTTAACTGCAGTGAAATTCGTATTTCACTATTTTTCCAATGTACAAAAGATGGAAATATTTCTTTGCAAGTTTATTCTTCCAGCTAATATGCTGATTTTGCTGTCTATTTTCCTCTAAAAGGAAAAGTTGTACCTCAAGTTCTAAAATAGTTGATAAGTGCAGTCGTACTCAACACTCATATATACATACACATATGTGCGCTCATGCAAGTTTTACAATGGGATGGATGATGCAAATTATTTCATTTTTTGACTTCATATTTCTTCGACATTCAATATTAGGACAGTCAAAACTCAAATTCACAAAAGGTCGGCGTGGGGTTAGAAACTCTGCTATCTCAATCATTCGAACGAGAGTTCAAATTGAAATAGAAACAAAAATCACCTTCTAATGCACATTGTGTCTTCATACATTCAGCTCTGAGATTTTATGCCATCTTCTGATTTGTCTGTTACAGTCTCTCTGTGTCATTCATGCTTGAGTTTGAAATCTGGTCAGATATGCCTGCAAGATTTCGTTTTCTTTGGGAAATTACAGTTACCTGCTTCTGCAAATGACACACTCAAATACACTGCATTTTTAAAAAATCGAACGAATACTGCATTTCCATGGAAACAACTCTATATCCTGTTTGTGCGCTGTTAACCCTTACATCCGCAGATCAGGAATGCAGGTTTTCCACATTCTCTAATCCAATAGTTTTACATATCTTTAGGATGAGGAAAATAAATTGGGGCTGACAGATTTCTGGAATAAAATATGTATATTTTCTTGCTGCTTGAAATTCGGATAGAATACTTTACTGCCCATTTTATAAGTTATTTGAACACATGTTCACATGTTGCTATTCATCTACTGACATAAATTTGATTTTTTTTCAAAGTTTTTATGAATTACCTTCTTTAATTACCCACATCTCTTTTCCAGCCAGTTCCAGGAAATTACCAATTTCTTTTGTAATGAATTCCTTCCCCCAGCGACACTTCCCTGGAGCATGATATCTATTAAATGAAGCAATAAAACTTTCAGATTCGAGAATGCATTCACCACCATTAAAGTGTAAACAGGTGAATTGAAAATATGACCCCAACGGCTTTGTTTTAAGGAATGGAAATGTGAATGTGGAATGAGTAACAATGGGAGGAGATTATACTGATAATGATAACCAAAAAGATCTCGTTTATTTTTCGGAAAACCATAATCAAAATGTTACTGGAGCAAGAGAGTTATTTGTCTTTGGAAACTAATATTGTGTCATTCAAATGGAAACAGCAAGCTAAAGATAATTCGGGGTCAGGCCAAAATGATTGCGAATTCAGAACAATGGTACTTGCACAAACCACGAGCCCCTGGAATGTCGAAGAGTATGCAAGATGGTAGGAGGCTAAGTAAAAGATGTTTATTCAGCTATTGAGAGCTCATTGCCTTAAAATCTGAGCAGAGCAGACAAAGTGCAGGGGGCTGAAAGTGGGTCCAGAAAAGAGGCATATTAGCAAGTCAAACTCAGGGAAACAAAAGTTTATTTTTAAAAGTTCAGCAACTTCACAGCTGCACCTGCTGTTCTGTTGCTGAAGTGTGAATACTGAGTGACATCATCCGTGATTAAAGTTTCCAGCAGGAACTCGCTGGTGCGTTCTCCCTTTTATGTCAGCACTGTAGGCTCATAGAATCCCTACAGTTCAGAAGGAGGCCATTCCGTCCATCCAGTCTGCACCGACCGCAATCCCACGTAGGCCCTATGCCCGTAACCCCACATATTTACCCCATTATTACCTCTAACCCAAGCATCCCGGGACACGAAGGGGCAATTTACCATGGCCAATGCTCCTAACCCGCACATCATTGGAGTGTGGTAAGAAACCGGAGCACCCGGAGGAAGCCCACACAGAAGATTAGGGCCAGTCAAGGACAGGAGTGGGCCAGTCAAGGACAGGAGTGGGCCAGTCAAGGACAGGAGTGGGCCAGTCAAGGACAGGAGTAGGCCAGTCAAGGACAGGAGTGGGAAGTTGTGCGTGGAGTCTGAAGAGATAGGAAAGGCACTAAATGAATATTTTTCGTCGGTATTCACACTGGAGAGGGACAGTGTTGTTGAGGGGAGTACTGAGATGCAGGCTGTTGGACTGGATGGGATTGATGTTCATAAGGAGGAGGTGTTAGCAATTCTGGAAAGGGTAAAAATAGATAGGTCCCCTGGGCCGGATGGGATTTATCCTAGGATTCTCTGGGAGGCTAGAGAGGAGATTGCAGAGCCTTTGGCTTTGATCTTTGTGTCGTCATTGTCTACAGGAACAGTGCCAGAAGACTGGAGGGTAGCAAATGTTGTCCCCTTGTTCAGGAAGGGGAGTAGGGACAACCCTGGTAATTATAGACCGGTGAGCCTTACTTCTGTTGTGGGCAAAGTATTGGAAAAGATTTTAAGAGATAGAATTTATAATCACCGAGAAAGGAATGATTTGATTAGGGATAGTCAGCACAGTTTTGTGAAGGGTAGGTCGTGCCTCACAAACCTTATTGAGTTCTTTAAGAAGGTGACCAAAGAGGAGGATGAGGGTAAAGCGGTTGATGTGGTGTATATGGATTTCAGCAAAGCGTTTGGTAAGGTTCCCCATGGTAAGCTTTTGCAGAAAATACGGACACATGGGATTGAGGGTGATTTAGTGGTTTGGATCAGGAATTGGCTAGCTGTAAGAAAACAAAGGGTGGTGGTTGATGGGAAATATTCATCCTGGAGTTCAGTTACTAGTGGTGTACCGCAAGGATCTGTTTTGGTGCCACTGCTGTTTGTCATTTTTATTAATGACTTGGATGAGGGCGTGGAAGGATGGATTAGTAAATTTGCAGATGACACTAAAGTCGGTGGAGTAGTAGACAGTGCGAAGGGAAGTGGCAGGTTACAGAGGAACATAGATAAGCTGCAGAGCAGGGCTGAGGGGTGGCAAATGGAGTTTAATGCGGAAAAATGTGAGGTGATTCACTTTGGAAGGAGTAACAGGAATACAGAGTACTGGGCTAATGGTAAGATACTTGGTAGTGTCGATGAACAGAGGGATCTGGGTGTCCATGTGCATAGATCCCTGAAAGTTGGCACCCAGGTTGATAGGGTTGTTAAGAAGGCGTACGGTGTGTTAGCTTTTATTGGTAGAGGGATTGAGTTTCGGAGCCAGGAGGTCATGCTGCAACTGTACAAAACTCTGGTGCGGCCGCATTTGGAATATTGCGTACAGTTGTGGTCGCCGTATTATAGGAAAGATGTGGAAGTGTTGGAAAGGGTGCAGACGAGATTTACCAGGATGTTGCCTGGTATGGTGGGAAAATCGTATGAGGAAAGGCTGAGGGGCTTGAGGTTGTTTTCGTTAGAGAGAAGAAGGTTAAGAGGTGACTTAATAGAGGCATACAAGATGATCAGAGGATTGGATAGAGTGGATAGTGAGAACCTTTTTCGTCGGATGGTGTTGGCTGGCACGAGGGGACATAGCTTTAAATTGAGGGGTGAAAGATATAGGACAGATGTTAGAGGTAGGTTCTTTACTCAGAGAGTAGTAAGGGCGTGGAATGCCCTGGCTGCAGCAGTGGTGGACTCGTCAACGTTGAGAGCGTTCAAGTGGTTATTGGATAAACATATGGATGATATTGGAATAGTGTAGATTAGAGGGGCTTTAGATTGGTACCACTGGTCGGCGCAACATCGAGGGCCGAAGGGCCTGTACTGCGCTGAAATGTTCTATGTTCTATGACACGGGGAGAACTTGCAGATTCCACACAGACAGTGACCCAAGCCTGGGTCCCTGGCACTGTGAGGCAGAAGTGCTAACCACTGTCTCACCGTGCCGCCCAAGAATGATTTTTCTCATTATCCATTGGAGATATTGTCAAGTGATTGAAGTTGGAATCACTGTAGACAGCAATCTGTACATTTGATCCAGCTATCAGATTTTTGTCCCAATCGGAATGGAAATGGGTCAATTTTTCTGCCCTCTAATTCTTCTGACAGACATTGTCAATGTTTAATCTTCCATAATGGATGCTGTTAAAGATATTTTAATATTTTCAATTTAGTTGCCTCAATTTCACACAATGGTTCTTTAAAGTTTGAAAACACAATTTTTTAGACACATATTTTATGTTTTATATCTTAACAGCCTTGATTCACATTGTGTCCTTGCTGGGTCAGAAATGAGGGATAAACAAACTACCCAATTTTGCAGCTCTTTGTCTATAATTCTATAAGTTACTGTGAAACCGAGAAAGCAAATTAGTTGCAATCAAAACTTGCACCCAATTACCTCAACAAATTTCACAAGCATTTATCAGGGAATGTTTCACTGTTTATTCCGCAGAAACAGGTGGACGGTTCCCTAACACACAATAAATACAGAGCCAAAATGGTACTTCAATTATTCCTGACTTTGTTAACATCAAGAAGGGATAGGATGGTTCAAGTAATTATGTTCCAAATGGCAATATGCTTCTGTTTTACAAACTAAATTTCACACAGATACTGAGAATCATGTGCATAAACATGCGTTCACATTTGTGCATCTCATATTCAGACACACTCTCTGTCGTATTCATGCTGTCGTACACAGACCTGCACACACATATACACACACATGCACACAAACAGACAGAAACAGAAGGAACACAGAATATCTTACGAATGCACACGCATTTTCGCAAAGACTATCACACAGACGCATACACTCACATCGGCCCTCACACACAGGCAGACACACCGACAGACAAAGACTCCCTGCTCAACACATACTCTCTCTCTCTGTCTCTCTCTGTCTCTCTCTGTCTCTTTCTTGCCCCTTTCCTATAGCACTTCAAACCCATTCTAATTAAAAATCTGTAACCCTCTTCCTTTAATTTGCTCGAAGCCGAATGGGTAATGAATTGCATGGACTCACGACCATTTGAGAGAAGCAATTGCTCCTCATCTCTGCAGTAAACCATCATCTAAAACTAGGATCTCTTGTTCCTCATTGCCCCCTAAAAGAGGAAACATGCTTTGCACGTCTACTTTGACAATCTCTCTGATCATATTGATTACCTCAATTAGATCGCCCTTCATTCTTCTAAACTGGAAGGTGCATAGGCCTAAACTGACAAATCTCTTCGTAGGTCAAATCCCTCATCTCTGGAATCAAACGAGTGAACCTTCTCTGAAGTGCATCCAATGCAATTGCATCCATCGTCATAAACGGGACCAAAACTGTGCACAATATGCTAAGTCCCGTCTCACTAATGCATTGTATAGTAGCAGCACCACATTGCTATTTTTATATTCTATTCCATTAAACTAAATGCCAAGACTCTATTTGCCCTCATTGATAGCTGCTGTACGTGCATATTAGTTTTCTGTGAATCATATACACGAACACCCAGAACCCTCTGCACCAAAACACTCCGAAGTATCTCTCCAATGAGAAAATAATTTGCCTTTGTATATTTTTCCTACCAAGATGGATAACCTCACATTCATCCATGTTAAACTCCATTTGCCAAATTTTGCCACATTAATTTACCCTAAACCTATTCAATTTTTAGTTTCTTATTTAACTGTTACACCTTAGACTCCCACCGATCTTTGTGTCATCCGTAAATTGACGGTGATATCTACAATGCGTGCATCAAATTAATTAACATGGTTCGTAAAGAAATGGAGCTGGAGGACTGATCCCTGTGGCATCCGACTCGATACATCTCGACAACACACAAATAACCCATTTAGACCGAATCTCTGCTTCATGTTGGTTAATCTATCCTCTATCCAAGCTTATAAATCATCCCGAATATCACGTTAAGTAAACATGTGTATTATCATTTTGCATGGCACGTTACAAATACATTTTGGACTTCAGGTCTACATCTACAGGATCTGTATTACCCATTTTACTATTTGCATCTTCGAAGATCTCAAGCAAAATACGGTTTACGTTTCATAACACCGTGCTGGGGCTGGTGAATTGCATTTTCACTTCCTACACATCCTGCTATTACTTCCTTTAAAATTGATTCGAACAATTTCCCAATGATGGATGTTAAACAAATAGATTCCTACTTTTGCTTCCCCCCTTTTTGAATAAGGATGTTACATTAACATTTTTGATATTCACTGGAACCACATCCACATCCAGTAAATTTGAGAATATTGTAGCAAATGGATGCACTCTCTCCAACGCCATACAATTTAAGGTCATTGACACGAAGGCAGCCAGGCTCTGGGGGCTTGCCTGCCGTCAAGCACAATAGAACATAGAACATAGAACATAGAACATTACAGCGCAGAACAGGCCCTTCGGCCCACGATGTTGCACCGACCAGTTAAAAAAAAACTGTGACCCTCCAACCTAAACCAATTTCTTTTCGTCCATGAACCTATCTACGGATCTCTTAAACGCCCCCAAACTAGGCGCATTTACTACTGATGCTGGCAGGGCATTCCAATCCCTCACCACCCTCTGGGTAAAGAACCTACCCCTGACATCGGTTCTATAACTACCCCCCCTCAATTTAAAGCCATGCCCCCTCGTGCTGGATTTCTCCATCAGAGGAAAAAGGCTATCACTATCCACCCTATCTAAACCTCTAATCATCTTATATGTTTCAATAAGATCCCCTCTTAGCCGCCGCCTTTCCAGCGAAAACAATCCCAAATCCCTCAGCCTCTCCTCATAGGATCTCCCCTCCATACCAGGCAACATCCTGGTAAACCTCCTCTGCACCCTCTCCAAAGCCTCCACATCCTTCCTGTAATGTGGGGACCAGAACTGCACACAGTACTCCAAGTGCGGCCGCACCAGAGTTGTGTACAGTTGCAACATAACGCTACGACTCCTAAATTCAATCCCCCTACCAATAAACGCCAAGACACCATATGCCTTCTTAACAACCTTATCTACTTGATTCCCAACTTTCAGGGATCTATGCACACATACACCTAGATCCCTCTGCTCCTCCACACTATTCAAAGTCCTCCCGTTAGCCCTATACTCAACACATCTGTTATTCCTACCAAAGTGAATTACCTCACACTTCTCCGCATTAAACTCCATCCGCCACCTCTCGGCCCAACTTTGCAACCTGTCTAAGTCTTCCTGCAGACTACGACACCCTTCCTCACTGTCTACCACACCACCGACTTTGGTGTCATCAGCAAATTTGCTAATCCACCCAACTATACCCTCATCCAGATCATTAATAAATATTACAAACAGCAGTGGCCCCAAAACAGATCCCTGAGGTACACCACTTGTAACCGCACTCCATGATGAATATTTACTATCAACCACCACCCTCTGTTTCCTATCCGCTAGCCAATTCCTGATCCAATTTCCTAGATCACCCCCAATCCCATACATCTGCATTTTCTGCAGAAGCCTACCATGGTGAACCTTATCAAACGCCTTACTAAAATCCATATATACCACGTCCACTGCCTTGCCCCCATGCACCTCCTTGGTCACTTTCTCAAAAAACTCTCGTGACGATGATATAACTTCTTCCCTTTCTATTTTCTCTGCTGCAACTGGACGAGAACATACATGAGATCACGCATAGATTATTCTGCAAAGTTTTTTTTCTCAATATGTGCGAATAAATATACATGCTTTGGTACGGGTTCAGCTAACTTTCACTCTCTTGATCCTCATTTGGGCAAAACGGGTACTCTTACGAATAACGTTGAGTAGTATGTGCCTGTACTCAGTAGAGTTAGGAGTAATGCGAGGTGCTCTTATTGGACATTGTGAGATTAGGAGGAGGTAAGAAGGGTCCGCTTCTGAGAGGAAGCTCTCAAAGAACAACAAGAACAAAGAACAATACAGCACAGGAACAGGCCCTTCGGCCCTCCAAGCCCGCGCCGCTCCCCGGTCCAGGATTGAATCCTGAATCCAGGATCCCCGCCCAATTTTCCAGCCTATCTACATCCTAATATCCTATCCACCGAGCTGTCCCTCACAGCTACGATGCTTTGTTCATCACAACCTATTAACTCACCCGCACCCCCCAATTCCAGACCATGTGATCTCCAGGGAGAGGCGAAAACCCAGAGTGAAAACCCCAGGGCCAATATGGGGAAAAAAAATCTGGGAAATTCCTCTCCGACCCCCTGAGGCGATCGAAACGAGTCCAGGAGATCACACTGGCCCTGATCAGAAAATGCTTCCCAACCCTATTCATTTCCACTTCTGCTTTACGAACACCATCTGAATTCCCTGCCCCCGAGACAGGTTCCCAACTATCCGCAGTCTCGCTCTGTACTGGCACCAGCAAGATGATCATAGAATGAAGCCTTGAAACGAGAAACAAAGAACAATTAGCCCGCGCCGCTCCCTGGTCCAAACTAGACCACTCTTTTGTATCCCTCCATTCCCACTCCGTTCATATAGCTGTCTAGATAAGTCTTAAACGTTCCCAGTGTGTCCGCCTCCACCACCTTGCCCGGCAACACATTCCAGGCCTCCACGACCCTCTGTGTAAAATATGTCCTTCTGATATCTGTGTTAAACCTCCCCCCCTTCACCTTGAACCTATGACCCCTCGTGAACGTCACCACCGACCCGGGGAAAAGCTTCCCATCGTTCACCCTGTCTATGCCTTTCATAATTTTATACACCTCTATTAAGTCTCCCCTCATCCTCCGTCTTTCCAAGGAGAACAACCCCAGTTTCCCCAATCTCTCCTCATAACCAAGCCCCTCCATACCAGGCAACATCCTGGTAAACCTCCTCTGTACTCTCTTCAAAGCCTCCACGTCCTTCTGGTAGTGTGGCGACCAGAACTGGACGCAGTATTCCAAATGCGGCCGAACCAACGTTCTATACATCTGCAACATCAGACCCCAACTTTTATACTCTATGCCCCGTCCTATAAAGGCAAGCATGCCATATGCCTTCTTCACCACCTTCTCCACCTGTGACGTCACCTTCAAAGATCTGTGGACTTGCACACCCAGGTCCCTCTGCGTCTCTACACCCTTTATGGTTCTTCCATTTATCGTGTAGCTCCTCCCTACATTATTCCCACCAAAATGCATCACTTCGCATTCATCAGGATTGAACTCCATCTGCCATTTCTTTGCCCAAATTTCCAGCCTATCTATATCCTTCTGTAGCCTCTGACAATGTTCCTCACTATCTGCAAGTCCTGCCAGTTTTGTGTCGTCCGCAAACTTACTGATCACCCCAGTTACTCCTTCTTCCAGATCATTTATATAAATCACAAACAGCAGAGGTCCCAATACGGAACACCACTAGTCACAGGCCTCCAGCCGGAAAAAAGACCCTTCCACTACCACCCTCTGTCTTCTATGACCAAGCCAGTTCTCCACCCATCTAGCCACCTCCCCCTTTATCCCATGAGATCCAACCTTTTTCACTAGCCTACCATGAGGGACTTTGTCAAACGCTTTACTAAAGTCCATATAGACAACATCCACGGCCTTCCTTCGTCAACCATTCTGGTCACTTCTTCAAAAAACACCACCAGGTTAGTGAGGCATGACCTCCCTCTCACAAAACCATGCTGACTATCGTTAATGAGTTTATTCCTTTCTAAATGCGCATACATCCTATCTCTAAGAATCTTCTCCGACAACTTCCCCACCACGGACGTCAAGCTCACTGGCCTATAATTACCCGGGTTATCCTTCCTACCCTTCTTAAATAACGGGACCACATTAGCTATCCTCCAATCCTCTGGGACCTCACCTGCGTCCAGTGACGAGACAAAGATTTGCGTCAGAGGCCCAACGATTTCACCTCTCGTCTCCCTGAGCAGCCTTGGATAGATTCCATCAGGCCCTGGGGATTTGTCAGTCTTTATATTCTCTAACAAACCTAACACTTCCTCCTTTGTAATGGAGATTTTCTCCAACGGTTCAACACTCCCCTCCGAGACACTCCCAGTCAACACATCCCTCTCCTTTGTGAATACCGCCGCAAAGTATTCATTTAGGATCTCCACTACTTCTTTGGGCTCCAAGCATAAGTCCCCACTTTTGTCCCTGAGAGGTCCGATTTTTTCCCTAACAACCCTTTTGTTCCGAACGTATGAATAAAATGCAACAACTCTCCTGCAACAACTCTTCGCTGCACATGTTCGTTGAGGAAATCTGGAATTAGGGGCACTTTCTAACTATTAATGGAGTGATTCTCTGGGCATGCTCGTCTCAAAATCCAGAGAATCCAGCCAGAGGTCAATGGACCGTTACATGGCCCACCCCCCACCCGCTACAATTCCCCTGGCGAGCGGGATGGGAGAATTCTGGCCATGATGTTTCCATTCAATACTGCGATGAGAGGTACGTTTTTTTCCGTCAGAAGTCCTATGGTCCTTATAATGTTCTTCCTCAAAGAGCAGCCAATGCTGTGTCACTGGATGAATCAAATGCTGAGTTCGACAATTGTTCGAACTACAGGGAATTCAAGTGTTGTGGGGAACACGTGGCAACGTGTTGTTCACACCAAGATTGAAACACCCATGAACTTATTGAATGATAGAGGTGTCTACAATAGCCAAGTGGTTGACGTTGGCTCTTATTTATGTCCATTTGATCCGAATAGCACTTTTCGCTCACCCTAATTTCCTTCCATTGTTGGTAATGTCCAAAGGCCTTCAATAAGAATGTTTCTGTTCTGACTAATTTATAAGATTTCTCAATTTTTCACAAACCTCGACTCTTCATACTTTTCTTGCAACTTCTAGGATCGTTTCCTTCCACCGGCCCACCCCGCCCCACCCCTTTCCCTGCCCCACCGATCTCCACAATTTGAACAGTTGAAATTTTGTTGATTTCCTTTGGTCTGTTTGTGGTTGGATTTCACATCCTATTACCAGTTCCTAGAACTTCTCTTGCTCGTTTTACACGTCACCTCTCCAAACTCATTCGTCAGTTCAGTATTTTTTTAATTTCCTCTCACCTAATATCGCGAGACCAATGTTTACCTGTAAATCCTGTCTATCGGATATGCTTCAGTCAAAATTTGTTATAGATGCCTAACTGTAAGGATGGCTGTCAGCATTTATTTTCCCGAGGAAGTGGTGATGGAAATCCTGCTGCAGCAGCTTCCCATAGTTGCATTGTATTTCGAGTACAGCCAAAGAGCAAATGCTATGGGAAAGTTGATTAACCGCTTGTTTGACTCTCGCTGGAAAACTGAATGCATCACTTTTTCTTCAACAAATTGCTGGCCAATGATCTTCCATCATTCTAAGTCCCTTCACCTTGCTTCATTAGGGAATCCTGACAGTGCAGAAGGAGGCTATTCGGCCTATCGACACTGCACTGACTCTACGAACAGCCCATTCCCCACACACCCCATGCTAACCCATCTAGCTTACAGATCTTTGAAGTGTGGGAGGAAACCAGAGCACCCGGACGAAACCAATGAAGAAATGGAGAATGCGAAAACTCCACATAGAGAGACACCGAGGCCGAAATTGAACCCGGCTCACTGCCGCTGAGCCAGCCCTGTTAACCACTCTGATCTCGAGGGTAAGATCATCGAACTGTAGAAGTTTTGTTTTGCCCTCATCCCCTGGATTGCACTCGCATTGTACAATTTTCTAATAAATGATCTGAAAGTGTGTTGGCGGTTCACGAAGGTCTGATGGCGCCATGTATAATCGAACTGCGGCCCAGACAGACGGTACTGTGTCTAGTCCAATCTCAGAACTTCATCCCTGACAGGCGGTAAGAACAGGCCATACTGCTGGCCAGCCACACTTGATGCATGAGAGCGCATCACTTGTGTTAGTAGATGCGACAGACGAGTGGCATATCTTCTGGTAGCAGCTGTCAGTGAAATGGGAACAAAGCCATTCTCTCCGGACGAAGGGTTGGAGGAAGTACTTTACCTTGGAGAATGGATTATTGCTAGTATAAAACTTCTCTCAGAAATAAATTTTCCGATATTTTCTTTCTGGTCTGCCATCTGTTTTGGTTTCCAGTGTTCCACTCTTATCAATCATGTCTCTTAGCACCGCCAATAAATTTTCTTATTTATGTTAATTCGGTGGGTTTGATCCAAGAACTACAAAGATAAAATGATCACGCTCAGAGGCTTCAGTAACTCACTGAAATGTTGACTTCTCTTTTGCATTACCGTTCACTCCACTTTTTCTTAACATAAGGATGCAATAATATAATGTCATATAGCCGACCGGCCAAAGGAAAACCCTAAAGCTTTCTATAGGTATGTCAGGAGTAAAAGAATGACGAGGGTAAGATTAGGGCCAGTCAAGGACAGTAGTGGGAAGTTGTGCGTGGAGTCTGAAGAGATAGGAGAGGCACTAAATGAATATTTTTCGTCGGTATTCACACAGGAGAGGGACAATGTTGTCGAGGGGAGTACTGAGATGCAGGCTGTTGGACTGGACGGGATTGAGGTTCATAAGGAGGAGATGTGAACAATTCTGGAAAGGGTAAAAATAGATAATTCCCCTGGGCCGGATGGGATTTATCCTAGGATTCTCTGGGAGGCTAGAGAGGAGATTGCAGAGCCTTTGGCTTTGATCTTTGTGTCGTCATTGTCTACAGGAACAGTGCCAGAAGACTGGAAGATAGCAAATATTGTCCACTTGTTCAAGAAGGGAAGTAGGGACAACCCTGGTAATTATAGACCAGTGAGCCTTACTTCTGTTGTGGGCAAAGTTTTGGAAAAGATTTTAAGAGATAGGATTGATAATCATCCAGAAAGGAATAATTTGATTAGGGATAGTCAGCACAGTATTGTGAAGGGTAGGTCGTGTCTCACAAACCTTATTGAGTTCTTTGAGAAGGTGACCAAAGAGGTGGATGAGGGTATAACAGTTGATGTGGTGTATATGGATTTCAGCAAAGCGTTTGATAAGGTTCCCCATGGTAAGCTTTGGAAGAAAATACGGACACATGGGATTTAGCGTGATTTAGTGGTTTGGATCAGGAATTGGCTAACTGTAAGAAAACAGAGGTTGCTGGTTGATGGGAAATATTCATCCTGGAGTTCAGTTACTAGTGGTGTACCGGAAGGATCTGTTTTGGGGCCACTGCTGTTTGTCATTTTTATTAATGACCTGGATGAGGGCGTGGAAGGATGGATTAGTAAATTTGCGGATGACACTAAAGTCGCTGGAGGTGTAGACAGTGCGGAGGGAGGTGGCAGGTTACAGAAGGACATAGATAAGCTGCAGAGCTGGGCTGAGAGGTGGCAAATGGAGTTTAATGCGGAAAAGTGTGAGGTGATTCACTTTGGAAGTAGTAACAGGAATACAGAGTACTGGGCTGATGGTAAGATACGTGGTGGTGTGGATGAACAGAGGGATCTGGGTGTCCAGGTGCATAGATACCTGAAAGTTGGCACCCAGGTTGATAGGGTTGTTAAGAAGGCATCCGGTGTGTTAGCTTTTATTGGTAGAGGGATTGACTTTCAGAGCCATGAGGTCGTGCTGCAACTGTATAAAACTCTGGTGCGGCCGCACTTGGAGTATTGCGTACAGTTCTGGTCACCACATTATAGGAAAGATGTGGAAGCGTTAGAAAGGGTGCAGAGGAGATTTACCAGGATGTTGCCTGGTATGGTGGGAAGATCGTATGAGGAAAGGCTGAGGGACTTGAGGTTGTTTTCGTTAGAGAGAAGAAGGTTAAGAGGTAACTTAATAGAGGCATACAAGATGATCAGAGGATTAGATAGGGTGGATAGTGAGAGCCTTTTTCCTCGGGTGGTGATGGCTAACACGAGGGGTCATAGCTTTAAATTGAGGGGTGAGAGATATAGGACAGATGTTAGAGGTAGGTTCTTTACTCAGAGAGTAGTAAGGGCGTGGAATGCCCTGCCTGCAGCAGTAGTGGACTCGTCAACATTGAGAGCATTCAAATGGTTATTGGATAAACATATGGATGATATTGGAATAGTGTAGATTAGAGGGGCTTTAGATTGGTTCCACTGGTCGGCGCAACATCGAGGGCCGAAAGACCTGTACTGCACTGTAATATTCTATGTTCAATGTTCTATAAACTTCAGCTTCTCACATTCACCCCTATCGATCCATCTCTTCCTCCATCCATCTCACTCTCCCTCCCTCTCTCCATCCATCCCTCTCTCCCCCATCCATCGCTCCCTGCAAAAAAACCATTCACTCAGAACAGCAGCTTCAATCTCATTACCTCAGTCTGTCTTCCAGCCTTTATCAAATCCACTCTGCACCCAGATACTTTACGCCATTAGATATTACAATTCACGCGTTAAAATCTCTCCAATTCTATATTTGTTCAAAGAGATCACAGACAGCTGAGAAATCATCAATTCCAGTCCCATTCTGAGCTATGCGGTATATTTATACTTTTTCTCATTTCACAACAAACCCAACACAACGAGCTTTAGATTTGCTTCTCTTATTATCTTAGTGCCCAGCAGGTGGATTAGAGTGAAATTGACTTCAACCCTTCATTGTCTCAGTTTGTCTCTGTGTTTATGAGAGTGCGTTTGATGGTGTGCATGTCTATGTGTTTGTCTGTTTGTCTGCATGTCTGTGAGTGTGTGTCTGTGCTTGTGTTTATGTAAGTCTGTGTTTTTGTTTGCATGTCTGTGTGCGTCCGTGAATGTGTTTGTGTGTGTCTGCCAGTTTGCCTGCAGCTGCTTGTCTGAGATTGTGTATATCCGTATATGTGTTTGTGTGTGTGCCTGTGAGTTTTCGTGTGTCTGTTTGAGTTTGTGAATGTGTTCGTGTGTGTATGTCTTCGAGTTCGCCTATCGCTGTTCCTGAGATTGGTATCGATTCTGTGAATAGGTTCATTTGCATTAAATTGTATTAAAATAAAATAATAGCACAATCCTCCAATAAGATCCTTCAGTTGCCTGAAGACATCCCGGTGATTCATATCTCTAAAGCCCTCCCTCATACACCGGCTCTTCAGCCACGTATTCAACTGTATTATCTCCCTGTTGCAAGCCTCACTAGCACGTGGCATGGCGGGGGCGGGGGGGGGGGGGCGGTAATCCTGAGATTACTACCCCAGAGGTCCTGCTCTTAGCTCTCAACTTAACTCCCTGAATTTTCTTCACAGGACCTCTTCCCCTTTCCTGCCTCTGTCATTCGTGCCAATATGGACAATGACATCTATCTGTTCACCCTTCCGTTTCAGGATGCCTGTACCTGCTCAGAGACACCCAGGACCCTGGAACCAGCGAGGGACCACAGCATCCTAGAATGTCTGTCGCTGCCACAGAAACGCCTGTCTGTGCCCCTGGCTATCGAGTCTCCTACAACTTTAACTCGCTTGAACTTAGCTCGACCCTGCTCTACAGCAGAACCAGTTGTGGTGCCACAGGCCTGGCTACTGCTGGTATTTTCCCCTGAGAGGTTATTCCCCCCACCCCCTCCGCCCCACCACCTCCCCAACAGTATCCAAAACGGTATACTTGTTTGAGAGGGGAAGCGCCACAGGAGACTCCTGCATTATATGCCTGCCTGTCCTGGCAGTCACCCATCTATCTGTCTGGACTTGTGGTGTGAAACCTTCTTGAAGCTAGTGTCTATCACACTCACTTCACCCTGTGTGTTCCGCAGTTATAGAGTCATAGACGTTTACAGCATAGAAACAGGCCTTTTGGCCCAACTTGTCCATGTCGCCCTTTTATTAACCACTAAGCTAGTCCCAATTGCCCACGTTTGGCCCATATCCCTCCATACTCATTTTACCCATGGAACTGTCCAAAATCTTTTTAAAAGACAAAATTGTATCCGCCTCTACTACGGCCTCTAGCGGTTTGTTCCAGGCATTCGCCACCCTCTTTGTTAAAAATTGCCCTTCTGGACCCTCTTGTATCTCTCCCTTCTCAACTTAAACTTATGCCCTCTAGTTGTAGACTCTCCCGCCTTTTGGAAAATATGTTGACCATCAAACTGATCGATGCCCTCGCTATTTTATAGACCTCTATAAGATCAACCCTAAAAAGTCCCAGTATATCCAGCCTCTCCTTATAACTCAAACCATCAAGTCCTGGTAGCATCCTAGTAAATCTTTTCTGCACTATTTCTAGTTTAATAATATCCTTTCTGTAATAGGTTGACAAGAACTATACACAGTATCCAAAATGTGGCCTTACCAATGTCTTGTGCAACTTCAGCAAGACGTCCTAACACCCGTATTCAATGTTCTGACTGATGAAACCAAGCATGCTGAATGCCTTCTTCACCACTTTGTCCACCTGAGACTCCACTTTCAAGGAACTATGAACCTGTACCCTGAGATCCTTTTGTTCTATAGCTTTCCATAACACCCTCCCATTAAATGAGTAAGTCCTGTTCTGGTTCGACCGACCAATTTGGATCACCTTGCATTCATCTAAATAAAACTCCATCTTCCATTCATCAGTCCACTAGCCCAATCCTTGATAACCTTCTTCACTGTCCACTATGCCACCAATCTTGGTGTCATCTGCAAACTTACTAACCACGCCTCCTAAATTCTCATCCAAATCATTAATATAAGTGACAAATAACAGTGGACCCAGCACTCATTAGGGTTAGGCTTAGGGTTAGGGTTATCTCTGCACTTGGACACTGAAAAAAAATAATAGAATAAGAATCTTACTTGTTTTTGACAAAGAGGGACATTCCCAAACTCTGGGTGGCAACAGCCAGAGGAGTCGCGGGACGAGATTCTCGGGTCGGGAGCTCCGAGGCAGCGATAACTATGGAACCTCGACTGAATGTTCATAGCTTTCCGCCACCTTCAGATTCTCGAGATTTATTTTAAACAATGGGCGTGGCCAAAATTGACGACGTTCGGGCCTGATGTCTTTCAGTTCCGCTCTGAGATCCAGTGTCCCAGAGCAGTCCAGCTCTGCAGTCTCCAGCTCCCCGTCATATCAACCATCAGCTCCGGGCAGCAGAGCGATGGGAATTCTTCTCGTTTTCAGCCTGTGTGTCTATTTACCCAGTGGGTACTGATCACACTAAACTATATTGTGTGGATTGAATATAAAGCTGCCCCAGTCCATCCCAATTACAGACACTGTCTGGGGTTTTAGCCCCGTTGTGTGGTTCAGCTCTGATGATCCTTTAAACTCTCTTGTGTTTAATTTCCAGGATCTTTCAGTCAGTCAGTGACACAGAGCCCGGCAGCGGTGACCAGGAAGGAATGTCAGTCCCTCACCATCACCTGTGTTTTCTATGGTGGATTCTACGCTCGTGCTTTGGAGAGGGCGGAATTCTTCAAACAAACACAGACCGGAACGGAGCGGGAGTGGATCTCCGGCGGAGGGAGATTTGTTGTGTCGGTGAATAAAGCAGAAAAGAAATTTTCGTTGGAAATTCGGGATGTGAGAGTTGAAGACACCGCCACCTATTTCTGTAAAGCTCATTACAAAGGAGACGGCACAGTGATGGGCCTCGGCTTCCCATCATACTAAAACTCTCACTGAAGATTTTCACATAAACAAATGAAAAAGCGGAGTTAATCTTCCCTGAAACCCGCACAGTTCCATCGCACACCGTCAATCCCACAGTCACGTTTATAATGAGGATTTGATTATTACCGTTAACATTCTGAGTGTTTTAAACAAGGAGTGTGTGCGGAAGCTGACATCTTTCCCGGGTTAGGTGTTGATGAATGAAGAATGGAAATGACTGATCCCAGTTACAAACCCAAACAAAAGATGGGATCATCGTCTCTCAGCTGGAACTGGGAACCGCAGTCCCCGCTGTTTAATTAATGTCCCTACATCTCACACAGTATCTGGGGTTTTGATGCTAAATTATAACACTGTGTAAATGGTTAGGAGAGTCACAGTGAAAAGAAGCTGAGCAAATACCTGTGCACAATTACAATATACATTCGCAGGGCCCAGAGAGAGAATTATGGATTGATGTTATTAGCGCTGCAATCTGGATTAATTACATTGCACTTTCCATCACTCACATCTTTCTTTGATATTTTTCTCAGTTAATATGAAGCGACTATCTCCTCCCTGGGGATATTTACTGAGAACGCGGGGCCTCAAAAAGAACAGTTTGAACCGACAGAGACTTCAAAACATTGAATAATATTTATTGATTTAAATCCCCCGAATAATTGGGAACTTCCAAATGACTGTGATGATTTCCCGTCAAGTTGAGTAGTCGGTAGTTCTTGTACGGGGAGACTGAGATCGGTATCACTGTGTACAAATGGTATGATGCCGATGGCTCAGGGACGGTGGTGACTGTCACAGCCGGTAAGTGACTCCAAACCCCGCCGTGTTACAAAATGTCTCGTTTAACGTTCACCGTCATTTTATTATCGTGATCTGTATCGTTTCAGTCCAATGGATACGGATAAGGATCTGTTTACAGATCCGTTACAGATTTTGATTTGGGAGCAGGACGTGATTTAGGAGTCGATCCAGGTCAGCCCTGGGGAAAGCGAGTGTGAGACCTGATGCAGAAGGCGGTCAGCGCTGTAGGGATAGTGGTGGTTGTGGGGATGGAAGTGGAGGGGTGGGGGGTGGATGGGCTGTGATGTGAGGGTTGACAGTATTTGGGTCATTATTAGTTTAACGGGCACATCGGGGTTAACATCCATATCAAGGGCTTTCACTATCCTGATAGTTTATAACAAATTATCGGCACTCTGGAATCCACCTTCGGTGTTAATTGTGACCGAGGGAGATCTGCCTGTCTCGAACAGCCCGGCACTGGGATCGCAGAGCTCTCTCCTGGGCAGTAGACTGAAGTCCCTGCCGTGTAATATGAAGAAGCTACCGGTTGAATGAGATCAGTGCCACCGCGGACAGTTCATTTAACCGCAGCAGTTCATCCAATAACTGTCCCGGGAGACAAATAGAATAAAAGAGACAACGGACTTCAGACATTAGAGACTCTGTTTAGTTCCAGATTGTATTTTTCAATAGAGAAATCAGTTACTGAAATTAGTGAAATTGTACCTGACATTCCTCTAAACATCCTCCATATAACCAATCACTTTCCTCATTTTCTACCGTCAAAAGAGGCATAATTTAAAATGAAACTAAATCCCCCACACACGAAAACACGTTTGTTTGAAATTAATATAACTGGAGTTTTACCCTTTTTATACTGAAATATTAAACTAAACTGACTTAAACCTATACTTTATTTCTAATGTCCAAAAACACTGAAGAGATTAGTTAAACTACCTTTGTTTCCTGACAGTTGTCATTTACAGAAGAAAATAAATACATCAATCCGAATCAATTCAAAAAGGGAGAGCCAGAATGTGGATCTCGCTGTCACATTGAATGTTTGGAGCAGAGGCGAGTGGTACATTTATGGGAAGACTCGAAAATACTGAAGGGAGAACAGAATAGACCGACAGAGTGAGCTGGATAGAAATGGCCAATTAGATTTCTGAAGGGTGAGGCTGGTCGGGTGTTTCTATGCAGACATCAGTGAGTTAGGCCGAATTGCCTGTTCTTCTGCCGTTTCTATACAATGTAAAATTTAGAGAAAATTCCGCCCAGAGACCGCAGAAGAGAATCAGTTAAAGAGCAAAAAAAGAATTGAACTTGTCAGAGAGCCAGAAGAGGCAGTTCCCAGTGAATAACTGTAAAACCACTGCAGAAACTGAACGGAATAAACCCAACTGACAACTGAGAGACTTTGGGAGAACTTTCCACGATTGCAACGAACCCAAACAGCGCAAAATAAATGTTGAAACCAAATAAAACTGACTGTAAATAGTTCTAAGTAAAGAGAAAAGGAGAAAAAATGTTCCTGATAGTTCGATAGCAGAAGAAAACCAAATAGATGAACAAACAGAGATTCCCGGGAGGTGTTAAACAGATATAAATGAATGACATTTGAGCACCGATGTTCAACATCATTCCATCCCCATTGGAGCTGATGGATCACAGTCATTCCCTGTTGGATCTTGCTGTGCGCTACGACGTAACGCAGCTGGGTTAGTCACTTGGAACGGATTGCCTCACTGGTAATAAAATGTTCCCTCGTGTTTGTCTCTTAGGAAGGGAAATAGAAAGTGAAATGTAACATACATCATTGAATCATAGAGTGCAAAAGGGTGACATTCGGCCCCTCGAGTAGATGCAGCCCTTTATAAGTGAAATCCAGTTCTTCCCCTTCGTCATGAATTTTCCCCATAACCCTGTTTTATTCCTGTTCCGGCGCTTGACTATTCCCGTGTGTTTGTCACTGTTGATTCAGCTCCCACCATCTATTCCGACATTGCATTCCAGACCGTTGGATCTTGTTGTGTAAAGAAAACCTCATTTTCCACTGGTTTACAATAATAATAACAGTGAATACAGTTCCATCAGATTTAAAGTGATAATAACACCGAATAAAACTGAGCTACTCCCGCAATTGACACATTCCCCTGGTAAACAGTGACTGAACCACAGAAGAAAACGCTGTTTCTTTTTTTATCCTCCAGATTCTAGTTCCCTGGTGTCGAAAAATCCGCCTCTCCAAACCTCTGCTGCTGGTGACACGGTTGCTTTAAGCTGTGAATATTCAGGTCTCTGTCAGTACACAGTACACTGGTACAGTCAGCCCCCAGGGCAGGCTCTGAAATACCTGCTTCAGACACACACTTCAGGAGAGGAGAATAAAGAAAATGCTGCCGGGGGGAGAATTTCTGCTTCTATCGATTCTGCCGAGAAAATCAGCTGGTTAAAGATCTCCAAACTGGAACTGAGCGATTCCGCTGTGTATTACTGTGCACTGAGTCAGAGCACAGCACAGTGATACAGAACATGGAGAGAGCTGTACAAAAACCTGGACATGGTGAGTATTACAGACACAGTGATACAGAACACAGAAAGAGCTGTACAAAAAAATGAACATGGTGAAAATCACAGACATAGTGATACAGAACACAGAGAGAGCTGTACAAAAACCTTAAAATGGTGAGGTCTGCAGTGAGTAAACTGTTAGAAGGTATTCTGAGAGACAGGATCTACAGGCATTTAGAGAGCACGGACTAATAAGGGAGAGTTACCATGGCTTTGTGAGTGGAAAATCATATCTCACGAAATTGATTGAATTTTTTGAAGGAGTAACCAAGATGGTAGATGAGGACAGTGCAGTGGATGTTGTCTACATGGACTTTAACATGGTACCACATGGTGCATTGCTGCATAAGGTTCAATCTCACGGGATCCACGGCGAAGTAGCCAATTGGATGCAAAATTGGCTTGATGAGAGAAGACAGGGGGTGGTTGGAAAGGGTTGTTTTTCAAACTGCAAAATAGTCCAGAGTGCATTTTTCTCACTCAGAGGCTGGTGAGTGTCTGGAAAGATCAGCCAGAGGTAGTAGTGGAGGCGGGGACAATTTTTACTTTTAAAAAGCATTTAGACACTTCCATGGGTAAGATGCGTATAGAGGGATATGGGCCAAATGCGGGCAATTGGGACTAGCTTAGTGGTAAAACCTGGATGGCATGGACAAGATGGGCCGAAGGGCCTTTTTTCAACGCTGTAAAGCTCCATGACTCGAGAGCATTAACACCCCAGTACCGCAGGAGGAAACTGTTACATTGGTATCAACTCATCCTGAATCATGCTGGAACCAACGTCTTGGCAAATCACATAGCGAGGGCTGCAGATATGGCATTTAACTGAATAATGGGGCAGGGGGAGACAAGGACCTGTTGCATGAAAAATTTTTAAAAATCGACGATGAAGGAGAAGGTTGGACTGCAGGTGAGCGAACATGAAGGCACAGAACATGTGAACATCATATTGCACCAAAATCGTGCAAGAATAGGGAAATTTGAAAACAGAACAAACTTCAGGGCTTTGTATCTTTGAATGCATGA
Source organism: Mustelus asterias (assembly GCF_964213995.1). Taxonomy (NCBI): domain Eukaryota; kingdom Metazoa; phylum Chordata; class Chondrichthyes; order Carcharhiniformes; family Triakidae; genus Mustelus; species Mustelus asterias. The sequence continues at coordinate 935,012 of NW_027590142.1, forward strand.
AACATTCTGAATAAAATTAATGAGTTAACAGCACAATTAGAGACAAATGGACATGACTTAGTAGTGATTTCTGAAGTGTGGTTGCAATGAAAACCAGATTTTGGAATTGAAGATCCAAGGGCGCTCAATACTTCAGACGGATAGACAGAAAGGAAAATGAGATGGTGGAATAATGTATATGTCCCCAAACAGTCGGTCTGTAGTTGGGCACAGGAGAAATAAGGAAATTTTGGGGGCTTGTGAGAAAGGTATTGCAATAATTATGGATTATTTTAATATGCATATACATTGGATTTAACAAATTGGCAAGGCTAGCCCCGAGGGAGAGTTCACTGAATGCATTAGGGATTGTTTGCTGCAACAATATGTTGTGGAACCAATTAGAGAGCATTCCAATCGTGGATTTCCACCCTCTGTGGTGGACAGGGCTCTTAGCCATGTCCGACTCATCTCCAGGGCTACTGCTCTCAGCCTCTCTCCTCCCTCCCAGGACCAGGATATTGTCCCCTTTGCCTTCGCTTTTCAGCTCATCAACCTCCTCATTAAAAGAATTATCGTCCGCCATGTTTGCCAACTCCAGCATGACGCCACCATTCAAGCTATCTTCCCGTCACTCTCCCTGTCAGTACTCCACAGGCACCGTTGCCTCCGGGACACCCGTGTCCACTTCTTCATCACACCTAACAACTCACCTATCGCCAATGGCAATCGTAGAAGATGCTGCGCCTGCCCCTTCACCTGCTCCCTCCTCGGCATCCCAGGGCCCAAACATTCTTTTCAGGTGAAGCAACGCTTCATATGCACTTCCTTTAATCTGGTCCATGGCATTCGCTGCTCCGATGCGATCTAATCTACATTGGAGAGTCAAATGCAGACTGGTTGAACGCTTTGCAGAATACCTATGGTCAATCTGCAAGCAGGACCCAGACCTTTCTGTCGCTTATCATTTGAACACACCATCCTGGTTGCCTCTCCACAGGTCATTTCTTTGTTTTGCAAAATTCCAGTGAAGCCCAATGGAAACTGGACGAACAGCATCGCATCTTCAGATGAGGCACTTTACAGACTTCTGGGACTGAACATTGAGTTCCACAAATTCAGAGCATGACCTTTCGCCTCCACCTCCACTCCCTTTCCATTTATATTATCTAATTTCTTCTTTTCATCATACTCGTCCATTTTTATTACTTTATTTTCTTATTTTTAGTTTTCAACTTCTGAAATCTCGTTTTCAACCCTGCTTCATCTCTCCCCCAAACCCATCCTCCCCATCCCAATAGGGACAACAGTTGCATTCACATACTCTGCAATCTCTGTTTTGCCATTTATCCATCGCAATCTCTTAATGGACACTCTCAGCACCATTCTCAGCCTTTATCATCACATTTACATTCACGTTGTTATTCTCTCTATGCCATTCGTTTCAAGTACATACCCCCGCCCCCCCCCCCCCCCCCCCCCCCCCCCCCCCGCCACCACCAGAAAACAAACCCACCCTCCCAGTACAAATCTTGTCTCGGTTTCCTTGTCTTCAGCTCTGAGGAAGGGTCATCCTGACTCTAAATGTTGGCTCGATTCTCTCTCCACAGATGCTACCAGACCTGCTGAGAGTTTTCAGCATTTTCTGTTTTTCTTTCAGATTCCTGCATTTGCAGTACTTTGCTATTATTATAGAGAGCAGAAGATTCCGGATTTGGTATTATGTAATGAGCAGGGATTAATTAATGATCTCATAGTTAAGCATCCTCGAGCGAAGAATGATCTTAGCATGATTTAATTCCAAATTCAGTGTGAGGACGAGAAACTCAAGTCCCACACTAGACTTCTAGTGTTAAACATAGGGATTTACGTAGGCATATGGACAGAATTGGCCCGATTGGACTGGGCAAGCAGACTGAAAGGTAAGACAGTTGATGATCAGTGGCAAATGCTGAAGGAGGCAAACAATTCCTCCCAGCTAAAATACATTGGTGAGACGAAGAAAGATTGTAAGAGGGGAAGAAACATCCATGGCTAAGCAAGGAAGTTAAAGATAGCATAAGGAGAATATCTAATGCATACTATATTGCAAGGGCCAGTGGCAGACTGGAAGATTGAGAAACTTTTAAAGATCAACAAATGGTTACTAAAAAGTGAGAAAAAGATCAATGTTAAATTGTGAAAGAAAACTCGCACAGCGTTAAAAGAACGTGTAGCAAAGGCATTTGTAAGGATCTAAAAGTGAGGAGTGGAGCTAAGGTGATTGCTGGACACTTGGAGTATTCCACTGGGGAGTTAACAGTGGGGAGAACAGAAAAGGTGGAAACGCTTAATCGATATTTTGCCTCAGTTTTCACGCTGGACAACACGAGTACCATCACAATAGTAACAGATAATGCAGAGGTAATAGAAAGGAAGGAATTTCGAACAATCACGATCAATAGGGAAAACGTGTTGATTGAACAATTGAGATTGAAGGTAGTCAAGTTCCCAGAGCCAGATGGCTAATATCTTATTGTCTTAAAGGAACTGGTAGTGGGGATAGTGGGTACATTGGTTATAATAATCCAAAATGTCCTGGATGCGTGAAATGTTCCCGTGGGTTGGAATAAATGATAATATAAAGCCGATATTCAAAAAGAGAGGGAGGCAGAAGGTATCAAACTAGACACCTACTAGTTTGAGATCTGTCTTTGGAAAATTGTTAGAATCCAATATTAAGATTGTAGTAACGGAACATTTAGAATGCCACAAGGCAATTCATTAGAGTCAGCATTGTTTTAAGAAGGGCAAATAATTTTGACTAATTTGCTAGAATTCTTCGAAGATGCACCAATTAAAGTGGACAATGGGGATCCTGTATGAAGATGGGAATGGGTTAATGAACTTTGTAACACTTAAACATTGAGACACGAGCTCTGTGATTTTGTGAGAAACACTGTAGAGCTCATGTTTACGTTAGGGCTCAGTGTTTTCATGTCTGTGGAATTTGTTTTCATGTATCCAAACCAGATAAGAGAGACAGCTGTCCTTGCTGTTCCCAGCTAATTGCGTATCAGGAATGTGGCTAAGCAGAATTAGCTAAGCAGACTCCATTTTATGTTCCTTTCTATTATATACCTTTGTTTAACACGGTGGAGCTGACATGTATACCTTCTGTCATCGTATAACAATAGATTCATATATATTCATTATATGCTGTTCATCCACACTATTTATACTGATATAAATTGCGACATAGGCACCTGTATCTTACTTAACCTGTTGGTGCAAACTTATAATCTTGTGTGATGGATAAACAACGCACAGGTGGCGACAAAACAGACATTCGCAGCCTTGAGGATGGCCACGGTTACACGGGAAAGACGGAACTGCCGAGACAGCAATAATCGTGGGAAGATGAGGACGTGACCAGGGGTGAAAATATATGTATAAATGTTTGCTCTTGACCTGAATTCAGTAAGAAGTCTGAGACCGTGTTAGGGAGACCTCTTCCACAATTGTGCAAATAAACCAATGTACTTTGACTCTAAAACTAGTCTCAGAGATATTATTTTACCTACAACAATTGGTGCCGAAACCCGGGATCTGATTACCGCTCCGGTCGAATGGCCACGACCGGGACACCGGAATAGATTACCGAACTTAATACAGTGGGTCAAAGTACAGTGGGTGATCATCTGTGATGAGAGATTGTCTGAACTAATGAAAGATGGCTGAACTGATCACATATGGACAAGGAGGCAATTGACTCTAACACCCAGCCTTAGATTGAATGTTAAGCGGTGAAATCTCCCACGCTGAGAGCAGGATTTGAAATGGGTGTTAGGGTCTAGAAAAAGGTTGCCTGAGGTGTGACGTTCAGACGTGAGTGAGAAAGAAACTGTCGGAGTGATCGCTGGAGTTGAAGGAAAAGCCTTCATGTGAAAGCCGGCTTAATAAAAGTATAGTATAAGTGGTGGTACGGAGGGATCTGATCACCCCTGACAGGTATCACCGAACTCGGATAAGAGCAACCTAGGAGGGGGAGAGTGTGAAAGGAGAATAGAAGACTCCAGGTGGTTAGTATAAACTTATCGATGTTATGGCGGGACAAGGACAATGGGGGGCCCCGGGGTCCCTGATAAACGAATATATGGCTAAGAGGGACAAAGTCATTAAACAGATGAACAAAGGGGGTGGGATTTAGACCACCGACTAGACCAACAACGAAAATGGTTGAAAAATGAAAAGAAAGACAGAAAGACGGAATAATTGAATAGGTCGCAGTCTTGGGTAAGAAATGGGCTGATGACAAAGCGAAAAGAGAATTAGAAAATAGAAACTAATGTTTAGAGGACCCCGGCTGGGGATCCTTGCCTCCCTATGGGCCGGTCGTAGAACCCACGGCACCAGTGGGAGACCCCGATGAGGAAGAGGTCCATGATCTCGGCCCATAACTCGGGGCGGGACATTACAGAGTCCCACTGCCCGATACAAACCCTTCACCCCAGGAGAAAGACAACATGTTTTGGCATCTCTGGGAAGGCTCCATTTACATTTGCAGGATATACACCAGTTGATACGGGCCGCTTGCCCACAGGATAAGTGGAGACTGAGTTACGGAGCGGGTAACGCACCAACCAATTGGTCCAGAATTACCCATATTAAACATTAAAGGGGTGAAGGAGCCTCCGAATTTGGGGAGCGACTCTTTCGAGTATACCATGAATGTTCGGGGATGCCCAAAACTGCCCGAACAGAGAGAGCCTTTTTACAAGCATTTAAAGATGGGCTGTCGCCAGCTCACCAAAAAATCCTTAAAATGGGAGTTCTCAATACCCAGACTTATGATGAATTAGTAGAATGGGCATCTGGAATTAGAGACGGACCAGATGAGAAACCATACCCAGAAATAAAAGAGGAAAATGTTAGTGCAAACAGTGGAGGAGCTAAACCAAAGGATGCGTGCTATAATTGTGGGAAACCGGGTCACTTTGCCAGAGTCTGTGGGGTTCCAAAGGGAGGTAGAAGGAAGGACCCTGCCGGCCAGTTTTGCAATAAGTTGGGGGGGGGTGATGCAGAGGGGCAATAAGGGGCCCCCGCAAGTTAGGGTAGGAAGGAAGGTAGAATCTACGTGTCTGCACTGGTAGGGGAGCCTCCAAATCCATCACTGACCTACCCTTACCCATAACGAATAAAATGATCTATGTGAAAGGAATTAACGGACAAAACACCCCTGCCTACTAAAGAGAAACAAGACAAAGAGGATAGGAGTATTCTTAATACATCAGTTAGCTGGACTAATTGAGCAAGATAAAGAAAAGATTAGAGAGTTAGAATCCAGAAGAAGGGAACAAGAGAAACAAAACCACGTATTAGAAGACAAGCAATGGAGAGGGGAAAGTGCTCCTCTATCTCCTAATGAGTCCATACAACAGGGACCAACCGCTCCTCCAGAGGAGTAGGAAGTGCTAGAACACAACTTAGTGCCAACACCCCGAAGGGGAACAGATGCGCAGCCAAAAGCAAATTATAAACCCTTCACCCAGTTTAAAACAGAGACTCAGAGGGAATGCTCCCACTTACTGGAGCAGAATTACCACAACAAAACAGTTAAGAGGGGGGAAGAATGCACGCAGAAGAGGGATCAATGTATGTGATAATGAGGGAAACCCTAAGACTTGGGTAATGTTGAAATGGGAATGTGAGAAGAATGAGAAGGACAAAAGAGATAGAGCAGAACAGGAAAGACTGCAAAGGAAAGATAAAAACCCGGAAGTATCTGGCTTGCCAATGTTGTTGCAAACTACCGATACAGATGAACAGGAGGGGGATTGGTGGAATCGACCCAGTGTAGATAATTACCAGAAATCTAAGGTAGCCGTCATTGCCCCGATTATAATAACGCGCCAGTGCCGCTGCAAAGACAGAAGGGACTCAAATCAGGTAAACTTGGTTCGCTTGAAGCATGATCGAACAAAGAGGGGAGTAAAGGGTCAAAAGGAAACAAGCTGTACGATTCTGTCTGGTACAGAGTGAGACAGAGAGGATGTAATTGTGCAATCGAGAGCCTCATGTGATGGAATAGTGTATAGCAGATCAAAGTGAATTGCTTCTCTGTGTGCGAGTTTAATAAATTATTTTCGGGGAAGTGTTAAAACTGTGAGAGATTAAAGTGATAAGATTTCTTGAATTTACTTCTGTTTTGAATTTAATTACAGTTTGGAAGACAGAAGAATAAAAGCGAATGTTAATCAACGTTCTGTATTGTCAAGTGTTTTACTTTCATCGCAGTTTCAGATGTTAAGTTTGAATGAATGTTGGAAGCTTCCATGTGTATCCATATTTAACAAAGTGGATGTTTTGTTGTTGTTTGCTTTAATGTTTTAATGTTAAGGAAGGAGTTAAACCTTGGAAGGACCATGTGCTCTTTCCTTTGACTTGAAGTTGAAATTATAAAAGAGTTAGTTGAGAGAAGAAAATAAGTAAATTTGTGGAGAAGTAGAAAAGCAGGAACAAAAGAATGAGGTGAATATATTGTCTATGCGTCAGTTTAAAGTATATCAAGTTCGTGAAATGAATCGTAGTTCTGATTACTCCAAGTTCCAGCGGGAGATTAATTGATTAAAACCTCAGTTGTCAATGCAGATAAAGATGTTGTCATTGAATATGTTTAATCTGCATTTGTTGCCAACCATTGAACACCATGATCTGTTGGAACTTGAGTTGCCAGTTAGTTCTAAATAACATTTGGACCAATATGAAATGCAAGGCTTGTATGATGTTGTTTCGTTAACATGCAACAAATTACATCATCTGACATTGACGATAGTTCTGGCTAGCCCATCCAGAGGAAAACCTGACTACAGTACTAACTTCTGGAGACCAATACCAATACAAATTGCCCAGTAAGAATACAGTATTAAGATCCACAGAATAAAGTGATTTACGAACGTCTGATAGTTTAGTATTCTGCAACTGGTTAAAATTATAAACTGCCTTTAGAATTTCATGTGCCATCTATTATTCAAGGTTTCCCAAATATAAAAACACTGCAGAGCTTAAAGACTAGCCAGTTAAAAATCAAACCAAAACATTTCTAATCAATTAACTATTGTTATTGTTATATGTATTGTGCCTGTTATTTTTCTAAAAATGCAGGGATTTTAATCTGGAACTCAGTTTAAAAATAGACAAGACATAAATTAAAAGGGTTTGGATATCACAGTTATGATATGTAAAGTGGCATGATATAACTGCCGCTCGATTATTATACAGTATAAGCACTGCCATGTAGACCCGAGAATAAAATCAAATCCTGAAAGGCCTTAACCAGTTTTATGGTATATATTGTGTATTGATAAAACATAATTCTGTAGGAGAAAAGGCGATTTATTCCAAGCTAAATGTTTGTGTTTTAGTGGTACTTTGTGAAGTACTATAATGCTTATGCGCAACCAAATTATCAAAATAAATCTAATGTAAGAATACATCACATAAAACTCAGAGCTGTATGGCATGTGATTTTAATGGAGAAAGCGATGTCTTTTGATAGGATTATATACAAATGAATGGATGTCCAGCTGCAGCCAGTGCAAAGTGTAATTTGATTCAAACTGAGCTTTCTATGGAAGGGGGACATGTAATTAAATGTATAATGCACGAGCTAAAGCCATACAGACATTGGGAAAAATGTGGACAAATGTATTGCCCACCATACTAACCACAAACGGGATAACCGGATTAACCCCTTATGAACTAATGACAGGACGGGTGATGCAATTACCAGAAAACATCGTAACAGGTGGGACTGATGTAGGTCCGCTCAAAGATAAAATCAGGAGATATGATTTGGAACTAAGCACCCAACTAAAAGGAATGTGCAAATTGGTAAAAGATAATCAGGAAATAAGAGACGCAGAGAGAGATCTTGAAATGCTCCCTGACGTCCCAACAGTGCGACGTCCTAGTGAAAACACTACCTGACAAACCAGGGTTTGCACCAAAATGGAATGGGCGATATGAAGTTATAATTAGTGGAGTCACCTGTGCCTCATAGACATAAGAGGGAAAGGTATATAAGAACATAAGAAATAGGAGCAGGAGTAGGCCATCTAGCCCCTCGAGCCTGCCCCCCCATTCAACAAGATCATGGCTGATCTGAAGCGAATCAGTTTCACTTACCCGCCTGCTCCCCATATCCCTTAATTCCCTTATCGATCAGAAATCTATCTACCCGTGATTTAAACTTATTCAACGAGGTAGCCTCCACCACTTCAGTGGGCAGAGAATTCCAGAGATTCACTATCCTCTGAGAGAAGAAGTTCCCCCTCAACTCTGTTCGGAACCGACCCCCACTTATTTTGAGGCTGTGCCCTCTCGTTCTGGATTCCCTTCCAAGTGGAAAGAATGTCTCTACCTCTACCCTATCCAGCCCCTTCATTATCTTATAGGTCTCTATAAGATCACCCCTCAGCCTTCTAAACTCCAACGAGTACAGACCCAATCTGTTCAATCTCTCCTCATAAGCTACACCCCTCATCTCCGGTATCAACCTGGTGAACCTTTTCTGCACTCCCTCCAAGGCCAATCTATCCTTTCCCAAATAAGGGGACCAAAACTGCACACATTACGCCAGTTGCGGCCTCACCAGTGCCTTGTATAGTGGCAGCAAGACCTCCCTGCTTTTATATTCTATCCCCCTCGCGATAAAGACCAACATTCCATTCGCCTTCTTGATCACCTGCTGCACCTGCAGACTGAGTTTTTGCGATTCGTGCACAAGGACCCCCAGGTCCCTCTGCACAGTAGCATGATGTAATTTTTCTCCATTTAAATAATATTCCAATTTACTATTATTTCTTCCAAAGTGGATAACCTCACATTTGCTGACGTTATATTCCATCTGCCAGATCCTCGCCCACTCGCTCAGCCTATCCAACTCTCTCTGCAGACTTACCGCTTTCCCATTCATCTTCGTGTCATCAGCAAACTTTGATACCCTACACTCAGTCCCCTCCTCCAGATCATCTATGTAAATGGTAAACAATTGAGGCCCCAGCACCGATCCCTGCGGCACGCCACTCGTCACCAACTGCCAACCAGAAAAGCACCCATTTATTCCAACTCTCTGCTTCCTGTTAGATAGCCAATCCCCAATCCAAGCCAACACATTACCCCCAACTCTGTGTACCCCAATCTTCTGCAGCAACCTTTTGTGAGGCACCTTATTGAATGCCTTCTGGAAATCAAAAAACACCACATCCACTGGTTCCCCTCTGTCAACCGCACGAGTCACATCTACATAAAAATCCAGTAAATTCGTCAAACACGACTTTCCCTTCATGAATCCATGCTGCGTCTGCTTGATTGAACCATTCTTATCCAGGTGCTCTGCTATTTCCTCTTTAATGATGGACTCCAGCATCTTCCCAACTACGGACGTCGAGCTAACCGGCTTGTAGTTACCCGCCTTTTGTCTACTTCCTTTTTTTAAACGGCGGCATAACAGTAGCTGTTTTCCGATCAGCCGGCACTACCCCAGAGTCCAGCGAATTTTGATAAATAACTACTAACGCATCTGCTATTACCTCAGCCATTTCTTTCAGTACCCTGGGATGCATTCCATCCGGGCCTGGGGACTTGTCTACCTTCAGTCCCATTAGTCTACCAAGCACTACCTCTTTAGTAGCAGTAATCGTATTAAGGACCTCAACTCCCACCATTAAGGACCTCACCTCCCTCTCGATCTCTAATATTCGGTAAACTATTTGTGTCTTACACCGTGAAGACCGACACAAAGAACTTATTTAAAGTCTCAGCCGTTTCCTCGTTTTCCATTATTAAATCCCCTCTCTCGTCCTCCAAGGTTCCAACATTCACTCTAGCCACTCTATTCCTTTTTATATATTTGTAAAAACTTTTACTGTCATTTTTTATATTTTGAGCTAGTTTAGTTTCATAATCTATCTTTCCTTTCTTCATCGCTTTCTTAGTCGTTCTTTGTTGTTTTTTTAAAGTTTTCCCAATCCACTAATTTGTTTTCATTTTAATACTCTCCTTTATTTCCTTCGTTATCCATGTCTAGTTATCCCTTTTCTTACAGTCCTTCTTTATCACCGGAATATATTTTTGCTGAGTACTTTAAAAAATCTCCTTAAAAATCCTCCACTGTTCCTCAGCTGTCCTACCTACCAGTCTGCTCGCCCAGTCTACATTAGCCAATTCCGCCCTCATCTTATCGTACTCCCCTCTGTTCAAGCAGAGGACACTGGTTTGGGACCCTACTTTCTCACCCTCCATCTGTATCAGAAATTCAACCATATTATGATCACTCAACCCAAGAGGATCCCTCGCCAGAAGATCCTTAATTCTACCTGTCTCATTACACAGTACCATGCCTAAGATAACTCGCTCTCTCGTAGGTTCTGTAACATGCTGTTCAATGAAACTATCCCGACAGCATTCTAAGAACTCTTCCTCAAGCACTCCATGTCCAATTTGAGTCGACCAATCAATATGCAGGTTCAAATCCCCCATGATTATTGCCATTCCGTTTTTGCACGCATCCATTATTTGCTTGTTTGTAGCCCTTCCCACCTCTAAGTTATTATTTGGGGGCCAATAGACCACGCCTACCAGTGTCTTTTCCCCTCTACTCTTCCTTATCTCCACCCACAACGATTCCACGTTTTGCTCCTTAGAGCCTATGTCGTCTCTCACTACCGTCCTGGTATTATCCTTTATTAAAGAGCTACCCCACCTCCTTTTTCTACCTCTCTATCCTTCCTAAATGTCTGATACCCGTGGATATTCAGCTCCCAGTCCCGGTCACCATGCAACCACGTTTCTGTGATGGCCACTAGATCATAGTCATTTGTATGGATTTGTGCCATCAAGTCATTTACTTTGTTTCGAATGCTTCGTGCATTCAGGCAAAGTGTCTTTATGCCAGTCTTTATCTGGACCCGGTTGGTTGAAACGCTACTAACATCTCCCGAGCCCTCTACTCCTTTAACTAGTTGAATGTCCTCAACATTAACCTGCACTTGTACTCTCTCCTTTACCTTCGATTTTGTAATTCCCCTTACCCCTGCACCCTCCCCCCGATTTAATAGTTTAAATATGGAAACATTAAACTCTGCTGAAAGAATATGCTGAAACTAATTGGGAAAATATGTGATATACTCCCATTGCAGGAATGTACAGACAACGACTGACCTCCAAGCAAGCTGAACGGGTTCGCGGGAAGTTGTATAACGGTCGCGCGGGTTATTAGTAAGAGATAAGATGCTTTTCACGCTGCTTCTCACGACCCTGGCCCTGTCAACAATCGCGGGAAAGTATAGATGGAATTATGAGGATTTAGGGGTAAAGCACAGTGATCATCTCTGTAATGATGACTCTGTCTATTGTATGAACACCTTTGTGTATATGTCTTATCTGTATGCATCACAATCGAATCTGAGCAAGTGCTGGGTCTGTTCACACATTCCCATGCACGGAAGAAAGGGAGGAATTCCTTTATTCCCTATCCCTTTATCAGCTCTGGAAATAAAGAATGTATTTTAAATCAGAATGGAACCCAGGAATGGAAAAGGAAACTACATTTAAAACCCCATCGGGTACCACCATGCAGGACACGTTTAATATCAGCAACAGTGATGTTGTTTTCGGGCTAGGGGGCGGAGGGTGCACTTTATCGACCTTTAAGAAATATTACCAACCCAGCTACGACAGATCAGGATCTCCACCCTACTTCGTTGTGAAAAATCAACAAAGGGGATCTACCTGCCTGACAAGAAATGGAACGATACCTGCTGGCCGTCGCTACTGTATACAAGAGACTGATATCACGAATGACACTTGGGCCATGGTACAGGTCACAATCCAGTGCCCCACAGCCACCGTCCCGGTTAGTCTCTCCTCCGCTTATGTGAGCAGGATGACTGCATATAATGGTACCTATTTTGTCTGTGGAACCAATGCCTATCCATGGCTTCCCTGGAATTGGGCAGGATCATGCTACTTGGCATATGTGGTGCCTCATATTCACCATTACACTGACTTACGGGACCACCCCGAGATACACCTGCTTAGGGCTAAGCGAGCCATTAGTGAGACAGAACGGTTCTTCATGATAGCCTACCCACTTTATGGGACAGAAAAGGCTGCACAGGAACTGATACGGATGGCCTCGACCCCAGAGAGAATTGCAAATGAGACTAAAGATGGGTTCGAGGAGGTGAGCACGGCCATCTCTGAAATATCAGCAGAGGTCGTAGCTATTCGGACTGTGGCGTTACAGAACCGATTGGCACTCGATTATGTGCTCGCCTCCCAAGGAGGAACATGTGCTATAGTTGGCTCCGAATGCTGTACGTATGTTCCCGATGCTTCGGAGAATATAACTCGCTTGGCAGATCACATTAAACGTGTGGCGAAAACAATGCAGGATGAGGGGAACCAATATCACAATTATAACCCTCCGGGATGGCTGGGGCAATGGTTTGGGTCGTGGTGTGCATAGCTGATGCATGGATTGATTGTATTAATTGTAATTGTAATTACCGGCTATGTTTGTATGGCATTGTTGAACACCTGTTGCAAAATAGGAACAGCACGGATTATGCCGGGCACAAGTGTACAGGCAGAGGGGGCAGACCACCTGACAAAGGAGGTAGGCCCATTCGCTGGTAACATATGGTTCTGAATTGGTCATGGGGCCATGTTTGGACCATGTTGTCCGACCAACAGGGGAGAGTGAATACGGGAATGGGTTAATGAACTTTGTAACACTGAAGCATTGAGACACGAACTCTGCAATGTTGTGAGAAATACTGTGGAGCTAATGTTTACGTTAGGGCTCGGTGTTTTCATTTCTGTGGAACTTGTTTTCATGTATCCAAACCAGATAATTGAGACAGCTGTCCTTGCTGTTCCCAGCTAATTGCGTATCAGGAATGTGGCTTAGCAGAATTAGCTAAGCAGACTCCATTTTATGTTCCTTTCTATTATGTACCTTTGTTTAACACGGTGGAGCTGACATGTATTCCTTCTGTCATTGTATCACAATAGATTCATATGTATTGATTATATGCTATTCATCTATCCTATTTATACTGATATAAATTGCTATATACGCTCCTGTATCTTAGTTACCTTGTTTATGCAAACTTATAGTCTTGTGTGATGAATAAACAACGCACAGGTGGCGACAAAACAGACACTCGCAGCCTTGAGGATGGCCACGGTTACACGGGAAAGACGGAACTTGCCGAGACAGCAATAATCGTGGGAAGATGAGGACGTGACCAGGGGTGAAAATATATGTACAAATGTTTGCTCTTGACCTGTATTCAGTTAGAAGTCTGAGACCGTGTTCGGGAGACCTCTTCCACAATTGTGTGCAAATAACCCACTGTACGTTGACTCTACGACAAGTCTCAGAGGTATTATTTTACCTACAACACTGTAGATGTGAGCTAACTTTACTTTCAGAGGACGTTTGTTGAGGTACCGCGCCTTGAAATGAAAGAGTGTGTCTGTGTGTGTGTGTGTCTGTTTGCTTGAAATAAAGAGAGGGTCCAACAGAGGGAGATGGCTGGAAGTGGGAGACTCTGTCTGTGTCTGTGCATGTATGCTTGTGTTTGAGTATGACTCTCTTCTTGCGAATCTCGCCTTTTCTCTGCAAGTTACCTTCTGCACCATGTGGCTATTTAATGATCGCAGCCTTGTTTCTGCAGTGTCCTTCTGAAAAGATTTCAGAAGTAACTACTATCCTCCAAAGCAAAGCAGGAAATTGCTGATGGAGAATTTCTTATTTCTTCCATCAGGTGGCAGGAAAGCCTACTAAATGTCCACCCCCACCTCTTGGTCTCACTGTTTCACTGTCCTCGATCACACTGTTATCTCTCAATGTCAATGCCTGTATCAATGTGCTCCGTCTCACTTTCATTACAGTCGACACCGTGACAACCCAGTCTCAGTCGGTGCTCCTAATTCCAGCTTCTTAATTGATTCATTCAGTAGCTTTTTCAATTATTGTTGCCTTCTCCATTGACTCCACTCTTGTTAGCTATGTTTTGGTAACACCTCGTGTACAAACAAGCTGGATTTATTGTTCCTATTTCGGTGGAAGCCTAATAACTGCACTTCCTCTTCGGTTCTGCTCCTCACTATAAAGAAGCAAGTCAAGATATATTGCACTATTCTAACCATTGCAAATACAATTTGCAGATGGATCACCCACGAGAGTTAAATGTTTTCATTCTAGCAGCAATCATCTCAGGTGAGTAACACTTCAGATTCGCATTGATTACCTCGCAATAAAAACTTTTATTCTTCCACATTTAATGTTGCTTTTTGGAGAAAAACTAGAGCAATATTCGCAGTTGTTGAATTGGCGGCATTTTGACATAATGTTTAGCATTGCTGCCTCACAGCGCCAGGGACCCGGATTCGATTACCGGCTTGGGTCACTGTGCAGAGTCTGCATGTTTCTCCCATGTCTACATGAGTTTCTTCTGGGTGCTCTGGTTTCCTCCTGCAGTCCGAAAGATGTGCTGATTAGGTGCACTGGCCGTGCTGATCTCTCCCTCAATGTAACCGAACAGGCGCTGGAGTGTGGCGACTCGGGGATTTTTACAGTAACTTAATTGCAGTGTTAATATAAGCCTTGTGACACTGATAAATCAACTTAACTGAATTATTCTCATTGATTTCCTTTCAGGAAATTATTTTACATTCTTATATTTAATGTTGATCTTACGAGACAAGTGCACAACAATATTATTGGCGACTGATTTTTTTTAATGATTGGAATTTTACAAATAGTTGTTTAAAAGCTTCAGCAGTGAGAAAAGGCAAACCTATCATAGATTTGAACAATTCACCAAACACATATTCGACATGCCTTCCAGACCCAAAACATCCAGCACTTGGAAGGAAATTTGCTGCTGATGGACACGAAAAGCATCGCCCGCAGTATTCCCTCCGATCCACACACATCCATGAAGCTAGAATCACCTTTCTATGACTGTCGCTGTGTTAAAACCATTGGGGACATCACCTTCCCTCTGAAAGTACTGTTGAGTGTACCTTGTGCATCTGCACACGCAGCACTCCAGGAAAACAGTTCCACACTCTCTTCTCAAGGGCGGCAAATTAGCATGGGCAGAAATCCTGGCTCAGTCTCGCGACTCTCATATCCCAGGACAGAATAAATCACAGAGTCGTTAGTGTGGGATTTAGGCGAAGCCTTTTTATTTCCTTAAGTGAATGGTGAGAACGTGGAACTGTTGAACATGGAATATGTGACGTGAACGGTGTTTATGTATTTCAGGGGGCTATCGGGTGGAGAGAAAGAGTAATAGGCGGCTCATCTCATAGTGTGGGAAGAAGTGGGGTTGGGGTGAAGAAACGCCAGCAAAAGCCCATGGGCCGAATGGCCTGCTACTGCGTTAACAAATTTGAAATGATTCCATCTAATTAAAAACATGGCCTGTTATCAACTCAAATTCTATCCCACGCCTCATTAGGTTTTGGATACATGTTGCAGATATTGACCTAGCCAGATCTTAAATCTCCAAGTCTCTGGCCAGGCGGCACACCAAGAGGCTGGAGACGCATCACCCTGCGCCTGCAGCACCGCCCTCCAGCTCAGCTTCGTGCAATGGTACTGATGCACTCACAGGGCAAAATCGCGACTGCTGGCTACCTCCAAGGGCAGCACGATGCCTACAGGCGGAACTGGGGCCGCCCTCCATTGGGCCCACGATCCTCCCCCTCCCCCGCGCCTCCCCAGTTTCAAATCGACATAGTGCCTGGAACCTCCACTTAATTCTAATTTTCTCTACCCTTCAGGTAGCCTGGCTGCATCCGCAGTCATACACCAGCCAGAGGCAGAAGTGATGGTCCAGCAGGGAGCCACCACGACAATCACCTGCTCCTACACAGAGGTGGAGAGGGCTTGCTTGGTCTGGTACCGGGAACCTCTCCACCCAGCCATGGGAGGGAGTCCCGAGTATATTCTCGTCCGCTGCACCGACGGTTTCAGCGACAGCGCCACATTTTCCAGGCGTCGCTTTTCCTCCTCCCTGAGCAAAACTTACAGAAGCATCAGTCTGACAGTTGCACCCGTGACAGCTGAGGACTCCAGGAAATACTTCTGCGTCTTAAACACACACATTGGCACATTCCGGGCAGCAGTCTCTGCATAAACTGCAGGTTCCTCTCCCAGGCAATGGAAGGTCTCGGCATGATGTGTAGTCCCATTGTCCAATGTCGGTGTTGTAGAATTGCAGCATCAACACAGGGATAGACAGGCAAACAGATGTGAATTAGATTCTTAGACACATCAGCTGATTCAGTAACACATAAAACAGATATATGGTCACTGGACAGCTAACAAGATAGATTGATAGACACAGGAACTGATGCATTAACACACAAGGCAGAAATATGGTCACCGGACAGTTAGATAGATGTATAGACACACGAACGGATGAATTAACAGAAAACAAATAAATGGTCACTCGATAGTTAAATGGATAGATTCATAGACAGAGCTAGACTAACATACAAAACATATACACGGACACTAAGACGTTAGATAGTTTGGAGCCACATCAACTGCTGGACGAGCAGGCAAAATGGATACATGGTGACTAGCTTACTTGAAACTAACTTACAGGTGATGAACATACAAATAAGCAGGAAGGCACAGTGTGATCAGCTCTGAACAACAGATGGATACACGCAGACTTTTAGACATGATGAGAGACTACGAAGGATGTGATTACACTAGAGAGGGTGCAGAGGAGACTCACCAGGATGTTTCCTGGGCGAGATCGTATGAGCTATGAAGGGAGGCTGGTTAGGCTGGGGTTGTTTTCCTTAAAGCAGAGATGTGGGGGGGGGGGGGGGGGAGGGGGGGACCTGATTGAGGTCTACAGAATTACGAGGGATATAGATATTGTGACTAGGAAGGGACATTTCCCCTTAGTAGAGAGGTCAATAACGAGGTGACATAAATTGAAGGTAGGGGGCAGCAGATTTAGTGGTGATTTGGGGTCAAAGCACTTTCATCCAATGGGTGGTGGGAATCTGGTACTGACTGCCTGATGAGACGGCGACCCCTCACAACATTTAAGCAGCATTCAGGTGAACACTCGACACGCCGTAGCATGCAAGTCTACGGACCAAGTGCTGGGAAATTCGACTAGAATAGCTGGGTGTTTGGTGATCCTCAACCACAGTTCTTGCGTGCAGATTGGAATGTCGCCTTTCGTATCCAGTGGACAGCGGCCAGTGGCAATGTCGGCCAAGGATTTGCGTCGCCTTGACTTTCCCCAGTACAATGCCCATGGATTGAAAACAGGATTCTGTGTGTGTGTGTGTGTGTGTGTGCCTGTGTGTGTTAGGATGTGTCTGTGTGCGCGGCGCAGTGAGTTCTGTCAATTACTTGTCACTATCATCATGACCATTGACATTGTAATTGATGCCGCTTCCCGCTGCTGCTGTGGATAAATTTAAATCCAAGCTAAGCACAGCTGCTGATCGTTCCGCACAGTTGGATATGAGGCACCTCAGTGACCCTTTTTTCAATGTGGATTGTAACACAAACAGGTTATTTACCAGGCTTGGGTAGGATTGGATTAATCAACGTTGTGTCAGTCCATCGGCCATCTCGGCCTCTGCACACAGTACAGCTGGAACCAATGTGTGTGAGGTCCTCAGCACAAGGACAAGAGTCATTTTGTTTTCACGAAGACTATTGCACTTATTCCCTTAGCATATTGCTGGCGTGATCCGACTGAGTGCCACTATTGCTAAGGGTAAGGGGCGAATCTCGAGGTGCTAGAGACAGGAATCAAATTTGCTGCATAAATGAACATTTGTAACATTGAAATGATTCAAGCCTTGGCACTTGCTGCTAATAGAGAAGGCACCATTATTAATGGTTCTAAAGATTGTTATTTATTGCAAGTTCTGGTATTGTTCTTGCAAGAATACTATTGTTGTTGCAAAGGGACATTGGTGTCCTCCCACACCAGTTACTGAAAGCAAGAATGCAGCGTCAGCAAGTAGTTAGAAAGGCATATGCTATGTTGGCCTTCATTGCAAGGATGTATTCATACAGCTGTATCGGGCCTTGGAGAAACCATACCTGGAGTATTGCATGCAGTTTGGTCTCCTTATCTAATAAAGGATATACATACCATAGAGGGATTGCAGCAATGGTTGACCAGACTGGTTCCTGGGAGAGAACGATTGTCATATGAGGAAGTGATTGAGTCTACTGGGCCAATGTTCACTGAAATTTAGATGAATGAAAGGGCATCTCACGGAAACGTATAAAAGTCTAAAAGAGCTGGACAGCCAGATGCAGGGATGTTGTATTCCCTCTGAAACGATTATTAATAACCCACAAGTGCATAGAACCAATGATCGTGTCTTCAACACACACACACACATCTGTGACACAGATTGGTGAGTAAAGGATCTTTTCAGTCTGCGATATTCGATGGTGATTCCTGCCCTTTTATGCAAACTTTACAACATGCATGAAATCCATTCCATTTCTCCTCCTTTTCTTGGCCATAGCCAACAATGTTAATCAGTCTATTGGAGGATTCCATATGCAGAGTGGGTTGACAATTCTCCCAATGCCTCGTGTGTGCGTGTGTGTTTGTGTTTTCCACTGTGCCTCAACTCAGTGGTGTTAAACCGGCAGGAGTCATCATAGAATCCCTACAGTGCAGAAGTCTGCACCCAGATCCACAACCCGCCCTTTCCCCTAACTTCGCCAATCAAACAATCTAAACGTCTTGGGACACTAAGGAGTAATTGAGCATGGCCAATCCACCAAAACTTCAGACATGTTTGGACTATGGGAGGGAACCGGAGCACCGAGAGGAAACTCACACACACACGGGGAGACCGTGCAAACTCCATATAGTCAGCCAAGGCTGGAATCGAAACCTGTTCTGTCGTGTAATGCGGCAGCAGTGTCAACCAATGTGCTACCGTGTCGCCCTTCACCATGACTGATGTCTCTCTAACTTTAACAGATGTCAAGTTGGAAGTATCGCTGACGCAGTCAGAGGCAGAGATGGGGCTCCCAGGGTAGTTCCTGCCCCTAGCCTCCAAAACCAGTTGCTTCGACCTCAGTGGCCAGTGGCCATATTAGAACCAGAAGAGTACCGGGAAGAGGCAGGACCAGCTAAATATCCAACAGTGAGGAGTCTGAAGGAAGAGTCACTGCTTCCAATGACCTTACACACAATATATTTGCTTTCGATGTCAGGAGGGTGACGATGGAGGACACCCTGCTTATGTCAGTGCACAGCTAACACAGTGAGGCTAAAGCAACATGAAATCGGTCACCTAGTGAAACAATATTCCAAATGGTAATGTTAACGGGAACATCAGGAATAGGGTTCAATTCATCGTGAGTAACAGTGAGTCTGTGCAGACTTAATTAACAATGAAGATTTGTTGACGCCCATTCTGTATTAAGGTGGGTGTCATCATGTGATGACAGCGTCTTCCATTCCAGGCAGCCAATAGTCGTTGTCTTGTCAAGGCCTTCCCCCTCCCATTGCACAAATCCTTGTGACTGACGATCAGAATCTAACGATCAGCTTAGTACTTTGTTCAGTGAGTGACTGGGGGTTCTGTCGGGGTGTCTAATTTAACACAGGCTCCATGAGCATGATGCTAGCGATATTTCTCTGTGTGTTCCTTGTCATCTTATCTTGTGAGTAGTTGGATATTATCAGAAAATTTGCACAGTTTCTGTTGGACATCAATCATTCCCTGTGGAATGACACAAACTGGATTCACCTCACCATAATTATTGTTTCTTCCCTTTAGCAGGCGTCCAGTCGGATGTGGTGTTGACCCAGCCAGAGGCAGAAACGGGGGTAGTAGGGCAATCCCTGACCCTAACCTGTAAAACCAGCGGATTTGATCTTGGGAGCTACACCATGCTCTGGTACCGGCACAGTCCTGAGACGGGACTGGGATGGCTGCTTTGGTACAATAATGAAAATAGAAACGATTACAATCAGCAGCTTGGTGGACGATTCATTGCATCCAAGGACCTTTCCAACAACGTATTCGATCTCTCTGTCAGCACGTTAACAATAGCAGACAGCGCGACGTATTACTGTGCACAGCAGCACACTGATATAGATCACATCCAGACTTGTACAAAAACCCACAAGAGGAATTGCAGCCATTTCCCTGCTTTTCTTTCCATTCATGGGATGCCCATCCTTAATTTTCCATGAATTGAATGGTTTCTTAGGTCATTTCAAATGGTGCTTGAGAGTCAACCGCATTGTTGCGTGGATATGCCGTCACATGTAAGCAAGATCAAGTAAGGAAGGCAGATTTCCTTCCATAAAACGACATTCGTGAATCAGATTATTCTTCACGACAATCGACAATGGTTTCATGGTCATCATTAGATTTTTGCTTTCAGATTTTTATTGAATTCAAATTTCAGCATCTGCCTTTGTGGGATTCAAGCCCCATTTGCACAGTAATTATTCCATTGCTCTGTGGTTCTTATGTGGAACTTGCTACCACAGGGAGTAACTAAGGCAAATCGCACAGATGCATTTAAGGCGAATCTAGTTAAGCATACGAGGGAGAAGGAAACCTAAAAATATATTGATCGGATTGGATGAAGAGCATTGGAGGAAAGGCCATCCGCGGCAATAATATCAGTATGTTGGAACGACCGAAAGACCAGCGTCTGTGTGTCGATTCTATGAGTCGATGTTTCTGTTGCATTGATGAGTGCGTTCTGTTCACTGTGCCACCAGAGAGCATTGGGAGAGCAATGACAATGAGAGCATTGACAAATACATAGATTAGCTACCGTTTTTTCTTCCACTATTGAGCAAAGGTATACACGCGAGACGAATGAAACAACCGAGAAGCGCGACTGACCCTTCCTGTTCCAGTCTGACAGAATTACACAGAGCTGTTGGTGAAGGACACTCACGCGGAGTTCAGGCCAGATAGCTGATCATTGAATGTGGATGCACCCTGTGAATCTTGACCAGGACCAGAATAGACGAAAGAAAAGCAAGTTTCTCCTGAAACTGAGAAATTCGAAAGGTTATTCCTTACTGCTAAACATGCGGATTATGTATTGAAACGTTTCTGATTGTCAGACGCAATGTGACAATGTGTGCTCTTCACTAATACTAAGTAACTGAAAGCAGCAGATTATTTCGATGGCTATTGAGATAATCATTGTCGCAGTGTGAACTTACGTTCGCTCACAATAGTGGGTCCATGCGCATCCTTTTAGCCACATGCTTAATGTTAATTTCACATGGCGCATATTTCATGCACGGTTGTTTCAAACATAAAAACTGCGCAAATACCTGCTCACAAAGCTGTTTTGATTTGCCCAGGATGGAACAATACAACAAAACTTGCAAACATTGCTTCCTTCATACCATCAAATGGTTAGAAGTGGGGATCTCTGCTTATGACTGCACAATGCTTAGCATCATTCGCAACTCCTCAGATGCCGACGCACTCTATGTCCAAATGCAACAAGACCTGGACAATATCCAGGCTTGAGCTGGCAGGTCACAACAAAACATTTAAGCTGCACAAGTGCCAGGCAATGACCATCTCCAACAAGAAAGAGTCGAACAGTCGCCCTTAAAAATTCAACCGCATTACCATTACTGAATCTCATTCAACATTCCCCTCCAAGCTTCTCACCATCCTGGCTTGGAAATGTATCACCATTCCTTCATTGTGGCTGAGTCAAAATCATGGGACTCCCTCCCTCGCATCACGGTGGGTGTAATTACACCACATGGACTGCAATGGTTCAAGTTGGTACTTCACCGCCACCTTGGACAATAAATGCTTCGCGACCCAGTAACACGCACAAACCTATAAATAAACAATAAAAAGTTGGAACATGAAATTCTTTGCAAACGAATCTCTCATACCCTCCACCTTATCTCAGATTTTGTACTTTATTTTCTTCCCGCTTTGCCCATTCAGTTGCTCAAAGCCTATTAGATTTCTAACTCTCCTGATGCAAGGTCACAGTCAAAAACTGGGAACTCTCTTTCTATCTCCAAACTGTTGTCTGACCTGCTAAATATTCCCAATATTTTCTGCTTCGATTTCAGATTTGGTCGTGCACACCAGATTCATAGAATCACTAAAGTGCAGAAGCAGTTATGAGGCCCATGAAATCTGTATCGACTCTCTCACAGACTATCCCTTGCCATCCCATGCAACCCAACGCATTTCCAACGCAGGTTGTAGCGAAAGGTCAACTTAATATGAGTTAGGTCCATTCAAAGGTCTGACAGCAGCAAGGAAGAAGCTGCTTTTGAGACGGTTGATACGTAACCTCAGACTTTTGCATCTCTTCTCGACGGAAGAAGGTGGAAGAGAATATGCCCTGGGTGCGTGTGGTCCTTGATCATGCTGGCTGCTTTGCCGAGGCAGTGGGAAGTGTAGACAGAGTCAAAGGATGGGAGGCTGGTTCGCGTGATGAACTGGGCTTCGTTTACGATCGTTTGTAGTTTCTTGTGATCTTGGACAGAGCAGGAGCAAGCCGTGATAGAGCCAGAAAGGATACTTTCTATGGTGCACCTCTAAAGGTTGGTAAGAGTCGCAGCGGACATGCCGAATGTCCTTAGCCTCTTGAGAAAGTGAAGGCGTTGGTGGGCTTTTTTTAACTGCAGCCTCGGCGTGGAGAGATAAGACGGGTTGTTGGTGATCCGGACACCGAGAAACCTGAAGCTCTTGAGTATTTCCACTTCATCCCGTTGATGTAGACAAGGGCGTGTCTTCCATCACGCTTCCTGAAGTCGATGACTAGGTCATTTGTTTTGTTGACACTGAGGGAGAGATTATTAGCATCGCATCAATTCACCAAATTCTCTCTATCTTTCCTGTGCTCTGTCTAATCATTGTCTGAGATCCGCCCTACTACAGTGGCGTCTCAGCAAAGTTGCAAATCGAGCTTGAGGGGAATTTGGCCACAGAATCTTAGGTGTATGAGGAGTAAAGTAAGGGGCTGAGGACACAGACTCGTGTCGAGAATAATGAACACCTTGAATATATTCCATTCTCAACGAAAGTCATCACTCAGGAAACATCCAACACCCATCCATGTCTCACCCTTCAGAGCAAAGCTATGTAAGAATAACATCCTGCAATTATGTGTGGAGTCTTGAGAAACTGAGCTGACACAGAATATTCGCCATCCAAATTCGTATTTATATGGAATACCCAAGGAGAGATAATTGCATTGGCAGGAAGGCAGGTGTCAAAATCACGCAGATTTAAATGATTTGCACTCGTTTCTGGTTGTTCAGGAGCCAAATAGTTAGAGTGGGGGAGCCGGTTCGTTAGTGATTTTCAAAGGGGAGTACGTTCAGTATTTACAATGTCAACATTGTAAATATTATGTGTTAATTGCAGGGAGGTGGAAACATGTCGAAAAGGGGTTGAGTGATGGAATCTTCCATCCTGGTAGAACAGAAGGTTTATAGGAAGAACATCACTTAGGACTTCATCTCCATTTCTGATCTCATCCTGACCTAACAACATGTGTCCGCTCATTGATGGTTGTGGGTTTTCAATACTGGGATATGGGCAGTTGATAGCCCACTGGTATTGACACTAGATTAGCGACTCAAGGACCCAGGTTACTAAGTCGGGCGGGTACCCAAGTTCAAATCCGAACAAGGCAGATGATGAAATTTGAAGTAAATAAAAAAACCATTGAGACCATTGTCGATTGTTGTCAAAACCCATCTTGTTTACTAATGCCCTTTTAGGGAAGGAAATGTGCCTAAATGTGACTCCAGAAACACAGCAATATGGTTGACTCTTAAAGGTTTCTGGTCAATGGTTGCCCCCAGGATTTTCCAGCTATGAAAGAAGCATTTCGATGACCACCTGACACGCATTATATACAAGGTTATGGACCAAGAGCTGGAAGATGTGATTGGAATGGTTACATGTTTGATGGCTAGCACAGACAAGATGGGCCGAAGGTCTGTAGAAGTTTATGACTCTTTGACTAACTCGACAGCTCCCCTTTCAAATCAGCCACGGGACATTAAACGCCCAACAGACAAGGCAGATTATTTGATACCTCATCTAAACATTGATGAGTGATATTGCAGAACTTCCTCAACACAAACAGAAAATGCTAGAAAATCTCACAGCTCTGACAGCATCTGTGGGGAGCGAATAGTGCACACGTTTCGAGTCTAGATGACCTTTCGCTAGCTCTGACGAAGGGTTCTCTAGGCTCGAAGCAAAAACAGAAAATTCTGGAAAATCCCAGCATCTGTGGAGAGAAAATTGAGTCAAGGTTTTGAGGCTGGATAACAGAACCAAGCTTACCTGATCTGACTCCAGATGCACAGCAATGGCTTGCCATCTGGAATGATCTAACAATTGTCCGGTTTCTCCTACAGTCCGAAAGACGTGCTGGTTAGGTGCCTTGACCATGCTAAATTGTCCCTCAGTGTACCCGAACAGGTGCCAGAGTGTGGCGACGGGGGGATTGTCACAGTAACTTCACTGCAGTGTTAATGTAAGCCCAGCTGTTGCACTAATTAATAAACTTTAAACAATCCATTCAATTCAGGGCAATTAGGGATGTGAGCGAAGTCCTCACCCCTTGAGATGATAAATAAAACCAAAACCGATTCACCTACTTCTCATCAAATCCTTCGATGGATGCCCTTCTCAACGTCTCTGGAATCGTCTCCAACCTGTGTTCTTTTTCAATCTGTTGTTTCTATAGTTTTTGCCTTTTGAAAGTGCCCCTAATTCTTTTCGCCCCTCAATCCGCAACTGTGCCTTCAATTGCCTTCTTCCTGAGCTGGGGAATTCTCGAGGTTAATTCCTCACCTTCCCGCCTGCCCGCCCCCCCTCCCCCAATCCCCCCTCCCTCATCCCCGCCCACTTTTCCACCTCAGCTTCCTTACCTCCGTTCTTTTAACAATTTTCCTGAAAAATTACCCCAACCGCAGAACATCCTGCTGGTTATCTAACCCCTACAGGTGTGCTGTGCCAAATATTTTTAGCCAGTGCTCATGTGAAATCACATGGACGGTTTTAATCGGGTGCGTTGCTTCATGGGAGTGGAATTGATAGTTGCATCAATCAGCGACATTCTGCTGTCGCAGCTGAGATGATACATGCGACAGCAGTAGCAGCAACAGCTGCTGAAGAGTTTTTGTGCTGGCATGTATCACTGTGGGGATATCGTGGGACCACAGTAGTTGAATCTCCCTTCACGCCCGTGCAATAACCTCACAGCCCACAGGAGAACACCAAACTCTCTCAACAGCACACTCCCAGCACCACAATGGATCTTGTTATGGAATCAACGGGTGTGTAACGTATGGAGAGACTGCAAAGCTCATCTTCGGCAATGGAACCAGGCTGATTGTGGAACCCAGTAAGTAACTAATCCTGGATAATGATCACTCAACATATTATTTTCTCCCTATCACTTCATTGAGACAGACAGTCGCTGTGTTATTTCAATTATCACTTGTTCTATAGACCGGGTGAGGAACTCTCATTGGGAATCCAAAGAGCAGCTTCAATGGACATTGAGATGGAGCAGATGAAATCTTTTTTGATTCCACAATTCACGATTGTTTCCTTAAAACATTTAATTGGCCTTGAATCATAAAAACCCACTTGGGTAGCGAGCAAGGAGATGTGTTAATGAAATGTTTGTGCGTAATGCAATTAAATGACACATTGATAGATAGTTAGAAGAGGCACGCCCCGATAGAGTCATAGAGATAGACAGCACCGTAAAAGTCGCTTCAGCCTAACGAGGGGCAGAGATAGCGCAGACAGGAAGACACGTATCCCCATTTTAGAGGGATCAATGAGCAGTGTTCTTTTGGTGGGGGTGGGGGGGGATGCATTGATTTAAGGCAGGGATAGGCGATTTGGAGGGAATGTGACGAGAACCTTTTCGTCCTAAGGGTGACAGAAATCTGGAACTCACTGTCTGAAAGGGTGGTGGTGACAGAGACCCTCACAACATTTAAGGAGTGTTTGGTTATGCGCTTTTGATGCCATATCATACACGGCAATGGACCAAGTGCTGGAAATGGGATTAGAAAAGTCAGCTGGTTTATCTTTGGCCGGGGCAGACACGATGGGCCGAAGAGCCTTTGATATACTGTAGACTTCTATTCTATTCCCTTGTGGGAGAGTCTAGGACCAGAGGCTAAATCCCAGAATAAGGGGTTGCCGATTTAAAGAGAGAGATGATGAAGAATTTCGTCCTTCAGACGGTACCGAATCTGTGGACTTCGTTACCACAGAGGGATGTATAGGCTGTCGTTAAGCATTTTCAATGCTGGGATAGACAGATTTTTAATCCGCAAGGAAATCGAGGGTTATGAGGACACTGGAGTTGAGGATTATCACATCAGATCAGTCGTGATCTCATTGAATGATGGGTGAGCCGAATGGCCTCCTTCTGCTCAGGGAGAAGTATCGGGGAGATGGAAAAAGCGAATCAGAGAATCCGACAGTGCAGAAGGAGGCCATTCAGCCCATCGAGTCTGCACTGACCACAATCCCACACATGCGCTATCCCCATAACTCCACATATTTACCTTGCTAATCCCCTGACACTACGGTCAATTTAGCTTGGTCAATCAACCTAACCCGCAATCTTTGGACTGTGGGAGGAAACCGGAGCACCCGGAGGAAACCCACGTAGACACGGGGAGAACATGCAGACTCCACACAGAGAGTGACCCGAGGCCGGAATTGAATCCGGGTCCCTGGCTGTGAGGCAGCAGTGCTAACCATTGTGCCACTTTGCCGCCCTCCGTCAATTTCTTGTCCAAATATTGTGCTCTTTAAAATATGTTTAAAAAAACAGTGGGAACTAAGTCTGTGTGTGTGTGGGGGGGTGGGGGGGGGGGGTGGGGGGGGGTGGTGGGGAGGGGGGTGGACAGGGAGGAAATGGTTATATTTGGTTCGGGAGGGAAGCTAATTAAAAAGAGTAATAATAACTCAAAGTGAATGTAAGCTAGACCTGGGTTCATGTGGCTGGGTCGATATTTTGTAGTAGTTGTTACAACTGTGCTATGGTGGAATTGTGAAGCTTGTCTTTGGCGAAGGGACAAAACTCACTGTGGAGCCCAGTAAGTCCTCAACTATTTTCCACCATGACCTATTTACAGTAGGGGGACAATTGAAAATTACACTTCGAATATATATCACCAAATCATGTTTTTTGTTTCAATCGGTATCTACTTTTGGGGATGAGAGGTAATATAATGGCCATTAATAACGGGGAGAGGTCCTGTGCCGTATGTGTGAAAGTCCCTGCCCCTGAGCCAGAAAAGCCGGGTTCGAGTCCTAATCAATGTACTTGATGGCCAAGGAAGGTGAGGCACTGGTGGTAAGAGTGGGAGAGATTCCTGCTCAGCCACGTTTGATATGGAGCGTGGCTTCCTCGATCTCTAAGCCCCTGGCAACAGTATAGTGACCTGCTCCAGAAATAACTAGCTCTGAAAACAGATCAATTCTGCCTTTGTGCACCATTGGGTGCAGTAAGGGAATTAGAAGTCACGAGATGTTCTTGGCAGGCAGCATTAAGGAGAATCCTAAGGCATTCTATTCATACGTTAGGAACAAAAGAGTTGTCAGGGAGAAAATCGGTCATCTCAGGGACAAAGGAGGGGAATTATGCTTAGAACACATGGGAATAGGGGAGATCCTAAATGAATACTTTGCATCGGTATTCACGAAGAAGAGGGGCGTGTTAACTGGGAGTGTCTCGGAGGGAGGTGTTGACCCGCAAGAGAAAATCTCCATTACAAGAGAGGAAGTGTTAGATTTTTTACGGAACATTA
Source organism: Mustelus asterias (assembly GCF_964213995.1). Taxonomy (NCBI): domain Eukaryota; kingdom Metazoa; phylum Chordata; class Chondrichthyes; order Carcharhiniformes; family Triakidae; genus Mustelus; species Mustelus asterias. The sequence continues at coordinate 962,893 of NW_027590142.1, forward strand.
AAACTAACAAAGCCCCAGGGCCTGATGGCATCTATCCGCGACTGCTCAGGGAGACAAGAGATGAAATTGCTGGGCCTCTGACGGAAATCTTTGTCGCTTCTTTGGACACGGGTGAGGTCCCTGAGGATTGGAGGATAGCGAATGTGGTCCCGTTGTTTAAGAAGGGTAGCAGGGATAACCCAGGAAATTATAGGTTGGTGAGCTTGACGTCCGTGGTAGGGAAGTTGTTAGAGAGGATTCTTAGAGACAGGATGTATGTACATTTAGAACGGAACAATTTCATTAGTGACAGACAGCATGGTTTTGTAAGAGGGAGGTCGTGCCTTACAAATTTGGTGGAGTTTTTTGAGGAAGTGACAAAAACGGTTGATGAAGGAAGGGCCGTGGATGTCGTCTATATGGATTTCAGGAAGGCATTTGACAAAGTCCCACATGGCAGGTTGGTTAAGAAGGTTAAGGCTCATGGGATACAAGGAGAAGTGGCTAGATGGGTGGAGAACTGGCTTGGCCATAGGAGACAGAGGGTAGTGGTCGAAGGGTCATTTTCCGGCTGGAGGTCTGTGACCAGTGGTGTTCCGCAGGGCTCTGTACTGGGACCTCTGCTATTTGTGATATATATAAATGATTTGGAAGAAGGTGTAACTGGTGTTATCAGCAAGTTTGCGGATGACACAAAGATGGCTGGACTTGCGGATAGCGAAGAGCATTGTCGGGCAATACAGCAGGATATAGATAGGCTGGAAAATTGGGCGGAGAGGTGGCAGATGGAGTTTAATCCGGATAAATGCGAAGTGATGCATTTTGGAAGAAATAATGTAGGGTGGAGATATACAATAAATGGCAGAGTCATCAGGAGTATAGAAACACAGAGGGACCTAGATGTGCAAGTCCACAAATCCTTGAAGGTGGCAACACAGGTGGAGAAGGTGGTGAAGAAGGCATATGGTATGCTTGCCTTTATAGGACGGGGTATAGAGTATAAAAGCTGGAGTCTGATGATGCAGCTGTATAGAACGCTGGTTAGGCCACATTTGGAGTACTGCGTCCAGTTCTGGTCGCCACACTACCAGAAGGACGTGGAGGTGTTAGAGAGAGTGCAGAGAAGGTTTACCAGGATGTTGCCTGGTATGGAGGGTCTAAGCTATGAGGAGAGATTGGGTAAACTGGGGTTGTTCTCCCTGGAAAGACGGAGAATGAGGGGAGATCTAATAGAGGTGTACAAGATTATGAAGGGGATAGATAGGGTGAACGGTGGGAAGCTTTTTCCCAGATCAGAAGTGACGTTCACGAGGGGTCACGGGCTCAAGGTGAGAGGGGCGAAGTATAACTCAGATATTAGAGGGATGCTTTTTACACAGACGGTGGTGGGGGCCTGGAATGCGCTGCCAAGTAGGGTGGTGGAGGCAAGCACGCTGACGTCGTTTAAGACTTACCTGGATAGTCACATGAGCAGCCTGGGAATGGAGGGATACAAACGATTCGTCTAGTTGGACCAAGGAGCGGCACAGGCTTGGAGGGCCGAAGGGCCTGTTTCCTGTGCTGTACTGTTCTTTGTTCTTTGTATGTCCTTTGTGTTATAGAATCGTATAAGATCCATTGTTCCTCTTTTGGCGTAAATAAATTTTAAGATGAACTCTTCGCACACCATAACAGCTTTCAAGGCAACTAGTTAATCTTCCAGTTTCCTTGCTATGTGTATTAGCCAGAAACTGAATGACCTTATGCATTGGTCGCTTTCTGCTGGCAATGTGTCACGGTGCTTATTACCATGACGGTAGTTAGAAACTCACTTTTGGCAGCGGAATCCAATTGACTGTTGTGCCAACTAAGTGCCAGCTGATTTGTCTTTATCCATCGATGGACTTTTCTGCTAAACCCGTGTCTGGCAAATGGTAACAAAGAGCGAAAATAATTAATTAATTTCATGTAATAATAAATTGTGAAATTGATCAACATATCATTAGGTAGCTAAGTAGAGAGACAGAAATCCAGGGGATATAATCAGTAAATTCGCAGACGACAGAAAAAGTGGTGGTGTGGTAAATGGAGAGGAGGAAAGCCTTACATTATAGTATGATACGGAGGGAAAATGGGCAGAGCAATGGTCAAATGGGCAGAGCAGTGGAAAATTGAAATTTAACTCTGAAAAGTGTGAGATAACACATTTTGGGAGGACTAACATGACAGGAGAATACAGCGAAGTTAATGAAATCCTGCATGGAAGGAACGTTAAACTTCTAACTATGTGTTGTACTTTTGTGAAATAGAGAAAATCAAATATAATTGGAGTTAGTTGGGAGATGGTTTCGGGGAGAAGTGCAGTTGCATTTTCCTCCTGCAACTTGAATCCGAATCTATAGTCAAAACACCAAGCAAGACAATAAAGACTTCTGGCATTACTGTTCCCACGAGAGTAACAGATATGTTTAGCATCTGCAACGACAGTGTCACCCCCACTGATGACAGGCTGATCCTTGGCACTGGAACAAAAGTCACTGTGGAACCCAATAAGCACCCTCGCAAAATGTAACGATGAAGCACTGCGGACGCAGAAAATTTGAACATTATTTACTGCGAATAAAATTCACATTTGTAAAGTGGATAGAAATATATGTCATATGGAGCTAACAGGCTAGAAGAAGGAATTGCATTTAAATTGGTGGATGTGGGGAAATATGTTTCTGTCAAGATCTCTCCTGTCCTGGCTATTGATGTCAGCAGAATCTGAAATTGAACTCAAAACTCAAAGTCAGGAGAAATAAAATATAAATAAGTCTTATATTTCGGCTCATCTGGTTCGGTTTAATTTTTTGTCGCATTGTGTGCAGATGTGCTAGCACCAGAACTTTAAAACTTATATTTGGCAGAGCAACACATTCACTATCCGACCCAATAAGACATTTAAAATCTTCAGTTTGGATCCGGTTAGAATTTGTAATGGCTGAAGTTTCATTCAAGGATCTCAAGGGCTCTTCCCAATGTAAACTTTGTATATTGCCCTGCCCCCGAATTAGTGAGTATGCTTTATCATGTATTAAATGACATCTGCATCTTCACTCCAATGGAAGGTTTATGTCTGTGCCCTTTGCACTGTGCATTATGATGATACCGTGAAGCTCACATTTGGCAGCGGCACCCAGTTGACTGTTGTGCCAAGTGAGTACGATTGGAAGTTACATTCATTTTGTTTCATGCAGATTATTTTTTCGCTTTATGGTGTCTGACAAATAGCAAGTCAGCAACGATCCAAAGTATCACATGGAACATAAGTGAAGGCATTTTGTCTGTAAGATGAGCTTCAAAAAGATAGGGAGACAGCTAACTCAGGTCTCAATGCTTATTTAGACATGCTGTAGGTGACAGACCAATCTTTGGGCCTCAACAATATGACATGCATTGATGGGTGCCTCATAGAAACATAGAAACATGGAAGATCGTAGCAGGAGGAGGCCATTCGGCCCTTCGAGCCTGCTCCGCCATTCATTACGATCATGGCTGATCGTCCAACTCAGTAGCTTAATCCTGCTTCCTCCCCAAAATCTTTGATCCCATTCGCCCCAAGTGCAATATCTTGCCACCTTTCGAATACATTCAATGTTTAGGCATCTACTACTTCTTGTGGTAATGAATTCCACAGGCTCACCACTCTTTGGATGAAGAAATGTCTCCTCACTACCGTCCGAAATGGTCTATCCCAAATCCTCAGACTATGACCCCTGGTTCTGGACTCCCACCATCGGGAACATCCTCCCTGCATCTACCTGTCAAGTCCTGTTAGAGCTTTGGAAGTCTCTATGAGATCCCCCCTCATTCGTCTGAACTCCAGCGAAAACAATCCTAACCTAGTCAATCTCTCCCCATACATCAGCCGCGCTATCCCCGGGATCAGCCTGGTAAAGCTTCGCTGCACTTCCTCGGGAGCAAGAACATCCTTCCTCAGAAAAGGAGATCAAAACTGCACACAATATTCCAGGTGCGGCCTTACCAAGTCCCTGTATAATTGCAACAACACACCCCTGCTCCTGTACTCAAAACCTCTCGCAATGAAGGCCAACATACCATTTGCCATCTTTACTGCCTGCTGCACCTGCATGCTTACCTTCAGCGTCTGTTGAACAAGGACACCTCGGTCCCGATGTATTCTCCTCTCCCAATTCACAGCCATTTAGGTAGCAATCTGCCTTCTTGTTTTTGCTTCCAAAATGACTAACCGCACATTTATCTAAATTATATTGCATCTGCCATTGTTTTGCCCACTTGCACAACCTGTCCAGATCTGGTTGAAGGGTCTCTGCAGCCTCGTCACAGTTCACCCTCCCACCCAACTTGGTATCATCTGTAAATTTTGAGATGTTACATTTTGCTCCCTCGTCCAAATCATTAATACATATTATGAATAGCTGGGGCCCCAGCACCGATCCCTGTGGCACTCCACGAGTTACAGCCTGCCAATTTGAAAATGACCTAATAATTCCTACTCCTTGTTTCCTTTCTGCCAACCAGTTTTCTGTCCTTCTCAATACACTTCCCTCAATCCCATGCACTTTAATCTTGAACAACAATCTCTTGTGCGGGACTTTGTCAAACGATTTCTGAACGTCCAAATATACCACATCAACTGGCTCACACTCGTTACATCTTCAAAGAATTCCAACAGATTTGTCAAGCATGATTTCCCCTTCATAAATCCGTGCTGAATCTGTATGATCCTGCCACAGCTTTCAAAATACTCCGCTATAAGTACTTGATAACGGATTCGAGAATTTTCCCCAGTACCGATATTAGAAGACACAAACAACATGCCAAAAATTGATGACAGGAAGGCTATGGCCGGTGAGAACCGAGAAACTATCATTATCACGAAAGAGGTAGTGATGGGCAAGTTATTGGGGCTAAAGGTAGACAAGTCTCCGGATCCTGGTAGAATGCATCCCAGGGTACTAAAAGAGGTGGCAGGAGAAATAGCAAATGCACTAGTGATAATTTACCAAAATTCGCTGGACTCTGGGGTGGTTCCCGCAGATTGAAAAACAGCAAATGTGTCGCCACTGTTTTAAAAAGGAGGTAGACAAAAGGCAGGTAACTATAGGCCGGTTAGCTTAACTTCTGTAGTAGGGAAAATGCTTGAATCTATCATCAAGGAAGAAATAGCGAGACCTCTGGATATGGATTGTCCCATTGGTAAGACGCACCATGGGTTCATGAAGAGCAGGTCATGTTTGACTAATTTGGTGGAATTCTTTGAGAACATTGCATGTGCAGTGGACAACGGGGAACCTGTGGATGTGGTGTATCTGGATTTCCAGAAGGCATTTGACAAGGTGCCGCACGAAAGACTGCTACAAAAGATAAAGGTGCACAGTGTTACGGGTAATGTATTAGGATGGATAGAGGATTGGTTAACTAACAGAAGGCAAAGAGTGGGCGTAAAAGGGTGTTTTTCTGGTTGGCGATCAGTGACTATTGGTGTGCCTCAGGGATCAGTGTTGGGACCGCAATTGTTTATGATTTACATCAATGATTTGGAGTTGAGGACCAAGTGTAGTGTGTCAAAATTCGAAGATGACACTAAGATGGGTGGAAGAGCAAAGTGTGCAGAGGATGCTGAAAGTCTGCAAAGGGATATAGATAATCTGAGTGAGTGGGCGAGTGTCTGGCAGATGGAGTACAATGTTGGTAAGTGTAAAGTCATCCATTTTGGTAGGAATAACAGCAAAATGGACTATTATTTAAATGGTAAAACTTTGCAGCATGTTGTTGTGCAGAGGGACCTGGGTGTCCTTGTGCAGGAATCTCAAGGAGTTGGGTTACAGGGGCAGCAGGTAATTGAGAAGGCAAATGGAATTTTGTCCTTCATTGCGAGAGGGATGGAGTTTAAAAATGGCGAAATTATGTTGCAGCGTATAAGGTGCTGGCGAGGCCACAGCTAGAGTACTGTCTACAGTTTTGGTCTCCTTACCTGAGAAAGAATATACTGGCACTGGAGGGGGTGCAGAGGAAATTCACTAGGTTGGTTCCGGAGTTGAGAGGGTTGGCTTATGACGAGAGACTGAGTAGACTGGGGCTATACTCACTGGAATTCAGAAGAATGAGGGAGGATATTATAGAAGCATATAAGATTATGAAGGGAATAGATAAGATAAAAGCAGGGAAGGTGTTTCCAGTGGTGGGTGAAACTAGAACTAGGGGGCATAGCCTCAAAATAAGGTGAAGCAAATTTAAGACTGAATTGAGGAGGAACTTCTTCACACAAAGGGTTGGGAATGTGTGGAATTCCCTGCCCAGTGAAGCAGTTGAGGCTACCTCAATGAATGTTTTTAAGGCAAGGATAGATACATTTTTCAACAGTAAAGAATTAAGGGTGAGTGGGCGGGTAAGTGGAGCTCAGTCCATGAAAAGATCAGCCATGATCTTATTGAATGGAGGAACGAGCTCGAGGGGCCAGACGGCCTATTCCTGCTCCTAGTTCTTATGTTCTTATGTTCTTATTAGGCTTATTGGTCTATGATTCCCTGTTTTCACTCTGCCACTCTTTTTGAATATTGGAGTGACATTAGCTACCCTCCAATCTGCAGGGACTATTCCAGAGTCTATAGAATCCTGTAAGATGACCACCAATGCATCCATTATTTCTAGAGCCACTTCCTTTAGTACTCTGGGATGTAGATTATCAGGCCCTGCGGATTTATCCGCCTTCAATTACATCAATGTTCCCAGCAACATTTCTCTACTGATGTTGATCTCCCTCAGTTCTTCCCTCTCACTCAATCTTGCATTCTCCAACATTTCTGGTATTTGATTTGTGTCCTCATTTGTGAAGACAGAACTAAAGTATGTATTTCAGCTAGTCAGCCATTTCTTCGTCCCCTAATATACATTCCCCTATCTCTGTCTGTAAGGTTCTACATTATGAAACTCTTAGTATCAGCCTTTATGTTCCCTGCAAGCTTAACTTCAGGCTGTATTTTCCTCTTGTTAATCAATCCCTTCGTACTTCTTTGCTGAATTCTAAACTGCTCCCAATCCTCAGACCTATTATTGGTTTTGGCCAATCTGTATGCTTCTTCCTTGGATCGGATACTATCTCTAATTTCCTTTGTAAGCCTGGATTGGCCCTCTTACCCATTTTGCTTTTGTGCCAGATAGGGATAAACAATTGCTGCAGTTCCCCCATGCGCTTTTTGAATGTTTGCCGTTGCCTATCCATTGTCATCCCTGTAAGTAAGTCTCCCCAATCTATGAAGGCCAAATCACGCCTCATATATTCATTGTCTCGTTTATTAAGATTCAGCACTGTCGTCTCCGAATCAACTACTTCACTCTCCATCTTGATAAAACATTCTCTCATGTTATGGTCGCTCATCCCCAAGGTGTCTCGCACAACTAGATTGGCAATTATTCCCTTCTCACTCCACAATACCCAGTCTAAAATGGCCTGCTCCCTCGTTGGTTCCTTCACATATTGGTGAAGGAAGCCATCCCGTATCCACTCAGGAATTCCTCCTCGACGGCATTGTGGCTAATTTGATTTGTCCAATCAATGTGCAGATTAAAATCACCCATGATCACCGATATTCACTCATCACATGCATCTCTAATTTCGTGTTTAATGCCATTTCCAACATCACCACTGCAGTTTCGGCGTCTATATATGACACCCATCTGATGTTTTCTGCCCCTTGGTATCTCTCAACTCTACCCATACACATTATCAGAGCTAATATAGTTTCCCACCATTGTGTTAATTTCCTGGGGGGGAGGTGAAACTGGGGGGAGGTGATGGCCTAGTGGCAATATCGCTAGATTATTAATCCAGGAATTTAACTAATGTTCTGGGGACCCACGTTCGAATTCTGCCACACAGATGGTGGAATTTAAATTCAAAAATCTGGAATTAAGAATCTACTGTTGACGATGAAAACCATTGTCGATTGTCGGAAACACCTATCTGGTTCAGTAATGTCCTTTAGAGAAGAAAATCTTCCGTCCTTATCTGATCTGGCCGACATGTGCAATTTGGTTAACTCTCAATTGCCTTCCAAGGGCAATTGGGGATGGGCAATAAATGCTGGCCAGCCAACGATGCCCATGCCCCACAAATTAATGAAAAATATCTCCCTTTTGGAAAATGAGCCTGAGTAACAGCAGATTCAACTAAACGTAAACGCAACTTTCATGCTCAACATGTCTGTTTACCTCTTTGAAATCTAACAGGACTATGACAATAGGAACAGGTAATGCTGGGAAAAACCCCAGCAGGTCAGGCTGCATTTGCAAGAAGAGAAAGCTTAGCTAATAAATGAAATACTATCCCTTGAATTGTATTTCTTTTCTGCCAGAGGTTGAGGCGTCGCTGGCAAGGCCATGCTGCAACTCTCTCATTGGCCGACCAGTTAAGCCATTTCGGAGATTGGCAGAGCAGGCACTGAGGGCTGAAGAGCCTCCCCTTGTTCATATGTTTCCTAACCTAGGCTCAGAGGCAAAATATATTTGTTGCTGGGGAAGGGCGTGGAGGGCTACATTTGACCAGTGACTATCTTGGCTCAGAAATTCTTCACGTTAATAGAATCTTAGAGCATCCAAGGAGGCTATTCGGCCCATTTAGTCTCTGATGGTGGGGAGGGGGAAGATATGCAATGTCTGATACCTGCAGCGAATTAGTGGCTGTTCCAGATTTGTCTTTGCCGCAAATTATCTGAAATCTGAAACACCTATCTCAAGAGAAGGTTTCTTAACTGTCTGAGCAATTGTTACTGTGCTACAGTAAATTAACGTTCGGCAGCGGCACCCAGGTGACCGTTATACCAAGTGAGTGTGAAGTCAGTATGTTTTTTTCTTTCGTTCCACATCTCCTCTGTTATCTAGTTGTCTGTTGTAAGTAGTCTAGTCAAGCTGGGCAGAGTGCCAATATAATATGTGGCATGCAGGCGAAGAGACTGCACGGTTTTGCGTCAGTTTTGATCCAGCTCAGCTTAGCCAGGCATTAGAGATACATGGGATAGGAGCTGGAACTGCCTCAGTAATATGATGTTGAACTGAGAAGCTGATTTGTGTCCTGTCAACGGGATAGGAAGATTCCATCCAGAGAGTTGACCCAAAAGAAAGAGGGGAGATGGGTAAGCATCATTGTTCTGTTTAAACCTTTGTAATTGTGAATTACACAGGCTTTTCATTCTCTTGGTGAAAAAGAAATTCTCCTCATGTTAGTCCCATATCCTTAGACTATGAAGCCTGGTTCTGGAACCTGCCGCCATCCTGAATCTACCCTGTCTAATCCTGCACTATGGGTTTTAATGAGATCTTCTCCTCCTGCCTCCCTTCTTCTGAACCCCAGACAATAAAATCCTAACCGACTCAATCTCCCCTCATACGTCAGTATTGCCACTCCAGAAACTGTCCAGTGAACCTTCGCTGCACTCCCCCTATAGCAAGAACATCCTTCCTCGGATATTATTTTGCATTTGTTTCTTGGTAATAATGAACTGGCTGTGGAAGCAAGTCGAATCTTAAAAACCTTAGCATGAAAAATAATCCTTACATTGCTCTTCATGTGGGTTATGTCGATTTTGTACCATCTGGTATCACTGTGCAAACTATGCAACCACCAAGCTTATCTTTGGCAGTGGAACCAAACTCACTGTAGAACCCAGTAAGTGAAACTATTTTCTGCATTTTGTGTCTGGTTATAGTTTTAAAAAGTAATGTCCGATTCAAATACACCTGTAAAGAATCTTTGTCCTGTAATAGCTGCTGTTGAGTTGATTGGGAAGAGCAGGGGGCGAGAGGGGTGGAGTGAAAAATTAAAATGTCCTCTCACAACAGCAAATTATTAGACTCCTACAACGATGGAGGAGACCATTAGGCGCATCGCTTTTGCTTCGGGAACAGTGGAGTCATCGTCATTGTGTTTTACAGAACAGGAAGAGGCCCTGCGACCCATTGTGCCTGCTCCAGCCATTAAACCCCTATCTATTCCATCGCATTTCTCAAGACTTGGTTGCAGCCTTATATGCTATGGCATCAATAATCTTTGGACTTGCAGAGGACCAGAGGACCAGGTCCCTCTGGTCCTCTGCACTTTCTCGCGTCCTACAGTTCATTGTGTATTCCCTTGCCTTGTGACCCCTCGCAAAATGCACCACCTCACACTTTTCAGGTTTAAATTCCGTTTGCTACTGTTCTACCTGTCTGACCAGCTCGCCCATATCGTCCTGTAATCTTTGCAAATCAGTGACATTTAATCTCACACGAAAAACATGTGAGCATCCTTGGCTTGACTTTGTGTGAAATTTGTATACGCGCTCCCGAAAAAGTGCAAATTAAATGTCTTTATTCTGTCCTCCATGAGGTAAATATGGCTCAGCTGCTGCAATGCGAAGTTTCTGTCTTGAAAATTGTTCCTGCACATTTACTAATCACTGCAGTGAGACACCCACACTCAGCAGTCGGTTCACTTACTGGGTTCAGCATGTGACCAGTAAGGATAAGCTTATTTAATGTCATTACCAGCTCTATGATGGACAGGGAGGCAGCATCATGTGGGAAGGCAATTGAGAACATTACACTGATATAATGAATTTGCGCAGCTGAATATCCAGCTCAGCTCGTCCTAAAATTGCAGTGTCCAGTCTTTGTAGCTCCAGTAGTGTCACATTGGACTCAAAAAATCATAATTTTATTTTTATTTCTTTGATGTGGGCATTAAATCAAATCAAATCAAATCAAATCCTAATTGCCCACTGGGCAATTTCAGGTTCCACGACATTGCTTCTTGGATCCAAAACATATTTCCTTCTCCAAAGGACATTGTTGATCGAAATGGGCATTTACAACCCATGGCAGAAGTCCTTTTTCATTCGCAAACTTGGCAATAGTAAATTCACTTTCCACATCCAAGTCATTATGTATATTGTAAATAATTGTGACCCGAGCATTAATCGCTGAGGCACTCCACTTGTAACAGATTGTCATCCTCAAAATGCTCTTCTAATCCCAACTCTCTGTATCCTATCGATTAGCCAACCCTCTATCCATGCGAATATATTACCCCAAAAAGCATGAATTCTGAATTAGCCCTTTGTCCGAGATCATATTCAAAGCTTTTTGCTGCAAAGATAAGATACCAACCAATGAACGACAATGCTTTTTTAACGGCAATCGTCGATAGTTGCCGGAGTTTTTACTGGATGCTACACTTCGATCAATTTATTTGAAATTACTCCAAGTGCTGGGGCGGGAATTGAACCCATTTCTTCAGGGGAATTAGTCTGGGTCTCCGTGCTGCTAATCTAATGACATTGCCATTTCGCTGCAACCATCCCACAATGTTGCATGAAGAATGTTTAGTGATAGTTTCAATCAAAAGTTTGTTACAGAGTCAGATATCACTGTGATTAATTTCGTCTTGTGATCTTTATCAAAGAATTAACATTCAGTGCCATCATCCAGCACTTTCCTTCATGGACATATATAATATAGAGAAAGATAGAAAATAGGAGCACGGGTAGGCCATTCGACACTTAGACCCTGCTCTGCCATTCGACACGACCGTGGCTGAAACTGTAACTCAACACCATACTATCCCTCACCTCATAATTCTTGACACCTTTAGAGTACAGTAATATATTTCCTTTTAAAATATATTCACTGATTTCGCATCCACAAACTTCTGTGGTCGAGAATTAGTTTCACCAGCCTCTGAGTGAAGAAATGTTTCCTCATCTCAGACTTAAATGTCCAACCCTGAACACTGAAACTTTGATCCCTTTTTCTAGACCCCACCCCGTCAAAGGAAACAACATCCCTGCATCCAGTCTGCTCATCCCTGCTAAAATTCTGTATATTTCAATGACATCGCCTCTCATGTTCTAAACTCCAAGTGAATACAGATGCAGTCGCCTCTCCGAAAACGACAATCCTGCCATCCTAAAAATCAGTCTGGTGTACTTTTTCTGCATTCTTTCTATTGCAAGTTTATTTTTTTCTTCGAAAGGAGACCAAAACTGCACACAATATTAGATTTCGTCAAAGAAGGATTGGATTTAGAAAATGTCTTAATGGAGGAAAGTGAGGTATTAAGTTGAAAAATATTTCCTGATTTCGCTCCTGAAAGTCTTAAACATTAAACATCGTCTAAAATCTAATTTGCTTAAATCTTGGACTCCCCAACCAGCAGCAAATGTTCCTGTTTATCAACCCTCTCCGTTTGGGAATGATTAAGTCACTCCTTAACTAAATTCCAGCGTTTTAGAGTTAAACATCATCTACACCGTTAATCGGGTACTCTGAACATACATACAGCTTACAGAGTAAAATTTCTTCTCCTCCTGCTCTGTTCAAGGAATTTTTAAATGCTGAATTTTAATTTTATGAAAACCAGAACAAAAATGTTGCCGGTTCTGATTGCGGACTCTTCTTTATTTCAATCCTGATCTCAGATCTTCACATTCAAACATGAATATTAAGCTCCGAATATATTTTCGGTCTCTCAGTGTTTATGTATTCTGTCTTCTTCACCTGTCTAAAGACTTTGAATAAAGACATTTGTTGATCAATCCTTAGTCTTAGCATATGGACATTTATAACCAACATGGTTCATTGATTTTTAATTCTAAGGTGCGTTAACTTACATTTCCCTGCAATGAAAACATCCATTAGTTTTATCCATTCACAAAATATTAATATTTCTTTGCAATTTGATGCTTCCAGCTATGCTGCTTACAATGCTGCATATTGTGTCATTTGCAAACTAGCATATTAAGCATTCTATCACATTCTATCATATTGTCTTAATAAATACAACTATACTGCATATCATTCTGTATAGATATATCTGTGTGTGTGTATTTGTGCGTGCGTGCGTGTGCGCGTGTGTGTTTGTGCGTGAGTTTGTTTGTACGCCTGTATGTCCATACCTGCCTGTGTGACTGTCTGCGGCGTGTGTATGTATTCAAGTCTCGAATCAACATAGGAGCAGGTATTTGGCCCATCAATACTGATCGAACATTCAAACTGATCATGGCACATTCACACACATTCACACACGCACCCACCCATACAAAAGCACACACAGAAACACACAAACACACGCACACTCACATTAATATTTTGTGACACACAAGCGTAGCATTTGCCTTCCTCATTGTTTGCTGTACCTGAATGCTAGCTTTTCATGAACAGGTCTCTCGAGAAGTCAACTCTTTTCAACCTCGCATCATGCAGGTAATATTCTGTATTTCTGTTTTATTTCCCCCAACCACAGTGGATAACTTCATACTTAGTTACTTTTTATCCCATCTGCCATGTCTTTGCGCATTCACTCAGCCTGTCCAAATCTCCTTGAAGCCCCCATTGCATCCTCCTCTCCATTATGTCTGTGCCATCAGCAAGGTTTGAACTATTTTATTTGGTCTCCACATCAAGTTTCTGGGTGTGTTCCAGTCTCTGTGTTTGTTTCTGGGCATGTATGTCTCTCAGTCTGATTGTCTCTCGATCTGTGCGTGTGTGTGTATGTTTGTGTGTGTACGCCTGTGTGCCCGTACGTCCATGCTTGCCTGTGTGAGTGTCTGCGACGTGCAAAAGTATTTCAGTCTCAAAGGGACATAAGAGCAGGAGTCGGCCATTTGGCCAAAAATAATGCTCCAACTTTCAAACAGATCATGGTACACACACACACACACACACACACACACACGCTCACTCGCGCTCTCGCGCTCCTATTTGATTGCACAAATATGGAGCATTTGCCTTCCACATGTCTTGCTGTGCCTACATGCTAATTTTTACTGACCCATGAACAAGGACATCCAGCTCTCTCTGGCAACAACTCTGTCCAATCTCGCACTGTTTAGGAAATACTCTGCCTTTCTGATGTTTTTTTTCCGCCAGAGTGGATAACTTCACACATATTCAGTTTTATTCCATCTGCCATGTTCTTGCCCATTGACTCAGCCTGTCCCAATTCCCTTCAAGTCCTCCTTGCATCCTCCTCACCATTAGTTGTGCTCATCAGCAAGATTGGAAATATTTTATTTGGTCCCCAAATCCAGACTCTCTGTGTTTGTGTGTGGTGCTGGGTGTATGTGTCTCTCAATGTCTCAGTGTGTGTGTGTGTGTGTGTGGAGGGGAGGGGGTGGAGGGGCGGGGGGGGGGGGGGTATGCATGCTTCCAGATGCATGTGTGTGTCATAGTGTCATAGAATCATAGAGGTTTACAACTTGGAAACAGGCCCTTTGGCCCAACTTTTTCATGGCGCCATTTTCTTAAGCCCGAAGCTAGCCCCAAATGCCTGCATTTGGCCCAAATCCCTCTAAACCCATCGTACCATGTAACTGTCCAAATGCTTTTTAAAAGACAAAATTGTACCTGCCTCTACTACTACCTCTGGCAGCTTCTTCCAGACACTCACCACCCTCTGTGCGAAAAAAAATGCCCCTGTGGACACTTTTGTATCTCTCCCTCTCACCTTAAACCTATGCCCTCTAGTTTCAGATTCCCCTACCTTTGACTATCTAACTGATCTATGCCCCTCATTATTTTATAGACCTCTATGAGATCACCCCTCAGCCTTCTACGCTCCAGAGAAAAAAGTCCCAGTCTATCCAGCCTCTCCTTCTAACTCAAACCATCAAGTCCCAGTAGCATCCCAGAAAATCTTTTCTGCACTCTTTCTAGTTTAATCATATCATTTCTATAATAGGGTGATCAGAACTGTACACAGTATTCAAAGTGTGGCCTTAACAATGTCTTGTACAACTTCAACAAGACGTCCCAACTCCGATATTCAATGTTCTGACCAGTGAAACCAAGCCTGCTGAATGCCGTCTTCACCATTCTGTCCACCTGTGACTCCACTTTCAAGGAGCTATGAACGTGTACCCCTAGATCTCTGTGTTCTGTAAGTCTCCCCAACGCCCTACCATTAACTGAGTAAGTCCTGCCCTGGTTCAATCTACCAAAATGCCTCATCTCGCATTTGTCTAAATTAAACTCTGTCTGCCACTCGTCAGCCCACTGGCCCAATTGATCGAGATCCCATTGCAATCCGAAATAACCTTCCGCACTGTCCACTATGCCACAAATCTTGGTGTCACCTGCAAACTTACCAACCATGCCTCCTATATTTTCATCCAAATCATTAATATAGATGACAAATAACATTGGACCCAACACTGATCCCTGAGGCACTCCGCTGGTCACAGGCCTCCAGTTTGAAAAACAACGTCTACAACCAACCTCTGGCTTCTGTGATTAAGCCAATTTTGTATCCATTTGGCTTCCTCACCCTGGATCCCGTGAGATTTAACCTTACAAACAACCTACCATGTGGAAACTTGACAAAGACCTTGCTAAATTCCATGTCGACAACATCAACTACCTTCTTGGCTATCCCTTCAAAAACTCAAACTCACAAAGCCATGCTGGCTGTCCCTAATCAGTCCTTGCATTTCTAAATGCCTGTAGATCCTGTCTCTCAAAATACGTTCCAACAACTTACCCACCACAGATGTGAGACTCACTGGCCTGTAGTTCCCAGGCTTTTCCCTGCAGCCCTTTTTAAACAAAGGCACAACATTTGCCACCCTCCAATCTTCAGGCACCTCACCTATGACTAACAATGATTTAAATATCTCTGCTCGGGAACCCGCAAATTCCTCCCTAGCCTCCCACAATATCCTGGGATACACTTCATCAGTTCCCGGGGATTTATCTACCTCAATGCGCTTTAAGACTTCCAGCACCTCTTTCTCTGTTATAAGTACACTCCTTAAGACATCACTATTTATTTCCCCAAGTTCCCTAACAACCATGCTTTTCTCAACAGTAAAGACTGATGAGAAATATTCATTTAGGATCTCACCTGATAAATGTGAGGTGATTCATTTTGGTAGGACTAATTTAAATGTGGATTACGGGGTCAGAGGTACGGTTCTGAAGACTGTGGAGGAACAGAGAGATCTTGGGGTCCATATCCACAGATCTCTAAAGGTTGCCACTCAAGTGGATAGAGCTGTGAAGAAGGCCTATAGTGTGTGGAGTTTAAGAGCCGTGGGGTTATGCTGCAACTGTACAGGACCTTGGTGAGACCACATTTGGAATATTGTGTGCAGTTCTGGTCACCTCGCTATAAGAAGGATGTGGAAGCGCTGGAAAGAGTGCAGAGGAGATTTACCAGGATGCTACCTGGTTTGGAGGGTAGGTCTTATGAGGAAAGGTTGAGGGAGCTAGGGCTGTTCTCTCTGGAGCGGAGGAGGCTGAGGGGAGACTTAATAGAGGTTTATAAAATGATGAAGGGGATTGATAGAGTGAACGTTCAAAGACTATTTCCTCGGGTGGATGGAGCTATTACAAGGGGGCATAACTATAGGGTTCGTGGTGGGAGATATAGGAAGGATATCAGAGGTAGGTTCTTTACGCAGAGAGTGGTTGGGGTGTGGAATGGTCTGCCTGCAGTGATCGTGGAGTCAGACACTTTAGGAACATTTAAGCGGTTATTGGATAGGCACATGGAGCACACCAGGATGATAGGGAGTGGGATAGCTTGATCTTGGTTTCAGATAAAGCTCGGCACAACATCGCGGGCCGAAGGGCCTGTTCTGTGCTGTACTGATCTATGTTTCTATGTTCACCCGTGTGTGTGTGTGTGTATGTATATGTGTGCGCGCGCGTGTGTGTGTATGTGTGTGTGCGTTTGTGTGCATATGTGTCTATGCATGTCCGTCTATCTGCTTATATGCCTGGGCATGTGTGCGTGTGCATGTGAGTGTGTGAATGTGTGTGTGTGTGTGTGTGAGAGAGAGAGAGAGAGGGGGAGAGAGAAAGAGAGGCGTCACTCCTCAGCCTTCTCTGTGCCAAGCGAAAACGCCCTAATTATCCAGTCTCAGCATTCGGTAAATTCATGGAGAAACTCACATAGGGTTAAGAGATAGAAAAAATGCGGGTCTAATCGAATGGCTCAGCAGGTTGGAGGAGTTCCCTCTGTTGGATTCTGATCATTTCCTTTTATTTATTAAATTTTCAGAGGCGAAAGGCCCGGTGGAGCCTAAATTGAGCGTCTTTTACCCGCCAGTGCCACGGGGAGCCACCGGCATCGACACAGCTGCAGTATGCTTGGCCTCGGACTTCTCGCCCAACGCAATCATGCTCTCCCTGTACACGGGATCGGGCCAGGAGGTCAATGTGACAAGATCCAGTGTCCTATTGGAGAGCGGGAATTACAGGAGCTCGGGTTTTCTCTCTTTCCGCCAATCCGAGAAATCGCCAAACATCACGTGCAAGGCATTTCACGATAATCGAAATTACTCAGTAAACATCCCGCCCACAGTTGAAATTGGTAAGTTTATTTTATTTTCGTTCACGTGATGTGGGTGTCGTTGGCTTGGCCAACATTTATTGCCCATCCTAAATTGCCCTTCAGCAGAGGGCATTTAAGAGTCACTTGCCGGCCAGACCATGTAAGGACGGCAGATTTCGTTCGCTGAAGGAAGTTAGTGAACCAGATGAGTTTTAATGATAATCGACAATGGTTTCAGGGTCATCATGAAACTTTTAATTCCAATTTTAAAAAAAATGTTCAAATTTCGCAGCTGCCATCCCCAGGTCAGCATTCTGGGTCGTTGGATTACCAGTCCAGTGACAATGCCTCCTCTCAGAATGTTTTATGACAGGAAGAACTTGCACTAAATATTATCCATCCTCTTAACGACCTAAGGACTCTCGGTGTCATCGTCACTCAAAGTGTAGTCTTTTTGAAAGATTAGCTGACTAATGATTGACGGTCAATTATCCTAGTCTGGGGACTTCACTGCAGGAGTTCCTCAGTGTCTCAGGCCTAACCAGCTTCAGTTGCTTCATTAATCACCTTCAATCCATTGTAAGGTCAGAAGTTGGGATGTTCGCTGATGACTGAACAATTTTCAGCACCATTCATGACACCTCAGATCTTGAAGTAGTGCATTACAAATGCACCAATAGCTGGACAATACCGAGGCTTTGACTGACAAGCTGCAAGTAACATTTGCGCCACACATGTTCCAGGCAATGACCAACTCCAACAGGAAAGAAGCTAACAACCGGCTCTTGACATTTAATGGCATTACCATGACTGAAACAAAGAACAAAGAAAATTACAGCACAGGAACAGGCCCTTCGGCCCTCCAAGCCTGCACCGACGATGCTGCCCGACTTAACTAAAACCCCTTTCCCTTCCGGGGACCATATCGCTCTATTCCCATCTTATTCATGTATTTGTCCAGATGTCCCTTAAAACTCACTATCATATCTCCTTCCACTACCTCCCCCGGCAGCGAGTTCCAGGCACGCACCACCTTCTGTGTAAAAACTCTGCCTCGTACGTCTCCTTTAAACCTTGCCCCTCGCACCTTAAATCTATGCCCCCGAGTAATTGACTCTTCCACCCTGGGAAAAAGCTTCTAACTATCCACTCTGCCCATGCCTCTCATAATCCTGTAGACTTCTATCAGGTCAACCCCCACTATCAACATCCTGAGGGTTAACGTTGCTCAGAAACTGAACTGGACTATCCATATAAGTGCTGTGGCTGCAAGAGAATGTCGGAGATTGGGAATCCTGTGGTGAGTAACGTATCTCCTCATCCCCCAAATTCTCTGCCCCATCCACAAGACATAATCATGACTGTGGTAGTGTATTCGCCACTTGCCTCGATGAATGCAGCTCCAATAACACTCAGACATTTGACACGACCCAGGACAAAGCAGCTCCGCTTGATTAACAGTGTGTTTATGAGTGTCACAAGTCGGCTTACATTAAAACTGCAATGAATTTATTGTGACAATCCCATAGTCGCCACACTCTGTGCCTGTTCGGGTACACTGAGGGAGAATTTAGCATGGCCAATGCATCTAATCAGCACGTCTTTCGGACTGTGGGAGGAAACCGGAGCGCCCGGATCAAACCCACGCTGACACGAGGAAAACGTGCAGACTCTGCACAGACAGTCACCCAAGCCGGGAATCGAACACAGGTCCCTGACACTGTGGGCGGGGGGGAGTGGCGGGGGGGGGGGGGCGGAGGGGAGTGGCGGGGCGTTGGGGGGGGGGGGGGTGGCGGTGCAGCAGTACTAACCACTGTCCCACTGTGCGGCTCAAGCATTAAGTACTCTATTCACAAATATCCACTTCTTCCACCACCGAAGCACAATGGCAGCAGTGTGTGCCATCCACAAGATACACAGCAGTAACTCTCCAAGTCTCCTTCCGCTGAATCTTCCAAACTCACGACCGTTATCTTCTCGGAGGACAAGGGCAGCAGATACCTGGGAACACCATCATCTGGACGTTACCCTCCATGTCACTCAGCATCCTGACTTGGAAATGTTTCGGCAGTTCCTTCACTGTCGCAGAGTCAAAATGGTGGAACTTCTTCCCTAACAGCACTGTGTGTGTACGTACCGCTGACAGACTGCAGAGGTTCAAGCAGGAGACTCACAACCATCTTCTGAAGGGGGCAATTAGGGATTGGCAATAAATGCTGACCTGCCAGTGATGTCCACATTCCGTAAATGAATAAAAATAATAAGAGCTAACTATTATAATTCAGGGCAGTGTGCAGGACCCGTAACTGCTGGTACATCACCGAATTTAGGAACGTATTAAATACTAACCAGGGTACTGGAGAATCCCGTTCCTCTGGAGAAATGCCCTGATATCATTTAATCCACTGCAGAGCTGAAATCAGGCCTCGGTTTCACGACGTTTTCGGAAGACAGTGAAATACTGCACTGATGGAACGGCTCTGGATCCTGGGTTTTAATCCCTGATGGGGAATCTACCCTGCACTCTTTGAACTCAGAATTGGGACGAACTAAATGGCAGAGCTACCAATGTTTCTCCGTTGTGAATAATCAAGTGAACAAGTCCAATCGTGCTGTTTGATTCTTACTTTCTTCGTGGCTTTTGGTTATGACAACAACATTATTCAAAGTGATATTGAGAACAAACATGGTTACAGTAATGTCACTTGCTCACTTAATAAGTCAAATGTCATTTTTGCCCTTCCAGATAAACCTAAATGCCCTACAGGTCGAAGTGATTCCTTGACAGAATCAAGTGACACGGAAAACGGTATGTGCTTTATTCAACATTTATCAAAGTAAAATACTTGCAAATAGACGGATTGATAAGTGGACAAATAGGCACGGATACAGACCCGGAGATTGAATGATAAACATATAGTGAGATGGGGAGAAATATAGATTGTCACACAGAGTGAGGGAGAGAGATATATAAATCGAGGGGGAAAGCGAGAGAGGAGGAGAGGCGGGGAGAGAGAGAGAGAAATTCAGAGTGAAAGAGAGATGAAGATAGACAGGCAAGCAGACGGTCGGACGGACGGACTGACAGAGATGGACAGACGGACGAAAGTCAAGCAGTTAGATAATGGAAAAAATATCACATTAGTGGTATACAGTTGTTTTTCAATTCAAAATGATATATCCATTAAACCAGATCTATCATTTGTTTCTCTTATTTGGCAGATCGACTGAGGGTGAACTTTTTGTCTTTGACGGTGATGGGGCTAAGAATTTTGTTTTTCAAGAGCATTGTCTTCAATGTCATGATGACGGCCAGGGTGTGGCTATTTTGAGGTAAGGTCGGTCACCTGAATGCGTGCCAAGAAAGACAAACTGTGATGAACAATGACCATTGACGGGATCTCGCGAGGCCACTGTTAAGGCAGACGCTGAAACTAACCCGTGGAGTGAGCATTAACTTGGATGCATTTAGACAAACGAACTCTTACTCCAGTGCCCCATCCTCATCGCTTTTCATCCCTCCCTTGCCACCGCACCACCGCCCCCCCCCCCCCCGGCCCCGCCGCCCCCCCCCCCGCCCCCGCCTGCCAACCCCCGCTCCCAATCGCAGCCTTGACTTCTTAAACCTCTCCAGATTTTTGTTTAATTATGGGTGTCACTGACTAGCCTAGCTTTTTCCGCCCATCCCTTGGTCTTGAGCTGCGTGGCTCTTTCGGAGAGTCGGTGCAGACTCTATGGGCCAAATCGCATCCTTCTGCACTGTCGGGGTTCTTGTGCAATTGCAGTGGCTTCTGAGAATATTATTGGAGAATGTTAATGGAGACCCTAAAGATACAAGGTGTTCTTTGCTTGCTGACTCTTTGATGTGCTACTACTGTTGCTCCTTCCATTCCAAACAGAACTGCATTGGACGATGAAATGGATTCAGGTGTGAACTCATTGACTGGGGTATCAAAATCCAGAGGCTTCCTGATCAGAAGTTCCGCTTCAAGCAATTCAATCTCGCTTGTTTTAAATGGCGACTTAACTTTAAAAGATCCTCTTTTCGGTCACTTTTTTCCACTGTTATTTTGATTTGAAATTCGTGGTTCTGCGAAAATTCTACTGCTGATGCTACATAAACATTTCAATTATGCATTTCAGCAACAGCGTGGAGCTAGCATTGACATGGTGTCTGCCTGCATTAGTGTCGGAGACATTTTTGAAAACAGCATTTTCAATTTTAGGACGTATAGAACTTCGATTTTTATATTCTTTGCTTAGAATAGTAGAATCCTATTCCGGAGAAAGCAGCCACTCAGCCCATAGTGACAATGGCAGCCCTTTACAGGGCAATCTAGGTAATGGCACCTCACATGTTCCTTTTGGTTGTTTTACTCTGGTAGTTATTTTAAACATTGTATTTTAATGCATGCAATTTAAGAGCGTAAGATACGTTAAATCAGCAAGGGTCTGATCGGATTTTCATCAAACTTTTAGATTGTTGCCAAGGTGATATTCTCTCTCCCGTACTTAATCTTGGACTCCAGATTTTCCTCCCAGTGCCACGGAGGCACCAAACCCCAGCCTGTGCATCTGGGCCCTTAGAGATAATCGAGCCACCACTTGCCGCCGTGCAGAGCTTTATCATGACACGGCATTTCACAAGTAAGATGAACAAGAGTTTTTGAACATCTCGCCATGAGCTTAGCCTAAAATCAGGTTATTGCTCTCAAGTTATTTTACAGATGGGACATTCGTACACATTTAAGATCATCCGGTTAGTCAGGGGAAGCGAGAGTTATGGTGCTAAGGTGGTAAAGTGGAGTTGAGGATAATATCAAACCAACCATGATTTCATTGAAAGGCGAAGCAGCTCCTGTGGGCCGAATGGTCTACTTCTACTCCTCCGTCTTATGCTCTTCTGGTTCGTTAATCACACCTTTGTGCATATCTGTCACCTTGTTATTTTTTCATATGCATCGCTTATAATATTGAATAAATTTGCAGTCTTTAATGAAGGGTGTCTTCTGCTTCTTTGTTAACGCGATGGCAAGACATGCATTTGGTTTGGTTGACAGAGAGCTCTTGTAGTCGCGCAGCACAAATGGAGGCCACTGAGCCCATCATGAGGATACCAGCTCCCCATGGCAGATCCCGCCAATTGGAGCCAATTTATTTTTTAAAGTCTCTCATAGCAGGAAGGGCTTGGCTCTTAGTGAGCAATTAATGGAGGGGTCACCTGTGGTTGTCCCCCTCCAAAACAAGTATATTGCTTTGGATAGTGTGGAGGAGGATGACTCTCCAGGGGTAAGCCACAGTGACCAGGTCACTGGCACAGAATCAGGTTCTGTGGCCCGGAAAGGAAAGAGAGGAATTCGGAGAGCAATAGTGGTGGGGGATGCGTCGGTTCGAGGCACGGATAGGCGATTCTGTGGGTGCGAACGGGACTCCAGGATGGTAGTCTGCCTACCTGGTGTTGGGGTACTGGATGTCTCCGAGCGGATAGGAGGCATATTAAAAGGGGAAGATAAAGAAACGGATGTCGTTGTACACATTGGTGCAAATGACGTAGATAGGAAGAGCAGGGGGATCGTACGAGAGCAATTCAGGGAGTTGGGAAATAGGCGAAAAGGTAGGGCCTCCAGGGTAGCAATAGCTGGGCTGCTCCCAATGTCTCGTGCCAGTGAGGCTAGGAATAGGGAGTTAATACAATTGAACGCTTGGCTAAAGGACTGGTCCAGGAGGGAGGGCTTCATTTTCCTGGATCATTGGGAAGTTTTCAAGAGAGGATGGCACCTGTACAAGAAGGATGGGTCACAACTAAATTGGAAGGGCACGAATATCCTGGCTGGGAGTTTTGCTCGTGCAGTTCGGGTGGGTTTAAACTAATATGGCAGGGGGGTGGGGATCAAAAAATTCGATCTACAAGTGTAGAGGCTGGGGACGAGCTTGGGGCCAGGACAAGGCTGGCAAAGAAGAAGAGCACTCTGGGGGAGGATGAACTCACTGGGCCTGGAGGTCTGGAGTGCCTCTACTTCAAAGCAAGGAGCGTAGCAGGTAAGACAGACGAACTTAGGGCCTTCATGCTTACGAAGAATTTGGATGTAGTTGCGGTGACAGAGACTTGGTTGAAAGAGAGACAGGACTGGCAGCTGAATATTCCGGGGTACAAGTGTTTTAGGCGAGACAGAGGAGGGGCCAAAAGAGGTGGGGGAGTAGCAGTATTCGTTAGAGAACATATTACAGCGGTGCAGAGGGAGGACAATTCAGAGGGGTCGTGTAACGAGTCACTGTGGGTGGAGCTCAGAAACAGGAAGGGCGCAGTCACTATGTTGGGGATATACTACAGGCCCCCCAACAGCCCAAGGGAAGTGGAAGAACGGATATGTCAGGAGATACTGGATAGGTGCAGGAAAAAATAGGGTTGTTGCAGTGGGAGACTTCAATTTCCCTGGTATAGAATGGAAATCGCTTAGAGCTGGGACTCTGAATGGGGAGGAATTTGTAAAATGCGTACAGGAAGGTTCTTTGGAACAATATGTAGATAGCCCGACTAGAGAGGGGGCTATACTGGACCTAGTACTGGGGAATGAGCCCGGTCAGGTCTTCAAAGTTTCAGTAGGGGAACATGTGGCAAATAGTGACCACAATTCTGTTAGCTTTAGGATAGCGATGGAAAAGGATGAGTGGTGTCCCAAGGGTAAGGTGTTGAATTGGGGGAAGGCTAACTTTAGTGGGATTAGGCAGAAATTGGCAGTTGTTGATTGGGAGAGGCTGTTTGAGGGTAAATCCACAACTGGCATGTGGGAGTCTTTTAAGGAACAGTTGTTAGGGCTGCAGGACAGGCATGTGCCTGTAAAAAAGAAGGATAGGAAGGGTAGGATTCGAGAACCGTGGATAAACAGGGAAATTGAGGGACTGGTCAAAAAGAAAAGGGAGGCGTACGTTAGGTCCAGGCAGTTAAAAACGGAGGGAGCTCTGGAGGAATACAAAGAAAGTCGGAAAGAACTCAAAAGAGGAATTAGAAGGGCAAAAAGGGGTCACGAAATGTTCTTGGCAGACAGGATTAAGGAGAATCCCAAGGCATTTTATTCATACGTTAGGAACAAAAGGGGTGTCAGGGAAAAAATCAGACCTCTCAGGGACAAAAGTGGGGAATTATGCTCAGAGCCCAAAGAAGTAGGGGAGATCCTAAATGAATACTTTGCGTTGGTATTCACAAAGGAGAGGGATGTGTTGACTGGGAGTGTCTCGGAGGGGAGTGTTGAACCATTAGAGAAAATCTCCATTACAAGGGAGGAAGTGTTAGGTTTTTTAGAGAATATAAAGACTGACAAGTCCCCAGGGCCTGATGGAATCTATCCAAGGCTGCTCAGGGAGACGAGAGATAAAATCGCTGGGCCTCTGACGCAAATCTTTATCTCATCACTGGACACAGGTGAGGTCCCAGAGGATTGGAGGATAGCTAATGTGGTCCCGTTATTTAAGAAGGGTAGGAAGGATAACCCGGGTAATTATAGGCCGGTGAGCTTGACGTCCATGGTAGGGAAGTTGTTGGAGAGAATTCTTAGAGATAGGATGTATGCACATTTAGAAAGGAATAAACTCATTAACGATAGTCAGCATGGTTTTGTGAGAAGGAGGTCATGCCTCACTAACCTGGTGGAGTTTTTTGAAGAAGTGACTAGAATGGTTGACGAGGGAAGGGCCGTGGATGTCGTCTCTATGGACTTTAGTAAAGCGTTTGACAAAGTCCCTCACGGTAGGCTGGTGCAAAAGGTTGGATCTCATGGGATAAAGGGGGAGGTGGCTAGATGGGTGGAGAACTGGCTTGTCACAGAAGACAGAGGGTGGGAGTGGAAGGGTCTTTTACCGGCTGGAGGCCTGTGACGAGTGGTGTTCCGCAGGGCTCTGTATTGGGACCTCTGCTGTTTGTGATTTACATAAACGATCTGGAAGAAGATGTAACTGGGGTGATCAGTAAGTTTGCGGACGACACGAAATTGGCTGGAATTGGCGATAGTGAGGAACATTGTCAGAGACTACAGATGGATATAGATCGGCTGGAAATTTGGGCAAAGAAATGGCAGATGGAGTTCAAACCAGATCAATGCGAAGTGATGCATTTTGGTAGAGCTAATGTAGGGGGGAGCAATGCGATAAATGGCAGAATCATAAAGGGTGTAGATACGCAGAGGGACCTGGGTGTGCAATTCCACAGATCCTTGAAGGTGACGTCACAGGTGGAGAAGGTGGTGAAAAAGGCATATGGCATGCTAGCCTTTATAGGACGGGGTATAGAGTATAAAGGTTGGGATCTGATGTTGCAGATGCATAGAACGTTGGTTCGGCCGCATTTGGAATACTGCATCCAGTTCTGGTCGCCACACTACCAGAAGGACTTGGAGGCTTTAGAGAGAGTGCAGAGGAGGTTTACCAGGATGTTGCCTGGTTTGGAGGGGCTTAGTTATGAGGAGAGATTGAGTAAACTGGGGTTGTTTTCACTGGAAAGACGGAGGATGAGGGGAGACCTAATAGAGGTGTATAAAATTATGAAAGACATAGATAGGGTGAACGGTGGGAAGCTTTTTCCCAGGCCGGTGGTGACGTTCACGAGGGGTCATAGGTTCAAGGTGAGAGGCGGGGGGGAGGTTTAACATGGATATCAGAAGGACATATTTTACACAGAGGGTGGTGGGGGCCTGGAATGCGCTGCCAGGCAAGGTGGTGGAGGTGGGCACACTGGGAACGTTTAAGACTTATCTCGATAGCCACATGAACGGAGTGGGTATGGAGGGATACAAAAGAATGGTCTAGTTTGGACCAGGGAGCGGCGGGGGCTTGGAGGGCCGAAGGGCCTCTTCCTGTACCGTATTGTTCTTTGTTCTTTGTTGAAAAAAGCTTCTGACTACCCACTCTGTCCATGCCCCTCATAATCTTGCACATTTTTATCAGGTCACCCCTCAACCTCCGTCGTTCCAGTGAGAACAACGCAAGTTTCTCCAACCTCCCCTCATAACTAATGCCCTCCATACCAGGCACCATCCCGGTAAATCTTTTATGTACCCTCTCCAAAGCCTCCACATCTTTCTGGTAGTGTAGCGACCAGAATTGAACACTATATTCCAAGTGCGGCCTAACTAAGGTTCTATAAGCTGCAACATGACTTGCCAATTTTTAAATTCAATGCCCCGGCTGATGAAGGCAAGCATGCCGTATGCCTTCTTGACTACCTTTTCCACCTGGGTTGCCACTTTCAATGACCTTTACACCTGATCCCTCTGCTATCAATACTCTTCAGGGTTCTGCCCTTTACTGTATATTTCCTATCTGCATTATACCTTCCAAAATGCATTACCTCACATTTGTCCGGATTGAGCTCCATCTGCCATCTCTCCGCTCAAGCCTGTAACCGAACTATATCCTGCTGCATCCTCAGATGGTCCTCATCGCTATCTGCAGGTCTACCAATCCGCAAATCTACCAACCTTTGTTTCGTCTGCAAACTTACTAATCAATCCGGTTACATTTTCTTCCAAATCATTTATATATATTACAAACAGCAAAGTCCCAGCACTGATCCCTGAGGAACGCCACTTGTCACAGCCCTCCATTCAGAAACACTTTTATTTTAGTGGTCTAACCATTATAATGCCGTCCCCCCACTCACATCCTCCCCCACCCCCACCCCCCCCCCCCCCCCCCCGCCCCACCCCCCTCCCCAACCCGCCGAAAAATATAACAACGAAAAACAATGGAAGTTAAGGTAATTCCTGATAGGAATAACGAATTGAAGAGCTAACTGGTCACCTGGAAGCGAGAAGAACCCAAAAACGTTCCCAATACCCAAAGCGAAACGCTGCTCCTGTGCCTGGTTTGACTACATTGGCTGCAGCAGTGATTAGAGCCATTTGGAATGGGCTATAAACGTTAGCCAGGCCAGCGACTCCCACACACAATGTATTTGTTGCTTCACCCAGCGGTACGTGCATTTCCGGCAGTGCCAGAATGTATTTCCCATCCCGAATCACCATTGAACCGCGTGGCTTGCATTGACCATGGTGTTGTACTTGAAGTCTCAGGTAGTGAACCAGATGGGTTTTAACAACAATTGACTCATGGTTCGATTGTTGAATTCCAGGTTGCTTTTATTGAATTCAGATTTCTCCAGTTGCCATGGCAGGAATTCAATCCTCATGTGTGTCCAAAGCTTTAGCCCTGGCTTTCTGGATTAATCGTCATGCCGTTACAGCACCCCTGAAGGGGGAGGGAGGAACAATTGATCATGGTGGGTTTTGTGCCCGTGTTCACCATAGAATATAATAATAGAATCGTAAAAACCATACACTGCAGAAAGTGGCCGTTCGGCCCATCGAGTCTGCACTGATTCTCCGAAAGAGAAATCAACCCAGACCCTCCCCTCTGCCCACGGTCAATCCACCTAACCTGCCCATCTGTGGGCACAAAGGTACATTTTGCCATGGCCAATCTACCCAATCTGCACATCCTTGGACTGAGGGAGACCAGAGCACCCGGATGAAACCCACGCAGACACGGCGAGAACGTGCAAACTCAACACAGGCAGCCACCCAAGGCTGGAATCGAACCCGTACCTCTGGCACTGCAGAGCTAACCACTGTGCCGAGGACTCTGGATGACTTGCCCAGAGACCGCTCCCCCGAGCAACAAACCCATAAAACTTTCGTGTGACTTCTCAACCTGTACTTGATATTTTAAGAGGAATGATCCAGCTCTCTAACAGGAATGGCACAAATTACACTTCTCAGTCTCGAAGTCCATGCTCTGAATTTCCTATCAGGTGTTGATTTTCTTTTGCTTCTCGGCAGTAGGGGGGTTAATCGACTTTGGCTTGCTTATTTTGATAGAAACTGTTGAGATAAAATGATACATGCGTTCACTGCTGATTGGGGGAACCAGGGTCTGGTTGACAAGGCGACCAACGGCAGCAGGATGTGGGCCGAGTGTGCGGTTTCAGTCAAGAGGTCGCTGAGCCTCTCAGTTTACTCAAAGACCAGAACGTGTGGTTTAATCACCCGGGACTGGAAACTCCAGCAGCGAGGTGGCAGTTAGGCAGTGCGGGGGGAGGGGTGAGAGGCCAGATGTTGCCAACTGTCGACAAGCATGAATCTTTTCAGAGACTTTCCCAGCGACTGAAGCTGCAGTAGATTTCTGCAGACGACAGTTCCAAAGGCACACAGGCATCTGAGAGAATAAACAATTATTTTCTTCGCCCTCTTTCCTATCTGTCCCGCAAAGGTTAAACATTCCGTCAGCTTCCACCCTCACACCGCTGGCCCCATTACCCCTCCGAACCCCCACCTCCCCACAACAACCGCCCCCCCCGCCCAAAAAAGATCATATATGTTTCAAAAAATCATCACTCAATCTTCTGCACTCCAATGGACTCTGTCCGATCTTTCCTGTATAACCCCATTCCAACTCCCCAATTCAGTCGAGCTTCCCCGCCTTAAGAAAGAAAATCTGCGGTCTTTACGCCGTCTGGCTTTCATGACTCCTGACACGCAGTATTGTTTATTCATTCATGGAACATGGGCGTTTATTGCCCATCTCCAGTTGCCCTTGGAGGGCAGTTGACAGTCAACCACATTGATGTGGCTCTAGACTCACGTGTTGGCCAAACCAGGTAAGCACGGCAGATTTCCTTCCCCAAAGGACATCGTGACCCAACTGTTTTTTTTCTGACAATTGGCAATGATTTTACTGTCATCAGTAGATTCGAAATTTCAGATATTTTTATTGAATTGTGTTTCAAACACGGGACCCCAGAACATTAGCTGAGTTTTTGGATTGATACTCGAGCGATAATATCACTACGCCATTCCCTCCCCTGGGGAGATGGCCATTAGCAAACTGTACTGTTCAAGGGAAATTAGCAAGAGCAACACAAAACCAGAAAATACTGGAAAAGCTCTGCAGCTCTGACATCATCTGTGAAGAGAGAATAGTGTTAGCGTTTCGAGTCCGGATGGCCCTGACGAATCGTCATCGAGACTCGAAACTTTGGCTCTATTCTCTCTCCACAGATGCTGTCAGACCCACTGAGATATTCCAGAATGTTTTGTTTTTGTTTTGGATTATAGAATCCGCAGTAATTTGCGTTTCGGACTCGCAACAATTTTTGGCCTTGCGAATAATACTCATCGCCCAATGAATGAAAATTATTGAGAAAGAATCCAAGAATTAACAAGTATCTGTTTAACCGATTCTTCAGGCAGCAACTATTAGTGAATCAAATGAAAGTGTTGCACTCCAGTCAATCCTGTCACTCATCCGGTTCATACATTAAGGAACGAGGCAATTCGGCCTAACGAGCGCATGCTTGCTATCTCAATGAGCTCAAAAAAACCCACTGCATTTGCCGTTGGCACATGTCCCTCTGCATGTTATACTTTCGATTTTGTAATCATTCTCTTTTGAAAGTCACCACGGAAATGTTTACTCTGGTCTTTGAGACAATGAATCCCAAACCCTAACAATTGACAATGTAAACCCGACTTGCTCATCTTCGATTCCAGGAACAGTTCTTGCTCCGTCTCTTACACGTGCGCCTTACCAAGCCGCCGTGAAATTTTAATATGTATACAGTAACATACAGGCTACTGAGAAGTAGGAGTTGGTCACTTCCGGCCTGCTCTGCCAGTAAATAAGATTATGGTCGATCTCATTATAAGCTTCTGCCAACACTGATCACCTTTCACCCTCCTTGTTTACTAAGAATCTAGCTCCTTCTGCCTTTAAAAATATTGAAAGACTGCTTCCACTGCCTTCTGAGGAAGGGACTTCCAGGGGCACATGACCCTCTGAGAGGAAAACCTCCCCACTCTTCCTCTCCTAAACGTGCGACCCCTTATTTGTAAAGAGTGCCCTTGGGGCTTCAGTGGAGCATTGCAGCAGGCTAAGGAGGGACTCGTAGGCAGGAAGAGTGAAGATGAAAACAGGTTGTGCGTTGGAATTCTCGAAATGAGCCACGCATTTCTTTTCAGGGAAGAAACCAGCGTGAACGTAAGAGGCCAAAGTGCAGCATTTCAGACAAAAACAGGAAACGCTGCTTGCATTAAGCCAGCCAGTAACTGTGCAAGTGAGAAACCGAGTTAAGGTTTCAGATTGATGTCTTTGCATGAGGGCTGGAAGATGTAAGAGATGACGAGTTATTTATATTCTTCCGCCCTATGTGGTTGCTGCAGCCTCTCGCCTCTTGTCTCACTAAACATTTCAGAAGATAGCTAAATGTCGGCCACATTTCTCTAGGTCTTTTCTCACACATAGTCCAGGTTGTCAGCAGATTTCCTTTCTGAAAGAACATAAAAACTAGAAGCAGGAATAGGCCATCTGGCCCTCCGAGCCTGATCCGCCATTCAATAAGATTATGGCTGATTTTTTCATGGGCTCAGCTCCGCTTACCCGCCCGCTCACCATAACCCTGAATTCCTTTACTGCTCAAAAATCTATCTTTACCTTAAAAACGTTTAACGATGTAGCCTCAACTGCTTCACTGGGCAGGGATTTATACACATTCACAGCCATTTACGTGAAGAGGTTCCTTCTCTACACAGTCCAAAATCTCCTCATCTTTATTTTGAGGTCTTGTCCCTTAGTTCTAATTTCATCTGCCATGGAAACAACCTCCTTGCTTCTATCTTATCTATTCCTTTTATAATTGTATGCGTTTCTATAAGAACCCCCATTTTCTTCCAAACTCCAATGAGCATTGGTACAACATTGGTGCGCAGAATGTGCTTTTGCAACAACGGATGACAGTTTTCTTAAGTTCTCTATTATTCAGCCGAATTTTAAATTCTACATTTTATTAATTTAATTTAAATTCCACCTGTCACCGTTGGTGGGATTTGAACTCGTGTTTCCAGAGCACCAGACAATACTTCCCCGAGCCACAGCCATTACCACGGTAAAATCACAAGGGCAGTAGATACCTGAGGACACCATCAAAAGGAGATTCACCCTCCAAGTCACTCACCATCCCGACTTGGAAATATATCGGCAGTTCCTTCAGTACTGCTGGGTCATAATCCTGCAATTGTCAGAATTTTATATCTTGCAATGAGATCTCCCATTCTTCAGAATGTAATTGAATGCACACCTCAATCTCTCCTCAAAGGACAATGCTTACATCCCAAGTATCAGTCTGGTGAACTTTTGGTGCACCCCATCTATAACAAGTATGTTCTTTCTCGCCTTCCTATCTAAACCCAGATTGGCGGGACATTGACATAGTGGTTAGCACTGCTGCATCATAGCACCAGGGACCCGGGTTCGATTCCTGGCTTGGGTCACTATCTGTGCGAAGTGTGCATGTTGTCCCCATGTCTGCTTAGGTTTTCTCCGGGTGCTCCGGTTTCCTCCCACAGTCTGAAAGATGTACTGGTTAGGTGCATTGACCAAGCTAAATTCTACATCAATGTACCGGAGTGTGACGACTAGAGGATTTTCACAGTGACATTATTTCAGTATTAATGTAAGCCTACCTGTGACACAAATAAATAAACTTAAAAGTTATTGTTGAATGCAAAAATTCAAATTGCATTCGGTGCACTGAGGGTGCTGGGTGGGGAATTGGATTGAACCCGTGTGCCCAGAATATTAGTCTGGGACTCTCCAGTGACATGGTCATTGTCCTACGATCTGCACCTTCCAAATATGTTATTCAGATTTGAATTAATTATTGAGCAACCTATATGAATGCATGAACATTTCTGTTTCAGTGTCCAGATGCGCCCTACGTCCGCCCCCTGCTGACTGCCCATTGCACAGCGGGAACAGGCGGATGTCACGATTCTCTCTGTCTTTCCTCTGGATGACCAGAGGTGCAGAAAATAATACAACTCAAACATTAGGCTGCAAACGGCAAGAACCAAAAGTACAACTGCAGAGTCCAAAAGCAGAAAGAAAGGCACATTCTGGGCTGTTTCGACGGTTTCAGGGCATGGAAATTAATCTGTTCTTATGTGTGCTGTAGATTTGAACCTAACGGCTCAGCGCTGAAAGATTAAATCGAAAAGTGAGCATGCGATGAGCAGGAGCTACTGTAAGTGCTTCAGTGCAAGGGAGCCCCATCAGTAAGACCAGAGCCTTGCAGTCATGGAGTATAGTGAGGAATCTCACTCTCTCTCTCTCTCTCTCACTCTCTCTCACGCACACATACTCTCACACACGCACATACACACACTCAAATAAACACGCACACAGGAAAACGCACACTCAGACATGCACACACACTCAGGTAAACGCGCACACACACTCAGACAATCAGAAACAAACACACATACAAACACGCACCCAAACGCTCAGACAAATACACGCACACAAACACACACCCATAGGCATACACACACACTCAGACAGAAATGCAAACTCTCTTAGACAAAAACTGACACACACAAACACAGACGTCGCCAAAGACACACAGATTACCTCAGGCAAAATAACACACACACATATACACACGCACACACACAGATACATACATGCACACAAGCACACGCATAGATACACACACTGTCAGATAAACACACACAGGCACACACACATTGACAAGCAAACACAAACACACACTCTCAGACAACACAAATATACACACACTCAAACAAGCACATAGAAACACACACACTCTCATAGAGCAGACACAAATGCTCAGACAAACTCAGACACACATACACACACGCTGCCTCTCAGCTAAATACACACACTCAGACAATCACAAACACAGACACACACAAACAGAATCTCAGAAATCATACGCACGGATACACCCACACAGAGCCCCAGACAGACACACACATGCAGTATCAAAAGAACATGCAGAGAAAGATATACACTGTTGCTCAGGGAAAACAAAAAACATACACAGACCCACACACACAGAAACAGAAAAAATAGAAACCGGAAAGGCCTTTCGAGCCTTCTTCACCACTCATTATGATCATGGATGATCATCAAATTCAATATCCTGATCGTGCCTTCCCTCCAAATCCATTGATCCCTTTAGCCCCAAGAGCTATGTCTAATTTCTTCTTGAAATCCTGCAACGTTTTGGTCATAATCACTTCCTGTGGTAGTGAATTCCACAGATTCACCACTGTCTGGGTGATGAAGTTTCTCCTTCACCTCAGTTCGAAAGGTTTTACCCCTTATCCTCAAACTATGACCCCCCTAGTTCTCGACTCCCCAGCCGTCTGGGATATTCTTTCTGAATTTACCCTGTCTAATACATTTAGAATTTTATCAGTCGCTATGAGATTCCCTCTCACTCTTCTAAACTCCAAATAATATAATCCTAACTGACTTCGTCTCTCCTCACACGACAGACCAGGAATCAGTCTGGTAAATCTTCACTGCCCTCGCTCTGCAGTAAGGACATCCTTCCTCAGAAAAGGACACCAACACTGCACACAATACTCCAGTTGTGGGCTCACCAACGCCCTATAGAATTGCAGTAAAATATCCCTATCCTTATACTCAAATGCTGTCGTTATGAAGGCCAGCATACCACTTGCCTTCTTTACCGCCTGCTGAACCTGTGGTGCTTTCTTTCAGCGCCAATACACGTGGATGCCAAGCTGTCGCTGAATATTCACCTCTCAATTTATTCAAATAATAATCTGCCGTCCTATTGTTGCCACCGAAGTGGATGATCTCGCATTTGCCCACATTATACTGCATCTTCTATGCATATGCCCATTCACTCTGCCTGTTTAAATCACACTGAAGCATCGCTGCATCCTTCTCAGAGCTCACCCTCTCACCTAACTTTGCTTCACCTGCAAATTGGAGAAAACACATTTAGTTCCCTCTTTGAAATCAATTATACATAATATGAACAGTTGGGCTCCTAGCATGGATCCCTGCGGTACCCCACTGGTCACTACCAGCCAATTGGAAAAACACTCATTTCTGCCAACTCTTTGCTTCCTATCTGCTAAGCAGCTTTCTATCCAGCTCAAGACACTATCCAGGCCACTTTTATGGTCGTACGCTATATGAGACCTTGCCGAAAGCCTTTTAAAGTCTCAATAACCCATACCCACCAGTTTTCCTTGGTCACCACTACTAGTTACATTCTCACACAATTTACCAAGCATGATTTCCCCTTTGCTAATCCATGTTTACTTCGTCTGATTTTACCACTGCCTTCCAAATGCTGAGTTATGAAATCCTTAATAATTGATTCGAGCAATTTCCCAGTTCTAATGTTCGGCTCTTTGCCTTATGGTTCACCCTATTTCTCTCTACCTCCCTTTTTGAATGGCGGGCGTATATTAGCTACGCTCCAATCTGTAGCGACCAGTTTAGAGTCTAAATATTTTTTCGAAAATGCCCACAAATGGATCAACTATTTGTTATGTTTCCCGCCTTCTTACTTTCATACTCTATTTTTTCCCTTCCGAATCAATTCCTTTTGTGCTGAATTGAAACTGCTCCAAATTCTCAGGTCTATGGATTTATTTGCCAATTTGTATGTTTCTTCTTCCCTTGTAAGCGATGGCTTGGCCACAGTTCCCTTACCAGTCTTCCACATCCTCTGTGCTAATATCTTTCTTCAATATCACATAGGATCCCTACAGTGCAGAAGGAGGCCATTCGGATTATTGAGTCTGCACCGACCACAATCCCAGGCCCTATTTCCGTAACCCAAATTATTTACCCTGTCAATCCCCTGACACGAGGGTCAATTTCGCATGGCCAATCAAGCTAACCCACACATCTTTGGACTGTGGGAGGAAACTGAGGCACCCGGAGGAAACCCATGCAGACACCGGGAGAATGTGCCAACTCCACACAGGCAGTGATCCGAGGTCGGAATTGTCACTGAGGCAGCAGTGCTAACCACTCTGCCACCGTGCTGCCCCGCTTTAAGAAACAATGTACTCCATTTTTTTGTTTTCTGTCTGTCCTTCCTAAACATCGAATGGCCCTCAATGTTTAGTTCCCATCCTTGCTAACCTTGGAGCCATGTCACCATAATGCCAAGTATATCATACATTTTGATATATTTCAAATGTTCACACACACACACACACACACAATCCGAGACCAACACACATATACATACACAGCACATACACATTCAGAAAAACACACAAGATCTGAGAAAAGCAGACACAAGCAAACTCGCAAACGCATACACACATACACACATACAGACACACGCACCTCTGAAAAACACACACACACACACAAACAGACAAATGGGCGGCACGGTAGCGCAGTGGTTAGCACTGCTGCTTCACAGCTCCAGGGACCTGGGTTCGATTCCCGGCTTGGGTCACTGTCTGTGTGGAGTTTGCACATTCTCCACGTGTCTGCGTGGGTTTCCTCCGGGTGCTCCGGTTTCCTCCCACAGTCCAAAGATATGCGGGTTAGGTTAATTGGCCATGCTAAAAATTGCCCCTTAGTGTCCTGAGATGCGTCGGTTAGAGGGATTAGTGGGTAAATATGTAGGGATGTGGGGGTAGGGCCTGGGTGGGATTGTGATCGGTGCAGACTCGATGGGCCGAATGGCCTCTTTCTGTACTGAAGGGTTTCTATGATTTCTATGAAACAGTCACGAGCACGCACACACATGATCTCACAAAAACCGATACAGGCAAACTCGCACACACAGGCCCATACACGGATATACTCGCTCAGACAAACACACGCACGCACACGCACACACATACTTTCTCTCTCTTTCAGACACGCAGACACGCTGTCAGACAAATACATGCACACACACACAGACAACCGCACAGACACAAACACACACACGCATTTAGACAAGTACAGAAAACATACACGCAAACACACAGGCAAATGCAGGCACACGTATTTCTTAGACGGACAGACACAGGACAACTCGCAAACACAGAGACACTCTCAGAAAAACACAGGCACACAGTCACAGACAAAGATACAATCACAAGAACACACTCAGACAAACACACACAAGCAAACGCTTGCACACAGAAATATATAGAGAAAAACTCAGACAAACAGACAAAGAAAACATACACTCTCAGACATGCATGCACACACACAGACACACTCGCTGGCAAATATACACACACAGACCCACACACAGCTGTACTATCAAACGAACACACAGGCACACACATACAAATTCACTCTGATGCAAACACACAGATACACATAATCTCTCACACAAAACACACACACTTAGAGACAAACACATAAGCACTCAGTCAGCACTCAGGCATACATACAATCACAGAAAAGCACATAGGCACCAACACACACACACACAAACACCCAGGCAAACACAGTCACGTACACAGAAACACACGCACACAGTCCAACATAGGCACACATATGATCTCAGTCAAGCAACATAGGCAAGGTTGTAAACTCACAGACCCACACTTTCAGCATAATACACACACATACACACACATGAACAGACAAGCAAACAGACACAAGCACACGCATACACAGACTCAGGAAACAACAGTCACGATCTCAGAGAAATAGACACAAGCAAAGTCGCACATACGGACACATACTAATAAATACTCAGACAAAAGCAAACACACACACACTCTCAGATAAACACAGAGACAAACCAAAAAAAATCAAGATGGCGTCGGACCATAGCGACTTATTGCATGCTGTGCCCCGCATCTCTCTAATGCTATCTTTTACTCTCGGTCTTTGCTTCTAAAACTCTATTCTAATTCTTTTGAAATCGATAACAATGTTTTAATTAAATTGACCTTTCTCTACCCCCTAGCTATGACTGTAACATTACATTCTGCAATCTCTCCTTTCCTTCTCTATGTGCGTGTAATGCCGTGTTTTTGAAACCTACTTTTCCACTCACGTAATGAAGGAGCAGCGCTCCGAAAGCTCGTGATTCCAAATAAACCTTAACCTGGCGTTTTGAGCCTTCTTACTGTTCTCTATGTGCGGTATGGGTTTTTTGTATAGCGCGTTTTAAGTACAGAAACAATACTTTTCACTGTATACTAATACACATGACAATAATAAATCAAATACAACAAAATCAAAAACATATACTCTCAGAAGAACACACAGAGACACACACACACAGACATACACACTATTACGGACAGTCTCACAAACACAGAGACAGACAGAGACCATAAAGTGTTGATGTCAATTTCAGTTTACTCAACCTGCTGGGTAACGGAAGCAAACTTAAAACCGGTGTGTGGGTTTTATTGTGTGATGAGATAATGTATAAATGTATCACCATAGCCCAGGGTGGGGTTGTAGTTGATCATTTATCTGCTGTCTGTACTCCTGAACAAATGTCAAATTGGAGAGGTTATCAAGTTTGTATTATAATGTAATGATGTGAAATATGTGGGAGAAGAATTGGTGTGATAAAGGGTGGAAAACAAACTGGGGAATGAGACTGAAGCTGCTGTGCAGACTGAATAGTTCTTGTTGTGTGAATGGAGGGACACATGTAGGGACGGATGGAGGGAGGAAGGGATGGACGGATCGAGGGACCGATCGAGGGAGGGAGCAATGGATGGAGGGATGGATGGGGGTGACCTGGGGGAAGTCATTGGGCAGAGACTGTGCTTGCTGCTGTTTCCCCTCCTGGCGCCAGGGGTCACTGGGACACTCCCTGCAGCTGCTGCTGCTGCTCCTCACAATGTCACATCTTGGCCGTACCCTGGACCAGCTGCAGCTCTTTGGCGGAACATCAGGAGCCAGTGGTGGGGAAGGACTGGCCGTCCTACTCCAGTGACGTCACCACCAGCCCCGACACCCGCCGTTTATTTTAAGAAAGAAAAAAAACGACTATTCAGAAATGGAGAAAGTGACTGAAATTCTGAACCAGACTGGCCACCGGGAGGTGATTTATATGTAAATAAAAATACAATTATTAATTTAATATGAAAGATGCCGCGACCAAAGCCATCCCAGACCTTAGGACGGTCGTGCTCGGCCCCGAAACTGCACGCAAACTTGAGACGGCGCAGGCGTGCGGTGGGATCCCGCCCGAGCGTTCCCCTGTTCGGGCGGAATTCCACATTGGCCCAAAACCTCAGCCCCCTCCCCTGGGTGAGGTGCCCCACAGCCTGAGCCGCCTCGCGGAAATGCCCTCCGTGCCTTTTTCTACCGCGCGGAGGCGTTTCCTGTGCGGGCTGCTGCTGCACACCCTCCACTACCGCCTCCTCGCCTGTCGCCCGGATACACCTTGGCGGGCCTTGTTGCCGCCGGGCGGCGGAGGTCCCCGCTGGAGCTCCCTCTACGGAGGGATCTCCCCCAATTACGTCGGGGACCTGGGGTGGAGGGTGATGCATGCAGCAGTTCCGCACAACCGTAGGATTCACTGGTTCACGGGCTCCGAAGACTGCCCTTTCTGCGGCCTTGTGGAGTCCGTGGACCATGTCTATGTTGAGTGACTTAGGCTGCACTCCCTTTATGTTTTCCTGAAGAACCTTTTATTGATGTTCTGTTTGCACTTCAGTCCCACGCTCCTGATCTACGGACACCCGGTGCGGAGAGGGGAGGGTCGGGATGGCGACCTCCTAGTGAACCTGCTCCTGGGCCTGGCGAAACGCGCCATTTACCGGTCCAGGCAGCGGGCGATCGAGGGGGCCGTCCATCCTGACTGTCTTCCCCTCTACCGCGGCTACGTTCGCGGCCAGGTGTCCCTGGAGAGGGAGCATGCGGTGTCCACGGGCGAGGTTGACGCTTTCCGCGCCCGCTGGGCACCGCAGGGGTTGGGGTGCATTATTGACCCTAATAATCACATTTTAATTTGATGTTTTTAAGTTTCCTTTGTATTTTGATTTCTGTTCGGGCTGTTCCCCCTCCTTTTTGGGGAGCTGCCCCTTTTACTTTGTCCCGATTTAATCTGAGTTTGTTTACTTGGTTTGGTTTGACCTAAAAAGAGGTCCCCTGTTCGGGCGGAATTCCACATTGGCCCAAAACCTCAACCCCCCTCCCTGGGTGAGGTGCCCCACAGCCTGAGCCGCCTCGCGGAAATGCCCTCCGTGCCTTTTTCTACCGCGCGGAGGCGTTTCCTGTGCGGGCTGCTGCTGCACACCCTCCACTACCGCCTCCTCGCCTGTCGCCCGGATACACCTTGGCGGGCCTTGTTGCCGCCGGGTGGCGGAGGTCCCCGCTGGAGGTCCCTCTACGGAGGGATCTCCCCCAATTACGTCGGGGACCTGGGGTGGAGGGTGATGCATGCAGCAGTTCCGCACAACCGTAGGATTCACTGGTTCACGGGCTCCGAAGACTGCCCTTTCTGCGGCCTTGTGGAGTCCGTGCTCCATGTCTATGTTGAGTGTCTTAGGCTGCACTCCCTTTATGTTTTCCTGAAGAACCTTTTATTGATGTTTTGTTTGCACTTCAGTCCCACGCTCCTGATCTACGGACACCCGGTGCGGAGAGGGGAGGGTCGGGATGGCGACCTCCTCGTGAACCTGCTCCTGGGCCTGGCGAAACGCGCCATTTACCGGTCCAGGCAGCGGGCGATCGAGGGGGCCGTCCATCCTGACTGTCTTCCCCTCTACCGCGGCTACGTTCGCGGCCAGGCGTCCCTGGAGAGGGAGCATGCGGTGTCCACGGGCGAGGTTGACGCTTTCCGCGCCCGCTGGGCACCGCAGGGGTTGGGGTGCATTATTGACCCTAATAATCACATTTTAATTTGATGTTTTTACGTTTCCTTTGTATTTTGATTTCTGTTCGGGCTGTTCCCCCTCCTTTTTGGGGAGCTGCCCCTTTTACTTTGTCCTGATTTAATCTGAGTTTGTTTACTTGGTTTGGTTTGACCTAAAAAGAGGTCGGGCGGAATTCCACATTGGCCCAAAGCCTCAGCCCCCCTACCTGGGTGAGGTGCCCCACAGCCTGAGCCACCTCGCGGAAATGCCCTCCGTGCCTTTTTCTACCGCGCGGAGGCGTTTCCTGTGCGGGCTGCTGCTGCACACCTTCCACTACTGCCTCCTCGCCTGTCGCCCGGATACACCTTGGCGGGCCTTGTTGCCGCCGGGCGGCGGAGGTCCCCGCTGGAGGTCCCTCTACGGAGGGATCTCCCCCAATTACGTCGGGGACCTGGGGTGGAGGGTGATGCATGCAGCAGTTCCGCACAACCGTAGGGTTCACTGGTTCACGGGCTCCGAAGACTGCCCTTTCTGCAGCCTTGTGGAGTCCGTGGACCATGTCTATGTTGAGTGTCTTAGGCTGCACTCCCTTTATGTTTTCCTGAAGAACCTTTTGTTGATGTTTTGTCTGCACTTCAGTCCCACGCTCCTGATCTACGGACACCCGGTGCGGAGAGGGGAGGGTCGGGATGGCGACCTCCTCGTGAACCTGCTCCTGGGCCTGGCGAAACGCACCATTTACCGGTCCAGGCAGCGGGCGATCGAGGGGGCCGTCCATCCTGACTGTCTTCCCCTCTACCGCGGCTACGTTCGCGGCCAGGTGTCCCTGGAGAGGGAGCATGCGGTGTCCACGGGCGAGGTTGACGCTTTCCGCGCCCGCTGGGCACGGCAGGGGTTGGGTGCATTATTGACCCCAATAATCACATTTTAATTTGATGTTTTTAAGTTTCCTTTGTACTTTGATTTCTGTTCGGGCTGTTCCCCCTCCTTTTTGGGGAGCTGCCCCTTTTACTTTGTCCTGATTTAATCTGAGTTTGTTTATTTGGTTTGGTTTGACCTAAAAAAAAGAGGACAGAGGGTAGCGGTAGAGGGG
Organism: Mustelus asterias; assembly: GCF_964213995.1. Lineage (NCBI taxonomy): Eukaryota > Metazoa > Chordata > Chondrichthyes > Carcharhiniformes > Triakidae > Mustelus > Mustelus asterias. Next base: position 1,003,904 of record NW_027590142.1, read on the forward strand.
TGATTTTCTGACTGGAAGGCTGTGACTAGCCATGATCCACAGGGATCAGTTCCGGAACCTTTGCTGTTCGTAGTATATGTAAATGATTTGGAGGAAAATGTAGCTGGTATAATTGTAAGTTCACAGACGACACAAAAATTTGTGGAGTTGCGGAGAGTGAAGAGGATTGTCAGAGGATACAGCTACAGCAAAAGATAAACCGGTTGGAGACTGGGGCGGAAAAATGGCAGATGGAGTTTATTCTGGACAAGTGTGAGATAATGCATTTTGGAAGGTCCAATGCATGTCGGGATTATATAGGAAAGATAGAACCCGTAGGAGTATTGATAAGCAGAGAGATCTCGACGTACATATCCACCGATCACTGATAACATCAAAGGACAGTGGCTGAATGACAGACTCTCCAAGGTTCAAACCCGAAAAAAAGAAATAAGACGGTAGTGGGTTTAAATTTGTGATTCAAACCATGCTTGCGAACAGAGAGAAAATGTGCGACATGTTTTGTCCACAATTCCCAGTCTGGTGAGGTGACTGCGAGTAAATGGAAGAACACTGAACTGGGATATAATTAATGTCCTTATCGGGGCAAGGTGTCCTTTGGTGTTATTCACATCAGAAGAAAATCCTGATCTAGTTATGGTAAGGCAGAGATTCTGGTCCGTAAAAGGTGTCAGGAAACAACAAAGCTCGAAAATTACGCTCGAAATGACAGTGGCATTGTGGGGAAATTCAGTAATATTCGCAAAAAAGCATTCACAAAGCACGCTGTGTACCGACTGTGATCAAATGGACCGAGAAACGGAAAGGGGAGATGGGAAAGGGCTGGCCAATAATTGATACAGACTAGGAAATAACACCAAAGACAAATTGTCAGCTGACGCACCACGAACTCACTTTGGTGAGTGCCTTCGCTCGGAATTATAATACATTTCTGTTACTCTCACTGTTTTTCGGGTGAGCGCGCCCTCTGCTGATCACGAACTGGAACTATCAGTGCGGTGCTTTTGTCCGGGATCCGCTCTATCTCTGCAGCAGAAACACAAGGCGGTATCGGAGAGAAGCGTCCTGGTGACATTTGAGGAACAGTATTCCTTTGTACAAAGTAGGCAATATTTTTCCACATCCTCCGGGCTATAAATCCTCATTAAATATCTCGGAGTTTCGCTGGGATACAGGAACAGAGTAGGGAGAGTAGCTGTCGAGTATTTACAATCCAGCATTATGCTCTGTGCTTGGAGAACGCTTAATTCAGATTGATCATTGGACACAGAATCATCACTATTTCTGCAACAAAACACAGAATGTATCAAATATCTGCGAGTGAAAATAACACTTGGAACAAATATTCCCCATTTTTTAGTTCGTATATGTCTGTTTTGCTGCAGCTGTTTCTCTGATTGTATCTTCCTCTAAATCTATTCCTCATTCATTCATTTATATCACCGGTTCTTGCTCTGCTTAACTCCAGGTCTCGCCTCCAATTCCAATTATTCAATCCCTCTTGTTTTCTTCCCATATCTCCACCTACATTTCTCCCTTGTCTCTCCCTTACAGGTTTCAATAACAGATATCCCGCATAATGGACCATCAGCTGGTGCTCAGGTCCATCGTAATATTTTGATACTTTGAAAAAATTCCAGTAGTCATTTTACATTCCACTCCATGGAAGTACTCCAGAATGTGATGCATGTTGCTGTTGTTAGGAGTGAGATTAATCAACAACTTGCAGCCAATGCACATAGTACAAATCATGTATATCCAACGCCCAACATATCGACAGACATATCAAACACTCCCGCATTAATATCAAATATTAATTTCCACACCAAATGCCGTTATTAGTCATTTCCTTGGATATAATGAAACACAGGAGGAATTGCAACCGACAGGAATGTTCTCGGTGCCAATATGAAATAATGCATGTCTATGTGCACATATGATAGGGGAGATCTGAAATAAAAACAGAAAATTGCTGGAAAGACTCTGTGGAGAGAGAAACTGAGCTAAACATTTGCGACTTTGAAACTCCGAGTTGGCTGAGCAAAGGAGATAATTCTGCCTTTTACTGTAAAGGATATATGAAAATTCTGTCCCAAGGCAACTAATCGAAAACCATACATCAGTGTTGCATTTCTACTTTGTCCTCGGTGACGATATGAAAGATATTTACCATGGAAGTAATATATATGATTACGTATTCCATTAAACCTCCATTGACGTCATTCTCCTTTAATATTCTGGATCGAGAGAATGCCGAAACCAGGAAACGGCAATTAGTGGAATTGCAGCTTCCCGTTTTGATTTTAAGTGAGCAATTTTTGAAGGAGAGTGTTGACCATAAAAAACAACTTTCTTTTGCATGGACAATTATCGGTGGAGTGTCTGCGATCTCTCAATCACAGCAGATATTAACACAAAAGAGACAATCGATTGAAATCCAATGAAATACAATCACCTGATGCCCTGAGAGCATCCGCTCGTTCAGCCTGCAACAGAACCGTGGCCTGAAATTTGTCATTTCATCTGTTAGCAGAAACGCCACAGACTCTTCAAACTCTTCATTCACTCAACAAGACGTTTGACCAGTCCTAATGGAGACAGCACATCGGTATCAGGCGCTGGGGTGTGCTACTGTGTCAGTGAGTCACTGAGACACAAAACCCGCACGTAGCAGATAAACTATCCAGTTATATCCCGAGGTGATGAGAAGCTTTTTTTATTGGTCGTGGTTCATCCTGAGCAACTCCGTGACGAAGGACTCTGTGCTCTACGGGCTGTTCCCAGGGACAAACCGAGACAAGCACCAATTGCTGTTGGAGAATTTTCAACTGGGTAAAATACACCATTTGCCTTCCCGAAACCAGTTGATCTTCATGTGCAAAGAATTGTCCTCGATCGAGTGTTGCAGACAACACATTCCAGGGCACAGGGCTACCGATTGAGGGACGCACTAAACCTTGGGGCTGTTGCTGCAAAGGCGCAATGAGGAAAACTGCGATCTTTCGGCCATTGTGATCTGAGGGGAGCAGAACTCTATATGAATGCCCCGTGCTGTTGGACTCACATTGAATGAATGCAGTGAATATTACACGTCTCGCAATTCTACTGAAGCACCTGAGAGTGTAACTTGTTCAATGTAGACAACCTAAATAACATCGCCCCTCCTGTATTGACGATCTTGAAATATGTATTATGTTCCATTGATTGCACTGAAGCTCTTCAATGTGCAACATTATCTTTGCAGAAAACTTCAGTATCACTGCACTTTCTGAAATGACCATTTTGCAACGTTCTGTAATGTTTCATTGAATGCGTTGAAGCACGTCAGAGTGCAAAATTATCTGTGTCCGAAACCTAAACGTTATTGCACTTTCTGTAAAAACCGTTCTGAAAAATTCTGTAATGTTCCTTTAATTATACACAGAGTGCAACAGCTTCATTGTCGAAACCTTGAATGTTATTGCACTTGCTGTTATGGCCATTTTGAAGTATTTTGTAATGTTCTTTCAGATACTTTATGAATAAGTTTTCTTTTGGAAAAAAGCACAACGTCCCAGTTTGCGAGTTCACAATCCTCACAGCTGTCACTGCTCCCTTCAGTAAGTTGACTACATTGTGAACTACTGGTGAATACATAGAGCTTCTACAAATACATAAAAGGCAAAAGAATAACAAGGAAGAGAGTAGGGTCTGTTAAGGATCAACTAGGTCATCGATGTGCGGATCCACAACAGCTGGGTCAGATCCGAAATGAATATTTCTTATAAGTATTTATTGTTGAGAAAAGCATAGATGTTCGGGGCCTTGGGGAAATAAATAGTGATGTCTTGAGGAGTGTACATATTACTGAGAAGGAGGTGTTGGAAGTCTTAAAGCGCATCAAGGTGGATAAATCCCCGGGATCTGATGAAATGTATCCCAGGACATTGTAGGAGGCGAGGGAGGAAATTGCGAGTCCCCCAGCAGAGATATTTGAATCATCGACAGTCACAGGTGATGTGCCTGAAGATTTGAGGGAGGCAAATGTTGTGCCTTTGTTTTAAAAGGGCTGCAGGGAAAAGCCTGGGAACTACAGGCCAGTGAGCCTCATACCTGTGGTGGGTAAGTTGTAAGGTATTTTGAGAGGCAAGATCTGCAGGAATTTAGAGACGCAGGAACTGATTAGGGACATTCAGCATGGCTTTGTGAGTGGAAAAATCATGTCTCACAAACTTGATTATGCTTTTTGAAGGGGTAACCAAGAAGGTAGATGAGGGCAGTGCAGGTGATGTTGTCTACATGGACTTTAGCAAGGCTTTTCACAAGGTACCGCATGGCAGGTTGTTGCATAAGGTTAAATATCATGGGATCCAGGGCGACGTAGCTAAATGGATACAAAATTGGGTTGATGACACAAGCCAGAGGGTAATTGCCGAGGGTTGTTTTTCAAACTGGAGGCCTGTGACCAGAGGTTTGCCTGAGGGATCAGTACTGGGTCCGCTGTTATTTGTCATTTATATTAATGATTTGGATGAGAATATAGGAGGCATGGTTAGTAAGTTTCCAGATGACACCAAGATTGGTGGCATAGTACACATTGAAGAAGGTTTTCTCGGACTGCAACGGGATCTTGATCAATTGACCAGTGGGCTGACGAATGCAGATGGAATTTAGTTTAGATAAATGCGAGGTGATGCATTTTGGTAGATTGAACCAAGGCAGGACTTACTCAGTTAATGGTAGGGCGTTGGGGAGAGTTACAGAACAAAGACATCTAGGGGTACATGTTCATCGCTCCTTGAAAGTACAGTCACGGGTGGACAGAGTGGTGAAGACGGCATTCAGAATGGTTGTTTTCATTGGTTAGAGCATTGAATACAGTAGTTAGGACGTCTTTTTGAAGTTGTACAAGACATTGGTAAGGCCACACTTAGAATATTGTGTACATTTCTGGTCACCCTATTATAGAAAGGATATTATTAAACTAGAAAGAGTGGAGACAATATTTACTAGGATGCTACCGGGACTTGATGGTTTGAGTTGTAAGGAGAGGCTGGATAGACTGGGACTTTTTTTCTCTGGAGCGTCGAAGGCTGAGGGGTGATCTTACATAGGTCTATAAAATAATGAGGGGTAGATCAGCTAGATAGTCAATATCTTTTCCCAATGGTGGGGGAGTCTAAAGCTAGAGGCATAGGTTTAAGGTGAGAGGGAGACCGTACAAAAGTGTCCAGAGGGGCAATTTTTTCACACAGAGGGTGGTGAGTGTCTGGAACAAGCTGCCAGAGGTATTAGTAGACGCGGGTACAATTTTGTCTTTTGAAAAGCATTTAGAAAGTTACATGGGTCTGATGGGTATAGAGGGATATGAGCCAAATGCGGGCAATTGGGACTAGCTTCAGGGTTTGAAAAAAAGGGCAGCATGGACAAGTTGGGTCAAAGGGCCTGTTTCCATGTTGTAAACTTATATGACTCTATGACTCTATGGTACTATCCATTCCTCAGGAAAATGGTTACTCGGGCCGGCTGAAGCATGTTAGCATTTTACTGCTCTTTATTTCTATGTATTTTGTTAACGTTGAGCTCTTGACTGTTGTGCGGGAAAGGTTAATCCAAATTAATATCATCACCGCGATATTGAGCCAGGTCTGCACCGACAGCAGTTATTTGTTCAGTCACTTCAGTTGCAGACGGAGATCTGTGCACCGTACAGACAAGGAGGAGTCTGTTGACCTATTGTGCCTGTGCCAGGACTTCGCATGGGCTATCCAAATAAGTCCACATCCCTGCTCTTTACAAAGAGTCCTGAAGGAAACTTGGTCCATCACGCAAACCAGCCTCCCATCCACTGACTCTGTCTACACTTCCCGCTGCCTCAGAAAAGCGCCCGGCATAATCAAGGACCCCATGCACACCGGGCATACGCTTCTCCACCTTATTCCGTTGGGAAAAAGAAACGGATGTCTGAGGTCACGTACCAACCGACTGAAGGACGGCTTCTCCCCTGCTGCCATCGGACTTTTAAATGGATCTACCATACATTAAGCTGTTATTTCTCTACACCCTGGTTTTAATTGTAACACTGCATCCTGCACCCTCTCCTGTCCTTCTCCCCTATGTTCTCTATGTATGGTAAACTTTGTCTGTATAGCATGCAAGAAACAATACTTTCCACTGTAGACCAGTGTTTGTGAAAATGCTAAATCAAATCAAATCAAGTTTATCCAAACCCAAGACAATTCCTCCTATACATCTTTTGAAACAATATTCAGTTATTTCATTCAGAAAAACAATGAGAGAAATAAAACCTGAAATAGAGGCATGCATTCTAATGAGCATTTTCTAAAATTTTATACTGTTGACGGATTGCGATATTAAGAATGCTGAAAATTTATTGTACTGAGCTGGTGCTCCCAGTTTGTCTGATTCTAGGAGCAGCGCTCCGGAAGCTTGTGCTACCAAATAAACCTGTTGGACTTTAACCTGGTGTTGTGAGAGTTCTTACTGTCATGAATTAGCGCAGAAAGGAGCTCTCAGCTAATTGGATGAATCCAGAGCAAAGAGCCCAGGAGCTTATTGGATATCAGCTGATGACGCTGCCAGGAATAAACCAATTTGTAGATTGTGGTATCCAATCAGCTCTTTATTCTCTAATCAGTGCTCTCCACTCTTCCGACCATAGGTTCTGTAGGGTGTGACGTCAGATCAGCCACAGCCAATGCTCTCAGCTTTATCTTGTTCAAGCTTCTGCAGCTTTTGGAGAAACAAGTCCCTGGAATCCAGGAGCAGCAGCAATGCGGCTCCCCGTTTTCACTCTGATCTGGGTGACATTCATTGTTGATGAGTTTAATACTTTAAAAATGAGTTATTTTCTGGAGGAATAAAGTTGAAAAGCAGGACATTCATGTTATACAGGTATTGGACAAATGAATTCTTGCGAGTGGTTTTAGTCTTTTGAAAATAGATTCGAAAAGCACACTGAAAAGGCGATTTCGAGAAATGGTACTCGGATTGGGAGATGAGAGCTATCAGAATGCAAGATTATGATTACTTTCTCGACTGACCAAAGAAACTAACGCAAACCTGACTGATCTATTTATAATGATAACGAGGATTGGCGTGGTGGACGGGGAGAGGATGATTCCACTTGTAGGAGGAATCCAAATATATGTCCCAAAATTCTAATGAAACAAATAGATCAACTGGGAATCGGAGAGAAACATCTTTAGAAAGAGTTGGGTAGAATGTGACTCATATTAACACAATGAACACTTGAGGAGAGGAGCAAATACTTATTTAAAGGTAAACTAAACTAAACAGCTGAGGAAGAAAGGGACAACTGCATTGAGAAGAGGCGAGAGGGAGGAATCTCCAGGGGACTGTAAACGGGAACATAGATCAGTTGGAGAGAATGTGGTATGATTCAATACATTCAATACATATTTTTATGTTGCACTGTCAGTGAATTTTCTCCCTTAGTTCAATTGAACTTTTAATCAATGTTTTTCCTTTCTTTAACCGTGTGTTTCAGATCTGAGCGATGGAGATTCTGTTCCTCAGCGGGAATCCTCACTCACACGGACAGAGGGAGAAGATGTCACTTTAAACTGCACCTTTACCGACGATGCTTATTATTTATTTTGGTATCGTCAATACCCAGGAAAACAGCCTGAGTTTGCAGTCCGGAGAGACAAGAAGGGCGGTTTTGAATTAAAGGCGGATTTCGCTCGGACTCGGTTTTCTGATTCAGTCCAGCAGTCAGACAATTTGTACCGAGTGACTATTTCGGAGCTGCGGCTGTCTGACACCGCGGTCTATTACTGTGCACAGAGTCTCACAGTGATGAGAACGAGTGAAATCCTCGTACAAAAACTGCCGCAAGTTTCTGAGTCACAGCTGCTGTCTGTCGAGTGTTGTTTCTAACAGCGGGTTATACACTAACACGTCAATACATTCCTGTGAACGCAAACCAGCCCACAATTCACACAAACACCATCTAAAATCGTTCACAGAATCCGTCTGATTATTACATTCACTGTGCGAGGGAAGAATTAGCTGTTGTTTATTTGGAATCACCGGGAAATCGGCACTAATATTGAGAATTCAAAATGCTGCAGGTAGCCTTGAACTAGTTGTACCCTTGTTCTGATGTTTCAAAGAAACTCGGGGCAAAGAAACGAATACAGTTTGGTTTGATATGTCAGTCAATAGTGTAAACTGATGCCCGCCTGCTGAGGCAAATCCTCATAATCACATCAGCCTGATTAAACATCTCTCAATGTTACAGTAATGAAATAAAAGTATCAACTGGGAATCGAAGAGAAACTTCATTGGAAAGAGTTCGGAAGAATGTGACTCATATTAACACAATGAACACTTGACACATATTAAAACTCAGAATTCTTAACAGTAAAGGTACAAAAGTTTATTTCAATACATGCTTAGAATCCAATGAACAATGATTAATATCTCTATTAATAATGTCGGAGGACAGGTTTGGTGTACTCTAGAGACTGGAACATTTGGTAAGAAAATCGACTGAATGCAGAAACCTAATTGAGAAGAGCGTCAGAAAGTTCCTGAAGGACAACTAGGGATGGGCAATAAATAGCGGCCGAGCCAGCAAAGCCCACATGCCCGAAAGTCTTTCTTTAAAAGTCTGCTGTAATCACCAGAAGTGCTTTGGGAAATCGAAACCGCGGGATAAGTCTTTATGCTCAGACAAATATTTTGTTGGGATATGGGCCAAACGCGGGCAATTGGGACTTGCATAGTGGTTAGAAGAGGGTAGCATGGACAAGTTGGGCAGAAGGGTCTGTTTCCATGCTGTAAACCTCTATGACTCTATGACTCTGTGACTACTTCCATATCCGTTATTTCCCTGAATATCCACAAATCTATCAACTGCCTTCAAGAAATCAAACGACTGTACAATCATCGCTCTCTTTGACACATAGAGTGCATTAAAGCGAATGTATGGTTTTTGACTGAGATGATTTTTGAGATATGACTCTGATTAGTTTTATTTCATGTTGTAATAACAGCACCAGAGTCTCCTATTCAGAGTTGCTCGTAAACGACAGAAACTACTATAAAGAGGGATTTTACATACACTGACAGACATTCAGCACAAAGAACCTGATCATTCGGTTTAATTGGTTTTAATGAGATGATTTTGTTTCTATTAACTGTTCACAATCCAGCTCAGAGATCGGATTCAGTGAGAGGAGGTGAGAATGCCTTTGCTGGTTTTTGTACGGACTAACTGCGTCTCTGTAACTGCGGTTCAGCGCACACTGTTACAGATACACGGCAGAGACAGAGACACGGACCCCGGTGATATTTAATGGAGCTGTTTTCTTGTCTCTGTCCAAATTAGCAGAAAACTGGTCCGAAACATCAGGAGACTTATCCCCCTTCCCCTTGCCGTAACTTTTCACTAAATATCTCGGAGCTTCTCCGGGGTACAGGATGTACCAGAATAGAGTTTGGTCAACGTACTTAGCTTTATAACTGCAGTTCAAAATTACCGTCTGTACTTCCTGAACCGTTAATTCAGGCGGCTCCTGGGAAACTGAAGTTTGGCCATTGGTTCCTGTAACAACATATAGACTGTGTGAGAAATCTGTGAGTGAATATAACCCATTGAACACACACTGAGGATTTGAGCACAGACTCACGGGGCAGCATGTCCATTATTATCAGTAGAACACGCAGGGAACATGTGGTTCCTGAATGGACAGTAAACAGCGACACTGTTTAAAATATGTTGTTGCTTCTAGTCTTATATCACGGAGTAAACTCAGACCAGAGGCAGCTTCAATAATTGGCAAATTGGGGGGTTTTCCCAGTGTTGCAATTGGCTGGTCCCCTTGAGATAACGTCAGCTGTGGACCAAACACTGTTAGTGGAGGACTAAACACAGCTGGCTCCCTCCAAACACATTCCATCCCGGGCTGTGTGTGTTTTTCTCACGCTCTTTCTCTCTCCATGAGAGGTGAATAACATTATCAGTTACACTGTCTCTTTCTCGGTTAACCCTCTTTCATTCGAACTCAATGTCCCCCTTTTTATAGATAGATTTTTCTTTCTAAATAAAGTTAAAAGTGAAATAAATAATTTACCCTCATTTACTCTGCGGGTATTAATGAGTGCATCCACTGCATGAACATAATAGTAGCTACTGCTTTATTTATACCGGGGATAAGTAATCACCCAAGTCCACATTGACTTGCATTTCCACTGGGATTACTCTTATACTGGGAAAGTACTGATTCAATCAGTCATGATTTCTGTCCAGAAACTTCAGAATGTGACAACTCTCAGTGTGCCTTTAATATTGGATCACATTTAACAGGTTCCCCTGACAGATAGGCATCTGATACAGAAAGATGGGAAGTACTGATTTATTAAGTTATTCACTCGGGACATCTGTGGGTTTTGTGATTTTGATCAGGAAATGATTGGATTTATACAGGAATAATCTGAGCGCCAAATGTCACATTTCCCCAACAGTGACAATCACTGACGTTAGGGAGGGAAAGCCACTCAGCTGGGGCAGCATTGTCAGGTTCATCATCTGTACATTTTCTCTGAAATTCAATGCAATGTGTTTTGCGGACAAGGAACCATTGATTGAGGACCTGCGCCAGTTTTTGTACGAAGCCCGCGGGATCCTCATTCAGTGTGGGTCTCAGTGCACAGTAATACACGGCGTTATCTGTCATCTTCAAATCTTTCATGGACAAGTGAAAAGTGCTTTGTGTCTCGCTGAGATTCCAGCTGAAATGTTTAAAGCCGGGAGCCGTATCGGTAAATCCATAACTCTCGGCTCTGAGCAGATACTGAGGAGCTCGGTGTGGATACTGGCGATACCAGAACAGGACATAGACTGTAGGTAAACCCTATACAGAGTAACTGCAGGGTATTGCTGAATCTTCACCCTCTGCTGCTTCAACTCTTGGTTCTGACTGGGACACTGAGTCACCGTTATTCATCTCTGAAAACAGACAACAGACACGCAGCGGTTTAGAAGGAGTAACAACAACGGAATAATCGCCTAGAAATGGAAATGGGCAATGAATATGGTGATTGGCGGATTTCAGTCAAAGGTTCAAAATGACCGTCCTGTGAGCAGGACAATAAGAAGTTTCACAACACCAGGTTAAAGTCCAACAGGTTTATTTGGTAGCAAAAGCCACACAAGCTTTCGGAGCTCCAAGCCCCTTCTTCAGGTGAGTGAAGGGGCTTGGAGCTCCGATAGCTTGTGTGGCTTTTGCTACCAAATAAACCTGTTGGACTTTAAGCTGGTGTTGTTAAACTTCTTATTGTGTTTACCCCAGTCCAACGCCGGCATCTCCACATCACCAGGACAATAACCAGAGACAGACAGACTTTCACCTCCATAGTTCCAGTCTGAACACCAGAAACAGAGGCAGTGATCACTGTCTGCATAAGACCTGGAAATGGAGAAGTTGAAACAGTCAGTGGAATGGTATGAGGCCGAAAGTCACTTCGTCTCTCCGCCCATTTTTACATCTTCAAACAGACGCTTCCTCTCGAAGGGAATCGTGATTTTTCATAAGTGATCAGAGAGCGCCCTCCCGTGGACAGCAATGCCGCATATTGGAAACAGATACACACACGGTCACCTGTAAAGGCTGATAGATAGATATCTAGATAATAGAATCATAGAATCATAGAATTTGTACAGTACAGAAAAATGCCATTCGGCCCAACGAGTCTGTACCGATCACAAACCTACCCAGGCCCTCTTCCCGTAACCTCATACATTAACCCCGCTAATCCCCCTGACACTAGGGTCAGTTTATCATGGCCAATCAAACTAACCTGTACATCTTTGGACTGTTGGAGGAAACTGGAGCACACGGAAGAAACCCACGCAGACACGGGGAGAGCAGATACACACACGGCCACGTGCAAAGACCAACACGTGTCAGGATATATAAACATATAGATAAAAGCCCAGACACAGACATCAATTCCAATGTCCCTCGTTATAAATCCGGAATTATTCTGTAGATTTCTGACACATTAGTCTGAGTTGCTAACTATGAAAACACACGAATAACTCCAACTCCGTGTTCACTAGAAGCCTCGTGAACCGCACAGAATCAACAAAAGCATAGACACAGGGACAAGTAAACACAGTGATCGATTCTCAAACTGATCGACTCAAACACACACAGACAATCACTAAGGAAGATAAACAAACAGACTAAAACAGCCACTGACACACTCAAGAGAAGTTCACCCATGGACAATGTCAAAAGCGTACTAGCTCCAGAGTAAACTTCCTGAACTGGAATTCCCTGGGGTCGTGTCAGTGCGGCAATATCGTGTTAGATATTCATTGCGATGGAACTGCCCATTTTAACAACAGGAACAGCCAGAAATCTATTTCTCATCAATGGTGATCATTAATTGATGACTCAACAGTGGACACTTTTGGAGAATAAGCAATAATGGATGTATTTATTTTTACAGCCAGACATATTCTGGATGTGTCCATATCATGTTTAAAGTTTATTTATTAATGTCACAGCTGGATTACATTAATACTGCAATGAAGTTACTGTGAAAATCCCCTAGTCGCCACACTTCGCCACCTGTTCGGGTACACGAAGGGAGAAATTTAGCATGGGAATGCACCTAACCAGCACGTCTTTCGGACTGTGGGAGGAAACTGGAGCAAATCCACACAGACACAGGAAGGACGTGCAAACTCCACTCAGACCCAAGCCAGGAATCGAACCCGAGTCCCTGGCGTTGTGAGGCAGCAGTGTGCCACTGTGCTACCGTGCCACCCCGTGTGAGGTCAGTGTAGGTAAGACAGATTCCCCACCCATTCTCGAGGTTGCCAGATCGGATGTTTGGGACACAGGAGGACAACACAAGGAGACTGCTTCAGGTATAGGTGATTAATTCTCCTCTGTTATATTCCACACTCTGGAAAGTTGTGGAGTTAATTAGTTATATTATATATAATTCAGAAATAATGGGGAGATGCTTCATCCGATTAAACTCGTTTTGTAAATTTTGTAAATTTGTAAATATATGTTTACATTGAAAACTATATTGGGAAGCTATATCCAATACTTCATGCCATTGGGTCAGGGAAACGTTGTTACTTAAAGCAAACTGTACATGGATTCCACAGAAACTCCTTCTTCAAATGGGGATTGGACAATGACTTGAAAGGGAGAAAAATCAGCTTCATGGAATGAGAGAAGGAAATTGAAATGAGAACAAAGAACAGTGCAGCACAGGAACAGGCCCTTCGGCCCACCAAGCCCGCACCGATACATCAGTTTGGTAGCTCATCATAATATAACTGGCAGAGGCATTAAGGACCCCATGCACTCTGGACATTCTCTCCTTCACCTTCTTCCTTCGGGAAAAAGATACAAAAGTCTGAGGTCACGTACCAACCGACTCAAGAATAGCTTCTTCCCTGCTGCTGTCAGACGTTTGAATGGACTTACCTTGCATTAAGCTGATCTTTCTCTGCACCCGAGCTATGACTGTAACACTGCATTCTGCACGCTCTCATTTCCTTCTCTATGAACGGTATGTTTTGTCTGTATAGAGCGCAACAATACTTTTCACTGTATGTTAATACATGTGACAATAATAAATCAAATCAAATCAAAGTCTTTATTGGATCAATATGTCTACAGCAGTCCCAATGAGTGTTGCAACATTTCAAAAGAGTCCCATTGGGTCCTACGGACGCCAGCAGTTTCTGTAGTGTAATGGTGGTTGCATTCACCTCACACACGGAAAATCCCTAGTTCAAAACCATGCCGAAATATTATTATAATTTGTTCATTAAGGTGAGGGAAGTTTACATGATTGAAATTTGTTGCTGAACATTATCCGAAACTCGATATTAAAGACATGTTATCTTTGCTCTGACCTCGGCCTCAAAATCTTTCAGCAAAATCAGAGATCTTGTATTTTTATGACGCAATGAGAGGAAATAGATGTCCCTGTTTTGACACCGTGGACATATCAGCAACTCATTCAATCCACAACAGAATTGAATGGCTTTGTTGATGCAGACTAACAAAGTTAATCATCATCTGAACCATGTGTAATAGGATTGTGTGCTCCAAAAGGCAGACACAAGTGAAACTGTAACTGAATTGGAGGAAATGGCGCACATTGCGCGGAACCATTATTTAACATCGTTCTTCAGAGTAAAGAAATAGGGAAAACCACTCAGACAGTTGAGGAAATCGAGAATCAGTGCGGATCTACTGGACTTTCCTACAGCTGAACGGGATTAAGACGCCTGAGTGTTTCATACACAGAATAAAGAGGGATCAAGTATAACTAACAAATCATTCTTAAATCTATTCCCTTTAAATATATTTGATTTTGTTTAAAAGCTGATTGTGGTCAATCTCAATTAAGTACCGTGACATGTGTATTACCCAGTGACCCGATTCCTTTTGTTGGTCAGCCATGTTTGCAATTCAATGTTGCCTATTTCGGAGATATTTCATTCAGAATGAGGAGATATGTAATGAATAAAAATATGTTAATATTAAACATTGAACAGCGAACAAATATTGGGTGGAACTGGTTGAAATTATTCGATGGAAGATGAGAATGATGTATTAATGATTGAGCAGAAATCATTGCTCCCTTAGATATTTGCCGGACGACCGCTTTTAAAGGTTGAAGTTCAAGATAAGTTGAGAAATCAGGTTGAAAGAAACGGTTTTTGTCTTGTATTGAGTGACATGGACTCTCAGTATAACCATTGGAGCCTGCAGCAACACAGTCGAGTTGAACATTGTGATCATGCCAATTGGTGGCACTATGCTGTCAATTGTTTCTGTAGTGTAGTGGTTGTCACGTTCGCCTCACACGCGAAAGGTCCCCGGTTCAAAACCGGGCAGAAGCATTTATTGAAATTATTCAGTGAGTATGAGGGAAGTTTTGCATGGTTTCAGTTGTTGCTGAACATGATCTGAATCTCAATGTTGCAGCCATGTTATCTTTGCTCTGACCTCGGCCTCAAATGCTCTCAGCAAAATCAGAAATGCTGTATTTTAAGACGCAATGATGAAATAAATGTTTGTACTTTGACACCGTGCGCATATTAGCAACTTGTTCAGTCCATAACAGAATTTAATGGATTTATAAATGCAGACTAACATAGTTAATCACCATCTGAAACAGGTGTAATAGTACTGTGTGCTCATAAAGACAGACACAAGTGAAACTGTAACTGAACTCGAGGAAATGGCGCACATTTCCTGGAAACATATTTTTAAAATTGTTCTTCATAATAAAGAAATGGGAAAAAATCACTCAGGCAGATGAGTAAATCGAAACTCAAGTGTAGATCTGCTGGACTTTTCTATAGATGTATGGGATTTAGGCGCCAGAATGTTTCACACGCAGAATAAAGAGGGATGAAGTATAACCAGCAGATCATTATTAAATCTTTTCCCTTTAAAGATATTTGATATTGTTTAAAAGCTGACTGTCTCAAATAAGCACCATGGGATGTGTATTACCCAGTGACTCGATTTCTTTTATTGGTCAGTAATGTTTGCAATGCAATGTTGCATATTCCCGAGATATTCAACTCAGAATGAAGATGTATGTATTAAATACATGTATTCATATTTAATATTGAATAACGAAACAAATATTGAGTAACTAGCCAACGTTTCGAGTTTGGATGACCCCTCATCAGGGCTCAGGGCAAAGAAAATCAGACAAGATTTATATTATGAGGGTGGAAGGGGGGTGCTGTAATTGGACAAAGGGAATGAAAAGGAGAATGCAGAAGGCTGAGAGAGGTATGAAAAGTGTTAATCAGAACGGTAGAGCAGAGGTACAGATGGTTTGCCCTGAATGGAGGGGGGGTTGGTAGGGGTGGGGGAGGGGGGAGGGGGGAGGGGCGGTTGGTGGGAGGGAGGGGGCGGGTGCGGGCGAGAAGAAGAGCAGGAATGAAGAAGTTGAAAAATGGAAGTGAGAAAGAAGTACGATGAAGTGGAGGAATGAGATGAAAAGAAGAAACAAAATGAAATAAAATAAATGGAAATGGGGTGAAGGTGGAGGGGAGAAACATGGTCTGAAGTTCTTGAACACAATGTTCAGTCTGGAAGGCTGTAAAGTGCCCAATCGGAAGATGAGGTTCTGTTCCTCCAATTTGCATTGGGGTTCACTAGAACATTGGAAAAGGCCAAGGACGGACATGTGGGCAGGAGAGCAGGGTGGCGTGTTGAAGGGGCAAGTGACAGGAAGCTCTGGATCCTGCTTGCGGATGGAGTGAAGGTGTTCAACAAAGCAGTCATCCAATTTGTGTTTGGTCTCTCCAATGTAGAGTAGACTGGATTGGGAGCAGCGAATTGAATAGACCAGGTTGAAGCAGGTGCATGTGAAGCACTGCTTCACCTGAAAGGGTGTTCAGGACCCGGGAGGTGAACAGGGAGGAGGTAAATTGGCAGATGTTGCACCTTCTACTATTGCATAGGAAGGTGCCATGGGTAGGGGATAGGATGTTGGGTGGGATGCAGGAGTGGACCAGGGTATCCCAGAGAGGATGATGCCTGTGGAATGCTGATGGTGGAGTGGGGGGGGGGGGGGCTTAAAGGGAAGATGTGTTGGGTAGTGGCATCATGCTGGAATTGGCAGCAATGGCAGAGGATGATCCTTTGAATGCGGAGGCTGGTTGGGTGAAAAGTGAAGACAAGGGGAACCCTGTCCTGGTTCTGGGAGGGAGGGGAGGGAGTGAGAGCAGTGGCTGGGGGATGGGTCGGACATGGTCAAGAGCCCTGTCAACAACAGTGGGTGGAAAACCTCAACGGTTGAAGAAGAAAGACATATCTGCAACGCTATTTAGGAAAGTGGCATCATCAGAACAGATGCGGCGGAGGCGAAAGAATGAAGAGAATGGGATGGAGTCCTTTCAGGATGTGGGGTGAAGAACTGCAGTCAAGATAGTTGTGGGAGTTGGTGGGCTTGTAATAGATACTGGTGGATAGTCTAACCATGAGAACCTGCAGCAACACAGCAGAGTTGAACCTTGCAGACAAGTCGATTGGCTACACCGAACTGCTGGTAGTTTCTGTAGTGTAGTGGTTATCATGTTTGCCTAATGCGTGAGAAGTCCCTGGTTCAAAACCAGCTAGAAACTTTAGCATTTCAGGAAGTATGCATGATTTTGGTTATTTGCTGAACATTATCCAATTCTCGATGTTGCCATATTATGTTTTGACCTCGGTCTCAAATGCTTTCAGGAAAATCAGAAATGCTGCATTTTTAGATGCAGTTGCAGGAAAGAGACGTTTGTATTTTGACACCGTGCATATATTAGCAACTTGTTCGATCCATGGGTTTATAGATGTAGACCAACATAGTTAATCACCATCTGAAACATGTCTAATAGTAGTGTGTGCTCATAAAGACAGACACAAGTGATACTGTGACTGAACTAGAGGAATTGGTGCACATTGCACAGAAACATCTTTTTAAAATCGGTTTTCATAATAAAGATACAGGGAAAACCATTCATGCTGATGAGGAAATCGAGGCTCAGTGCAGATCTACTGGACTTTCCTATAGATGAATGGGATTTAGGCACCAGAATATTTCACACCCAGAATAAACTAACTGGTCATTCTTAAATCTCTTCCCATTAAACATATTTGATTTTGTTTATAAACTGATTGTGGTCAATCTCAAATGAGCATCATGGGGTGTGCATTAACCAGTGACTCGATCTGTTTCGTTGGTCAGTCATATTTGCAATTCAATGCTGCATATGTCAGAGATATTCAATTCAGAATCAGGAGATGCATAATAAATAAATGTATCGATGTTAAATGTTGAATAATGAAACAAATACCTGGTAAAATAGATTGAGAATGTGCATTTGCCACAGTGGTTCATTTTCAGTTTTTGTTTCAGATTCCAGCATTCACAGATTTTTGCTTTTATTTTTTCGCTCTGACCTGAACCTCAAAATTCATGATGTGGAGATGATGTCTCCACATCATGACTACCATCGACACCGCAAACTGCCGGCTCCAAGTGGAGAGGATCGCCAAGAAGATCGCGCATATCGACACAGACATCAAGTTTCTACAAAGATGCAAGAAAGCAGACAAGATACCGAAAGGACTACAGATCACGAACCCACTCAGGTCAACCTATAACACAGACTACGCTGAGAGACTTTGCCGTCGCACCTCTCTCACCCTCCTCAACCACCTCATACACCAACTCTACAGCAAACGCCGCAGCCTGGAAACCAAGATCGAATCCATATTCTCAACTTGCGCTCAGGACGCAGACCAGCTGCGAAACTCTGCTAAGCAGACGAGACAAAGGAACTACACCATCTACATGCACACCAAAAACAGGAAACTTGAGAAACTCGGCATCACCACCAGCAGCAACCAAGCCTCCCCCGGTACCACAGTAGAAAACAGTACCACTGCAGGGAAGTCCATTGTCAACTTGTCCGACTACACACTTCAACCCCCCTCAAAATTCATTCAGGGCGATCGGAAATACTGGATTTTCATGAGAAGAAAAAGATGATGTGTGGGAGGAAACAGGAACACCTGGAAAACGTGCAGACTCCGCACAGTCACCCCAAGCCGAGAAACGAACCTGAGTCCCTGGTGCTGTAATGGCTGTCCAAAGAGAGAATGCGACAGCCATTCGCAGTATTTTCCCCTGGTTTCTGTGGCTATAGCTCATCTTTCATTCCCTCACCCTGCAGTATAAATATCTCCCACTTTCTATGTCTTTTTGCTTTGACAAAAGGTAATCTGGACTCAATATTGCAAATATCTCTGACATTAAGTGACGTCCATCTTTGTGCGGGGCACATGTGCTCCATTTGGACAGAAGGTGGAGAGTTGGAACAGATGCGCCCCTGACAAAGATGGCGTCGATGTGGGGGCGGGACTTTAGGCGGTGCCCGCAGAACGCTCAGGCGGTTGGGCTCGCACATGCGCATTGCAGCGGGAGTGTTTTGTTGACGGAAGCGCGCGGCTTCTTCTCTTGATCGGAATCAGATTTGAAAGGGGGGACGGTTAACGATCGGCGGCGTTGTCATGGCTGCAGGGGTGGGACTTGTCAACCGCGCGCGCTGGCACAAGCGGACCCTAAGCGGCACCAGCAGGTGCGGAGGCCGCGCGGGGAGCCGGGGTCTCGAGTAAGCGGCAAGCCGGGTCAGCCCGCCTCTCTCGAGGGGACGCCACCGCACACTGACCCGGGGACGTGGCACCAACCCAAAACTTCCCAACCCCGGGTTTTTCACGCCTCTTTTACCCCTCACCGAGCTCCTCAGCACAAAGCAGCCCCTCAAATCCTCCAGAAACCACTCAGACCCCACTTGGCATCTTTTCCCCAGGTCATGACCCTGAGATGCCCTTTTGGTTTCAGCCCCTCCACCTGATCAGGTGCCAACTGTGGTGGTGGTTGGAGGAACGATTGCTCGTTTCCAGGGCCGGCTGCTGAACTGGATCTCTCTCAATGTCCCGCAGTGTTTGTTTTCAAGATACAATTTGGTACATCTGGTGATTTGTCGCTTTGTCCCTAAATGGAGGGCAAGTGGATTGGCACCCTGATTATCAATTGACACTCATCCACTTCTGCCATCCTCCATTCCCGTGGCAGTTCAGTGGACACAACGGCAGTGGGTGTCTGAGGTTTGCCTAAGCTTTAGTTCATGCTGGCACTATTGCCACCACGTTGGGGTCCTCAACAGAGAGACTCCCTCTTTAAAGAAGGTCTTGAAAGGGTGACCAATTTGTGTTTTCTGTTTCTCATAGGAGCCGTGGTCAACAGTGTGGCTAGAGAGACTCCATGTACCCAGTCGCATATTCAGACAAACAGCTACCGGACATCAGCGTCCAAGAAACAGACCGGATCCTGGTTGAGAAAGTAAGTTGGATTTGAATGTGCCTTTAGTGTGTGACTGACAATGCCCCTGGTTTGTCCACGGTGGTGAAGTACCTTGGTGAACCACAGCAGCCTGTGTGATAAAGGGTTAATCATCATCCTTACTTCCAGGCCTGGGTATAAGATCAGCATATGGCCTCCCCTAACCGGCCCCCTTTACTGATACCCTGCTCACTTTCTGTTTTCATCGCCTTGGGCCCATTGAAACAGCTGCCCATGAATCTGTTCATCATGTACATGGCTGGCAACACCAGCTCCATCCTCCCTATCATGATGGTGTGCATGATGGCCTGGAGACCCATACAGACACTGATGTCCATGTCAGCAAGTGAGTATTGTATTGAATCTACAGCTCAGAAACAGCTCTGAACCGGCATCACTTGAGCAGCTTAGAATAGAGTTCTGGGAGTTGGGTAATTAAGGGAGTCAGGGAAGGAAGGAAAAGAGGTGCTGTTGTGCTTTCTCACTTTCCCAGCCTTTAGGAAGTGATCTTACTCTTCCACAGGAGAAGAAGCTAGATTTTTGGTGAGTATCTGCTAAGTGACTAAGATTTATTCTGTTCCTAAGGATCAAAATAGTATAGCAACAGGTGGTAAGGTTAATAAACTACTTAAAAACAAAAATAAATTATCATTGGATAAAAGAAACAGTTTATTAGTACACATTCAAGCTGCAGCATTTGAGAGTTCCTGGGTGTCAGTTTGATCCAGGGCAAACAGGCATAGAGGTTTACAGCATGGAAACAGACAGAAAAAAAACAGCCAGGAAACAGACCAATGAAATTTTTTAAAAATTTAAAATTGACAAACAGAAATCATCATCATCATCGAACTCATTCTGAGTAAATATTCTCACCAGGTCCTCTGTTGGGGTCCTGCTAAGCAGCTTTAATGGTCGGTGATTGCAGAAACTGAGCAGTCACAGGAATGTGGTCAAGATAGTCCAGTCCCATAATGCCTCACATTCAATCTGCAGTCCTTCAATTATAACAGAATATGTGGCTGTATGTAGTAGCCTCGGCCATGGTCAACCCCAACACTGCCTTCTTGAACTGCTGCAATGCCTGAGATGTAAGTACGCTCATAGTGCTGTTGGGGAGGGATTTCCAGCTACACATTCCAAACTTTCACGAGATTATAGGTGGATACCAGATTTATATATTCCATTCAACCACTCCCAAGGTGAGTTATTCCAATTCCTTTATTGTCCAGGACAATATATTCACAATATCTTTAAAACAGAAATTAAACATTCCCATTTGATTTCAGGTATTAACATATTCTGTTAGTTTGTTCTTTATTGTCGATATCAGGCTGGGGTTGTTCCTCTTGGAGCAAAGGAGGTTGAGGGGAGATTTGATAGAGGTGGACAAGATTCTGACAGGTTTAGATAAGATGGACAAAGAAAAGCTGTTCCCATTAGCTGATGGGACAAGGACGAGGGGATTTATGGTTTTGGGCCAGAGATGCAGGGGGGATGTGAGGAAGAATATTCTGATGCAGCGAATGGTAATGACCTGGAACTCGCTGCCTACGAGGGTGGAGGAAGTGGAGTCAATAAACAATTACAAAGGAAATTGGATGGACATTTGAGGGGGTTTCAAACAGAAATAGTGACTCTTAACTTCCTAACACCCTGTCGCTCTGTGATCCGTGTGAAATTTAAAACCGGGTATTCGCAACAAGACTCAAAGACCATCAGTCCACTGGAAGTAAAGTCATGAGACCGGCCAGTCCAGCAGAAAGAAACCCTCCGACCCTCCCCATTGACCAACTGTGAGAATGAACAAAATGTCCTGGATGTAATTGAGAGCAGAAACAATAACAGCAGAATCCAACCCCGAGAATCACTCGTGAACTCGTTGGTGTCTCAGCAGAGCGGATGAAAGACTGAATCTCTTCTCACACACAGAGCAGGTGAACGGCCTCTCCCCAGTGTGAACTCGCTGGTGTGTCCGCAGGTTGGATAATCGAGTGAATCCCTTCTCACACTGAGAGCAGGTGAATGGCCTCTCCCCAGTGTGAACTCGCTGGTGTCTCAGCAGGCTGGATGAATCACAGAATCCCTTCCCACACTGAGAACAGATGAACTGCCTCTCCCCAGTGTGAACTCGCCGGTGTCTCTGCAGGTGGGATGACCGAGTGAATCCCTTCCCACACTGAGAGCAGGTGAACGGCCTCTCCCCAGTATGAACGCATGCATGTGCCCGCAGGTCAGATGACCAAGTGAATCCCTCCCCACACTGAGAGCAGGTGAATGGTCTCTCCCCAGTATGAACTCGCTGGTGTGTCCGCAGGTCGGATGACCGAGTGAATCCCTTCCCACACACACTGCAAGTGAATGGCCTCTCCCCAGTGTGAAATCGCTGGTGAGTGCGCAAGGTGGATAAATGACTGAATCCCTCCCCACACTGAGAGCAGGTGAACGGCCTCTCCCCAGTGTGAACTCGCTCGTGTGACCGCAGGTCGGATGACCGAGTGAATCCCTTCCCACACTGAGAACACGTGAATGGTCTCTCCCCAGTGTGAACTCGCTGGTGTGACTGCAGGCTGAATGACTGAGTGAATCCCTCCCCACACTGAGAGCAGGTGAACGGTCTCTCCCCAGTGTGGCTGCGCCGATGAGCTTCCAGCTCTGATGGGTATCTGTATCTCTTCCCACAGTTCCCACATTTCCATGGTTTCTCCATGGTGCAGGTGTCCTTGCCTCTCTCTTGGGTGGACAATCAGTTGAAGCCTCGTCCACACACAGAACACGGGTACAGTCTCTACCCGCTGTGAATGGTGTGATATTTATTCAGGCTGTGTAACTGGTTAAAGCTCTTTAGTCAGTGCACTGGAACACTCTCACTCGAGTGTGGCCGTGTGTCGGTGCTTTTCCAGTCACACTGACATTTCAAATCTTTGCAAATCAAGAGACCAGACAATAATTTCTCCTTCTGGATTCAAAGGCCGATGATATTCAACTCCCATGGAATATGACTCTGTCAGATCTGACGTGACGTTTGAGATTTCGGCCTGTGATTCCTCTTTCAATATCCTGCAAAACAAGTTTACAAAAGTCATCAGTGTCAGTACAGGATAGAAATTCAGAACAGACAATTCTAGTTTCTATGGAACATTCTTTCCTATTTCAGTCCCAAAAAGCTGTGAATCTCCATCCCACACACTCTCCCTCCATTCTCACCCTGCTGTATCTAATATTCACCCTCCCAATCTCCTGAAGGTGCTGATTGAGGCTGATTGACAGATCCATGCTCACTGCTTCCTGTCCTGGACACAGAGACCATAACAAATAGGAGCTGCAGTCGGCCATTTGGCCCATCGAGCCTTTTAAACAATTCAATGAGATAATTCGTTCATCTACCTCAGCATCATTCTCCCCACACTAAACCCATATCCCTTGATATCTTCAATATCTAGAAACCAATCAATCTCTCTCTTGAAAATAGTTGATGACTGAGGCTTCACTGTCCTCAGGGGTTGAGAATTCCAAAGCTTTACCACATCCTTGAGTGAAGAAATCCCCCCACGTATTAGCTTTTGCTCCATCTTCTTGTCTGTTCCCCATAACCCTTGACACCGTTGTCAGTCAAAGATCTGTCTAACTGGAATATATTCAATGATCCTCAGCATCCACTGGTCCCTGTGGAAGAGGAATCCAAAAGACTAACAACCCTCTGAGGGAAGAGATGTCTGGAAGTATATAACGTAGCTACAGTTCCATATTACAAGATATTCAGATCCCAAGGAATATGACTCTGTCCAGACGTGGCGGTTGAGATCTTTGCCTGTGATTCCTCATTGAAAATCCTGTGAAATGAGTTTGCAAAAGTCATCACAGTCAGTATAGGATAGAAATTCAGAGCAGACAATTCTAGTTTCTATGGAACATTCTTTTCTATTTCATTCTCAAAAAGTTGTAAATCTCCATCCCTATCTATGGATTCCATTTAAAAATGAAAGTGGTTGGGCACTTGAAGGAAATAAACTTTCAGGAGAATGGGGATATAGAGTGGGAATGGGACTGGAATGTCATACAGAGAGTCAGCATGGACTCGAGTTACCAAATGGATTCCTTCTGTGCTGTAATGACTTTATGACTGGAAATGTATAACATCGCTACAGTATTATATTACAATGCAAGAAATAATAAATGTATTTTATTACAGAAACATAAATAATATATCTAATCTGGGTACCATATAATAACACTAGACATATCTCTGTCCTGTATTAATTTACTGTCCCCTTAAATATCAGCCATCTCCTGCCCTTTAATTGTGAACATTTGGAAAGAGACCGTCCTTTTAGACAGAAAGAAGATTAACGTTTCAGGGTGGGCAGAATGAATTACAGGGAATAAAAATGTATCAGATTTTGTTGGTCAATATAAGCTCAGAAGTGGAAGGGAAATGATCTCCAGTGGAAGAGAAACAGTTCCTGAACATTGTAAGACTAAGCTGGTAAATCAGCAGTGAATAGAGTTGTGAAGTGGTAAAAACCTCATCAAGACATAGCTTGCGGAAATAATAGTTAAAATACACCCATTATTAGAGGCAGAGGAAGGTAGACAATGGCAAAGAGCTGATCAGGGAGGGCAGAGGTGAAACACAGAAATGGATGGCCGTTTAAAAATTCATAAAAAGCATGGTTAACAAGTTTGCAGACAATACTAAATTAGGAGGTATCGCTGATAGTGAAGAAGGTTATCAAAAATTACAGGGGGATCTTGATCAGTTGATCGGTTAGGGAAGTGGGCCGCTGATTGGCAAATGGATTTCAGTACAGATAATACAGAGTACAGAGGCACAACCTCAGGCTAAAGGGACAATCCTTTAAAACAGAGATAAGGAGGAATTTCTTCAGCCAGAGAGTGGTGAATTTGTGCAACTCTTTGCTGCAGAAGGCTGTGGAGGCCGGGTCATTGACTGTCTTTAAGACAGAGATAGATAGGTTCTTGATTAATAAGGGGATCTGGGGTTATGGGGAAAAGGCAGGAAAACAGGAGTGAGAAAAATATCAGCCATGATTGAATGGCGGAGCAGACTCAATGGGCCAAGTGGCCTAATTCTGCTCCTATGTCTTATGGTCTTAAGTGTGAGTGTTGCATTTTGGAAAGTCAAACCAGGGTAGGACGTGTACAGTGAATGGTCAGGCCCTGGGGAGTGTTGAGGAACAGAGGAACCCAGGAGTACAAGTATATAGTTCATTGAAAGTGGCGTCACAGGTAGACAGAGTGGTGAAGAAGGCATTTATCACACTGGCCTTCATCAGTCAGGGCACTGAGTATAGGAGTTGGGGCATTCTGTTATAGTTGTATGAGTCGTTGGTGAGGCTGTACTTGGAGTATTGTTTACAGTTTTGTAATCCTGTTATAGGAAAGACATTCATAAACTGGAAAGAGTGCAAAGAAGATTTATGAGGTTGTTGCCGGGACTAGTGGGTCTGAGTGATCACGAGAGGTTGGACAGGCTAGGGCTTTATTCCTTTGAACGTAGGAGAATATGGGGGTGACCATATTGAGGTGTATTAAATAATGAGGGGCATAGATAGGATGAACCCACATTGTCTTTTTGCCAGGGGAGGGGAATTGAAAACTAGAGGGCATGGGTTTAAGATGAGAGGGGAAAGATTAAAAGGGACCTGAGGGGCAACTTCTTCATGCAGAGGGTGGTGTGTACATGGACTGAGCTGCCAGAGAAAGTGGTTGAGGCAGGTTCAAACAGGAGGTTTAAACATTTAAAAATCATTTGGATAAGTACATGAATTGGAAAGGATAAGAGGGATATGAGCCAAACATGGGCAATTGGGACTAGCTGGGAGGGCACCATGGTTGGCATGGATCAGTTGGGCCAAAGGGCCTGTTTCTGTGCTGTATTGCTCTATGACTCTGTGTTGGCTGCATCAGCATCTATTCCCATAACTCATTGCCCTTGAACTGAGTGGCTTGCATTGCTGGGGGATGTGGTAATTTCCTTCTTTAAAGGACATTATTCAATCAGATGGATTTTTACAACAATTGTCATCAACGGACTTCTAATTCTCGATTTTTACTGAATTCAAATTTCTTCATTTGCCACTGTGGGATTCGAACCCAGGGTTCACAGTGCATTGCCCTGGATCCCTGTATTACTAATACAATAACACTATCGCGACACCATTGCCTCCCCATCCATGGTAAAGGAGTCATAATAGCCCGAGATCCATGGAATCAGAGCATGCTCTAAATTTAAATTAATGCTCACTAACACTCACCTCAAAACAATTACACAGTTTTCACATTTTAAAATCTGCTGCAGCTGAAAAGATCTCATAGAGAGATTGGTGTCCAGGAAAAATGTTGCAATTTTTAAATCTTCTCCCTGTAAATGAGGAAAGTTATAGGTGTAATTCAAGGTTAGAAATTCAAGACAGACAAACATTTCTTTTGGTCTGAGTTTGCTGTGAGTAAATCTTTCCCTTCTAACCCCCTGTAAAAGGAGTTTCCAAAATCCATCAGCATCTGTCCAGAACAGAAATTCAAAACATTCTCTCCTCCTTTAACCTGGCACAGAATTATTTTAGCTGGGACAAAATTGCAGTGGAGGCAGTTCAGGGAAGATCCAGTTGGTTGATTCCTGAAATGAGGGGTTTTATCTTTCAGGTTGAGCAGTTTGGGCCTGTACTCTTTGGAGTTGTGAAGACTGAGAAGTAATCTTAATGAAACATCTGGGAATTTAAGGGCGGCATGGTGGCGAGCACTGCTGCCTCACAGCGCCAGGGTCCCCGGTTCAATTCCGGCCTTGGATCACTGTCTGTATGGAGTTTGCACATTCTCCCCATGTCTGCATGGGTTTCCTCCAGGTGTTCCGGTTTCCTCCCACAGTCCAAAGACTGTGGTCAGGTGGATTGGCTATGCTAAATTGACCCTAGTGTCAAATGCATGGGGTTGTGGGGATGGGGCCTGGGTGGGATTGTGATCGGTACAGACTCAATGGCCAAATGGCCTCCTTCTGCACTGGGATTCTATGATTCATATGATATAAGGTGCTTGACAAGGTAGATGCTGAGAGGATGTTTCCTCTGGTGTGGAAATCAAGTAAAAATAAAGGATCCCAAATTTAAGATGAAGAGAGAACTTTTCTCTCAGCGGGTTGTTGATCTTTGGAACTCTGTCTTCACCAGTGAGGATTGGAGGCAGGTCATTGAATATATTCAAAGCTGACGTTTTGATCCACAAGAAAGTCAAGGGTATGGACGGGGTGGGGGAGCAAAGTAGACATGATCTTATTGAATGATGCAGCAGGCTCGATGGGCCGACTGACTGGCTCCTGTTCCGAATTCTTATTCCGATGTTCTTGGATAGCTGCGCATGCGCCCTGCTACCTATTGTCCCTCTGAAGACAGAGGTTCTGAACCAGCCCCTGAAACCACGCCCATTGTGACCCGTCACAGACAGCAGCGCCTGCGCTCTCCTTCCCCGCTGAAACAAGATGGTGGCCGTTCACCGGGGCCTGTTCCCGGGATAAAAGCCTAGGAGCTGTAAACCCGAGACCTGCAGGGTCTTATTCGGGCCGTGCGGCCGACAGCGGGTGTTTGTGAAGCCATAGCTCGCTCCCTACCCCGACTCCCGGCTCCATTTCTTCCGCAGCCCCACCGACTCACCCACTGAAAAAAGCGTCTCCCGCACTCACAAGGCTCCGTGCAAAGTGACACTGCGCACGTTCCAGATATATGGGCTCCTGTGGAATGAATAGGACACTTTCACACCCGCAGGGGCACCTGGGAATTAACGGCGTCATTGTCAAAGACAATAATAGAAAATTATCTTGTGCAATTAAGATTAAATAATTTTTAAAAATGCATTCCTCGGAATTTGTGCGCTGCCATTCTCTATTTCTAAAATTGATTTAAACCAGTGCTCTCCTGTGGGAATACCCCAAATTTTTAAATCTTTTCCCACTGGTTTCCTCCCCTCTCTCGACTCTCCCGAAGGTGCTCATACTGGTTGGGTAAATCCCAGAGAGACTGGTTTCTTTCACTTTCTTTCTCCTGATGCTGAATATTCTGTTTTATGGAATGATACATCACAGATGGAAACCATTTGGCTCATCCTGCCCAGTCGGGCTGTCTTTAAGATCTATCCAATTAATCCACAACCATGCTGGCAGAGTGAGAACAATGTATATATAATACAGCAATATAGGAGATGAATGGAAAATGTTTTCCAGTTGCATACTTCTCAGACACACTCACCCCTGGAAAGATAAATTGTCCTGTGTACTAAGCAGATATTAAGGTTCCACTTAAAATTAAAACAGAAGGTGCTGGAAAAATGCAGCAGTCACCGGGGCTGAGTTTATGGTCAAAATGATGATGCTGAGCTGCCGTTAGAAAATAACCAGCAATCCGACAAGCCACTCAAAATATTGATTCAAACAAAATTGATCAAAGATTGAGCCAAAGTATTCTGTTTTCCAACATGGTGCTATGATTTTTTGTGGTGATTTTAATGTTCTCACAATTACCTGGTGTAATCCGGGTTTATTTTATACTCATTCCAACCCATCGCTGTCCATGAAGCACATTACCCCCACTCTGATTCCCCATCCCATCAGAGACAGCTCAGTCACTGACTGGAAATTAGGGCTTTTAATGAGAGCTCTGACAACCGAGAATGCGCCGTAGGCAGAATCGACCCGAGCTCACAAACCCCAGACAGTGAACATTATACCCCCCAGACCCGAATATAAAACAGTGAACATTATCCCCCAGACCCGAATATAAAACTGTGAACATTATCCCCCCCAGACCCGGATATAAAACAGTGAACATTATCCTCCAGACCCGAATATAAAACAATGAACATTATCCCCCAGACCCGAATATAAAACAGTGAACATTATCCCCCACAGACCCGGATATAAAACAGTGAACCTTATCCTCCAGACCCGAATATAAAACAGTGAACATTATCCCCTCGACCCGAATATAAAACAGTGAACATTATCCCCCCCAGACCCGAATATAAAACAGTGAACATTATCCCCTCGACCCAAATATAAAACAGTGAACATTATCCCCCAGACCCGAATATAAAACAGTGAACATTATCCCCTCGACCCAAATATAAAACAGTGAACATTATCCCCCAGACCTGAATATAAAACAGTGAACATTATCCCCCAGACCTGAATATAAAACAGTGAACATTATCCCCTCGACCCGAATATAAAACAGTGAACATTATCCCCCAGACCCGAATATAAAACAGTGAACATTATCCCCTCGACCCAAATATAAAACAGTGAACATTATCCCCCAGACCTGAATATAAAACAGTGAACATTATCCCCCAGACCCGAATATAAAACAGTGAACATTATCCCCTCGACCCGAATATAAAACAGTGAACATTATCCCCTCGACCCGAATATAAAACAGTGAACATTATCCCCCAGACCCGAATATAAAACAGTGAACATTATCCCCCCCAGACCCGAATATAAAACAGTGAACATTATCCCCCAGACCCGAATATAAAACAGTGAACAATATCCCCCCAGACCCGAATATAAAACAGTGAACATTATCTCCAAGACCCGAATATAAAACAGTGAACATTATCCCCCAGACCTGAATATAAAACAGTGAACATTATCCCCCAGACCCGAATATAAAACAGTGAACATTATCCCCTCGACCCGAATATAAAACAATGAACATTATCCCCTCCAGACCCGAATATAAAACAGTGAACATTATCCCCCAGACCCGAATATAAAACAGTGAACATTATCGCCCCCAGACCCGAATATAAAACAGTGAACATTATCCCCCAGACCCGAATATAAAACAGTGAACATTATCCCCTCGACCCGAATATAAAACAGTGAACATTATCCCCCAGACTCGAATATAAAACAGTGAACATTATCCCCCCCCGCCAGACCCGAATATAAAACAGTGAACATTATCCCCCCAGACCCGAATATAAAACAGTGAACATTATCCCCCAGACCCGAATATAAAACAGTGAACATTATCCCCCAGACCCGAATATAAAACAGTGAACATTATCCCCCCCAGACCCGAATATAAAACAGTGAACATTATCCCCCCAGACCCGAATATAAAACAGTGAACATTATCCCCCCCAGACCCGAATATAAAACAGTGAACATTATCCCCCCCAGACCCGAATATAAAACAGTGAACATTATCCCCCCCAGACCCGAATATAAAATAATGAACATTATCCCCCAGACCCAAATATAAAACAGTGAACATTATCCCCCAGACCCGAGTATAAAACAGTGAACATTATCCCCCCCAGACCCGAATATAAAACAGTGAACATTATCCCTCAGACCCGAATATAAAACAGTGAACATTATCCCACCCAAGTGAATACAAAATTGTCCTGATGGATTCAGACAGCATTATCACAATATTCCAAATGTGTTTTTTCCAGGAATAGATTCAGCGGCTGCTTCACTGGAGGCCAGAGATACTCTCCTCAAACTCGGCTCATGTGAGGAATCCCTCCAATGAGGCTCAGGAATGCTACAACCAGAGTCACGTGACCACCAAGTGTGTAACTGAACAAACTACCGCAACGTTGAAGATGTGTTTCAGTGTGAAATGATTTGCTTCACCTGTTGCTTCAGATTTGAGAGAAAATGTCCCTTTCTGGGGTAATTTGACCTTGACCCAGGCACTTTTCAGATCTGAAAGTGATGGCCTTTAGCACAATCACAAGGCTGCACAATACAGAGGGAACACTAATCTGTTTCATTCTGCGACTATGTCGTGGTTACACGAGTGATACTTTCCACTAATTAGCTGCCAGCACCAAAAAGGCATTCAGCCTCCAACACAAATGAGCAAGGCTGGGTATGAATATCTTTGATGTGGAGATGCCGGCGTTGGACTGGGGTAAACACAGTAAGAAGTCTAACAACACCAGGTTAAAGTCCAACAGGTTTATTTGGAAGCAAAAGCCACTAGCTTTCGGAACGCTGTTCCTTTGTCAGGCTCCCACCCACCTGACGAAAGCTAGTGGCTTTTGCTTCCAAATAAACCTGTTGGACTTTAACCTGGTGTTGTTAGACTTCTTACTATGAATATCTTTGCCAGTGCAGTGCTGGGTACTAGGCTGTACATCCCAGTGAGTGGCTGATAGAATAAAACAGCATGTTCCTTGATTTGGCAGAATAGGTAGTGATTTTTTTTGCAGCCGACACTCACAAAACCAAAAATACAATGTTTAATGTGATTACAGACTGGGCAGCACTTGCTGAACAATCCTGAGTGTGCCAATAGCTGCACTCATATTCAATTGAAGATAATCAGTCGAGTTCATAGTTACAGTTGTGAGAAGCAACTTACATTTATACGCAGCGATCCTTTCCCTGCAAACAAAAGGAGAATTTTCAAGCCTTGCACCTTTTATGAATTTCCCAGAAGCTTGAGAAACCTACAATCTTCTATTGATTTCTCCATGGTGATGCTTCAAGTCAATGACAGTCCACCAATTGTGATCATTTGAAATTTGGCATTCTTCTGTCCTGATGAGTGCATGATGAAGAGATTCAGCAACAGGTCTCTCTTTTCAGCAATATTCAAGTTCAGTGCTAACAAGTATCTGTGCATTGTTTTATGTTCCTTGATAATTAAATGTGATCGTGGAAGTGTCACTGTGAATAATGTGCAAGTCAGTAAGAATTGTCAGCATTTTCTAATTGGAAATCTTAAGCAGTGGAACCTTTCAGACACTGAATTGTACAGTTTGCACCAAACATCAATTTAAGATTGCAGGAAAAGTTCATAAACTTATTATAAACAAGTTCTTGTTGAGAGTTCCTGAAATTAAAAAATCACAGATGGTGCTTTTAAAAAGGGACACAACAGCCCTGAAAATCAGTGACATCTCAGAATATTAAACTTCAGCCAGTTGTCGCGATTGTTAATGTCAGCAGAAACAAACCAAATATTGTCAGACTATCAATCCTGGATGTGATTAACAGCTGCAGTAACTGCAAAATCCAACTCCTGCAGGCAATTGTGAACTTGCAGATGTGTCAGCAAGTGGGATGACCGAGTGTATCCCTTCCCACACACAGAGCAGGTGAATGGCCTCTCCCCAGTGTGGGTGAGCTCATGTAAATGCAGGCTGCCAGACTGAGCGTATCCCTTCCCACACATGGAGCAAGTGAATGGTCTCTCCCCAGTGTGAGTGTGTTGATGTGCAGTGAGGATTGATAACTGCCTGAAACTCTTTCCACACTATGTGCAAATAAATGGCTTCTCCTCAGTGTGAATTCGCTGATGTGACAGGAGGCCGGATGAATTGGTGAATTCCCTCCCACACGTGGAACAGGTGAACGGCCTTTCCCCAGTGTGAACTCGCTTGTGTGCACTGAGGTTTGATGAAGACCTGAACCTCTTTCCACAGGAAGTGCAGCTGAACAGTCTCTCCTCTGTGTGAACTCGCTGGTGTGACAGCAGGTTAGATGACAGAGTGAATCTCTTACCACACACAGAACAGGTGAATGGCTTCTCTCCTGTGTGAATTCGCTGGTGTGACCAAAGACCGGATGGCCCAGCAAAATCCTTCCCACACAAGGAGCCGGTGAACGATCTCTCCCCAGTGTGAACTCGCTGATGTGCACTGAGGTTGGATGAACATGAGAACCCCTTTCCACAGGTGGAGCAGCTGAACGGCCTCTCCTCAGTGTGAATTCGCTGGTGTAACAGCAGGTGGGATGAGGTAGTGAATCCTTTCCCACACACAGAACAGATGAATGGCCTCTCTCCAGTGTGACTGTGTCTATGGTTTTCCAGCAAGTACGGATAATTGAATCCTTTACCACAATCATCACATTTCCATGGTTTCTCCATTTTCCCAGCCCCAATGTGACCGTATCGATGGATTTCCAACCGGGATGGATAATTGAACCCTTTACCACAATCCTAACATTTCCACGGTTTGTCCATGGTGCTGGTGTCCTTCTGTCTCTCCAGGTTGGTTGATTAGTTGAAGCCTCATCCACATACAGACCACATGTATGGTTTCTCCCCACTGTGAATGGTGTGGTGTTTTTCAGGCTGTGTAACTGGTTAAAGCTCTATCCACAGTCAGTTCACTGGAGCGCTCTCACTTGGGTGTGTGTGTGTGTGTCTCAGTTCTTTTTCTGTCACATTGAATTTTGAAAATTTCTTCCACTGACAAAACAGGGAACTATTTCTCCCTCCACTGTCAAAAGCAATCATAAGCAATCACTGTCAAAAGCAGGTCATGATGAATCGAATGTCTGTGAATCCTCCTCTTCTAGTTCCCTGCAAAAAGAGTTTTAAAAAACTACTTCAGAACTGACAATTTCAGTTTCCACGAAACATTTCTCCATCTTATTTATCTTGAGCTGTAATCCCCATCCCACACACTCTCTCTTGTCCCTGAGCTGAAATCAAACTCATTGCCCCATCTCCACTCTGAGCCCAGCTCCCTCCAGCTGGATTCAGTCCTCCAGACCATGTGCAGATTGAGAGTACAATCAAGGAGTCAATTATTTTCCTTCCAAGTCAGGGGACGTGCAGCCCCACTGACTCTGTTGTTACCACAATGGGCACATGTGCTCTGCTCACCAATGAAACACCACAGTGACCATTAACATGGGCCTGTTCCGAGGAAAGGCTCCATTTTATTTGTGCCACAACAGCAGGGGAATTACCTCCTGCACAGGCACAAAGGTATCATCAGTCACAGAAAATAATTGCAGCTGGTGTCTCAAACCTCATTTTACCATTTGCTCCCAGACATTCTCCATTCAATTTTGAAATGCAAACTGAAATCTGGCATTTTGTGGTAAATTAAAAACACATTCTCATGGTCATTTTCAGAATGACTATTCCCGAGAACTAATTCCCAAGTCAGTAAATTAAAATTCTCATCAGCAATGTAGGCAGCACAGTGGTTAGCACTGCTGCCTCACAGCTCCAGGGACCTGGGTTTGATTCCCAACTTGGGTCACTGTCTGTGTGGAGTCTGCCCGTTCTTCCCATGTCGGCGTGCGTTTTCTCTAGATGCTCCGGTTTCCTCCCATCATCCAAAGATGCGCCAGTTAGGTGCATTGGCCGTGCTAAATTGCCTCTTCGTGTCCTGGGATGAGTAGGTTAGAGGGATTAGCAGGTTACATATGTGGGGTTACGGGAACAGGGCCGAGGTGGGATTGTTGTTGGTGCAGACTCGATGGGCCGAATAACCTCCTTCAGCACTGTAGGGATTCTATGAAATACTTTGGGAGAATTGCTATTTTAATGGGTATTTTCACAAATGCTATAAAATGATTTTTCAAAACAAATTAATATTTTCTTCAACAGATGATGAATAAATAAAACGTATTTAATAAAACAACCACTCACTGTGGGGTTCAGGATTCTAACTCGGGGTTTCTGAGCTCCAGGAACCACTAACTGAACCAGCCAGGAATTGTCTCCACAAAACTTCCCCAACTCCCTCCCGGGAAAAAGCTGCAAACTCGGGAGCTGCAGCTTTTTACTGGGGGTGTTGGGGCCTCCAGCGGGTGTTTGTGAACCCTCCCCGCCCACCTCCCAGGGTTTCCTTCCTTCCCAGAGATCAGAGTCCTCATTGATTTGAGGCCAAAGTGTAACCTCTTATTTATTGTCCTCCTCCCCCATCCTCTGATGTGAACCATCCTCCAGTGGCTGAGCCAGGATGGGGCCGTTAACCTGGGCCTGTTCCCGGGAGGGAGGGAGAAGCCCCGCAGCTGCAAACCAGGGAGCTGACAATGATTCTGAAGGGTTTGCGGATCCACAAAGTGTTTCCAAATCCTCCCAGCCACCGCCTAACGCTGACTCCGCTTCTCCGGGACAAACAAGCGCCAAGGACAGCAATGACACTGCGCATGCTCCACATCACAATGCCCGGGGACTGATTGACGGCAGCTCCGGTCCAATAGGAAGAGGGGGCAGGACTGGGGGACCGAGCGGGAGCGGCTGGTCCTCCAACCAATCGGAGTGAACGAGGGGCGGGACCTGAAGCATGCGCAGTACGGGTAATGGCGACGGACAGACGGATGGTTTTTACTCGGAAGCGAGATCAATACGAGGTAGAGGGCGGCGTGCGGGGAATCTTAAATGTGGCGGGTGGGTGGAGAGACTTTGTAAACATGTTGTTCAAACCCAAACCCCGGAAATGAACTTCCCGGTCCCCCCCTTTGTACCAAATGGAGCGGCAGCTTGTAGTGTTAGACCCGGGCTGACTGCCGCCATTGAGGCTGCATGTGGGAGGCCGGCAGGGATTGTGATCGGAGAGTGAAGCCCTGACGTCACAATGGAATGGGTGAGGGTGTGACGTCACAATGGAATGGGTGAGTGTGACATCACAATGGAATGGGTGAGAGTGTGACATCACAATGGAATGGGTGCGAGTGTGATGTCACAATGGAATGGGTGATAGTGTGACGTCACAATGGAATGGGTGAGGGTTCCAGATGAGCTGAGACTGGGCTGGAGTCGGGCGATGACACTGACATGTGGCCCGGTGGCACAGTGGTTAGTGCAGCTGCCTAACAGCGCCAGGGACCCGGGTTCAATTCCAGCCTCGGGTCATTGTCTGTGCAGAGTTTCTACATTCTCCCCGTGTCTGTGTGGGTTTCCTCCGGGTGTTCCGGTTTCCTTCCACAGTCCAAAGATGTGCTGGTTCGACGGATTGGCCATGATAAATTGCCACTTGGTATCAGGGGGATTAACAGGTAAATATGTGGTTAGGGCCTGGATGGGATTGTTGTCGGTGCAGGCTCAATGGGCTGAATGGCCTCCTTCCACACTGTATTTTATTATTCATTATTGTTAATTAATTACTATTAATGCATCTATGAATGAAGGTGGTCTTGATGATGATGTGGACATGTGGCTGGAAGCTCATCTTGGGATGAACTATTTCACCCTGGTTGTGAACAGCCTGGTTCAGCCTCAGACAGTTGCCAGGAGGAGAGATAAAGTTGTTGGTGAGGGAGTGGAGTTTGTAGTGGGGACTGAACACAATGGGTTCAGTCTTCCCAGTATTTATATGAAATAAATTTCTGTTCTTTCAGTACTGGATGTCAGACAAGTCAGGATGGTGTATGAGTTGGAGAGGAACTTGGAGCTGATGATGTTCACAGGGTTTGGAAATTCATAGAAATCATAGAAACCCTACAGTGCAGAAGGAGGCCATTCGGCCCATCGAGTCTGCACCGACCACAATCCCACCCAGGCCCTTCCCCCATATCCCTACATATTTTAC
This sequence comes from Mustelus asterias, assembly GCF_964213995.1. NCBI lineage: Eukaryota > Metazoa > Chordata > Chondrichthyes > Carcharhiniformes > Triakidae > Mustelus > Mustelus asterias. Next base: position 1,040,135 of record NW_027590142.1, read on the forward strand.
CCACTAATCCCTCTAACCTACGCATCTCAGGACTCTAAGGGGCAATTTTTAGCATGGCCAATCAACCTAACCCGCACATCTTTGAATTCTGTCAAAGTTCCTGTTGATTTGTAGATGTATAAAATCTCTCTCCTCACCTCCGGCCTCTCCTACTTCTCTCTGTTTCCACTCAGAGTGTGGAGATGCCGGCGTTGGACTGGGGTAAGCACGGAAAGAAGTCTCACAACACCAGGTTAAAGTCCAACAGGTTTATTTGGTAGCATAAGCCACAGGCTTTTGGAGCGCTGCCCCTTCATCAGGTGAGTGGGAGTTCTGTTCACAAACAGGGCACAGAGACACAAACTCAATTTTCAAGATAATGGTTGGAATGCGAGTCTTTACAGGTATTCAAGTCTTAAAGGTACAGACAATGTGAGTGGAGAGAGGGTTAAGCACAGGTTAAAGAGATGTGTATTGTCTCTAGCCAGGACAGTTAGTGAGATTTTGCAAGTCCAGGCAAGTCGTGGGGGTTACAGATAGTGTGACATGAACCCAAGATCCCGGTTGAGGCCGTCCTCATGTGTGATTGACAGATCCATGCTCACTGCTTCCTGCCCTGGACGCAGAGTGCTGAAACTTTCCATGCAGGCTGCCAGACAGATAAATGTCTACATTACTGGAGTAAAAATGTGTGGAATATACAGATTCACTTCATTCCCTTCAGTTGCTGCAAGTCCCCAATTTCCCCCAGAATGAGGAAAGAAATGGAAAGGGGGAGAAAAGAAAAAGAAAAGAAAAGATGTTGCCCAGAGGCGGAAGTTTCACTCTGAAGCTTATTGGCCAACGTCCGCATTGTGACGCCACGATAGAGCGTCTGAATCAGCCAATAGGAATCTCTCTGCTCCGCAGTGACGTCTCCGGGTTCCAGTGCGCAGGCCCGGGCGCGCGGACCCGGGAGCCCCGCCCCCACCCATTGTTCCCCTCCCCCTACACCACATCGAACCAAGGTTTCCAGGCACCGGCTGACGGCTCCGTCAGAGAAGCCGCTCGGGGATCTCCCCCTCTCCCCGGCCCGGGACTGCAAATGTGCGAGGGAGAGGGGAAGCTGCGCATGTGCGGGGGAGAACCCACCCTCTGATCTTCATGCTGAGGTGTTGACCAATGGGAAGAGTTGGAGGACCGGAAGGACTCTGGTCTTCCACCCAATCAGAGCGCGGGCTTTGTGTGAATGAAGATTGATCTTCAGATAGACTGAAACTTCCTCCTGTCGCCAACATCTGTGAGTGGGAAAGATTGGATTGTCCAGCCAGTCCACCACATTGGCCGTTCGCTTTGCGTGTTGGCCAGTATAGTGTGCTCCAGGCAGGGGGCGGGCAGAGGATAAGGAGTTCAAGGCGGGCTTAATGCGTGCCTTTCGGTGAGCTTTTGGAAATGTGGCCGCTGGGAGGAACGCCTTGGTCGGCGTGAAGTTTCTGTTTCAAGTGCTTGGGTTCGTGACTTGTGCAAGAACTTTTTGTTTCGGCTGGGGCTTGTTGAATGCTGCTCTCGCTGGGATTCCTGTGCCTTGAATGGCGTGGCCCAGGTAGATGCAATCTCGGAAGACCCAAGCCAGGGAGGAGCCATTTGGGAACTATGGTTTCGGAAGGTTCAGCCGCGGAAGGTGTGACCCCAGACGGTGCAGCCCCAGTGGGTGTGATTTTGGAAGTTCTGGCCCGGAGTGGTGGACTTTGGAGGACTGTAGTTGAGCGTTGTCGACTTCGGACGGTGGAATGTTGATGGGCGAAGCTCTGGAAGGCGATGCCTCCGAAATGTTTCACAATTGTATGGTTGTTCATGGATTGTTTGTTATTGTAATATGTGGTTTTCCTGTTATGGTAGTTGGTGGTTTGTTCCGGCCCCCGTCTATTTTCTTGCGTTATTTGTGGCCTGGGGGGCATCCCCCCCTGGATAAAGTCACCCCCGGGGGGTGTGACATCCACTTGGGGAAAGTTCTGGGTGGTGAAGCCCCGGACATAGTAACACCAGAGGGATTTTATTCTCCGGGAGAAAAATTGGGAAGGCAGGCCCGAACTGAGTACCCTGGAGAGACTCTCCCACCGCCCCGGCTGAAATTCCGGAAGGGATTCCGGATTGAGTAGGCGGGGTGGTTTCCCCATTTCCCCCCCTCCGGCTGAACATCCGTAAGGTGTAACCCCCGGATATGAGTACCACTGGAGGGTTGCATCCCCCGGCAGGTGGACAAACCCAGGGGACGGTGCCCTTATGCTTCAGTGTTTATTTTTTGTTGTGTACAGTTGTAGTGTTGTGTTAATGTTTGTAGATTTGTAGATTATGATTTGTAAATGGAGGTGTATTTTGAGGGCAATGCCCTGGAAAACTGTAATTGACGATGAACCCTTCCGAAATGGAAGGTAGTAACTGATAAATGGATGGCGTTAGCCATTGGTAATGTATTTTTTCACATTTGTTCTTTGTGTATTTGTAATTGTTTTGTATTAACGTATTTGTAATAAACAAAAAGGAACCAACATCTGTGAGTGGGAAAGATTGGATTGTCCAGCCAGTCCACCATATTGGCCGTTCGCTTTGCGTGTTGGCCAGTATGGTGTGCTCCAGGCAGGGGGCGGGCAGGCAGAGGATAAGGAGTTCAAGGCGGGCTTAATGCGCGCCTTTCGGTGAGCTTTTGGAAATGTGGCCGCTGGGAGGAACGCCTTGGTCGGCGTGAAGTTTCTGTTTCAAGTGCTTGGGTTCGTGACTTGTGCAAGAACTTTTTGTTTCGGCTGGGGCTTGTTGAATGTTGCTCTCGCTGGGATTCCTGTGCCTTGAATGGCGTGGCCCAGGTAGATGCAATCTCGGAAGACCCAAGCCAGGGAGGAGCCATTTGGGAACTATGGTTTTGGAAGGTTCAGCCGCGGAAGGTGTGACCCCAGACGGTGCAGCCCCAGTGGGTGTGATTTTGGAAGATCTGGCCCGGAGTGGTGGACTTTGGAAGACTGTAGTTGAGCTTTGTCGACTTCGGACGGTGTGATGTTGATGGGCGAAGCTCTGGAAGGCGATGCCTCTGGAATGTTTCACAATTGTATGGTTGTTAATGGATTGTTTGTTCTCGTAATATGTGGTTCTCCTGTTATATTAGTTGGTGGTTTATTCCGCCCTCCCCACCCCCGTCTATTTCCTTGCATTATTTGTGGCCTGGGGGGCATCTCCCCCCGCCCCCCTGGATAGAGTAACCCCCGGGGGGTGTAGCATCCGGTTGGGAACGTTCTGGGTGGTGAAGCCCCGGACATAGTAACACCAGAGGGACCCCATTCTCCAGGAGAAAGTCCGGGAGAAAGTCGGGGAGTGCCCCCCACACCCCCCCCCCCCCCTGCAAAATGAGTACCCCGGAGAGCCTTTCCCCTCCGCCCCAGCTGAAACTCCGGAAGGGATACCGGACGGAGTAGGTCCAGGGTGGTATCCCCTTTTCCCCCCTCCGGTCGAACATCCGTAATGTGTAACCCCGGACATTAGTACCTCTGGAGGGTTGCATCCCCCGGTAGGGGACAAACCCAGGGGGCGGTGCCCTGGAGGATAGTGGTTATGCTTCAGTGTTTATTTTTGTTGTGTTGGACTAATGTTTGTTACTTTGTAGATTATGATTTGTAAATGGAGGTGTATTTAGAGGGCAATGCCCTGGAAAACTATGACCGTTAGTGAACCCTACCTAAATAGAAGGTAGTGACTGATAAATGGATGGCGTTAGCCATTGGTAATATATTTTTCACATTTGTGCTTTGTGTATTTTAATTGTTTTGTATTAACGTATTTGTAATAAACGAACAGAAACCAACACCTGTGAGTAAAACACTTTCTTCTCTCCCCCTTTCCATTTCTTTTCTAATTCTGGGGGAAATTGGGGACTTGCAGCAACTGAAGGGAAAGGAAGTGAATCCAGGGAGGCTGCAGACTCTGGTAAGGTTGGCCCAGGTCTCTCTCTCTCTCTCTTAAAGACATTGACATCCTTTGCTTCCTCAGCTTGACACATTGATTTGTTTGTCTAAAAGGATGGTCTCTTTCCTAATGTTCACAATGAAAGGGCTGGTTTCCCCAGGAGATGGCTGACATTTAAGGAGACAGTAAATTAATATAGGACAGAGATATGTCTACTGTTATTAAATGGTCCATATCAGATCATAGAAATCATAGAAACCCTACAGTACAGAAAGAGGCCATTTGGCCCATCGAGTCTGCACCAACCATAATCCCACCCAGGCCCTACCCCCATATCCCGACACATTTACCCACTAATCCCTCTAACCTATGCATGTCAGGACACTAAGGGGCAATTTTAGCATGGCCAATCAACCTCACCCGCACATCTTTGGACTGTGGGAGGAAACCGGAGCACCCGGAGGAAACCCACGCAGACACGAGGAGAATGTGCAAACTCCACACAGACAGTGACCCAAGCCGGGAATCGAACCCAGGTCCCTGGAGCTGTGAAGCAGCAGTGCTAACCACTGTGCTACCGTGCCGCCCATATATTATTTATTGTCTTGTAATAAAATATAGTTAATATCTTTTCTTGCTGTGTAATGTAGTACCTTAGCTATATTTCCAGTCATCTCTTCCGTCAGAGTGTTGTATTATCTGGGTTTCTCTTCCTCCGGGACCAGTGAAGGCTGAAGATCATTGAATATATCATTGAGGGGACAAGGGAGTCAAGAGTTATGGGGAAAATGGAGAGAAAGTTAAGATGAGGAGGGATTTCTTCACTTGAGGATGTGGTGAAGTTTTGGCATTCTCTACCCCAGAAACCTAGTCATAAAGTATGCTCAAGCAGGGGATTGATATATTTCTAGACATTGAAGATATCTAGAGATATGGGGGATAATCTGGCAGAGGTAAATCGGTCAGTGAGCTCATTGAATGGTTCAGCAGGCTCGATGGGCCGAATAGTCAACAGCAGCAACTATTTCTTCAGATCTGTGTCCAGGGCAGGAAGCAGTGAGCATGGGTCTGTCAATCAGCCTGAATTTACAGCTCTTGGGGAATGAGAGAGGAAAGCACATTCCATAGAAACTTGAATTGTCTGTTTTGAATTTCTATCCTGTACTGACAGTGAGATATTTTCTAAATTGTTTTTACAGGATATTGGAAGAGGAGAAATCACTGACAGAAATCTCAGACGTGATGTGCATTTTGGACAAAATCACTCGATTCCTTGGGACGTGAATATCAGAGAAATGTTTGACCGGTCTGTCAACTTCAAAAGATTTTAAACATTAGTGTGGATGGACAAGCAGCGAGACACACACACACCCGAGTGAGAGTGTTCCAGTGCACTGACTGTGGAAAGAGCTTTCACCAGTTACACAGCCTGACATCCATTCACACTGGGGAGAAACCGCACACCTGTTTTCACGGCTTCAACGGGTTGTCTGAACTGCAGGGATACAAGGAGACTCAAAACATGGAAAAACCGTGGATATGTGTGGACTGCGGGAAGGGATACAGAGCCCCATCAGAGCTGCAAGCTCATCGACGCATTCATACGGGAGAAAGGCCATTCACCTGCTCTTGGTGTGGGAAAGGATTCACTCGGTTATCCATCCTGCAGTCACACCAGCGTGTTCACACTGGGGAGAGACCCTTCATCTGTTCTGAGTGCGGGAAGGGATTCAGTCATTCATCCAGTCTGCAGACACACCAGCGAGGTCACACTGGGGAGAGACCATTCACCTGCTCTCACTGTGGGAAGGGATTCAGAGATTTATCCAACCTGCAGACACACCAGCGAGTTCACACAGGGGAGAGACCGTTCACCTGCTCTCAGTGTGGGAAGGGATTCACTCAGTCATCCACCCTGCAGTCACACCAGCGAGTTCACACAGGGGAGAGGCCATTCACCTGCTCTGTGTGTGAGAAGAGATTCAGTCTTTCATTCCACCTGCGGAGACACCAGCGAGTTCACACTGGGGAGAGACCGTTCGCCTGCTCTCAGTGTGGGAAGGGATTCACTCAGTTATCTAACCTGGAGACACACCAGCGAGTTCACAAGTGATCACACGGGTTGGATTCTGCTGTTATTGTTTCTGCTCTCAATTACATCCAGGACTGCATTTTGTTCATTCTCACAGTTGGTCAATGGGGAGGGTCGGAGGGTTTCTTTCTGCTGGACTGGCCGGTCTCATGACTTTGCCTCCAGTGGGCTGATGCTCTTTGAGTCTTGTTGTGAATACCTGGTTTCAGATTTCACATGGATCACAGAGTGACTGGGTGTGAGGAAGTTCAGAGATATTTAGTCAGCATTTCTGTTTGAAACCTCCCAAATGCCCATCCAATTTCCTTTGTAATTGTTTATTGTCTCCACTTCCTCCACCCTCGTAGGCAGCGAGTTCCAGGTCATTACCATGCGCCGCATCAAAATATTCTTCCTCACATCCCCCACCCCCCGCATCTCTGACCCAAAACTTAAATCTCTGTCCCCCTCATCCTTGTCCCATCAGCGAATGAGAACAGCTTTTCTTTGTCCACCTTATTTAACCTGTCAGAATTTTGTCCACCTCTATCAAATCTCCCCTCAACCTCCTTTGCTCCAAGGGGAACAACCCCAACCTGACATTGACAATAAAGAACAAACAGAATATGTTAATCCCTGAAATCAAATGGGAATGTTTAATTTCTGTTTTAAAGATATTGTGCATATATTGTCCTGGACAATAAAGAAATTGGAATAACTCACCTTGGGTGTGGTTGAATGGAATATATGAATCTGGTATCCACCTACATTCTTGAGAAAGTCTGGGTTGTGTAGATGGGATGAATAAGTTGATCACTTTCTCTTGGAAATACTTACATCCTTGTCCATGAACTTTGTTTTAAAGAAATCCACATTTAAAAGTCCGGCCACTACATGAAATATCAGCACCAGAACAGCAGGAGATAAGAAAGACAGACACTCTGATCTTTTCATCAGCACATCTGAGAGTCAAGAATGTGTGACATGATTTTGGGATACGGGTGAGAGTGTGCAGATATGAATAGTTACATGTGAAAAATAGCAAGCCTAAATTCATGGTGCATTGGAGCGAAGAGCGGGTCCCAGTGGTCCCCAACATCTCAGATGCCAGTCTCCAGCCAAGTCGATTCACTCCACATGATATCAAGAAACAGTTGGAGGCACTGGATATTGCTAAGGCAATGGGCCCTGATAACATTCCAGACTTGTGCTCCACAACTTGCCGGTTCCATAGCCAAGCTCTTCCAGTACAATTGCAACACTGGCATCTACCCGGCAATGTGGAAAATTGCCCTGAACACAAAAAGCAGGACAAATCCAACCCAGCCAAATACCGCCCAATCAGTCGACTCTTGATCATCAGTAAAGTGATGGAAGGGGTCATCAACAGCGCTATCAAGCAGCACCTGCTCAGCAATAACCTGCTCAGTGACGCCCAGTTTGGGTTTCACCAGGGTCAGCTCCCGACCTCATTACAGCCTTGGTTCAAACATGGACAAAAGAGCTGAATCCCAGAGGTGAGGTGAGAGTGAAAGCCCTTGACATCAAGGCCACATTTGACCGAGTGCAGCATCAAGGAACCTGAGCCAAACTGGAATCAATGGGTATCAGGAGGCAAATTCCGCTGGGTGGAATCATACCTGGTACATAGGAAGATGGTTGTGGTTTTGGAGTGTCAGTCATCTCAGCTCCAGGACATCTCTGCATGAGTCCCTCAGGGTCGTGTCCTTGGCCCAACCATTTCAGCTGCATCATCAATGACCTTTCATCCATCATAAGGTTAGAAGTGGGGATATTCGCCGATGGTTGCACAATGTTCACTATTCATGACCCCTCAGACACCGAAGCTGTCCATGTTCAAATTCAACATGATCTGGACAACATTCAGGCTTGGGCTGACAAGGGGCAAGTAACATTTAATGGCAGGCAATGACCATCACCAACAAGAGCCAATCTAACCACCGCTCCTTGACATTCAATGGTGTAACCATCACTGAATCTCCCACTGTCAACATCCTTGGGGTTACCATTGACCAGAAACTCAACTGGACTCACCACATTAACACAGTGGCTGCAAGAGCAGATCAGAGGCGAGGAATACTGTGGAGAGTAACTCACCTCCTGACTCCGCAGAGCCTATCCACCATCTACAAGGCACAAGTCAGGAGTGTGATGGAATATTCCCCACTTTTAAAGTTTTAAAGTTTATTTATTCGTCACAAGTAAGGCTTACATTAACACTGCAACGAAGTTACTGTGAAATTCCCCTAATTGCCACAGTCCGGCGCCTGTTTGGGTCAATGCACCTAACCAGCACGTTTTTCAGAATGTGGGAGGAAACTGGAGCACCCGGAGGAAACCCACGCAGACACGGGGAGAATGTGCAAACTCCATACAGACAGTGACCCAAGCCGGGAATCGAACCCAGGCCCTGGCGCTGTGAGGCAGCGGTGTGAACCACTGCACCATCGTGCAGCCCATAGATTGACACCACATCTACAAACATCCACTCCCTCCACCACCGCACTCAGTAGCAGCAGTGTGTACTATCTGCACTGCAGCAATTCACCAAAGATCCTCAGACAGCACCTTCCAAACCCATGACCACTTCCATCTAGAAGGACAAGGCAGCAGATACATGGGAACACCACCACCTGCAAGTTCCCCTCCAAGCCATTCACCATCCTGACTTGGAAATATATCGCTGTTCCTTCGCCGTCACTGGGTCAAAATCCTGGTATTCCCTCCCTAGCGGCATTGTGGGTCAACCCACAGCACATGGACTGCAGCGATTCAAGAGGCAGCTCACCACCACCTTCTCAAGGGCAACTAGGGATGGGCAATAAATGCCGGCCAGCCAGTGACGCTCATGTCCCACGAATGAATAAAAAAAAGATGAGTAGTTAGTCCTGGGAATGGTTCAGTGAAGGGTTCCCTGCTATTCGAAACCCCAGGAAGGTGCCGTCCGTGCTTCTCAGAGGCAGTGACTGTTTCTCTGTCAGCCCCAGGATTTCACATTGTCGTCCACTTCTCTTGGATCGATCACTGACTTGAAAGTGTGGAGTTGGTAGAGTTTCATTGATGAGTAAACTTGACCCGATCAGTTTCTAAAAGTTGCATGTAATCAATAAACTTTGATACAATTGACTGATTTGGTGTCTGAGTCTTTGCTTGATGGTTATATCTCTGCCAAATTCAAACCCTTTAAAAGGACAATTTGGGTTCCAGAATTGAGCAGTGTACAGCCAAATTGGAACAATGTAACAGATCAAAAATAAACATTTTTTAAACTGATAATGTCTTTGTAACAATCAGCAGCCCCAGCCTTTCCTGAGGGTTAAATGCTCTCAGTTCTGGGATTATTCTTGTGACTTTTTTTGCCCCTTCTCCAGTGCCTTTATTTCTACAGTGGTTAGCACTGCTGCCTCACAAATCCAGGGAGACGTGTTTGATTCTGGCCTTGGGTGACTGTTTGTGTGAAGTTTGCACATTTTCCCTGCAGGTGCTCCGGTTTCCACCCACAGTCCAACGATGTGCAGGTTAGATAGATTAGCTATGGCAAATATGCGGGGTTCGAGGCTCGGGTGGAATAGACCTGGCTGGGATGAACTTTTGGAGAGTCAGTACAGACTCAATTGGGCTGAATGGCCTCCTTCCGCACTGGAGGGATTCTATGATTCTAAATGGAGATCACAACTGTTGACAGTATTCCCAGTGTTGTATAATCACGCTTCTAATCAAGTCGAACATAACCTCCCTGCTGTTCGATTCTATCCCTCGAGAATGGAACTCTATATGTGGGCCTCAGACTTGAGGGAAGATGTGAAGTTCTTAGAGAGGATGCAGAGGAGATTTGCGAGAATGGCACCTCACATCCTTAAAAAGTACCTGGACCAGCACTTGGCAAGTCAGAACATTTAAGATGATGGGCCAGGTGCTGGTAAATAGGATTAGGTGGGAAGTCAGGCGTTTCTTGCATGTCGGTGCAGACTCGATGGGCTGAAGGGCCTTTTCTGCACTGTACGATTCTATGATGAGGCAATTCAGTTAGTTGGAGAGACTGGAGCAGCTGAAATTTCTCTCTTTAGATCAGTCAGACATCAGGGCTTGGAATGGGGCCATTCGGGCCACTGATTCAATGCTGGCTCTCTGCAGAGCAAACCCTTACCCGTTCTATGGACATATCCATGCTCATGCTTCCTGTCCTGGATGAGCAGAAACTGATAGCCAAGTTCCGCACACATGAGGACGGCCTCAACCGGGATCTTGGATTCCTGTCACACTATCTGTAACCCCCACAGCTTGTCTGGACTTGCAGAATCTCACTGGCTGTCCTGTCTTTAACCTGTGCTTAATGCTCCCTCCATTCACATTGTTTGTACCTTTAAGACTTGATTATCTGTAAAGACTGCATTCCAATCATTATTCTGTAAATTGAGTTTGTGTCTCTGTATGCCCTGTTTGTGAGCATTTCTCCACTCCACCTGACGAAGTGGCAGCGCTCTGAAAGCTAGTGGTATTTGCTACCAAATAAACTTGTTGGACTTCAACCTGGTGTTGTTAAACTTCTTACTGTGTTTATCCTGTCCTGGAAACAGAGAGCTGGAAATCTCCATGCAGGCGGCCAGACAGACATATGTCTATCTGACTGGACTAACAATGTGTGGAATGGACAGACTGGGGAACAATGGGTGGGGGCGGGGCTCCCGGGTCCGCGCGCCTGAACCCGGAGACGTCACCGCGGAGCAGAGTGATTGCTATTGGCTGATTCAGGCAGGGCTCCATTGTGCCGTCACAATGACTCAGAGGGGCGTTCCCAGCACACAGTGTCCCATTGGCAGCAATGTCACTGGTTACAGAAGCAGCACACTGCGGATTGGACACCAGCTCAGCGCAGCAGGCGGTCAAAGCCCCGCCCACCCCCACGTGGGCCCCGGTTCCGCCCCCTTATTGTCTACATGCGGCAGATTGACCAATGGGAACGTGTGGAGGACCGGATGGGCGCTGGTCCTCCAGCCAATCAGAGTCCGGGACTTGTGTGCATGGCCGTATGGAGCTTCCTCCATTGTTGCTCCTCTCTCTCTGGATGAAGATTGAGCTTAAAACAGACTAATATTGTACTGTCGCTACATTATATATTTCCAGTCATTCATCTCTTGCCTATTCGAGTCTTTGGATTTCTTCTCCACAGGGATCAGTGGAGGCTGAGGGTCATTGAATATATTCCAGGGTGAGTTAGACTGATTTTTGATTGATAAAGGAGTCAAGCGCTTTGGGGAACAGGTGGAAAATGGAGAGAAAGATAGGATGTGGAGGGATTTCCTCACTCAAGGATGTGGTGACGTTTTGGAATTCTGCACCCCAGAGGACTGTGGAGCCTCAGTCATCAAGAATTTTCAAGCTGGAGATTGATAAATTTTGAGATATTGAGGACATTGGGTGATCTGGGAGATAATGTGGGAAATGGCGCTGAGGTAGATCAGCCAATTCCCAATGAATGGTTGAGGCAATGGTTGGCCATTGGGCTGAATGGCCAACTGTTGCTTCTATTTCTTATGATTTCTATGTGCTGGAGTGGAAGCAGTGAGCATGGATCTGTCAATCAGCTTCAATCAGCACCTTGAGGAGAATTGGAAGGGGTGAATATTAGATACAGCAGAGTGAGAATGGAGGGAGAGTGTGTGGGATGGAGATTCACAGCTTTTAGAACATAGAAACATGGAAAAACTACAGCACAAAATAGGCCCTTCGGCCCCACAAGTTGTGCCGAACATATCCCTACCTTTTAGGCCTACCTGTAACCCTCCATCCTATTAAGTCCCATGTACTCATCCAGGAGTCTCTTAAAAATCCCTATTGATTTTGCCTCCACCACCACTGACAGCAGCCGATTCCACTCGCCCACCACCCTCTGTGTGAAAAACTTCCCCCTAACATTTCCCCTGTACCGACCCCCCAGCAGGTATGGGGAATGAGAGAGGAAAGAATGTTCCATAGAAACTAGAATTTTCTGTTCTGAATTTCTATTCTGTTCTGACACTGATTACTCTTTAAAACTTGTTTTACAGGATATTGAAAGAGGAATCACGGGCAGAAATCTCAAAAGTCACATCGAGACATGACAGTCATATTCCTTGGGAGCTAAATATCATTGGCCTTTGAATCTAGAAGGAGAAATGATTGTACAGTCTGTCGATTTGAAAAGATTTCAAACATCACTGTGACTGGAAAAGCACCAACACACCAACAGTGTTCCAGTGCACTGACTAAAGAGCTTTAACCAGTTACACAGCCTGAATAAATATCACACCATTCGCAGCTGGGAGAGACTGTACTTGTGTTCTGTGTGTGGACAAGGCTGCAACTGAGGCAAGGACACCTGCACCATGGAGAAACCATGGAAATGTGTGGACTGTGGGAAGGGATATGGAGCACCATCTAAGCTGGAAATTCATCGGCGCAGCCATACTGGGGAGAAGCCATTCATCTGCTCTCAGTGTAAGAAGGGATTTAATCATTTATCCAGCCTACAGATGCACCAGCGAGTTCACACTGGGGAGAGGCCATTCACCTGCTCTCAGTGTGGGAAGGGATTCACTCAGTTATCCAACCTGCGGACACACCAGCGAGTTCACAGTGGGGAGAAACCATTCACCTGCTCTCAGTGTGGGGAGGGATTTACTCAGTCATCCCACCTGCAGACACACCAGCGAGTTCACACTGGGGAGAGGCCATTCACCTGCTCCCAGTGTGGGCAGGAATTCACTCAGTCATCCAACCTGCAGTCACACCAGCGAGTTCACACTGGAGAGAGGCCATTCACCTGCTCTCAGTGTGGGGAGGGATTCACTCAGTCGTCGCATCTGCGGACACACCAGCGAGTTCACACTGGGGAGAGACCATTCACCTGCTCCCAGTGTGGGCAGGAATTCACTCGGTCAGCCGACCTGCAGAGACACCAGCGAGTTCACACTGGGGAGAGCCCGTTCACCTGCTCTCAGTGTGGGAAGGGATTCACTCAGTCAGCCGACCTGCAGAGACACCAGCGAGTTCACACTGGAGAGAGGCCGTTCACCTGCTCTCAGTGTGGAAACGGATTCACTCAGTCAGCCGACCTGCGGACACACCAGCGAGTTCACACTGGGGAGAAACCATTCACCTGCTCTCAGTGTGGGAAGGGATTCACAGTTTCATCCCGGCTGCTGAGACACCAGCAAGTTCACGAGTGATTCCAGGGTTTGGATTCTGCTGTTATTGTTTCTGCTCTCAGTTGCATCCAGGATTGCATTTTGTTCATTCTCACAGTTGATCCATGGATTGGGTCAGAGGGTTTCTTTCTGCTGGACTGGCTGGTCACATGACTTTGCCTCCAGTGGGCTGATGCTCTTTGAGTCAAATGTCACAAGGATCTCAGAGTGACAGAGTGACAGGGTGACAGGGTGACAGAGTGACAGGGTGTTAAGAAGTTCAGAAATATTTAGTCAGCAGAAGACAGAGGGTAGCAGTGAAACAATGCGTTTCTGAATGGAGGGCTGTGACTAGTGGCATCCCGCAGGGATCAGTGCTGGGACCTTTGCTGTTTGTAATATATATAAATGATTTGGAGGAAAATGTGGACGACACAAAGGTTGTTGGATTTGCGGATAGCGATGAGGACCATCAGAGGATACAGCAGGATATACATCAGTTGGGCGGAGAGATGGCAGATGGAGTTTAATCCGGATAAATGTGAGGTAATGCATGTTGGAAGGTCTAATACAGATAGGAAATATACAGTAAATGGCAGAACCCTGCAGGGTATTGATAGGCAGAGGGAACTGGGTGTACAGGTACACAGGTTACTGAAAGTGGCAACACAGTTGGAGAAGGTAGTGAAGAAGGCATATGGCATGCTTGCCTTCATCGGCTGGGGCATTGAATGTAAAAATTGGCAAATCATGTTGCAGCTTTATAAAACCTTAATTAGGCCACACTTGGAATATAGTGCGGCATAATTATATAGTGCAGCATGAACTCTGTCCATGCCTCTCATAATCTTGTAAACTTCTATCAGGTCACCCCTCAACTCCGCTGTTCCAGTGAGAACAACCCACGTTTCTCCAACCTCTCCTCATAGCTAATGCCCTCCATACCAGGCAACATCCTGGTAAATCTTTTCTGTACCCTCTCCAAAGCCTCCATATCCTTCTGGTAGTGTGGTGACCAGAATTGAACACTATATTCCAAGTGCAGCCTAACTAAGCTTCTATAAAGCTGCAACATGACTTGCCAATTTTTAAACTCAATGCCCCGGCCGATGAAGGCAAGCATGCCGTATGCCTTCTTGACTACCTTCTCCACCTGCATTGCCACTTTCAGTGACCTGTGTACCTGTACACCCAGGTCCCTTGACCTATTTTAAGGGTTCTGCCATTTACTGTACATTTCCTTTTTGGATTACACCTTCCAAAATGCATTATCTCACATTTGTCCGGATTAAACTCCATCTGCCACCTCTCCGCCCAAGTCTCCAACTGATCTATATCCTGCTGTATCCTCTGATGGTCCTCATCGCTATCTGGAAATCCACTAACCTTTGTGTCATCTGCAAACTTACTAATCAATCCAGTTACATTTTCCTCCAAATCATTTATATATATATATATAACAAACAGCAAAGGTCCCAGCACTGATCCCTGAGGGACGCCACTTGTCACAGTCCTCCATTCAGAAATGCACCCTTCCACTGCTACCCTCTGTCTTTGACCGAGCAGTTTTGTATCCACGTAGCCAGCTCACCTCTGATCCCATGCAACTTTACCTTCTGCACCAGTCTGCCATGAGGGACCTTGTCAAAGGCTTTACTGAAGTCCATGCAGACAACATCCACTGCCCTATCCTCATCAATCATCTTCGTCACTTCCTCGAAAAACTCGATCAAGTTAGTGAGACACGACCTCCCCTTCACAAAACCATGTTGACTCTCACTAATACGTCCACTTATTTCCAAGTGGGAATAAATGCTGTCTTGAAGAATCCTCTCCAGTAATTTCCCGACCACTGATGTAAGGCTCACCGGCCTGTAATTACCTGGATTATTCTTGCCACCCTTCTTAAACAAAGGAACAAAATTGGCTACTCTCCAATCCTCTGGGACCTCCCCTGAGACTGATCGCCAAGTTCCGCACACATGAGGACGGCCTCAACTGGGATCTTGGGTTCATGTCACACTATCTGTAACCCCTACGACTTGCCTGGGCTTGCAAAATCTCACTAACTGTCCTGTCTGGAGACAATACACATCTCTTTAACCTGTGCTTAGCCCTCTCTCCACTCACAGTGTCTGTATCTTTAAGACTTGATTAGATCCTCTCAAAATACCTTCCAACAACTTACCCACTACAGATGTGAGGCTCACTGGCCTGTAGTTCCCAGGCTTTTCTCTGCAGCCCTTTTTAAACAAAGGCACAACATTTTCCACCCTCCAACCTCCAGGCACCTCACCTGTGATTATCGATGATTGAAATATCTCTGCTCGGGGACCCACAATTTTCTCCCTCGTCTCCCAAAGTGTCCTGGGATACACTTCATCAGATCCCAGGGATTTATCTACCTTGATGCACTTTAAAATTTCCAGCACCTCCTTCTCTGTGATATGTACACTCCTCAGGACATCACTGTTTATTTCCCCGAGTTCCCGAAACATCCATGCTTTTCTCAACAGTAAATACTGATGAGAAATATTCATTTAGGATCTCACCCATCTCTTGTTTTATGTGGATGTTTGTAAATGTGTTTTATCATTGTTTTGGGCTACATTTGCTAAGGTTTATCTTTCTGGGGAATTAACCTTACCTTGAGTATTTAATTAAAGGCATTCCTGAAAGTTTAAAAACAGAACCACAAGAACGCTTAAGGAATTAATTTTGGTTATTGTTGTTGTAAAGCACATGCTAAGATTCTCTGCTTGTGTATGTATGATATTTGTGTGTTGAACGCTTCAAGCTTTGAGGTTTTGTGTCTGTGATTTAAATCAAATGGACTTTAAAATGGAAGTGTGATTAATAAAACTTTTTTTTCAAAAGTTATGAACCTGGACCCATATTTACTGGCCAGGGATATGTTTCCAGGACATTTTACTGAACATGTGGGAATGTTAATCCGGATAAATTCACACCTGTGAGAATGAGAGTTTTAATTTGTAATAGTTATTTAAAATTTGGGACATGTGAAATGATTCTGACCAATCCTGTGTTGGATTGATCTTGGGTTAAACCTCCTGTCAGGTCCAAAGATTTATTCCTGATGCAATTAACACAATGAAAAGGAAATTGGATACTGAAGGAAAGAGTTTAAAAGGAGAGATTATAAATAGAAATGATTCCCAGACCGTGTGGTTGTTCGATTAAAACAAAGGAAGGGCACTGATATCCATTTGAGAACTTTTAATCCACGCTTTTCAAACTAAGAGAGTCGATGTACAAAGAAAGCCCAGGGATGGTAGATAAGGGGGTCTGGAAAACATCATGATGGGGGCACCGATCTGTTCATGAGATCATCGCAAAGCCCCATGATGCCCAGATACTAATTTAATTGGACCTATATATAATGTATGTAATCTATAACCATTCTGATTGGATTGTGTCCAGCTGGGATGGGCTGAGTAACTGTATAAGAATTGATGATTTTCCTTGTGGGGTGGAGTTGTACATGGTCAGCCCCTGTGGCTTCTCCCCACTGTAAGAGTTTTAACAACACCAGGTTAAAGTCCAACAGGTTTATTTGGTCGCAAATGCCATTAGCTTTCAGAGCGCTGCTCCTTCGTCAGATGGAGTGGAAATCTGCTCTCAAACAGGGCACATAGACACAAAATCAAGTTACAGAATACTGATTAGAATGTGAATCTCTACAGCCAACCAGATCTTAAAGATACAGACAATGTGAGTGGACGGAGCATGAAGCACAGGTTAAAGAGATGTGTATTGTCTCCAGACAGGCAAACTTCTCCCCACTGGCATAACTCAATAAACTGTTTGTCAATTGAATCAGGCTTGAGTGTTGAATGATTCTTCTGAGTTCATTCCCAAAACACACTGGGTACATTACCGTTGGAGACCAGGTATTGCCAAAACCTTCAGACAATACAAAGACTCATGAAAGCCAGTATCCCAGTTTAAAGACTTATCTTTTATTTGACCAACGATTGAAGGGAGAAATTATTGGACAGTGTTAATCCTGCTCTGGAAGAGAAGCATCCTGATCTAATAACTCTGACAGACAATCATTAGGATAGATCAATAATACATTCTTCATATCAATTCTCCTGCCTTTCATCAGGTGTAAACCAATCATTTTCAATACAAATCAATCATTAATTACACGTCATATACTTTAACCAATTGCATTTTACCCTCTGACATAATGGGATTTCATTGGTCCGTAGAATCCGGACACTTCCTCCCCCTATTGCTGACTCTGCTTCCCCTTGTTGCTGAGCAACCCCAGAAGCTTAGCTACAAAGGTCAAAGTTAATGTTCCAATCGGCTCTTATTCCGTCACTGGCCAAACCAGACAAATGCACGTTTTCACGTCTGAGAAGACACTGTCTTGTCTGGCCAGTGTGAATCAATCATATTCATGAAGCTGCCTTTAGAAACTTTGTTGGAAACTTCCTGAATAAAGGTTGTCACATTCTGTGACTGCATTGTTCCGAAGAATGTAGCCTGTCTGTCAGTGTTCTGTACCATCATGCCTTGCAGCAGCCTGCCTTTGGCTAAAGTTTACAATTGCTTTTAAAAATACAGCTCACATACATTTTAAATTCAGAAAATTCATGTTTAAATCAGAATTACTTGTTTAAATCTCTTACTGTGTTCACATGTGTGTAGACTGTTCCCTTGTTAGCTTCTCAGTCTGATTTAGTCATTTAACTCAATGCTGGTAGTTCTGTTCGTGTCTGAGATGCCTCATGGTTTAACATTTCTCCAAACTATTAGGAATTTTCTCCAACAGCTTGCCATTGCGGAGCTCGGAGTACAGCACTTGTTTCAGGAGTCTTGTCTGGGGCTTGCGGACAATGTGGCCCGCCCATCACAGCTGGTCGAGTGTGACCAGTGCCTCGATACTGGGGATATTGGCCTGGGAGAGGACACTCACGGTGGTAAGCCTATCCTGCCAGTGGATTTGCAGGATTTTGTGGAGGCAACGTTGGTGACATCTCTCCAGGGATTTGAGGTGTCTGCTGTACATTGTCCATGTTTCTGATGGATACAGGAGGGCAGGGACCACGGCTGCTCTGCAGACCATGAGCTTGGTGCTGGATTTGAGGTCTCGGGCTTTGAACTCTGTTCCTCAGGCGTCCGAAGCCTGCACTGGTGCATTGGAGTCGATGTTGGATTTCATCGTCGATGTCTGCCCGTGCCGACAGGAGGCTCCTGAGGTGTGGGGAATGATCCACGTTACCCAGGGGCTCACTGTGGATCTTGATGGGTCGGGGAGGGGGAGCAGGAGTGGGCTGGTAGAGAACCTTAGTTTCCCAGATGTTTAGTCTGAGGCCCATTCTCTCATATGTCTCAGTGAATATGTTGACGAGTTTAAGCTTTTTGATTAGTGTCACAAGTGGGCTTACATTAACACTGCAATGAAGTTACTGTAAAAATGCCCTTGATCAACCCCTGAGTGTGCGCACAGACTCACTCAGGTCGTGAACGAAGATCAGTCCATCGTTCAAACCAGCCTCCCATCCATTGACACTGTCGACACTTCCCACTGCTTCGGAAAAGCAGCCAGCATAATTAAGGACCCCACGCACCCGGACATTCTCTCTTCCGCTTTCTTCCATCAGGGAAAAAGAAACAAAAGTCTGAGGACACGAACCAACCGAGTCAAGAACAGCTTCTTCCCTGCTGCCATCAAACTTTTGAATGGACCTACCTCGCATTAAGTTGATGTTTCTCTGCACCCCAGCTATGACTGTAACATTCTGCACTCTCTCATTTCCTTCCTTATGTACTTTATGGTTTTTCTGTATCGCGTGCAAGAAATAATCCTCTTCACTGTGTACTAATACGTGTCAATAATAAATCAAATCAAATAGGCATTTTCTTCATTCATTTATGGGACATTTATTGCCATCCTAGTTGCCCTTGTAGGGCATTCGAGAGACAACCACATTGCTGTGGCTCTGGAGTCACATGTAGGCCAGGCCAGGTAAGGGCAGCAGATTTCCTTCCCTAAAGGGCACTGGTGAACCAGATGGGTTTTTCCGACAATCGACAATGGTTTCATGATAATCAGTAGGTTCTTAACTTTTTAAAATTCCACCATCTGCTGTGGCGGGATTCGAACCCAGACCCCCAGAACATTAGCTGAATTTCTGGATTAATAGTCTAGCAATAATACCCACTGGGCCATCACCTCCCCTCCACCCCCCCTTAGAGTCTGCGTACTGCAGCCCGATGACTGAGGCTGGGCTGGTTCTTGGTTCTGGCCTGGAGGGGTCGGAGATTGAAAGTTTCCCACTGGTCCAGTCAGTTACCTCGACTGCAGTGGGAAGCTTCATGGTGCTGGGGTGGAGAGTTGCTGCAGGGAAGGTGGGGATGAATGTTGGTGCGATGACGCAGCCCTGCTTGACCCCAGTTTGTACTCATTCTGATCGCCTCACCATAGGAAGGATGTGATTGCACTGGAGGGGGTGCAGAGGAGGTTCACCAGGATGTTGCCTGGGATGGAGCAGCTGAGCTATAAGGAGAGACAACCACATTGTCAACCACATTGTTCTAAGAGAGACTCGATAGGCTTGGATTGTCTTCTTTCGAGCAGAGAAGGCTGAGGGGGGACATGATTGAGGTGTATAAGATTGTGAGGGGTATGGACAGAGTGGATAGGAAGCAGCTGTTCCCCTTAGTTGAAGGGTCAATAACGAGGGGGCATCATTTTAAGGTGAGGGACAGGAGGTTTTGGGGGATTTGAAGAAAAATGTTTTCACCCAGAGGGTGGTGGGAGTCTGGAATTCTCTGTCTGGGAGGGTAGTGGAGGCAGGAAACCTCACAACCTTTAAAAAGCACATGGATGGGCACTTGAATGTTTTGACAGTTCAAACACCATCAGCCAAGTGCTGGAAAATGGATGAGTGTAAATTTAGTATAGTTTTGTCAGTGCAGACTCGATGGGCTGAAAGGCCTCTTCTGTACTGTATGACTCTATGACTTGTGAACTCGCTGGTGTTTCTGCAGTCGGGATGACTGAGTGAATCCCTTCCCACACACGGTGCAGGTGAATGGCCTCTCCCCAGTGTGAACTCGCTGGTGTGTCCGCAGGGCAGATGATGATCTGAATCTCTTTGTGCAGTGAGAGCAGCTGAAAGGTCTCTCTTCAGTGTGAATGCGCTGGTGGGACATCATTAGCTGAGAGCTTTTGAAATCCCTCCCACAGTCAGAGCATTTAAAGGGTCTCTCTTGGGTGTGAGTGACATTGTGCCTCAACAAGTAGGGCAACTGACTGAATCCTTTCCCACACACAGAGCAAGTGAATGGCCTCTCCCCAGTGTGAACTAACTGGTGTCTCCGCAGGCCTGATGCCACACTGAATCCTTTCCCACACACAGAGCAAGTGAACGGCCTCTCCCCAGTGTGAACTCGCTGATGGCTCTGCAAATCAATTAACTGAGTGAATCCCTTCCCACACACAGAGCAGATGAAAGGTCTCTCCCCAGTGTGAAATCGATGGTGTCTCTGCAGACTGGATAACCGAGTGAATCCTTTCCCACACTCAGAGCAAGTAAATGGCCTCTCCCCAGTGTGAACTCGCTGGTGTCTCTGTAAATCAATTATCTGAGTGTATCCCTTCCCACACACAGAGCAGGTGAACGGCCTCTCCCCAGTGTGACCGCGTCGATGAATTTCCAGCTGAGATGGAAAACTGAATCCTTTCCCACAGTCCCCACATTTCCACGGTTTCTCCGTGGTGCAGGTGTCCTTGTGACTCTCCAGGTTAAACAATTAGTTAAATCTCAAACAGAACACGGGTACAGTCTCTCCCGCTGTGAATGCTGCAATGTATTTTCAGGCTGTTAAAGCTCTTTCCACACTCAGTGCACTGGAGCACTCTTACTCGGGTGTGTATGTGTCTCGGTGCTTTTCCAGTCACACTGAAATTTAAAATCTCCTGAAGCAGACAGAACAGAGAAACATTTCCATTCTGGATTCAAAGGTCGATAATATTCAGGTCCCGACGAATTGAGGCCTCTGTCAGATGTTGATGTGATGTTTGGTTTGAGATTTCTGTCAGTAAATCCTCATCTTCTGATATCCTGTAAAAGGAATTTACAAAAGTCATCACAGTCAGTACAGGATAGAAATTCAGAACAGACAGTTCTAGTTTCTATGGAACATTCTTTCCTCTCCCATTCCCCAAAAGCTGCAAATCTCCATCCCACACACTCTCCCTCCATTCTCACTCTGCTGTATCTAATATTCACCCTCCCAATTCTCTTGAAGGTGCTGATTGAGGCTGATTGACAGATCCATGCTCACTGCTTCCTGCCCTGGACACAGGGAGCTGAAAATCTCCATGCAGGCTGCCAGACAGATGTCTATAATACTGGATAAAAGTGTAATATACAGGACATTATTTGAATAGTGACAGAGCAGGTATTTGAGGAAGATTTATACTTGGGTAGGGAGAGCACATGATCTGGAACTTGCTGCCCATAAGGATGGTGGAACAGAAGATGAATGGGAAAGACATCCCATGATATAGTGGGATCTGGAAAGCAGAATTTATTTCCCTTTCCAAAAGAGAAAATGCTGGAAAATCTCAGCAGGTCTGGCAGCATCTGTGAGGAGAGAAAAGAGCTGACGTTGAGGCCAGATGACCGTTTGTCAAAGCTATTTCCCTTTCTTTCCTTCTCTGCCACCGCTCTGCCTCATCAATAAGACATTAGGACTCAGGGTTGATGCAGTTTGATGGACAAGTTGTCTCCATTCTGAACAATGGGGAACAAGCTCCTCCCAGTCATTGACAATATTACCCCCTAAAACGATGCCGGCCTGCGCATGCGCCTTGTTGCATATTGCCCCCAATAAAGATGGCGGCCATGAACACGGCCCGAACATGAGGAGCTGCGGTACCGCTCGGTACAAACTGGGTCCGTGAAGCTCTTTACCGAGGTTCGTGGCTGACACAACCTGCTTACGCAGCGTTTCCGTCCACACGCGAGATCCCTCGCCCCCTCCGTACCGTCAATCACCGCTAATCTATTTCCGAGCCGAAAAAACAGCCCGTCTCCGTCGCCATTACCCACAATGCGCATGCTCCAGTCAGAGCGGGCTCCGCCCCTCATTCACTGTGATTGGTTGGAGGTCCGAGCGGGAAAGGCTGGTCCTCCAGCCCCTTCTCTTCCCATTGGTCCGCGCTACCGTCAATCAGCCGGGCATTGTGACGGTGGCTTGCTGTTTGTCCAATAATAACAGTGAGAGAGTCTCAGTGTAACAATGACACACACAGGCTCCAATACAATCAGAGTGGGGATGGAGCACAGAGACAACACAGCAAAGCACTGACTTACTCCGAGTGTAACAGTGACACACACAGACTCCAATACAATCAGAGTGGGGATGGAGCACAGAGACAACACAGCAAAGCACTGACTTACTCTGAGTGTAACAGTGACACACACAGGCTCCAATACAATCAGAGTGGGGATGGAGCACAGAGACAACACAGCAAAGCACTGACTTACTCTCAGTGTAACAATGACACACACAGGCTCCAATACAATCAGAGTGGGGATGGAGCACAGAGACAACACAGCAAAGCACTGACTTACTCTGAGTGTAACAATGACACACACAGGCTCCAATACAATCAGAGTGGGGATGGAGCACAGAGACAACACAGCAAAGCACTGACTTACTCTGAGTGTAACAATGACACACACAGGCTCCAATACAATCAGAGTGGGGATGGAGCACAGAGACAACACAGCAAAGCACTGACTTACTCTGAGTGTAACAATGACACACACAGGCTCCAATACAATCAGAGTGGGGATGGAGCACAGAGAGAACACAGCAAAGCACTGACTTCAAAACAGAAAATGCTGCAAAACCTCAGCAAGTCTGACAGCAACTGTGGAGAGAGATTCCATGATGTGGAGATGCCGGTGTTCGACTGGGGTAAGCCCAGTAAGAAGTCTCACAACACCAGATTAAAGTCCAACAGGTTTATTTGGTAGCACAAGCCACAAGCTTTCGGAGCGCTGCCCCTTCGTCAGATGAGTGGGAGTTCTGTTCACAAACAGGGTATATAAAGACACAAACTCAATTTACAGAATAATGGTTGGAATGCAAGTCTTTACAGGTAATCAAGTCTTAAAGGTACAGACAACGTGAGTGGAGGGAGCATTAAGCACAGGTTAAGGAGATGTGTATTGTCTCCAGCCAGGACAGTAAGTGAGATTTTGCAAGTCCAGGCAAGTTGTGGGGGTTACAGATAGTGTGACATGAACCCAAGATCCCAGTTGAGGCCGTCCTCATGTGTGCGGAACTTGGCTATCAGTCTCTGCTCAGCGACTCTGCGTTGTTGTGTCGTGAAGGCCGCCTTGGAGAATGTTTACCCGAAGATCAGAGGCCGAATGCCTGTTTTACACAGCACATGGTCATTCTGAATGGAGAATCTCTGAGTTGTACAATTCACCTCATTCAGGAGCCAGATTGTCTGCTCAGAAAGAGGAAGGTTTCTGTGACACCAATGAAAAGCAACACACACACTCACAGACACCCTCACACACAGTGTCTCACACCCTGCAAATTATCTCCTGTCACTTTTAGTCGTTTTGAAATAAATCCTGAATGAACTATAAAATCATTCATAAGTACTTGTTGAGATTCCCCTGAAAGACATCTATACTGTTCATTTCACTCCCTGTAGTTGTGATTTCCATATTCTCGCCACTCTTTGTGTAGAGAAATTTATCCTGGATTTCCTATTGGATTTCTTAGTGACTGTTTTATATTGATTGTCTCCAGTTTCCCAGTAACTTCATTGCAGTGTTAATCTAAGCCTACTTGTGACTAATAAATAAACTTTACTTTTTGCTTTTCCCCACAAGAGGAAACACTATTTCTGTATCTAAACATTTTATAAATTTGAAGACCTCTGCTCAGGTTACCCATCAGCCTTCATTTCTCAAGAAGAACTAGCCTGTCAATCCTTTCCTGATAAAAAAAACCACACACGTTTTGAAAATCATTTATGGGATGTGGGCATTGCTGGCTTGGCCAGTATTTATGGCTAATCCCTGATTGCCCTTGAGAAGGTGGTGGTGAGCTGCCTTCTACATTAAAATCTCATCATTAAAATCTTCTCTGCACCCTTTCCAGTGCCTGGATATTTTTTTTAATAATACGGTGACTAGAATGGTATGCAGTGGTCAGTAAGATTCTTGATCAGAGAGTCACAGATTTTCCAAAAGTGGTTTGAGTTTATCCGTGGTTTTAAATTAGATTCTTAGGAAGCAACAATTTAAAAATGATGCATAATAAACAGGGGGAAAAAAACAAGACCTATGGCAGGTGACTAGCTGGGGTCTCAGCACTGATCCTGCGTTACCCAAATTGTCACTGCCTGCCAGTTGGAAAAAGACCCGTTTAATCCTACTCTTTGTTTCCTGTCTGCCAATCAGTTTTCTACCCATCTCAGTACAACAGCCCCAATCCCATGTGCTTTACTTTTTGTGAAGAAGTTGCTGAGTTGGCGGATGACGGGAATCGGGTTCACATTATCTATCTCAGGGCATAATCAGCAACAACTTGTATTTACACAGAGTGTTGTGGGGCTGGAGCAGGTTACTGAGATACTGAGGGACTTTTAAAATTCATTTTTACGGGATATAGGCATCACTTGCTGGGCCAGCATTTCTTTCCCATCCCTAACTGCCCTCCATTTCAGAGGGCATTTGAGAGTCAACCACATTGCTGGTCTGGAGTCACATGTAGGCCTGACCAAGTAAGGACGGCAGGTTTCCTTTTCTAAAGGGCGTTACTGAATCAAATGGGCTTTTACGACAATTGATTAAAGGTTGAGGTTTGTCATTAGACTTTTAATCCAAGATTTTAATTGAATACAAATTTCACCATTGACTGTGGTGGGATTCGAACCTGGGTCCCCAGAGCCTTACCCTGAGTCCAGTGATAATTCCACTGTGCCACTGCCTCCCCTATTCATCCAATTGTTATTGTTTATCTCAGGGCGCAGAAACAACAGAATCCAACGTTGCCGGTCACACATGAAGTCGTCTATGTTTCAGCAGGCTGTAATACTGATTAAATCCCTTCCCACACATGGAGCAGTTGAAAGGTTTTGCCCCAGTGTGAACTCGCTGGTGTCTCTGCAGGCGGGATGGATCAGTGAATCCCTTCCCACACAGGGAGCAGGTGAACGGTTCTGTCGCAGTGTGAGCTCGCTGGTGTTTCAGCATATAGGATGAATCAGTGAATCCCTTCCCACACACAGAGCAGGTGAACGGCTTCTCCCCGGTGTGAATGCGTTGGTGTCTCAGCAGGCCAGACGACTGAGCGAATCCCTTTCCACACACGGAGCACAGGAACGGCCTCTCCCCGGTGTGAATGTGTTTGTGTTTCAGCAGATCATCACTTCTTTTAAAGGTCTTATTGCATTCTGAGCATTGAAAAGGTCTCTTATCAGAGTGAATGTGTTGGTGTTGATTGCAGTAGGAAAACTGAGCAAATCTTTTGCCGCAAATGGAGCAGGAGAACGGCTTCTCCCCTGTGTGAATGCGGCGGTGTCTCCGGAGGCTGGATGACTCCGTGAAAGCCTTCCCACACACGGAGCAGATGAATGCCCTCTCCCCGGTGTGAATAGGCCGGTGACTCAGCAGATGCTGCAAACAAGTAAATGTTTTCCCACACACAGGGCAAACGTATGGCCTCTCCCCAGTGTGAGTGTCCTGGTGTCTCAGCAGACTAATCCTTCTTTTGAAGGTCTTCTCACATTTAAAGCATTTAAAATGTCTCTTCTGAAAATGAATCTGTTGGTGAACGGTGCAGTGGGAGGACTGAGTGAATCTCTTCCCACACTGGGAGCAGCTGAATGGCCTGTCCTTGGTGTGAACTGGTTGGTGCTCAGTGAGATGCACTGAGTCGCTGAACGACTCTCCACAGTGAGAGCAGCTGAACGGTCTCTCGTGTGTGTGAAGGAGCTGGTGCTCTGCAAGGCGGGAGGACTGGCTGAACCTCTTCCCGCAGTGGGAGCAGCTGAACGGTCTCTCGTCAGTGTGAAGGAGCTGGTGTTGGGCCTGTTCCTCAGAGGTTTCAATGCTTTGCCCAGAGTCAGAGCTTTGAAGAGGCTTCTGAATAATGTGATCGAGTTGGTGAGCCAGCAGGTTGGACGAACACATGAATTTCTTCCCACACACGGAGCAGGTGAATGAACTCTCACTATTGCGAGTTCGCTGTCGTGTCAGCATGTTTTCCAGCTGTATCAATCCCTCCTCACAGGAGGAGCAAGGAAACAGATTCTCACCAGTTTCCAACTGAGATGGTCAATTAAATCCCTTCAGATGCACAAATCTTCAAATCCCAATGAATTGATTGACTCTGTCTGACGTGAGATTTGATTGTCCAGACTGCAAATCCTCCTCTTCTATTTCCTGCAAAATAAGTTTACAAAGAATTACGTGGCTGGCACGGTGGCACAGTGGTTAGTACTCCTGCCTCACAGCGCCAGGGACCTGGGTTCGATTCCGGCCTTGGTTACCTGTCTGTGTGGAGTTTACACAGTAAGGAGTCTAACAACAGTCCAACAGGTTTATTTGGTAGCAAAAGCCACTAGCTTTCGGAGCGCTGCTGTGTGGAGTTTGCACATTCTCTACTTGTCTGCGTGGGTTTCCTCCGGGTGCTCCAGTTTTCTCCCACAGTCCAAAGATATTCAGGTTAGGTGGATTTCATGCTAAATTATCCATTTTTCCCCCAGGATGTGTAGGTTAGGGAGATTAGTGGGGTAAATAAGTTGGGTTATGTTGTTGGGGCCTTGGTGGGATGCTCTGTCAGAGAGTTGACTTGATGGGCCAAATAGCCTCCTTCCGAACTGTGGAATTCTATGAATATATCTGTCCTGGACTGACAGTGGTGACTTTTGTAAACTCCCTTTACAGGATATTGGAAAGGAGGATTTACAGCAAGAAAACACAAACCAAACATCACGTTGAGATCTGACAGTCACTCGGATCATTAGGAGCTGATTGTTATTGTCTTTGAACAGGGAAGGAGAATTGTTTGTTCTGTCTGTGACAATACACAAACAGGCCATTCGGTTTATCGAGTCTGTACTGGAGTTTACACTCCACATGAGTCTCCTCTCATTCTGATCACCACATCTCAGCTTTTCAGTTGATTTTTCCAATCCCTTTTCTCTCATAAGCTCATATATTTTCTTTTTGAAAGCATCTAAAGTATTTGTGTCAACCACTTCCAGTCGCAGTGAGTTCCATATTCTAACAACTGTCTGAAGAAAGAAACATCTCCTATTTTCCTGTTTGATTTATTTGTTGTCTGTTTGATTTATTTGTTGTCTGTTCATGGTTTCCAGTCATGGAAAAACCAACAAGTGGAAACATTCCATTCACATCTCCCTACTTATCCCATTCAGAAAGCCCGTATCAGAAGAGACAACATTTTCTCTTGGTTTGAGCTTGTTGTGTGTAAATCCTCCCTTTCTAACCCCCTGTAACAATAAATATCCAAAATCCATCACGATAGAAAATCCAGGTACAAGTAATTCAGAAAGCTATTATTTGTTATGAGGGGAATGGAGTAAAAGCAGGGAAGTTATGTTTCAGTTGCACACGGTGAGTCTGTATCTGGAGCAATGTGTACATTATCGATTTCCTTATTTAAGGAAAAATATAAATGCATTAGAAGTTCATAGAAGGTTTAGTCGACTAACACCTGGAATAGGTGGATAGTCTGATGAGGAGCAGTGAGACAGTCTCTGCTCGAGTTTAAAAGAGTAAGAGGCAACTTAATTTAAACCTTTCAGATCCTGAAAGGTCTTGGATGTGGAGAGAAGTCATAGAGGTTTATAGCATGGAAACAGGCCCTTCAGCCCAACTTGTCCATGCTGCCCCTTTTTTTAACCCCGAAACTAGTCCCAATTGCCCGCATTTGGCCCATATTCCTCTATACCCATCGTACCCGTGTAACTATCTAAATGCTTTTCAAAAGACAAAATTGTACCCGCCTCTACTACTACCTCTGGCAGTTTGCTCAAGACACTCTCCACCCTCTGTATGAAAATATTGCCCCTCAGGACGCTTTGTATCTCTCCCTTCTCACCTGAAATCTATGCCCTCTAGTTTTAGACTCCCCTACCTTTGCAAAAAGATATTGACTATCTAGCTGATCTATGGCCCTCATTATTTTATAGACCGCTATAAGATCACCCCTATGCCTCCTGCGCTCCAGAAAAAAAATTCCCAGTCTATCCAGTCTCTCCTTATAACCATCAAATCCCAGTAGCATCCTCGTAAATCTTTTCTGCACTCTTTCTCGTTTAATAACAACCTTTCTATAATAGGGTGACCAGAACTGCACACAGTATTCCAAGTGTGGCCTTACACAAGTCTTGTACAACTTCAACAAGATGTCCCAACTCCTGTATTTAATGTTCTGACCAATGAAACCAAGCATGCCGAATGCCTTCTTCACCACTCTACCTATGAACCTGTACCCCTAGATCTCTTTGTTCTGTAACTCTCCCCAATGCCCTACCATTAACTGAGTAAGTCCTGTCCTGGTTCAATCTACCAAAATGCATCACCTCGCATTTATCAAAATTAAACTCCATCTGCCATTCACCAGCCCACTGGCCCAATTGATCAAGATCCCGATGCAATCCTAGGTAACCTACTTCACTGTCCACTAGTGGACCCAACACCAATCCCTGAGGCACACTGCTGGTCACAGGCCTCCAGTTTGAAAAACAACCATCTACAGCCACCCTCTGTCATCAAGCCAATTTTGTACCTATTTGGCTACCTCATCCTGGATCCCGTGAGATTACCCTTATGCAACAACTTACCATTTGATACCTTGTCAAAGGCCTTGCTAAAGTCCATGTAAAGAACATCAACTGCACTGCCCCCATCTAACTTCTTGGTTACCCATTCAAAAAACTCAATCTCAATCAAATTTGTGAGACATGATTTTCCACTCCAAAGCCATGCTGACTGTTTCTAATCAGTCCTTGCCTCTCTACATGCCCGTAGATCCTGTCTCTCAAAATACCTTCTAACAACTTGTTGGAACTGTTGTTTACTCGTATGGGAGAATCTCGGGGTCACTGTTTAAACAAGTGTTGCCCATAGAGACAGAGATTAGATATTTTTCTCTCAGTGGGTCGTGAATCTTTGGATCTCCATTCCTCAGAAGTGGGAGTAGAGCTTGATTTCAATTAGATATATATCTCTTGGGGCTAAAGGGATATTATGCGGGGGATGGGTGGGGTGAGGGTATTGAATTTGAGGATCAGCCATGACCATAATGAATGGCAGGGAATGTTCAAAGGGCTGAATGGTCTACTTCCGCTTCTATTTTCTGTGTAAACATGAGGAGTCTGGGGCTGAAGTGTAACCAAGTGTAAAGGCCATAAGACATAGGAGCAGAATTAGGCCACTCGGCCCATCGAGTCTGCTTCACCATTCAGTCATGGGCTGATATTTTTCTCATCCCCATTCTCCTCCCTTTTCCCCATAACCCCATATCCACTTAATAATCAAGAACTTATCTATTGAGGTCACTCAATGACCTGGCCTCCACAGCCTTCCGCAGCAAAGAGTTCCACAGATTCACCACTCTCTGGTGGGCCAGTGGGCTGACGAATGGCAGATGGAGTTTAATTCAGACAAATGAGAGGTGATGCATTTTGGTCGATTGAACCAGGACAGGACTTACTCAGTTAATGGTAGGGTGTTGGGGAGAGTTACAGAACTAAGAGATCGAGGGGTACATGTTCATAGCTCCTTGAAAGTGGAGTCACAGGTGGACAGAGTGGTGAAGAAGGCATTCGGCATGCTTGGTTTCATCGGTCAGAACATTGAATACAGGAGTTGGGACGTCTTGTTGAAGTTGTAGAAGACATTGGTAAGGCCAGACTTGGAATACTGTGTGTAATTCTGGTCACCCTATTATAGAAAGGATATTATTAAACTAGAAAGAGTGCAGAAACGATTTACCAGGATGCTACCGGGACTTGATGGATTGAGTTATAAGGAGAGGCTGAATAGACTGGGACTTTTTTCTCTGGAGCGTAGGAGGCTGAGGGGTGACCTTATAGAAGTCTATAAAATAATGAGGGGCATAGACAAGGTAGATAGTCAATATCTTTTCCCAAAGGTGGGGGAGTCTAAAACTAGAGGGCATAGGTTTAAGGGGAGAGATACAAAAGTGTCCAGAGGGGCAATTTTTTCACACAGAAGGTGGTGAGTGTCTGGAACAAGCTGCCAGAGGTAGTAGTAGAGGCAGGTACAATTTTATCTTTTAAAAAGCATTTAGATAGTTACATGGGTATGATGGGAATAGAGGGATATGGGCCAAATGCAGGCAATTGGGATTAGCTTTAGGGGTTTTAAAAAAAAGGGCGGCATGGACAAGTTGGGCCGAAGGGCCTGTTTCCATGCTGTAAACCTCTATGACTCTGGCTGAAGAAATTCTTCCTCATCTCTGTTTGAAAGGATCGTCCCTTTAGTCTGAGGTTGTGCCCTCTGGTTCTAGTTTTTCCTACTAGTGGAAACATCCTCTCCACGTCCACTCTGTCCAGGCCTCGCTGTATCCTGTAAGTTTCAATAAATTCCTCCTCAACCTTCTAAACTCCAACGAGTACAAAAGCCATGTAACCGCTTCAGGTAACAGGTAAGTATTCAGGGATGCAGCCTCTTACACTGAATATGTACATGACCCATAACCTTCTGTAGGCTGCAAACGTGAGGTGCAGCCTGGGAGTGGGTGAAGCTGTTTGAAAATCTATTGTTCATCGTTGATATGCTTTACGAGCACGAGGACCCGGTGGGAGCAGAAACACAAAGACCCGCCCACTCACGGTTCCATCACCAAGACACCGGCGCATGCGCTCTGCTCCCTGCTCAATCAACATGGCGGCTGCTAACCTGAGCTTCGTCTCAGGAAAAAGATCCGAAGCTGCAAACACGGGACCGACGAGCTCATATTCGATGTTTGAGGCCTTCAACAGGTATTTAGAAACCCTCTACGTCCATCCGCCGGTTCCATTGCTCCCTCTATGTTTCTGCATCCTTACCGGCTGCTGATGAGACAGAGGAACTTCTCTCCAGTTGCTGTCACCCGCACTGCGCGTGCTGCAAACGCCTTTGCTTACTGCGCATGCGCACCTCTCCCTTGAGGTCGAACAGGGAACTCTTCCGATTGGTCCGGAGCTGCGCATGTTTCAGGTCCCGCCCCTCATTCACTCCGATTGGTTGTGCCCTCTGGTTCTAGTTTTTCCTACTACTGGAAACATCCTCTCCATGTCACTCTGTCCAGGCCTCGCCGTATCCTGTAAGATTCAATAAATTCCTCCTCAACCTTCTAAACTCCAACGAGTACAAAAGCCATGTAACCGCTTCAGGTAACAGGTAAGTATTCAGGGATGCTCGGTCCTCCAGCCCCGCCCCCTCTTCCGAATGGTCCGGAGCTGCCGTCAATCAGCTCCCGGGCATTGTGATGTGGAGCATGCGCAGTGTCATTGCTGTCCTTGGCACTTGTTTGTCCCGGAGAAGCGGAGTCAGCGTTAGGCGGTGGCTGGGAGGATTTGGAAACACTTTGTGGATCCGCAAACCCTTCAGAATCATTGTCAGCTCCCTGGTTTGCAGCTGCGGGGCTTCTCCCTCCCTCCCTCCCTCCCGGGGACAGGCCCAGGTTAACGGCCCCATCCTGGCTCAGCCACTGGAGGATGGTTCACATCAGAGGATGGGGAGGGGGACAATAAATAAGAGGTTACACTTTGGCCTCAAATCAATGAGGACTCTGATCTCTGGGAAGGAAGGAAACCCTGGGAGGTGGGCGGGGAGGATTCACAAACACCCGCTGGAGGCCCCAACACATTTGTTGGGGCCTCCAGACCCATTAGTTTTGTCAGTCTGCAGACAAGAGCTGGAGAACTGAATCCACAGTAAGAGTTTTAACAACACCAGGGTAAAGTCCAACAGGTTTATTTGGTAGCAAATGCCATTAGCTTTCGGCGCGCTGCTCCTTCGTCAGATGGAGTGGATATCTGCTCTCAAACAGGGCATACAGAGACACAAAATCAAGTTGCAGATTACTGATTAGAATGCGAATCTTTACAGCTAATCAGGTCTTAAAGATACTGACAATGCGAGTGGAGGGAGCATTAGGCACAGATTAAAGAAATGTGTTTTGTCTCCAAACAGGACAGCCAGTGAGATTCTGCAAGTCCAGGAGGCAAGCTGTGGGGGTTACTGATAGTGTGACATGAACCCAAGATCCCGGTTTAGGCCGTCCTCATGTATGCGGAACTTGGCTATCAGTCTCTGCTCAGCGACTCTGCGCTGTCGTGTGTCGTGAAGGCTGCCTTGGAGAACGCTTACCCGAAGATCAGAGACTGAATGCCCATGACCGCTGAAGTGTTCCCCAACAGGAAGAGAACAGTCTTGCCTGGTGATTGTCGAGTGGTGTTCATTCATCCGTTGTCGTAGTGTCTGCATGGTTTCCCCAATGTACTATGCCTCGGGGCATCCTTTCCTGCAGCGTATCAGATAGACAACGTTGGCTGAGTTGCAGGAGTAGGTACCGTGTACTTGGTAGATGGTGTTCTCACGTGAGATGATGGCATCCGTGTCGATGATCCAGCACATCTCGCAGAGGTTGCTGTGGCAGCGTTGTGTGGTGTCGTGGTCACTGTTCTCCTGAAGGCTGGGTAGTTTGCTGCGGACAATGGTCTGTTTGAGGTTGTGTGGTTGTTTGAAGGCAAGAAGTGGGGGTATAGGGATGGCCTTGGCAAGATGTTCGTCTTCATCAATGACATGTCATTGATCAGAACTGAATCCAGACAGAGGAGAGGGAGGGAGGGAGAAAACTGGGAATGGAGGAAAAGAATGTTGGAGATGGTGAGATGGGTTTGGATTTCAGCCCAGGGAGGAGGGAGAGTGTGTGGAACGGGGATTTACAGGTTTGGGGGAACAAGCGGAAAAAATGTTCCAGAGAAACTAGAATTGTCTGTTCAGAATTTCTATCCTGGACTGACAGTAGTTTTGTTCTCTTCTTTTGCAGGATAGTTGAAGGGGAAGATTTACAGACTGGAAACTCAAATTTCATACGAATATTTTACAATCATTTGATTTATCAGCCCTAAACTCTATTAGCCTTTGAATGTGGAAGGAAAAATGTTTGTTCTGCCTGTGGGAAAAGATTTCAAACATCAGTGTGACTGGAGAAGCATCGGGACACATGCACACACTGGAGTGAGAGTGTTCCAGTGAACTGACTGTGGAAAGAGCTTTAACCGGTTACACAGCCTGAAAAACATCACACCATTTACTGTCAGGTGAAACCGTACATGTGTTCTGTGTGGACGAGTATTTAACAGATCATCCTGCCTGGAGAGACACAAAGACACCAGCACCATGGAGAAACAGTGGAAATGTGAAGACTGTGGAAAAGTTTGTAAAACCCCATCTCAGCTGGAAATTCATCGACGCAGTCACACTGGGGAGAGACCATTCATCTGCTGTATGTGTGGTAAAGGATTCGCTCAGTCATTTAGCCTGGTGTCACACCAGCGAGTTCACACTGAGGACAGACCTTTTAAATGCTCTGACTGTGGGAACAGTTTTAAGAGTTCTGAGAGTTTAATTCACCATCAACGGGTTCACACTGGCGAGAGACCATTCAATTGCTCTCAATGTGGGAAGAACTTCAGGCAAGTATCTCACCTCACTGAACACCTACGTGTTCACACTGGGGAGAAACCCTTCACCTGCTCCATGTGTGGGAAGGGATTCACTTGTGCTTCCCACCTCACTGAACACAAGCGTGTTCACACTGGGGAGAGACCATTCAGCTGCTCTCAGTGTGGGAAACATTTCAGGCAGTATTCCACCCTCACTGAACACAAGCGTGTTCACACTGGGGAGAGACCGTTTATTTGCTCCTTTTGTGGGAAAGGATTTGTTAAATCATCCCATCTTCTTAGACACCAGCGCATCCACACTGGAGAGAGACCATTCACCTGCGCTGAGTGTGGGAAGAGATTCACTACAACATCTCACCTCAGTGAACACCAGAGTCTTCACACTGGGGAGAAACCTTTCACCTGCTGCTTATGTGGCAAGGGATTCACATGTTTATCCTACCTCAGAAGACACAAAATTGTTCACTCCGATGAGAGACCCTGTAAATGTTCTGACTGTGGGAAGAGGTTTAAAAGCAGAAATGAACTGATGAAACACCAGCCTCTTCACACAGGGGAGAGGCCGTTTACTTGCTCTGTGTGTGGGAAGGGATTCACTCAGTCATCACAGCTCAGCAACCATCAGCTTGTTCATACTGATAAGAGACCGTTTAAATGCTCTGACTGTGGAAAGAGCTTTAAAAGTGCAGGGAATCTGCAGAGACACCAAACCACTCCCACTGAGAGAGGCTGTTCAGCTGCTCTTCATCTGGGAACTGATTCACTACTTCATCCCAAATCACTGAACACCTGCGGGTTCACACTGGTGGGAGGCCATTCCTCTGATTTGAGTGTGGGAAGGGATTCACTGTCACCCAGCCTGCTAAAACACCAGTGCACTCCCACTGAGGGAGCATGTTCACCTGCTCCGTGTGTGACAAGGGATTCAATCAGTTAAGCAGCTTTATTTCACATCAACTTGTTCAGACCGAAAAATACATGGTTTTGATGTTCTGATTGTGACGAGATTTAAAAGTGCAATGGATCTGCTGCAACACAAGCACAACACTGAGCAGAGGCTGTTTACCTGCTCCATGTGTGGGAAGGGATTCACTCAGTCATTGTATCTCAGTAAACATCAACTTGTTCACATTGAGAAGAGACTGTTTAAATGCTTGGACTGTGAGAAGAGGTTTAAAAGCTCCCTCCCTAACAGCACCGTGTACCTGTACCACAGGGATTGCAGTGATTGAAGAAGGCAGCTCACCACCACCTTCACAAGAGTAATGAGGAAGGGGCAATAAATGCTGGTCTGAGCATTTGAAAAATGGATAGAAGTCGCCGGTGATTTTTCACTCAGTTATTAAGAAGCAACAGTTTAGATATGATACATAAAAGACATACAACCTGTAATAGGTAAGACCCGGATGAAGGAAATACTGATCTCCGCTGATCGCTGGAGGTGATATTCTCCTCGGAATGG
This sequence comes from Mustelus asterias, assembly GCF_964213995.1. Lineage (NCBI taxonomy): Eukaryota > Metazoa > Chordata > Chondrichthyes > Carcharhiniformes > Triakidae > Mustelus > Mustelus asterias. The sequence goes on from NW_027590142.1 coordinate 1,075,516, forward strand.
GATGTGGGCAGAGATGTCCACATCCTGTAAATTAATATGAAAAAAGTAATCTGCTGAGACACCAACCCACAGATACTGGAGAGGCCTTTCACCTGCAGTGTGTGAGAGAAGCAATTTATTCTCATTCACCCTGCAGATACACCAGTGAGATAACAAGTGATTCCAGGGGTTGGATTCTGCTTTAATCACATCCAGGACTCAACTGTGTTCATTCTGACATTTGGAGTTTTTTTTTCAGTTGACGTTAATAATCCCTGGACCTGGGCTGGAGTTTAATAATCTGTATATAATTAAATCAGCTTTGTGACAAACTCAGTGTCGGAGTCCTTGATTTCACTAAGAGGAGACTGATTGATGTCCTGTTACTGACTCTTCAATTGTTGGGTCTTTTCTCCTTTTTTAATGGAAGATTTATATTTATAATAGCGCCTTTCACAACTTCAGGATGTCCCAACGTGCTTTTACAGCCAATGAAGTTCGTTGAAGTGTAATCAATGCCTTCGTGTAGGAAATGCAGTCCCCAAATTGTGCACAGCAAGATCCCACATACAAATGTGATTGTGAGCAGAGAATCTGTTCAGTGATGATTGTTGAGGGATAAATATTAAGCAATAAACTTCTCCGCTCTTTGGAATAACATCCTGGGAAGTTTTACACCCAACTAAGAGGGCAGATGGGGCCATGGTTGAAGGTCTCATCTGGAAGATGGGACCTGTGACAGTGCAGTGCTCCCTCAGAACTGCATCAGAATATCAGCCTGGATTTGATGCTGATGTTTCTGGATGTGGATTTGAACCCTCAACCTCCTGACTCAGAGATAAGAATGTAACCACTGAGCCACAACTAACTCATCATTACTCTAGATTATTTCAGTTACTCTCATGGACAATCAGTCTGGGGATTAGATGACCAGAAATACCCAAAAAATGGATAGAAGTCATCGGTGATTTTTCACTCAGTTATTAAGAAGCAACAGTTTAGATATGAAACGTAAAAGACATACAACCTGTAATAGGTAAGATCCCGGATGAAGGAAATACTGATCTCCGCTGATCGCTGGAGGTGATATTCTCCTCAGAATGGTTTACTGATCCCGGATCAGGGGGATACTGATCTCATGGATCTCATGGGATAAAGGGGGAGGTGGCTGGATGGGTGGAGAACTGGCTTGGTCACAGAACAGTAAGAAGTCTCACAACACCAGGTTAAAGTCCAACAGGTTTATTTGGTAGCAAATACCATAAGCTTTCGGAGCACTGCTCCTTCGTCAGATGGAGTGGATATCTGCTCTCAAACAGTGCACAGACACAGAAATCAAGTTACAGAAGTATTCTGTAACTTGATTTAGAAGTTCTGGGGAACTGATGCACCATCAACGTGTTCACACTGACGAGAAACCATTCAGGTGCTCTCACTGTGACGCTGGGTTCAAGACATCATCTGACCTCACTGTACATCAGCGAGTTCACACTGGGGAGAAACCATTCACCTGCTCCCAGTGTGGGAAGGGATTCACTCAGTCATCCAACCTTCTGAGTCACCAGCGAATTCACAAGTAATTTAAATAAATTAGCTTTGTGTTAATAGTGTTTAATCTTTTAACATCTTTAACATATGTTATTTCCTTTTGAAGGGTTCTCACGCTCCCCTGTCTCTTCCGTCCTCACGTCCAAGTGTGAGGAGCTCATGGAGCTTCTTTGTGAGATTGGGACAATCTGATCAGCTGCCTCTGCTGCTTCCCTCCCTTCCACTGGCCCACCGGGACAAACCATGTCTAAAGTTCCATCTTGCCCAAGCCCAGAACTTACAGCCTTCTCCAGTTTCTCTCCTATCTCCCTTCATGCCCTCTGCATCTTGTCCATGAGACCCACCTTGTGCTCCATTAACCCTATTCTCACTAAACTGCTGATCATCCAACTTCCCCACATTAGGTGATATTGTTGATGGTTCTCTCTTTTCTCTCTCACTGTCTCTCTCACTTTCAAATCCACTGTCATCACCAATCCTAAAAAAACACTCAATCCCACAGTCTTTGCCAACTACTACCCCATCTCCAACCTCTTTTTCCTCTCCAAAGCCCCTGAACTAGGTGTCCCCCAAGTGTTTATCCTTTGCCCCTCCTGTTTCCCATCTACATGCTGCCACTGGGTGACATAATACAGATAGACTGTTGTCTATCTTCTTCCTACTCAGCTTCTCTGAGCTGTGAACTGGGCAGCTGAAAGCTGATACTTATTAACTTTTTCTGGACACAGCCCCTTGTACATGATCAATGGTGTTCCTGAACTCTGGTTCGCATGATCAGTCTCTGATTGATTTAATTCCATCTACAGGTCCAGGCAGAGGGCGATCGAAAGGGTCTTCAACCTGACTGTCTGCCCCCTCTACCGCAGCTATATTCGTGGCCAGGTGTCCCTGGAAAGGGAGCATGCGGTGTCCGAAGGCACCACTGAAGCCTTCCATGCCCGCTGGGCACTGCAGGGACTGGGGTGTATTATTGACCCCTTTAGTCACATTTTAATTTGATGCTTTAAGTTTCCTTTCCGCTTTGTTTTTTGTTTCGGGCGGTTCCCCTCCTTTTAGGGAGCTGCCCCTTTTGAGTTGTCCCTAAGTTAAGTTGATTTTGTTTATTTGGTTGGACACAAAAAAGATGTCCCTGATTGATGTCGGTGGTGTGGAATCAGTTTCTGATTGGTTTCTTCATGGTGATGGTCATCTACCGATCATTTCCTGCAACCTCCTGGCTGGCCCTCGAATGTATCAGTTACTTTCGGAGTCTGCCTCACGTTATAACCTTTCCTGTCATTTTATTAAATTTTATGGCTTCCTACTGAGATAATGGAGGCCTAAAGATATCTTCTTTGTCACTTATTTGAGATAAGCAAGTTTATGGTGTCAAATCCCAATGGTTAACATTTGGGTTCATTGTCTCAAATGTCTAATTGATGTGTAGAAATCCTGTAGAGTTCTCATTGGGGCAGGTGACTATCAGTATATTTTGGTTAAAGAAAGTGCTTGCTGGTTTTTGTAGTGGTTGCCAGAGCTTGGAACACAGTTAATTAAAAGGACACAAAGTGACACACAGCCTTAAACTAACACAGAAATTACAAAGTTACTTCAGATCTGAAATCCAAAGATAGTGGCATCAAATCAGTGTGTAAAAGGTGAGGTAGCAGGAAACACAAATACAGTATGATACATTCAATTGATAAATGTTAAGTAATTAGTCAGAATAACCACTACGCTATGAAAACTGATTGGAGAACTAAAATCTTTAATTTTTCAAATCAAAGATAGTTATATAGTCTGAAGGAAAGTGACTGCTTCTTTTAAGCTCTTACAAGTTAAAAGGATACATTAATTTACGACACAGTGCTGAAGGTTTGAAACTTCACAGCTGATTTCTTCACACAATATGGCCTCTAACTCAAGTATAACTGTTAATTAATGGCTGACGGGTAACAGTTCCAGATTTTAGCTCATCCAGAGCTGATGGGATCCACAGGACTCTGTAATTGAAGTATAAAAGTGTAGCTTTACACCGGCCTCGGGTCATGTGATGTATTTCACTTGTCAAATAAGGATGCAGCTACAGACAAAGCCAGTTACATGATACTAATATATTACAATTAAGCAGAATTTCACATCAGGTTAATTGATTAATAAGCTTCAATTACTTGATCATTACACATAACTGAGCTACAAACTATTAAATATGATCTTTCCTTAAGTCGAACAGTTCAGTCAAGCAACAGGCTGACACAGTCATACTTTGAATCATATCTTACTGCCAATGTCTCACAGGAACAAGGAGCAGGATTCGGCTATTTGGCCCCTTGAGTCTGCTCCACCATTTAATCAGATCAGGGCTGATCTGATAGTAACTTTAAATCTGCATCCTGCCTCCCCCCAATAATCTATCACCCACTTGCTTGCCAAGAATCTATCTACATCTGCCTTAAAAATCTTCAAAGACTCTGCTCCCACCGCCTTTTCAGAAGTGTTCCAGAGGTTCACGACCCTCTGAAAGAAAATATTTCACCTCATCTCCGTTTTAAATGTGTGAACCCTTATTTTTAAACAGGGACCTCTAGCTCTAGATTCTCACACAAGAGGAAACATCCTTTCCACATCAACCTGTCAAGACCCTTCTTGTTTCTTCTATGTTTCGATCAAATTTATCTTAAATTTATCTTTAAACTCCAGCAGACACAAACCTAGCCTGTCCAAGCTTTACCCATAATCCACACATTTCTGGCATTAGTCTGGTCAATCGACTGCTTCCAATGCATTTACATCCTTGCTTAAACAAGATGACCAATACTGTACACCATACTCCAGATGTGGTCTCACTGGTGCTCTGGATAACTGAAGCATAATCTCCATATTTGTGTAATCAATTCCCCTCACAAATGATAACTTTCCTAATTACTTGCTTTACCTGCTGACAAGCTTTTTGTGATTCATGCAAAGAACAAAGAACAGCACAGGAACAGGCCCTTCGGCCAACGCTGATCACATTGTCCTATCCAGACCAACCGCTTATATCCCTCTATTCCCCGTCTGTTCATGTGTTTATCAAGATAAGTCTTATATGTCGCTAACGTATCTGCCTCAACCACCTCACTTGGCAGGGCATTCCAGGCCCCCACCACCCTCTGTGTAAAAAACCTTCCCCCGCACATCTCCACTGAACCTTTCCCCCGTATCTTGAACTTGTGCCCCCTTGTAATTGTCATTTCTGCCCTGGGAAAAAGGTCCCAACTGTTCACCCTATCCACACCCCTCATAATTTTATAAACGTCTATCAGGTCGCGCCTCAGCCTCCGTCTTTCCAGGGAGAACAATCCCAGTTTATTCAATCTCGAGAACACTCAGATCCCTCTGCATCTCAGAGCTCGACAATCTCTCACCATTTAGATAATCTGCTTCCCTTTTATTCTTCCTGCCAAAATGTGCTGTCCTACCAGCAGTTCAGACCTGAGTAGAGGGAGCAGCACAGAGGTGGACAGTGCAAGGGAGTCATCCTGGGAGTCCTCAACTTGAAATTCTTTTTTATTCATTTGTGGGAAATGGGCATTGCTGGATGGCCAGCATTTATGGCCCAGTCCTTGTTGCCCTTGAACTGAGTGGCTTGCGAGGCCATTTCAGAGGGAGTCACATGTAGGCCAGACCGGGTAAGGAGAGCAGATTTCCTTCCCTAAAGGGCATTAGTGAACCTGATGGGTTTTTTACGATAATCAACAATGGTTTTATGGTCATCAGTAAATTGTTAATTCCAGATTTTTTATTGAATTCAAATTCCACCAACTGATGTGGCAGGATTCGAAACCCGGTCCCCAAATCATTAGCTGAGTTTCTGGATTAATAGTTCAGCAATAATACCACCGAGTCATCACCTCCCCTAGTTCAACATGGAGTGTAGGAGAACAAGTCAGGAGCAGCACTGGGCACCCTAAAACTGAGATTCCAACCCTGGTGACTCTGTAACATGGGACTATAAGCATGCTGAACAGCAGAAGCAGCATGTTCCAGGCAGGGCCAAGCGATCCCACAAACAACGGATCAGATCAAAGCTGCAGTCCCCCCACATCCAGTCGTGAATGGTGGGGGACAATTAAACAAATCACAGAGAGAGAAAGCTCCACAAATATCACCATCCTCAATGATTGGGGCAACAGTGGATCAGTGCAAACAACTGTGATTTATCTTTTGTGATCACGGATGTGTTACTGATACCTTCCCTGGATTCCGATGCCAGGAAAGACACTCTGGAAGGTATGGGGAGCTGGGACTTGTCCATGAGAGTAACTGAAGGTATGAGAACTGAAATAATATAGAGTTAGAAAGGAGAAAAGGCCACAAAAATGCAACAAGACATTGATTAATCTGTTCTTATCCTGGAGAAATGAAGATGCCGGCTTTGTGTCTTAAACAATATTAGTTCAGTTGACATTTATCCAGAGTATTAAACTTCAGCCCAGTTATAGCAATCACTAACATTAGCAAAAACAAACTCCAACTGTCAGAATGAACACGGTTCAGTCCTGGATGTGATTGACAGCCGCAATAACAACAGAATCCAACCCCTCCAGACACTTGTCAATTTAGAAGATGGGTTGACTGAGTGAATTCCATCTCACACTCAGAGAAGGTGAACGGTCTCTCTCCATTGTGAGTGTGTTGGTGTCTCAGCAGGTGGGATGAGTGAGAAAATCCCTTCCCGCACTCAGAGCAAGTGAACGGTTTCTCTCCGGTGTGAATGTGCTGGTGTGTTCGCAGGTTGGATGAGCGAGTGAATCCCTTTCCACAGTCAGAGCAGGTGAACGGTCTCTCCCCAGTGTGAACTTGTTGGTGCCTCAGCAGAATACTGGAGGTCTTAAAGCTCTTCTCACATTCAGAACATTTGAAAGGTTTCTTGTCTGAATGAACAAGTTGGTGTGATCTGAGGCTGGTTAAATAAATGAATCCTTTTCCACACAAGGAGCAGGTGAACGACCTCTCCCCAGTGTGAACTCGCTGGTGTTTCTGGAGGCTGGATAACAGAGTGAATCCCTTCCCACACACTGTACATCTGAATGGCCTCTCCCCATTGTGAACTCGCTGGTGTATCAGCAGATCACTTGTGGTTTTATAACTCTTCTCACATTCAGTACATTTGAAAGGTCTGTTATCAGTGTGAACCAGTCGGTGTGTAGCGAGGTGGGATGATCGTGTGAATCCATTCCCACACACAGAGCAGGTGAACGGCCTCTCCCCAGTATGAGTGCGTTTGTGTTCAATGAGATTCTGTGATCGCTTAAATAACTTCCCACAGTAAGAGCAGCAGAACTGTTTCTCGGTGTGAATAGATTGGTGCGTGACCAGGTCCTCAGGGCTTTTAGAGCTGTGATCACCGTCAGCATGGTTAAAAAGCCTCTCTTCAATGTGAACTTGCTGGTGGGTCAGCAGGTGGGATGACTGAATGAATCCTTTCCCGCACATGGAGCAGGTGAATGGTCTCTCTCCAGTGTGACTGCGCCGATGCATTTCCAGCAGCGATGGGTAACTGAATCCCTTCCCACAGTCCCCACATTTCCATGGTTTCTCCATGGTGTGGGTGTTCTTGTCTGTTCAAGCCTTGTCCACACACAACATGTGTATTGCTTCTAAGTAAGGCTATTAAGGGTTATGGGACAAGGCAGAAAATTGGATTGTCATATCATATCAGCCGTGATCTCATTGAATGGAGGAGCAGACTCGATGAGTCCAATGGCCTAATCCTGATCCTAATTCTTATGGTCTTATGGTTCTCTGCTGTGAATGGTGTGATGTTTCTTTCAGGCTGTGTAACTGGTTAAAGCTCTTTCCAGTCAGTTCACTCTCACTCAGGTCTGTGTCTCGGTGCTTTTCCAGTCACACTGATGTTTGAAATTGTTCCCCACCGCCAGAACAGACAAACATTTCTCCTTCCACATTTAAAGGTCGATGATATTCAGGTTCTGATGAATTGAGTGACTCTGTCTGATCTTGATGTAATGTTTGGTTTCCATTTCCCATCTGCAATTCATCACCCTTGTGGACCTTGTAAAAGACATTGACAGAGTCAGTATCATTGTCAGCACAGGATAGAAATTCAGAACAAACAATTCTAGTTTCCATGGAATATTATATCAAATCTTGTTTCCCCAAATCTTGTGGTCCAATCGAACTTTCATCTGAACTAAACCAGAACTTTGTTTCCAGTGTTTGTGAGACACTCTGTACCCTGAGTTGTGGAAGATATCGAGTGTTCCAGTCGACACTGTCTACTCCCTCTCCAGGACCACACGAGCACGGACAAGAAAGTTAAAGTTTATTTTTATTAGTCACAGGTAAGGCTTGCAGCAACGCTGTAATGAAGTTACTGTGAAACCACAGAAGAGGGGCCCACAGCCAAGTTACCCTCTGCTGAACTACAAATTACTGTTTTAACCAGCCCCAAGAGCAGATCCAGGAAAAGATCCTCTGCCCTCCCCAGTCTCCTTCACTGGAGCATGGGGCAGAACAGAAGTGTAACTAAAAGTGGAGAAGCAGCTCCTTCAGGGGTTGCAATCTCTCACACTGAATATGTACATGGCTCATGGATTTCTCGAGTCTGCAAATTAATTTAAAGAGGAGAAAAAACAGTGATAAACACAAAGACAGGTTGTGAAATTGAACTGAATGAATTTGGTAATTTGTGGAGCCGGCACAAGGAAGAAGTGACTCCGGAAGCTGCTGGATTGTGATTAAAAACCCAAATGGTTTGTTAATGTCCTTCAATGCAGGAAACTTGCCACCCATCCAGATCTACACAAGAATTCAGCCTCAATGAGAGGAGAAAGATGAAGATGAAACAGGGAGGGAATGAATGGTAAGGACTTTATACATCTACAACTGGACAAGAACTTTGACAGAACCTGCCAAACCACAACCTTCACCAACTCAAAGGATGCAGGAAAACTATCACCTCCAAATGTCGCTTTCAATCTCAAAACAACTTGTAATCCTGAGGTAACCTGCATCCCCCTGCATTTAAGGGGCAATTTAGCATAGCCAATCCACCTAACCTGTACACCTTTGGGGTGTGGGAGGAAACCGGAGCACCTGAAGGAAACTCATGCAGTCACAGAGAGAACGTGCAAACTCCACACAGTCACCCAAAGCTGGAATCAAACCTGGGTCCCTGGTGCTGTGAGACAGCAGTGCTGACCACTGTGCCACCCTGTGCCACTGTACTGTGTTGCTCGGAAATAAGTTTTAGGATTTTGGCTGAGTGATTATGAAGGCAGAGCAGTATACTACCAAGTCAAAATAGTGCGAGATTCTGAAGAGTAAATGCAGGTAGTGGGGTTTCTGGGCATAAACTGCCCTTATCCATGTTGGAGAAGGTGCTGTCAAAGGAGGTTTAGCCAATTGCTGGTAATTCTAGTTATGTACATGTTCCGGTTACTTGTGAACTCGCTGGTGCCTTAGCAGTGTGGATGAACGACTGAATCCCTTCCCACTGAAAAATTTGAAATTCTTCTAACTGTAAATTTAATGAAAATACCCGACAGAACTACTTTTTCCTTACTTGAAACACAGCTTTAAATGGTCTGTTTGTTTCTAGGCTCGGTTCCATGAGCAACGCCTTCAACTAAACAAAATCAAAACACTGCAGCCGCTGTTTAAAAAAGGAAGGAGACAAAAGGCGGGTAACTATAGGCCGGTCAGCTTAACGTCTGTAGTAGGGAAAATGCTGGAATCCATTATTAAAGAGGAGATAGCAGGGCATCTGGATAGAAATGGTTCGATCAATCAGACGCAGCATGGATTCATGAGGGGAAAGTCGTGCTTGACGAACATGTTGGATTTTTATGAAGATGTGACTAGGGCGGTTGATGGAGGAGAACCGGTGGATGCGGTGTTTTTGGATTTCCAAAAGGCGTTTGATAAGGTGCCCCATAAAAGGCTGCTGAAGAAGATTAGGGCACACGGAGTTGGGGGTAGTGTGTTAAAGTGGATTGGGGACTGGCTATCCGACAGGAAGCAAAGAGTCGGAATAAATGGGTGTTTTTCCGGTTGGAGGAAGGTAACTAGTGGCGTGCCGCAGGGATCGGTACTCGGGCCGCAACTGTTTACCATTTATATAGATGATCTGGAGGAGGGGACGGAGTGTAGGTTAACGAAGTTTGCAGACGACACAAAGATAAGTGGAAAAGTGAATCGTGTGGAGGACGGAGAAGATCTGCAGAGAGATTTGGACAGGCTGAGTGAGTGGGCGAGGATATGGCAAATGGAGTATAACGTTGAGAAATGCGAGGTTATACACTTTGGAGGAAATAATAACAAATGGGATTACTATCTCAATGGAAACAAACTAAAACATGCTACCGTGCAAAGGGACCTGGGGGTCCTTGTGCATGAGACGCAAAAGCCCAGTCTGCAGGTACAACAGGTGATCAAGAAGGCAAATGGGATGTTGGCCTATATTGCGAGGGGGATAGAATATAAAAGCAGGGATGTCTTGATGCACCTGTACAGGGCATTGGTGAGGCCGCAGCTGGAATACTGTGTGCAGTATTGGTCCCCTTATATGAGGAAGGATATATTGGCATTGGAGGGAGTGCAGAGAAGGTTCACCAGGTTGATGCCGGAGATGAGGGGTTTGGATTATGAGGAGAGGCTGAGGAGATTGGGTTTGTACTCGTTGGAGTTTAGAAGGATGAGGGGGGATCTTATGGAGACTTATAAGATAATGCGGGGGCTGGATAGGGTGGAGGCGGAGAGATTCTTTCCACTTAGTAAGGAAGTTAAAACTAGAGGACACAGCCTCAAAATAAAGGGGGGTCGGTTTAGGACAGAGTTGAGGAGGAACTTCTTCTCCCAGAGGGTGGTGAATCTCTGGAATTCTCTGCCCACTGAGGTGGTGGAGGCTACCTCGCTGAATATGTTTAAAGCGCGGATGGATGGATTCCTGATCGGTAAGGGAATTAAGGGTTATGGGGATCAGGCGGGTAAGTGGTACTGATCCACGTCAGATCAGCCATGATCTTATTGAATGGCAGGGCAGGCTCGAGGGGCTAGATGGCCTACTCCTGCTCCCATTTCTTATGTTCTTAGCTGCTGGAAATCTGAAATGAAAAGAGAAAACGTTGTAAATACTCATCAGGTTAGACAGCACCTATGGAGACAGAAGCAGAGTTAATGTTTGCAGTCACTGACGCTTCTCTAATAAAACACATACCAATAGCTGCTGTTTTATGGGGCCGTGAATCCCACAATCCCCTGTGCCCCAGAAACAGCTCTATCCATCATACACATTTCCCATTATGACACTTCTATGTCAACAGGGCAAGCTGTTTAAAAGTCATCAAGTTCCATTTTTGCGTGTTGATGTTCATTAAAGATACAGATCGACTTCCCCCTTATCATGTTATTATGTATCAATTTCAGATATTTTGGTCGGGAATTTCCATTCCCTTACTTTTTGGTGGATAATGAATGCCTTGAGTACTTAGGTTACAGTATAATTTGATTCCTAATGACTGCACCACGATCCCTAATTTTCACATCGCAGCAGGAAAAGTTCACTGTTCACAAATGAGGCGTCTCGATGGCGTGCGCTTTCCCACCATTCCTCGCGGTAGTGAATGTCCCCTATCCACAGCACGGGAGAGAGCTGCGCATCCGCAGTCAGGCAGTGTGTGGCGCATGCGCAGCGTGAATGATGGCAATGGGGAGAGACATTCCTTTGTCTCATCAGCAACCGGTAAGGATGCGGATACATGGAGGGAGGATTGGAACCGGCAGATGGACGGAGAGGGTTTCTAAATATCTGGTGAAGGTCTCAAACCTCTAATAGTAATCCGCAGGTCCCGTGTTTGCAGCTTTGGATCTTTTTCCCGAGACGAGGCTCAGGTTAACAGCCGCCATCTTGATTCAGCAGGGAGCTCACAGGGAGCACATGCGCTGGTGTCTTGATGACGCAACAATAAGGGGGTGGGGCTTCAGCGTATTATGGTCCCAACCGGGTCCTAGTGACCGGATCGCACAGCAGATGGAGCAACAGGTTTTCAACAGCTTCACCCACTCCCAGGGAAAATTGGAGTATGGAAGTAAGCTGGCAGGGAACATAAAAACTGACTGTCAAAGTTTCTATAGATATGTAAAGAGAAGAAGATTGACAAAAACGAATGTTAGAAATGGGAGAATTCATAACGGGGAATAAAGAAATGGCTGAGGGATTAAATTGGTACTTTGCTTCAGTCTTCACAAAGGAAGACGTGAATAATGTACCAGAAGTGCTGAAAGAAACATGTTTTAGTGAGGGGGCTGAAGGAAATCAGCATCTGTCGAGAAATGGCTTTGGGGAAATTGATGGGATTGAAGGTGGATAAATCTCCAGGTCCAGATAATCTTCATCCCAGAGTACTTAAGGAAGTGGTCCTGGAAATAGTGGTTATTTTCCCAAATTCTTTGGAATCGGTAATAGTTCCTACAGATTGGCGGGTAGCTAATGTAAACCCACTGTTCGAAAAGTGAGGGAGAGAGAAAACAGGGAACTATAGACCAGTGAGCCTAACATTGGTACTGGGGAAGTTGCTGGTGTCTATTATCAAGGATTTCACAACTCGGCATTTGGAAGGCAGTGGTATAATCAGACAAAGACAGCATGGATTTACAAAAGGGAAATCATGCTTGACGAATCTATTGGAATTTTGTAAGGATGTAAGGAGTAGAGTTGACCGAGGAGAACCAGTGGATGTGGTTTATTTAGATTTTCAGAAGGCTTTCGACAAGGTCTCACATAATAGACTGCTATGTAAAGTTAAAGGACATGGGATTGCAGGGAATGTCTTGAGATGGATAGAAAGCTGGTTCGCAGATGAGAAGCGAAGCGTTGGCATAAATGAGTCTTTTTCTGATTGGCAGTCAGTGATTAGTGGGGTTTGGCAGGGATCTGTGCTAGGACCCCAACTCTTCAAATTATATATTAATGATTTGGAAGAGGGAACTGAATGTATTATCTCCAAATTTGCAGATAATACAAAGTTGGGTGGGAGGGTGAGCTGTGAGGAGGCTGCAGAGGTGCTTTAGCGTGATTGGGACTGGCTGAGTGTGTGGGCATCTTCAACCGGGATATTGGGTTCATGTCACACTATTTGTAACTCCCACAGTTGCGTGGACCTGCAGAGTTTCACTGGCTGTCCTGTCTGGAGACAATACACATCTTTTTAGCCTGTCTTGTTGCTCTCTCCACTCACATTGTTTCGTCTCTTAAAGACTTGATTAGTTGTAAGTATTTGCATTCCAACCATTATTCATGTAAATTGAGTCTGTGTCTTTATAAGCTCTGTTTGTGAACAGAATTCCCACTCACCTGAAGAAGGGGCTAAGAGCTCCGAAAGCTTGTGTGGCTTTTGCTACCAAATAAACCTGTTGGACTTTAACCTGGTGTTGTTAAACTTCTTACTGTGTTTACCCCAGTCCAACGCCGGCATCTCCACATCGTTATTATATGGGACAGATTTACTTCTGGTCCTGTAATAAATGCATTTATTATTTCCAGTCTTGTAATATAGTCCTGTAGCTACGTTATATATTTCCAGTCATAGAGTCATTCCAGCACAGAAGGAGTCCATTGGATAACTCGAGTGCATACCGACTCTCACTGTAATTTCATACTTTTTCATGATTTTCACAGTGACTTCATTGCAGTGTTAATGTCAGCATCCTTGTGACACTAATTAATAAATTATCAAAAATAAACTGTCTGTCGAGCAATTCTGTCCGTCTGGAGTGGGTCCCATTCTGTAACCCTGCAGCACCCATCTAATCTCATTGAGAAATTATTGATCATCTCTGCTTGACTACCCCCACAGGCAACAAGTTCAAGATCATCATCAATCGCAACCCCCTGTATCTTCACCAACTGGAGCCATCTTATCCATTAAATATATTTTTAGTTCAATCATAGCTGAGGTATTTGTATCATCGATAGTCACAGGTGAGGTGCCTGAAGACTGGAGGGTGGCAAATGTTGTGCCTTTGTTTAAAAAGGGCTGCAGGGAAAAGCCTGGGAACTATAGGCCGGTGAGCCTCACATCTGTGGTGGGTAAGTTGTTGGAAAGTATTTTGAGAGACAGGATCTACAGGCATTTAGAGACGCAAGTACTGATTAGGGACAGTCAGCATGGTTTTGTGAGTGGAAAATCATGTCTCACAAATTTGATTGAGTTTTTTGAAGGGGTAACCAAGAAGGTAGATGAGGGCAGTGCAGTCGATGTTGTCTACATGGACTTTAGCAAGGCCTTTGACAAGGTACTGCCTGGTAGGTTGTTGCATAAGGTTAATTCTTACGGGACCCAGGGTGAGGTAGCTAAATGGATACAAAATTGGCTTCTTGACAGAAGCCAGAGGGTGGTTGTAGAGGGTTGACCAGCGGTGTGCCTCAGGAATCCGTGCTGGGTCCCCTGTTATTTGTCATTTATATTAATGATTTGGATGAGAATATAGGAGGCATGGTTAGTAAGTTTGCAGATGACACAAAGATTGGTGGCATAGTGTAATTAATCTGACTGTAATTAATTATTTATTTTTTCAGTTAATTTTGGGTTTAAAATCGGAGGTTTTTTTCAAAACCGGAAGTCAGGCCAGGAGTGGCCAGGGGAAGTTTTTGGAGGGTTTAAAAAGGGCTTACCTTGGAGGTTCAGCTTCATTGTTCCCAGGAGCAGGCTGAGGGTAAGAGAGTGGGTTTTCTGACTGTAATTAATTATTTATTTTTTCAGTTAATTTTGGGTTTAAAATCGGAGGTTTTTTTCAAAACCGGAAGTCAGGCCAGGAGTGGCCAGGGGAAGTTTTTGGAGGGTTTAAAAGTGCACCAAAGTATACAGCGGGCAGCATCGTAGCAGGCAGCAGAGTGAGTGGGAAGTTGAGTGAGCTGTCAGGGCTTTGGCTCACAGGGCTTGGACGAGCAGGGGTGAGTTTTTGTTTCCTTACACTCTTATTAACTTTTCACTGTCTTACTTGACATAAAGTGTCCAATATGAGTGTGAAACCAGTGTGTTGTTCTCAGTGTAGGATGTGGGAGGTCCTGGAGGCATCTTGCCTCCCGGACATCCACATCTGTGAGGGGTGTGTCGAGCTGCGGTTCCTGAGGGACCGTGTTAGGGAGCTGGAACTACAGCTCGAGGATCTTAGGCTGATGAGGGAGAATGAGGAGGTGATAGACAAGAGCTATCATCAGGTGGTCACACCAGGGCCACGGGAGGAGGCTAAGTGGGTGACGGCCAGGAAGGGTAAGGCTAGGGTGGTTGAGAGCACCCCGGTGGATTTGCCCCTGCACAACAAGTACTCCTGCTTGAGTACTGCTGGGGGGGACAGCCCGCCTGGGGGAAGCAGCAGTGGCCGTGTCTCTGCAGTGGAGTCCAGCCCTGTAACTCAGAGGGCTAAGGAAAAGAGGAGGAAGGCGGTATTAATCGGGGACTCGATGGTGAAGGGGACAGACAGGCGTTTCTGCGGAGGTAGGCGGGATTCTCGCATGGTGGTCTGCCTCCCTGGGGCCGGGATCCAGGATGTCGCTAGTCGCGTCCCGGAAATCCTGAGATGGGAGGGAGAGGAGCCTGAGGTAGCGGTACATATTGGTACCGCTGATGTGGGTAGGAAGGGAGAAGGGGTCGTGAAAAGGGAGTACAGGGAATTAGGGAGACAGCTGAGAAAGAGGAAAGCAAAGGTAGTAATCTCAGGATTACTGCCTGTGCCACGGGAAGGTGAGGGCAGGAATGGAGTGAGGTGGAAGATGAATGTGTGGCTGAGGGACTGGTGCAGGGGGCAGGGATTCAGGTTCCTGGACCATTGGGACCTCTTTAGGGGCAGGGGTGATCTGTATACAAAAAACGGGTGGAACTTGAACCACACGGGGACCAATATCCTGGCCGGTAGGTTGGCTAAGGCTACTGGGGAGAATTTAAACTAGATAGGTTGGGGGGAGGGGAGCTAGAAGAGTTGACTAGGATCAAGGAACTAATTGATGGGGGGGGAGGATGCAGGGGTAAGGGGAATTACAAAATTAATGGTAGAGGAGAGGGTGCAAGTGAATGAAGGCGGTAATTTAGATAAGGGAGTAGAGGGAGAGGGTGTTCGCGACTCATCAAAGCGGGTCCAGATAAAAGCTGGAATAAGGACACTTTGCCTGAATGCACGAAGCATTCGGAACAAGGTGAATGAGTTGATGGTGCAAATCAGCACAAGTGGGTACGATCTAGTGTCCATTACAGAAACGTGGCTGAAAGGTGACCAGGACTGGGAGATGAATATCCAGGGGTATCAGGCGTTTAGGAAGAATAGACAGGAAGGAAAAGGTGGTGGGGTCGCGCTATTAATAAGAGATAATATCAGGGTAGTACTGAGGGATGACATAGGCTCTGAGGAACAAAACGTGGAATCGTTATGGGTAGAGATGAGGAATAGTAGAGGGAGAAAGACACTAGTAGGTGTGGTATATAGGCCCCCAAATAATAATGTTGAGGTGGGGAGGGCTATAAACAAGCAGATAAGGGATGCGTGTAAAAACGGAACGGCAATAATCATGGGGGACTTCAACATGCACATTGACTGGCAGACTCAAGTCGGTAAGGGTGGAATGGAGGAAGAGTTCTTAGAATGCTGTCGGGATAGTTTCCTTGAACAGCATGTTACGGAACCGACGAGGGAACGAGCTATTTTGGATCTGGTATTGTGTAACGAGGTAGGTAGAATTAAGGATCTTATTGTGAAGGACCCTCTTGGGTCTAGTGACCACAATATGGTCGAATTTCTGATTCAGATGGAAGAGGAGAAAGTTTGGTCTCAAACCAGTGTCCTCTGTTTGAACAGAGGGAAATATGATAGGATGAGGGATGAATTGGCTAAGGTAGACTGGGAGAGGAGGCTGGCAGGTAGGATAGCTGAGGAACAGTGGAGGATTTTTAAGGAGATCCTTTTCAGTTCTCAGCAAAAATATATTCCAGCAAAAAACAAGGATTGTAAGAAAAGGGAGAACCAGCCGTGGATAACGAAGGAAATAAAGGAGAGTATTAAAATAAAAACAGCTGCGTACAGAGTGGCCAAAAATAGTGGAGAAACAAGTGATTGGGAAAAATTTAAGAAACAACAAAGAGAGACTAAGAAAGCGATAAAGAAAGGAAGGATAGACTATGAAGCTAGGCTAGCAATTAATATAAAAAATGATAGTAAAAGTTTTTATAAATATATAAAAAGGAATAGAGTGGCTAGAGTGAATGTTGGACCCTTGGAGGACGAGAGGGGGGAGTTAATAGTGGGAAATGAGGATATGGCTGAGTCTTTAAATACGTTTTTTGTGTCGGTCTTCACGGTGGAGGACACAAATAGTTTGCCAAATATTAACGATAGAGGGTTGGCAGCAGGAGAAATACTTAATACAATTAATGTTACCAGAGAGGCAGTGCTGGGTAGACTAATGGGACTGAAGGTGGACAAGTCCCCGGGTCCGGATGGAATGCATCCCAGGGTATTGAAAGAAATGTCAGAGGTAATAGTGGATGCGTTAGTGATTATTTATCAAAACTCGTTGCATTCTGGGGTAGTGCCGGTTGATTGGAAAACGGCTAATGTTACGCCGCTGTTTAAAAAAGGAAGGAGACAAAAGGCGGGTAACTATAGGCCGGTCAGCTTAACGTCTGTAGTAGGGAAAATGCTGGAATCCATTATTAAAGAGGAGATAGCAGGGCATCTGGATAGAAATGGTTCGATCAATCAGACGCAGCATGGATTCATGAGGGGAAAGTCGTGCTTGACGAACATGTTGGATTTTTATGAAGATGTGACGAGGGCGGTTGATGGAGGAGAACCGGTGGATGCGGTGTTTTTGGATTTCCAAAAGGCGTTTGATAAGGTGCCCCATAAAAGGCTGCTGAAGAAGATTAGGGCACACGGAGTTGGGGGTAGTGTGTTAAAGTGGATTGGGGACTGGCTATCCGACAGGAAGCAAAGAGTCGGAATAAATGGGTGTTTTTCCGGTTGGAGGAAGGTAACTAGTGGCGTGCCGCAGGGATCGGTACTCGGGCCGCAACTGTTTACCATTTATATAGATGATCTGGAGGAGGGGACGGAGTGTAGGGTAACGAAGTTTGCAGACGACACAAAGATAAGTGGAAAAGTGAATCGTGTGGAGGACGGAGAAGATCTGCAGAGAGATTTGGACAGGCTGAGTGAGTGGGCGAGGATATGGCAAATGGAGTATAACGTTGATAAATGCGAGGTTATACACTTTGGAGGAAATAATAACAAATGGGATTACTATCTCAATGGAAACAAACTAAAACATGCTACCGTGCAAAGGGACCTGGGGGTCCTTGTGCATGAGACGCAAAAGCCCAGTCTGCAGGTACAACAGGTGATCAAGAAGGCAAATGGGATGTTGGCCTATATTGCGAGGGGGATAGAATATAAAAGCAGGGATGTCTTGATGCACCTGTACAGGGCATTGGTGAGGCCGCAGCTGGAATACTGTGTGCAGTATTGGTCCCCTTATATGAGGAAGGATATATTGGCATTGGAGGGAGTGCAGAGAAGGTTCACCAGGTTGATGCCGGAGATGAGGGGTTTGGATTATGAGGAGAGGCTGAGGAGATTGGGTTTGTACTCGTTGGAGTTTAGAAGGATGAGGGGGGATCTTATGGAGACTTATAAGATAATGCGGGGGCTGGATAGGGTGGAGGCGGAGAGATTCTTTCCACTTAGTAAGGAAGTTAAAACTAGAGGACACAGCCTCAAAATAAAGGGGGGTCGGTTTAGGACAGAGTTGAGGAGGAACTTCTTCTCCCAGAGGGTGGTGAATCTCTGGAATTCTCTGCCCACTGAGGTGGTGGAGGCTACCTCGCTGAATATGTTTAAAGCGCGGATGGATGGATTCCTGATCGGTAAGGGAATTAAGGGTTATGGGGATCAGGCGGGTAAGTGGTACTGATCCACGTCAGATCAGCCATGATCTTATTGAATGGCGGGGCAGGCTCGAGGGGCTAGATGGCCTACTCCTGCTCCTATTTCTTACGTTCTTATGTTCTTATAGTGGACAGTGAAGAAGGTTATCTCAGATTGCAATGGGATCGTGATTTATTGGGCCAGTGGGCTGACGAATGGCAGATGGAGTTTAATATAGATAAAGGCAAGGTGATGCATTTTGGTAGATTGAACCAGGGCAGGACTTACTGAGTTAATGGTAGGGCGTTGGGGAGAGTTACAGAACAAAGAGATCTCGGGGTACAGGTTTATAGCTCCTTGAAAGTGGAGTCACAGGTGGACAGAGTGGTGAAGAAGGCATTCGGCATGCTTGGTTTCATTGGTCAGGACAATGAATACGGGAGTTGGGATGTCTTGTTGAAGTTGCACAAGATATTGGTAAAGCCACACTTGGAATACTGTGTACAGTTATGGTCACCCTATTATAGAAAGGATATTATTAAACTTGAAAGAGTGTAGAAAATACTTACTAGGATGCTACCCAGACTTGGTGGTTTGAATTATAAGGAGAGGCTGGATAGACTGAAACGTTTTTCCCTGGAGCGTAGGAGGCTGAGGGGTGATCTTATAAAGGTCTATAAAATAATGAGGGACATAGATCAGCTAGCTCGTAAATATATTTTCCCAAAGGTAGGGGAGTCTAAAACTAGAGGGCATAGGTTTAAGGGGAGGAAGGAGAGATAAAAAAAGGGTCCAGAGGGGCAACTTTTTCACACAGGGTGGTGAGTGTCTGGAACAAGCTGCCAGAGGTAGTAGTAGAGGCAGGTACAATTTTGTCTTTTAAAAAGCATTTCGACAGTGACATGGGTAAGATGGGTATAGAGGGATATGGGCCAAATGCGGGCAATTGGGATTAGCTTAGGGGTTTAAAAAAAAAGGTGGCATGGACAAGTTCGGCCAAAGAGCCTGTTTCCTCTATGACTCTACAAAGACATATATCTGTCTGGCCGCCTGCATGGAGATTTTCAGCTCTCTGTGTCCAGGACAGGAAGCAGTGAGCATGGATCTGTCAATCAGCCTCAATCAGCCCCTTCAGGAGAATTGGGAGGGTGAATATTAGATACAGCAGAGTGAGAATGGAGGGAGAGTGTGTGGGATGGAGAGTCACAGCTTTTGGGGAATGAGAGAGGAAAGAATGTTCCATAGAAACTAGAATTGTCTGTTCTGAATTTCTATCCTGTACTGACTGTGATGACTTTTGTAAACTCCTTTTACAGGATATCTAGAAGGTGAGGATTTACAGACAAAAATCTCAGACCAAATGTCACATCAACATCTGACAGAGTCACTCAATTCATCGGGACCTGAATATCATCAGCCTTTGAATCTCGAAGGAGAGATGTTTCTTTGCTCTGTCTTTCATATTTTAAATATCAGTGTGACTGGAAAGCACCGAATCTGACACACACCAGAGTGAGAGTGTTCCAGTTCATTGCATGTGGAAAACGCTTCAGTTGCACAGCCTGAAAAAACATCGCAGCATTCACAGCGGGGAGAGACTGTACCCGTGTTCTGTGCGTGGATGAGGTTTCAACTGTTTGTCCGACCTGGAGAGTCACAAGGACACCTGCACCATGGAGAAACGGTGGAAATGTGGGGACTGTGGGAAGGGATTTAGATACCCTTCTCACCTGGAAACTCATCGACACAGTCACACTGGGGAGAGACCGTTCACCTGTTCTCAGTGTGGGAATGGATTCAGTCGATTATCCACTCTGCAGACACACCAGAGAGTTCACAATGAGGAAAGGCCATTCATCTGCTTTCATTGTGGGAAGAGATTCACTCAGTCATCCAGCCTGCAGACACACCAGCGAGTTCACAATGAGGAGAGACCATTCATCTGCTCTCAGTGTGGGAAGGGATTCAGTCAGTCATCCAGCCTGCGGACACACCAGCGAGTTCACACTAGGGAGAGGCCGTTTATCTGCTCTCAGTGTGGGAATGGGTTCACTCAGTTATCCCATCTGAAGACACACCAACGGTTTCACACTGGGGAGAGGCCGTTCACCTGCCCTCAGTGCGAGAAGGGATTTGCTCAGTTATCCACTCTTCAGACACACCAGCGAGTTCACACCAAGGAGAGACCGTTCACCTGCTCTCAGTGTGGGAAAGGATTCACTCAGTTATCCAACCTGCGGAGACACCAGCGAGTTCACATGTGATTCCAGGGGTTGGATTCTGCTGTTATTGTTTCTGCTCTCAATTACATCCAGGACTGCATTTTGTTCATTCTCACAGTTGGTCACTGGGGAGAATTGGAGGCTCTCTGTCTGCTGGACTGGCCGGTCTCACCACTTTGCCTCCAGTGGGCTGATAATCTTTTAACCTTGTTGCGAATATCTGGCTTTGGATTTCTCAAGGATCACAGAGTGAAAGGGTGTTTGGAAGTTTAAAGATATTTTGTTCGCAATTATGTTTGGAAGGCTCGCAAAGCACGCAGAGGGAGTAGTGAGCATGAGGAACTGAAAGAGATTAGTATTCGTGAAAAAGTAGCACTGGAGAAATTAATGGGGTTGGAAGTGAATTAATCGGCAAAAGCTGCTGATCTACATCCCAGAGTGTTGGAAGAGGTGGCTGTGGAGATAGTGGATACATTGGTGGTCATCTTTCCAAATTCTATACATTGTGGAATTTTTGCTGCAGATTGGAAGGTGGTAAATGAAACCCCACTGTTTAAGGAGGGAGAGAGAAAACGGGGAACCACAGACCCATCAGCCTGACATCAGCCGGAGGGAAAATGCTACAATCTATTGTACAGGATGTGATAACAAATGAATATGCACATTCAGAACAGGGGTACGTCCCTCACGCCTGCTCCACCATTCAATACGTGCACAGCTGATCTGATTGTAACCTCAACTTCACATTCCCGCCGACCCCCCGATAAACTTTCACCCCCTTGCTTATTAAGAATCTATCCAGCTCTGCCTTCAAAAGATTCAGAGACTCTGCGTCCACTGCCCTTTGAGAAAGAGAGTTCCAGACATTCAGACCCTCTGAGAGGAAGAAGTTCTCCTGTTATTTGTTTTAATCGAGCCGCCTCTTACTCTTCTAAACTCCAGTAGATACAAGTCTAACCTGTCCAATCATTCCTCATTAGACAAACCAGCCATTTCAGGTATTAGTCCAGTAAACCTTCTCTGAGCTGTTTCCAATGTGTTTACATCTTTCCGAAGTGAGAGCCATATTGTACACAGTACTCCAGATGGTTTCACCAATATCCTGTATAACTGAAGCATAACCTTCCTACTTTTTTATTAAATTCCCTTCGCAATAAACAGTAACAGTCTATTAGCTTTCCCAATTCCTTGCTGTACCTGTATACCGGCCTTTTGTGATTCACGCACTGGGACACCCAGGTCCCTCTGCAATCCCAGCTCTGCAATCTCACACCATTTAAATGATAAGCTTCTCTTTTTATTCTTCCTGCCAAAATGGATGATTTGACTTTTTGCCACATTATATTCCATTTGGCGGATCTTTGCCCCTGCCTTAACCTATCTATATATTTTTGTAACCAAAAAAGAAGATGCTGGAAAATCTCAGCAGGTCTGGCAGCATCTGTAAGGAGAGAAAAGAGCTGATGTTTCGAGTCCAGATGACCCTTTGTTAAAGCTAAAAGGCAGAGAAAGTGGGAGATATTTATACTGCAGGGTGAGGGAATTAAAGATGAGTCATAGCCACAGAAACCAGGGGAAAAGACTGCTAATAGCTGTCCACAGAGAGAATAAAGGGTGTGAATGGCCAAAAGAGAGAGGGAGGGGCGGGGAGGGGAGAGAGTAATGAATGGGACGAGGTAAGATTTAGCAAAGGGGGAGAAAAAGTCAGAGAAGGGGAATAAAGAAGGGGGAAAGAGTGGGAGGGAGGAAGAAAAATGAAGAAACAATAAAGAAATTAAAGGAATAAAGTATATATTTTTGTCGTCTCCTTATGTCGTCTTCACAACTTTCCCACCTATCTTTATGCCATTAGCAAATTTAGCAACCATCCCCTCAGTCCTTTCACCCAAGTCTGAGGGCGAAAAGGGGTCACGAGAAATCATTGGGCAGCAGGATTAAGGAAAATCCCAAGGCTTTTTATACATATATAAAGAACAACAGGGAGAGGGTCGGTCCACTCAAGGACAGGGGAGGGAATCTATGCGTGGAGGCAGAGGAAATGGCGATGTATTAAATGAGTACTTTGCGTCCGTATTCATCAAAGAGAAGGACTTGGTGGATGATGAGTCTGGGAAAGGGTGTGTGGATAGTTTGAGTCATGTTGACATCAAAAAGGAGGAGGTATTGGGGTTCTTGAGAAACATTAAGGTAGACAAGTCCCCAGGGCCTGATGGGATATACCCCAGAATACTGAGAGAGGCAAGGGAGGAAATTGCTGGGGCCTTGAGAGAAATCTTTGTATCATCACTGGCTACAGAGGAGGTAAACACAGTAAGAAGTCTAACAACACCAGGTTTATTTGGTAGCAAATACCATTAGCTTTCGGAGCGCTGCCCCTTCGTCAGGTGGACTTGCAAAATCTCACTAGCTCTCCTGTCTGGAGACAATACACATCTCTTTCCCTTGTGCTTAATGCTCTCTCCACTCACATTGTCTGTACCTTTAAGACTTGATTAGCTGTATTAGCTTGATTAGCATTCCAATCATTATTCTGTAAATTGAGTTTGTGTCTCTGTATGTCCTGTTTGTGAGCACATCTCCCATTCCACCTGACGAAGGGGCAGCGCTTCGAAAGCTAGTGGCATTTGCTACCAAATAAACCTGTTGGACTTTAACCTGGTGTTGTGAGACTTCTTACTGTGTTTAGCCCAGTCCAACGCCGGCATCTCCACATACAGAGGAGGTCCCAGAGGATTGGAGAATAGCCAATATTGTTCCTTTGTTTAAGAAGAGTAGCAAGAACAAGCCAGGTAATTACAGGCTGGTGAGCATTACATCAGTGGTAGGGAAATTATTGGAGTGGATTCTTCAAGATAGGATTTATTCCCACTTGGAAACAAGTGGATGTATTAGCAAGAGGCAACATGGTTTTGTGAAGGGGAGGTCGTGTCTCACTAAATTGATTGAGTTTTTCGAGGAAGTGATAGAACATAGAACAGTACAGCACAGAACAGGCCCTTCGGCCCACGATGTTGTGCCGAGCTTTATCTGAAACCAAGATCAAGCTATCCCACTCCCTATCATCCTGGTGTGCTCCATGTGCCTATCCAATAACCGCTTAAATGTTCCTAAAGTGCCTGACTCCACTATCACTGCAGGCAGTCCATTCCACACCCCAACCACTCTCTGCGTAAAGAACCTACCTCTGATATCCTTCCTGTATCTCCCACCACGAACCCTATAGTTATGCCCCCTTGTCATAGCTCCATCCACCCGAGGAAATAGTCTTTGAACGTTCACTCTATCTATCCACTTCATCATTTTATAAACCTCTATTAGGTCTCCCCTCAGCCTCCTCCGCTCCAGAGAGAACAGCCCGAGCTCCCTCAACCTTTCCTCATAAGACCTACCCTCCAAACCAGGCAGCATCCTGGTAAATCTCCTCTGCACTCTTTCCAGCGCTTCCACATCCTTCTTATAGTGAGGTGACCAGAACTGCACACAATATTCCAAATGCGGTCTCACCAAGGTCCTGTACAGTTGCTGCATAACCCCACGGCTCTTAAACTCCAACCCCCTGTTAATAAAAGCTAACACACTATAGGCCTTCTTCACAGCTCTATCCACTTGAGTGGCAACCTTTAGAGATCTGTGGATATGGACTCAACATTAAGAAGCATTTAGATGAGCACTTGAAATGCCATCGCTTACAAGGCTACTACTGACCAAATGGTGGAAGGTGGGATTAGAACAGATCGATGCTTGAGAGCTGGCACAAATTCGATGGGCCAAAGGGCCTCTTGCTGTGCTTTAAAACTCTGAGGACAGAAATAGCCTTGTAAGCGATGGCATTTCAAGTGCTCATCTAAATGCTTCTTAATGTTGAGCGTTCCCACCTCTCCCACCCTTTCAGGCAGTGAGTTCCCGATTCCACAATCCTCTGGGTGAAAATCTTTTCCCTCAATTCCCCTCTAAATCTCCTGCCCCTCACCTTAAATCTGGAAGTTGACCCAGCGACTAAAGTTGCTTGAACTAAGGGTTCATATTTTTGTCCACCCCAATCAGGCCCCCCTCAGCCTTCTCTGAATTAGGGAGAACAATTCCAGCCTCACCAGCCTCTCTTCATGGCTGAAACTTTCCAGCCCAGGCAGCATCCTGGTGAATCTCCTATGACCAGTGTTGTTATGTGATAAATATCGGATGGTTCTGCAATAAAGTACATTTATTATTATTTCTAGTCTTGTAATATAGTACTGTAGCTACATCATATATTTCCAGTCAGAGTCATTACAGCACAGGAGGAGTTCATTGGACAACTCCAGTTCCTGCCGAGCAATTCTGTCAGTCTGGAGTGGGTCCCATTCTGTAACCCTGCAGCACCCATCCAATCACATTCAAAATTACTGACCATCTCTGCTTCGACTACCCTCATAGGCAGCAAGGTCAAGAACATGACCAATCACAACCCCCTGTATCTTAACCAATTTACAGATTTAGGGGAATGAGTGGGGAAAGAATGTTCCTTAGAAACTAGAATTTTAGTTCTGAATTTTGATCCTGTACAGACTGTGATTTCTGCCGCAAACTCCTTTACAGGATATCAGAAGGTTAAGATCCATAGACGGAAATCCCAAACCAAACATCACATCAAGATCTGATAGTCGTCAATTCATCTGGACCTCAACATCATCGACCTTTGAATCTAGAAGGAGAAATATTTCTGTTTTTTCTGCTTCAGAATGTTTAAACATCAGTGTGACTGGAAAGCACCGAGACACAAACACACCCGAGTGAGAGTGTTCCAGTGCACTGAGTGTGGAAAGAGCTTTAACCAGTTACACAGCCTGAAAATACATCGCAGCATTCAGAGCGGGAGAGATTGTACCCGTGTTCTGTGTGAGATTTAACTGATTGTTTAACCTGGAGAGTCACAAGGACACCCGCACCATGGAGAAACTGGGGAAATGTGGAGACTGTGGGAAGGGATTCAGGTTCCCATCTCAGCTGGAAACTCATCGATGCAGTCACACTGGGGAGCGGCCATTCACCTGCCCTGTGTGTGGGAAGGAATTCACTCAGTCATCCAATCTGCTGAGTCACAATCTCACTCATACCTGTGAGAGACCCTTTAAATGCTCTGACATTGGGACTGGTTTCAAAAGCTCTCGGGTTCTGGTGTCCCACTGACGCATTCACACCGGGGAGAGACCGTTCAACTGCTTTCACTGCCCAAAGATGTTTAGAAGGTCGTCCCACTTGCTGTCACACCAGCGCATTCACACTGAGGAGGGACTGTTTAGCTGCTCTCACTCCACAAAGCAGTTTCAAACATCATCCAACCTGTGGAAACACCAGCAAGTTCACACTGAGGAGTGGCTGTTCACCTGCTCTGTGTGTGGGAAGAGATTCACTCTGTCATCCAATCTGCTGAGACACCAGCAAGTTCACACTGGGGAGAGACCGTTCACCTGCTCCGAGTGTGGGAACAGATTCACCCAGTTATCCAGCCTGCAGAGACACAACGTCATTCACAACAGCGAGAGACCCTTTAAATGCTCTGACTGTGGGAGCGGATTCTAAAGCTCTCAGGATCTGATGGATCACCAGCGCACTCACACTGTGGCGAGACCATTCAGCTGCTCTCACTGCACAAAGACATTTCGAAGATCATCCCACCTGCGGAATCACCAACGAGTTCACACGAGGGAGCGGCCATTCACCTGCTGTGTGTGTGGGAGGGGATGCAGTGATTTATCCAGCCTGCAGTCACAAAGTCAATCACAGCAATGAGCGACCCTTTAAATGCTCTGACTGCGGGAAAGATTTCAAAAGTTCTCATCAACTGTTGGTTCACCAGCGCATTCACGCTGAGGAGAGGCCGTTCAGCTGCTCTCACTGCACAAAGAGATTTACAACATCATCCTACCTGTGGGAACACCAGCGAGTTCACACTAATGAGCGACCCTTTAAATGCTCTGACTGTGGGAGTGGCTTCAAAAGGTCTCAGGATCTGGTGTCCCACCAGCGCATTCACACTGAGGAGCGACCGTTCACCTGCTCTCACTGCACAAAGAGCTTCAGAACTTCATCCAACCTGCGGAAACATGAGCGAGTTCACACCGGAGCGAAACCGTTCACATGCTCTCTGTGTGGGAAGGGATTCAGTGATTCATGCAACCTGCGAGAACACCAGCGAGTTCACACTGGGGAGAGGCCATTCACCCGTTCTCAGTGTGGGAAAGGATTTAGTGATTCATCCCTCCTGCTGAGACACCAGCGAATTCACAAGTGATTACTGGTGTTGGATTCTGCTGTTATTGCTGCTGTTAATCACATCCAGGACTGAACCATGTTCATTCTGACAGTTGGTGAAGTGGGAGGGTCGGAGGGTTTCTTTCTGCTGGACTGGCCAGTCTCCCAACTTTGCTTCCAATGGGCTGATGCTCTTTGAGCCTGGGAGAGCACATTTCCACTGAAATGATCCACTAAAGATGATGAAGGACATTTATTTTATCCTGGATCGTAAAGAGTGCTTTTCCTACGACTAAGGTAGATTTAAAATAAATACAGAACTGAAAAAACACAGCCGGTCTGGCAGCATCCGTGGAGAGAGAAACAGAGTTAATGTTTCACATCCAATGTAACTCTACTTCAGAACTAAAGAAAGGGAGAAATATGATGGGTTTGATGCTGCTGAGAAAGGGGGGTCAGGTAGAACAAAAGGGAAAGTCAGGGATTGGTTAGAGGATGGGTGAGATTAAATGACTTTAACCTGGTGTTGTTAAAACTCTTACTGTGTTTACCCCAGTCCAACACCGGCATCTCCACATCGTAAAGAAACAAAGCATTGGTCCAGAGTAAGTGTTAATGGCAGAATAAAGGACAGCTCTATCTGGAAGGAAAAAAACATGAAAACAAGATACAGACTGGCACTCAGCAAAAAAAAACCCAAAATGGAGGAGAGAGTTCAGGGTGTGAAGTTGTTGAACTCAATGTTGAGTCCAGAAGGCTGTAAAGTGCCTCATCGGAAGATGAGGGGCTGTTTGTCCAGCTTGTGTTGGGCTTCTCCGGAACATTGCAGCAGGCCGAGGACAGAAATGTGAGTGTGAGAGCAAGGTGCTGAATTCTAATGGCAAGCGAGCGGAAGGTCAGGGTCATGCTTGTGGACTGAGCGGAGGTGTTCCACAAAGAGGGCAGGGAACAGGCTACAGATGAATTAAAGAGAAACCATTTGGATCCAGAACATTGTGAACATCCTTTTACTCTGGTTGTCTTTGATCCTCAAGTCATTTTCTGTTTGTTTTAACCATGTTCTGTTTCATTAATAAACTTTTATCAGTAAAAATTTGATTTTGCTGGACTTTTTCTGATTATATTGATGCACTTTAGGGAAAGTGGGTGAGAGGGGTTGGCAGGCTCTTTAACAGAAAGTGAGTCCCTCTAAGGTAATTGGCAAAGGAGCCAGAGGGGGAGATGAGATTTTATTTTATTTTTTGACACAGCGAGTTGTTCTGATCTGCCTGAAAAAAGATTCAATAGAATCTTTCCAAAGGGTAAAGACTTGAAAGGGAAGAATTTGCAGGGCTGTGGGGAAAGAACAGAGCAGTTGGATGAATCAGAGAGTCCTTTCAAAGAGATAGCAGGGGCACGATGGGCTGAACGGACTCCTCCTGCAGCCTGTCAATCTCAGCCTCCTGCTTTTGTGCAGGTTAAAAGGGACAGATTTCAGTGCAGCCTCTTCCCTGTATATGTATTTAAAGAGACGGGTTTCTCTTTCATTCTGAGAGACCGATATAACAATTGGTTGGAGGCCCATTTCCTACCGAGTTCTCCAGCACTTTCCTGTCTCTCTATTACTGCGATGCCCATGGCAGTTTTGCAACTGGGACGCAGGCCTCATTATTCTTGGCTAAATTCAGCCCTCAGCTCCGTCGCCTGGCTCTCATTGACACGAGCAATGGAGAGACAGAAAGGTGCCCCAGGCTCAAATGGGAAGTCGAAATTTGGGGCTTTAAATGAATTATTAAGATCTCTGTAATGATCAATAATTTAAAGAAATGAATTTAAACCCATTGAGTAAATGAAAGAATCACAAGACAAAACTTCAAGTTTTATGACTTTTACTCTGACAAGCTGGAAGCAACAATGAGTAAACACTTTTTGTAGAAACATAGCTCTTAAGCTGTAAAATTGAACTTTGCCCTTTTACTCTTAACACACTCAAATATCCCAGTCAATGGTTATGTTTTACTCTGCCTTGGAATGTTGACACTCAATTCTCCAAGAATGAGTCCGGCAAGGTGACTTTTCACTCCCCAAGAGTGTATTTCCATTGTTTTCCTTTTCCAGTCTGGCAACCTTTAATCCCAGAACTGAATTTCACAGTGATGGTTTTAACACAAGCAAGGTGAATCTTCCAGCCTTGCTTCACAATTCTCAGGAAATTGCGACCAACATTCAACATTGGAGCAGAAGTTGGCCATTTGGCCCTTTGAGTCTGCTCCACTGTTTATTGAGATCATGGCTGATCTGTTTGTGTTGCGTTCCACACTGCCATTCTACAGCCGATACTTTAGATTTCCTTATCCAACAAGAATTAGTATAAAGGCAAAATTCTGCTGCTGCTGGAACCTGAAACATAAACAGAAAATGCTGGACAATCTCAGCAAGTCTGACAGCATCTATAGAGAGATAATACAGACAACATTTTGACTCAGGATGACTCTTTGTCAGAGGTGAATACAAGGAAAATTGGACAAAATTTATCCTGTGAGGGTCAAGAACTGGGAAGCAAACTATTAAACCTCCTCTGAACCACTTTCAATGCATTTGTATCATTTCTTAAACAGGAGACAAAGCTGCACCGAGTGTTCAAGATGCAGTTTCAGCAACGCCCTGTACAACTGAAGCATAATATCTTTACTTCTTTGTTCAATTTCTCTCGTAATAAAGGAGAGCATTCCATTTGTAAGAAGTTTAATTTATTTGAACTAAGATTTATGGGGGTTCTCTTGTTTACAATAACCTCCCTCATCGTAAATCACACCAGGTTCCAGTGACTTAACCATGTGGCAAGAAAGAACAATTTAATTGGTGAATTCAGAAAGTTTATTAACCATTAAAAACGTAACAAGTCAGAACGATAAAAGGCAAAGTATCGATCAACAGTTAATAGAGAAAGCTTAACTTTAACAATTGAACAGACTTCTCTCCATCCCTCTCAGACCAGGACATGAAGTGACCGCTCCAAAAACATGGATAACTTGTAAAACCAACAGCTCTCAACACCTCTTTGTAAACATCTCTCTCTCCACCTCTCTCTACCAAATTGCCTTCTCAAGACCACTTTTTTATACTTTAAAAATGCCGAAAGTCCATCTTAGCCAATTCCCATAAATCTTCAATTATAAACTAAAATAGACATGAGTTTTCAGATGATTTGAAAATAAATGAACTGTCTGCTGAAAGGGTTAACTTTTCTACAGAACCAAAAGGGGTGGGGAGTGAGCAGAAAAAATTGGCACACAATAATACTTCTTTGCACAAGTATAAAAATCAAAACAAACTAGATTGTAAACTTCATCTCTGAATTTTTTTGTTATATTCCATTACTTAATTATTTTTATTTGATCAGTTTTTTTAGGGATGGATAACTTCTGTTCTTTATAAACTGATTCACTCATTTTGTTTATTCTACATGGGCTCGGAGAATCAGAACCCAGACTTTATCATCCTTATCCTTTTTCCCCTTTTGCCACCACTCCCTCTGTTTTGCGGGAGGGTCGTGGGGTTTCCAATCAGACCGAATCATTTTATCATAAAAGTTAAATACTGCGGATGCTGGAATCTGAAACAACAACAGAAAATGCTGGAAAAGCTCAGCAGGTCTGACAGCATCTGTGGAGAGAGAATAGAGCCAATGTTTCAGGTATGGATGACCCTTCATAAGAGCTGTTATGAAGTGTCTTCCAGACTTGAAATGTTGGCTGTATTCTCTAATAATTTTATCGATAAGTTTCTTGTTCTTAGTTTCCAAACAGCAGGTAAGAGACCTGTCCAGTCCTCACTCGAGCTCTGATTTTTTCACTGGCCATGCTTGGGTCAGTTTATAACCATTAGAATCTACTCTGAGGTCTGCTTTTCAGTCAGTGCTATTTGGAGTATACCGTTACTGCACCGACTAACGGGTCACATGTCCCTCACAGGTCTTATCACAAATTTGGGATAAAATAATTTAAACAATGCCTGAGAACGCTTTTTAACTTCTTAACCAACTATCTGCCACTGTTTGTTGATTGGTCAGACCTCCTCTTCACAGATTCGGGAATCTCAGCCGCTGAACACCAGCCGGTCCTGGAATAAGATTAATTCTAACTCATTCTGAATAAATATTCCCACCAGGTCCTCTGTTGGGGCCCTGCTAAGCAGCTTTAATGGTCCTTGATTGCAGAAACTGAACAGTCACAGGAATGTGGTCAAGATAGTCCAGTCCCATAATGCCTCACATTCAATCTGCAGTCCTTCAATTATAACAGAATATGTGGCTGTCTGTAGCTGCCTCGGCCACGATCAGCGCCAAAACTGCCTTCCTGAACTGCTACAATGCCTGAGGCGTAAGTACACCCACAGTGCTGTTAGGGAGGGATTTCCAGCTACACATTCCAGACTTTCACTGGGCTGTAGGTGGATACCAGATTGATATATTCCATTCAACCACTCTCAAGGTGAGTTATTCCAATTCCTTTATTGTCCAGGACAATATATTCACAATATCTTTAAAACAGAAATTAAACATTCCCATTTGATTTCAGGTATTAACATATTCTGTTAGTTTGTTCTTTATTGTCGATGTCAGGCTGGGGTTGTTCCCCTTGGAGCAAAGGAGGCTGAGGGGAGATTTGATAGAGGTGGACAAGATTCTGACAGGTTTAGATAAGGTGGACAAAGAAAAGCTGTTCTCATTAGCTGATGAGACAAGGACGAGGGGGGTCACAGATTTATGGTTTTGGGTCAGAGATGCGGGGCGGGGGGAATGGGAGGAAGAATATTTTGATGGAGTGAATGGTAATGACCTGGAACTTGCTGCCTACGAGGGTGGAGGAAGTGGAGACAATAAACAATTACAAAGGAAATTGGATGGGCTTCTGGGGGAGTTTCAAACAGAAATGCTGACTAAATATCTCTGAACTTCCTCACACCTTGTCACTCTGTGATCCTTGTGAAATTTAAAACAAGGTATTCGCAACAAGACTCAAAGAGCATCAGCCCATTGGAGGCAAAGTTGTGAGACCGGCCAGTCCAGCAGAAATAAACCCTCCGACCCTCCGCATTGACTAACTGTGAGAATGAACAAAATGCAGTCCTGGATGTAATTGAGAGCAGAAACAATAACAGCAGAATCCAACCCCTGTGAACTTGTTGGTGCCTCAGCAGCTGTGATGAAATTCTGAACCCTTTTTATACACTGAGCAGGTGGACGGTTTCTCCCCAGTGTAACCTCTCTGATGTCTCAGCAGGTGGGATAACTGAGTGAATTCCTTCCCACACTGAGAGCAGGTGAATGGCCTCTCCCCATGTGAAGTCGCTGGTGTCTCTGCAGGTTGGATGAACGAGCGAAACCCTTCCCACACTGAGAGCAGGTAAACGGCCTCTCCCCGCTGTGAATGCGCTGATGTGTCCGCAGGACGGATGACCGAGTGAATTCCTTCCCACACTGAGAGCAGGTGAACGGCCTCTCCCCGCTGTGAATGCGCTGATGTGTCCGCAGGTCGGATGACCGAGCGAATCTCTTCCCACACTGAGAGCAGGTGAATGGTCTCTCCCCAGTGTGAATTCGCTGGTGTCTCTGCAAAGTGGATGACACGGTGAATCCCTTTCCACACTGAGAGCAGGTGTACGGCCTCTCCCCAGTATGAACGCGTTGATGTGTCTGCAGGTCGGATAACCGAGTGAATCCCTTTCCACACTGAGAGCAGGTGAATGGCCTCGCCCCAGTGTGAATTCGCTGGTGTCTCTGCAAAGTGGATGACACAGTGAATCCCTTTCCACATTGAGAGCAGGTGAACGGTCTCTCTCCAGTGTGAACTCGCTTGTGTGTCTGCAGGTGGGGGAACCGAATGAATCCCTCCCCACACTCAGAGCAGATGAATGGCCTCTCCCCAGTGTGGTTGCGCCGATGAGCATCCAGCAGAGAGGGGTATCTGTATCTCTTCCCACAGTCTGCACATTTCCATGGTTTCTCCATGGTGCAGGTGTCCTTGCCTCTCCTTTGGGTGGCCAATCAGTTGAAGCCTTGTCCACACACAGAACACGGGTACAGTCTCTCCCCGCTGTGAATGGTGTGATATTTATTCAGGCTGTGTAACTGGTTAAAGCTCTTCAGTCAGTGCACTGGAACACTCTCACTTGAATGTGGAAGTGTGTTGGTGCTTTTCCAGTCACACTAATGTTTGAAATCTTTTCAAATCTTCCAGATTCAATGGCCGATGATATTCAGGTCCCAAGGAATATGACTCTGCCAGATCTAGACGTGACGTTCGAGATTTCAGCCTGTGATTCCTCTTTCAATATCCTGCAAAACAAGTTGACACAAGTCATCAGTGTCAGTACAGGATCGAAATTCAGAACAGACAATTCCAGTTTCTATGGAACATTCTTTCTCTCTCAATCCCCAAAAGCTGTAAATCTCCATCCCACACACTCTCCCTCCATTCTCACTCTGCTGTACCTAATATTTACCCTCCCAATTCTCCTGAAGGTGCTGATTGAGGCTGATTGACAGATCCATGCTCACTGCTTCCTGTCCTGGACACAGAGAGCTGAAAATCTCCATGCAGGCTGCCAGACAGATCGATGCCCATATAACTGGACTAACAATGTGTGGAATATACAGACTGGATTCACTTCCTTACCCTTCAGTTGCTGCAAGTCCCCAATTTCCCCAGAATGAGAAAAGAAATGGAAAGGGGGAAACATTGATTTCCTCACAGATGTTGCCCAGAGGCGGAAGTTTCAATCATTGACCAACTTCCGCATTGTGACGGCAAAATGGAACTTAGCCTGAATTAGCCAATAGGAATAAGTCTGTTCCCATGTGACGTCCTGTGGTTCCAGTGCGCAGGCCCGGGCGAACGTCCACGGGAGCCCCGCCCCCACCCATTGTTCCCTTCCCCCTGTACCAGATCCAGCCAAGGTTTCCAGGCAACCGGCTGGCGGCTCCGGCCAGAGCGAGAAGCCGCTCGGTGATCTCCCCCTCCCCCCTCTCTCCACGGCGGCTGCTGCTCCAAAAAGAGACCCGAGAGCGACCGCTGGCGGCAGCCGCACTGCGCCTGCTCCGGACAGCTCGGCTCAGCAGCGCTCTCTGCGCCTGCTCCGGACAGCTCGGCTCAGCAGCGCTCTCTGCGCCTGCGTGCTGGGCTGCCCGCTGAGGGAGTGGGGGAGGGGACTTTGCAAAATCTCTTCCCATCATTTTCTTCCAAGTCCCGCAGTTGGATTTGAAACAGAACAGCTTCTGTTTGTAGCTTCACACAGACTCAAAACTTCACCACAGACTCAAACTTCACACACAGACTCAAACTTCACACACAGACTCAAACTTCACCACAGACTCAAACTTCACACAGACTCAAACTTCACACACAGACTCAAACTTCACACACAGACTCAAACTTCACCACAGACTCAAACTTCACCACAGACTCAAACTTCACACAGACTCAAACTTCACCACAGACTCAAACTTCACCACAGACTCAAACTTCACACACAGACTCAAACTTCACACACAGACTCAAACTTCACACAGACTCAAACTTCACACAGACTCAAACTTCACACAGACTCAAACTTCACCACAGACTCAAACTTCACCACAGACTCAAACTTCACACACAGACTCAAACTTCACACACAGACTCAAACTTCACACACAGACTCAAACTTCACACAGACTCAAACTTCACCACAGACTCAAACTTCACACACAGACTCAAACTTCACCACAGACTCAAACTTCACCACAGACTCAAACTTCACCACAGACTCCAACTTCACCACAGACTCAAACTTCACACAGACTCAAACTTCACCACAGACTCAAACTTCACACAGACTCAAACTTCACCACAGACTCAAACTTCACCACAGACTCAAACTTCACACACAGACTCAAACTTCACACACAGACTCAAACTTCACACACAGACTCAAACTTCACACAGACTCAAACTTCACCACAGACTCAAACTTCACACACAGACTCAAACTTCACCACAGACTCAAACTTCACCACAGACTCAAACTTCACCACAGACTCCAACTTCACCACAGACTCAAACTTCACACACAGACTCAAACTTCACACACAGACTCAAACTTCACCACAGACTCAAACTTCACCACAGACTCAAACTTCACACAGACTCAAACTTCACCACAGACTCAAACTTCACACACAGACTCAAACTTCACCACAGACTCAAACTTCACCACAGACTCAAACTTCACCACAGACTCCAACTTCACCACAGACTCAAACTTCACACAGACTCAAACTTCACACACAGACTCAAACTTCACCACAGACTCAAACTTCACACAGACTCAAACTTCACACACAGACTCAAACTTCACACACAGACTCAAACTTCACCACAGACTCAAACTTCACCACAGACTCAAACTTCACACAGACTCAAACTTCACCACAGACTCAAACTTCACACACAGACTCAAACTTCACACACAGTCTCAAACTTCACCACAGACTCAAACTTCACACACAGACTCAAACTTCACCACAGACTCAAACTTCACCACAGACTCAAACTTCACACACAGACTCAAACTTCACCACAGACTCAAACTTCACCACAGACTCAAACTTCACCACAGACTCAAACTTCACCACAGACTCAAACTTCACACACAGACTCAAACTTCACCACAGACTCAAACTTCACCACAGACTCAAACTTCACCACAGACTCCAACTTCACCACAGACTCAAACTTCACACACAGACTCAAACTTCACACACAGACTCAAACTTCACACACAGACTCCAACTTCCTCCTCTGGACAACATCTGTGAGGAAAACACTTTCTTTCTCTCCTGGGAAATACAGAGACAGAGAAATTCTCTGGAACTGGAATTAGAGCCAAATATACTGAGGGGGAAATGTTTGTGATTTTATGGAACCTGTTTTTATTGTCCGAGCTTTTTAAAGTGTAATTTATCCTGTCTATTCAAATACTGTTTCTTAATGCATGATTCAGTGATGTTAATTTTAGATTAATTTTTAAAGTAAAATTTTTTTTAAATGAAACATTGTCTTTCAGTTTATTCAATTGTGATTTGTGGGAATGTGTTTATTATAAGGTGACCATGAGGATCGTAACAACATTGATATGTCTGGTGTTGTTATATGGTGCATATGATGTGGAGATGCCGGTGTTGGACTGGGGTGGGCACAGTAAGAAGTCTCACAACACCTGGTTAAAGTCCAACGGGTTTATTTGGAATCACGAGCTTTCAGCGCGCTGCTCCTTCTCAC
This sequence comes from Mustelus asterias, assembly GCF_964213995.1. Taxonomy (NCBI): domain Eukaryota; kingdom Metazoa; phylum Chordata; class Chondrichthyes; order Carcharhiniformes; family Triakidae; genus Mustelus; species Mustelus asterias. Next base: position 1,111,697 of record NW_027590142.1, read on the forward strand.
CTGATGAAGGGGCAGCGCTGTGAAAGCTTGTGATTCCAAATAAACCTGTTGGACTTTAACCTGGTGTTGTGAGACTTCTTACTATATGGTGCATATTGGGTATATTATTTATGGATTTGTATTACAGTTGATGTTGTTTAATTCCAGAATAGTATTGTAACTACTCTGTATATTTTCCAGTCAAAGAGTCAGCAGAGCACAAGATAAATCAATTCAGCAGCTTGAGTCCGTGCCCAGTCTCTGTCGGGGAATCCACTCAGTGCCATTTTTCCTCCATATCCCTGTTCCCCAGTACGTTTAATTCCTTCAAGTGCCCGACAAATTTTATTTTGAAATCACTGGTCGTCTCCACTTCCACCACTCTCATCGTCAGTGAGTTCCAGAACATGATTGCTTGCTCCCGAAGTCAAGTTCTTCCGCATCCATCTGTCATAGAATCATAGAAACCCTACAGTACAGAAAGAGGCCATTCGGCCCATCGAGTCTGCACCGACCACAATCCCACCCAGGCTCTACCCCCATATCCCTACATATTTTACCCACTAATCCCTCTAATCTATGCATCCCAGGACACTAAGGGGCAATTTTAACATGGCCAATCAACCTAACCCGCACATCTTTGGACTTTAATCTCTAATCTCTAATCATGTATCTCTAATCATGTAATAGAGTTCTGAATATTGCTTACATTTTTAGTCCACTAAATATGCAAATTTTTTATATGCTTAGACACAAGCCTGTGTGAAGATTTCGGGAATACGTGTCCTGTACATGAAACAGTCAGCATGGATCTGTCGATTAGGATGAATCAGCACCCTCAGGACAATGTCTATTTCAGGTCCAGCAAAGTGAGAATGGAGGGATGAAGGTTTACAAATTTTCAAGAATGAGAGGAAAGAATGTTCCACAGAAACTAGAATTGTCTGTTCTGAGTTTTTATCCTGTACTGACAGCAATGATTCTTGTGAATTTCTTTCACAGGCTATTAGAAGGGGAGAATTTACAGACACAAATCTCAACAAACATGACGTTAGGATCTGACAGAGTCACCCAATTATTCAGGATCTGAATACCATCGGCATTTGAAACTAGAATGGGAAATGTTTGTCTGTCCCTTCAAACTGTTTAAACATCAGTGTGACTGGAAAATCACTGAGACACATTCACTCGAGTGAGAGTATTCCAGTGAACTGACTGTGGAAAGAGCTTTAACCAGTTACACAGCCTGGAAAAGATTGAAGGATTCACAGTGAGGAGAGAGACCATGTATGTGTTAACTGTGGGGTCAAACCTTCATCTGAACCTGGAGATGTACAAAGACACTCAGACCATGGAAATGTAGGGACTGTGGGAAGGGATTCAATTGTCCCTCGAAGCTGGAAACCCTTCGATGCAGCCACACTGTGGAGACACCGTTCACCTGCTCTGAGTTTGGAAGGGGATTTTGTGATTCATCCACCCTGAGGAATCACCAGCGACTTCACATCAGGGAGAGGCCATTCACCTGCTCTGAGTGTGGGAAGAAATTCAGCGATTCGTCTGCCCTGCTGACACACCAGTGGGTTCACAATGGGGAGAGACCATTCACCTGTTGTGTGTGTGGAAAGGGATTCACTCAGTCATCTACCCTGCAGAATCACCAGCGATTTCACACGGGTGAGGGACTGTCCCCCTGCTCAGAGCGTGGGAAGGGATTCACTCACTCATCCCTCCCGCTGACACACCAACGCATTCACACTGGGCCGAGGCCATTCATCTGCTCCGAGTGTGGGAAGGGATTCACTCAGTTATCTCGTCTGCTGAGACACAAACGATTACACACTGGGGAAAGGCCATTCATCTGATGTGTGTGTGGGAAGTGACTCAGTCAATCATCCAGTCTGCTGGAATACTGAGGCACCTCCCCCAATAAGAAACCTGTTCAATGCTCTGACTGTGGGAGCTGCTTTAAAACCTGAGCCTACCTCAGGGTCGACCAGCGCATTCACACTGAGGAGACCCCGTTCAGGCACTCTCACTGTGCAAAGAGGTTTAGAACATCATCTGACCTACTGAAACATCAGGGAATTCACACTGGGGAGAGACCCTGATAATTCCCACTCACTTTCAGCGATTTCTCATAAAACCTACCAGATTGGAAGCTTCTGCCTGAAATTTTATTTTCCCTCAGTTTCCAAACTGAGACCATTCACCTGCTCAGTGTGTGGGAAAGGATTCACTTGTTCACCCAAGCTGCTGAGACACCATGGCAGTCACACCCATTAGTGATCTTTTGGATGCTCTGACTGTGGCTGTTAATTATATCAATAGAGGTGAAGTTTATTCAGATGGAGGGCACTGATTAGATAGTTATAATGAGCGGGTAAAAAGTGGGACTCACTAATATAACTTGGAGTCAGAGTTGAACCTGTAATGTTTGATTCTGTGAACAAATCTATACCAAATAAAGATTGACTCCACCCCAAGGCTGTCAGGATTATAACATGGTAACAGAAAATGCTTGTCTCATGGTGAAGGTTGGAAACTAAAAGAAAGTATATTTCAGACAGAAGCTTCCAATCCCAGCAGCTTTTGTGAGAAATGACTGAAAGGCAGTGGGAATTGTCAGGGTCTGATTACCTGCCGATGTTCTCGGAGTCTGAACCTTACAACCAGTGGAAGAATGAAGATGTGGACACGGGTTACATCCCGTTCAAGGAGGAAACAAGATCTGGTCTTGGCATTGTCACTTCCTAACACAAGGAAAATCAGCAACAAAGCATTTTCTGATCAGCCAAACTGCAAGTTGATAACTGCACTGGCACGGATGATTCATGTAAAGAATTCACTTCAGGTGGTTGGAGGGTAGAATCCCTGTCAATTGGTCTATGGGAGAAATCCCTAATTCCCCTCTGTGCCGGGCGATCGCCCTCCTGCTTTAAAGGGATACAATTAGTTCCATTTTCAGTCATCAATTATCTGATTGTTCCATGAAAAGAATTGCTCGAAGCAACAAATTATTGGAGATACCAGAAGAGGGTTTCTTCATGTGTAACGTTTGTACGAAGAAGAAAAACCATCTTTCTCTTCGATTTGTTTTGAAACACTGTTTGTGTGAATCTTTGCGATCCCGGTCTGGACTGTTAACGTTTGCAGAGAAATTCGAACACCCAGTGATTAACTGAAAGAATTACATCACAAGATTCCACATTTTTAAACAAAAACAAACTTTACTGTATGTTTAAATAAAATTTAAAAAGACAACACTACAAATTGAATACTACACTCAATAAAGATTTATGATATAAACCTAGTTCTATGTTTTTACCTCACCCCAAGAGTTTCTTTATACTTAACAATATCTTGAAGGTTCATTCACTTCTGTTCCTAGGACCATCCCAAAGGTATGTCAAAGCTCTCCACAATTCACTTTAATTCTCCCCAGTATTCCAGATATTCTCCAAGCTCCAAGAGTTTATGGGAGTCCATCCATTATCTTTTCACTAAACAAGCCTCCAATTTTCCTTTAAGCTCTCAAACTGTGGACTCCTCAGTCCAAACATGGGCTTCACTGCATTCTTGCTGAGGGATTTAAATGTTGGAAACACTCCTGGTTTCTAATGGTCCTCTAGGCTTCTAGTCCCACAGCTGGTTCACAGCTCCTGGTCCCACAACTGGTGGCTTCCAAGCTAACTGCAGACTGTCCGCTGGAACCAGGTCATTGATTGGAAAGGACTCAAAAGGTTCCGGGGAAAAGGCAGGAGAATGGGATTGAGATTTATCAGCCATGATCGAATGGCACAGCAGATTCGATGGGCCGAATAGCCTAATTCTGCTCCTATATCTTATGGTCTAATTCTAACCAAGGCTCCACCCTCAATCACATATCCCCATGGTAACAGAGACCAGGTGGAATGTCCGACAGATATTTCGCTTCAAAACTAAACCTTTTCCCTGAGGTCTTCATGAAGAATTCACCTAACAAAAACAGTGCAATAATTGTCAGACCCAATGTCTCCAGCTAAAAGATCCAGCTGACCTTTTACAGTTCTTACTTCTCGAGTTTTGACTTCTTAAACCAACATGGGCCATGCTTTGTGACTGCGAATTCCCTGAGGGTATTTTTGTCAGATTCTCAATCCAGGTTTTCCATTTTTTAAAAGCGATTCTTGCAACTAATTCATATTTCTAAAACATAGGAATTATAAAATTAGATTTTTGTAACAAAAACAGGAAGAAATGGAAATGTATCACCTTCATAATATCCCATTTAGAATATTACAATGTACAACATGCTGTATATCTTAACAACAGCCATGATCTTATTGAATGGTGGAGCAGGCTCGAAGGGCCAAATGGCCAACTCCTGTTCCTAAATCCACTGTTTTCCTCTGTTGATCTATCTTATAACCTGCAATAGACATAATAATCCCCCCATTGTCCACTTCACATTCACAAGTCCAGCTTGGTAACAGCACACTGCTGGGTTCCATGTCCAGGAATCTCAGTCCACTGAAGATGGAAATTACTGCTTGCAGTCTTTTCTGAAACTTTTCTTTTTACAATAATTATAATCCAAAGTTCCTCCTGCAAAAGGAGAGTCTTCATTGCTGTTCATTTGTGAATTTTCAAGTTCTAGTTTGAAAACAGTCTGTTCAGAGTTCACATTTTGAAATTTATTTTCTTCCATGTTTAAATCCAGAGAGAATATTCCACTCAATTCCACATTGAAATCGACTTCTTCTTGCTCAGTTATAGCTGATTCCTTTATTGTCCAGGACAATATATTCACAATATCTTTAAAACAGAAATTAAACATTCCCATTTGATTCCAGACAGTAACATATTCTGTTGGTTTGTTCTTTATTGTCAATATCAGGCTGGGTTGTTCCCCTTGGAGCAAAGGAGGTTGAGGGGAGATTTGATAGAGGTGGACAAGATTCTGACAGGTTTAGATAATCATAGAAATCATAGAAATCATAGAAACCCTACAGTGCAGAAGGAGGCCATTCGGCCCATCGAGTCTGCACCGACCACAATCCCACCCAGGCCCTATCCCCACATATTTTACCCGCTAATCCCTCTAACCTACACATCCCAGGACTCTCAGGGGCAATTTTTAACCCTGCCAATCAACCTAACCCGCACATCTTTGGACTGTGGGAGGAAACCGGAGCACCCGGAGGAAACCCACGCAGACACGAGGAGAATGTGCAAACTCCACACAGACAGTGACCCGAGCCGGGAATTGAACCCGGGACCCTGGAGCTGTGAAGCAGCAGTGCTAACCACTGTGCTACCGTACTACCGTACCGTACCGTGGACAAAGAAAAGCTGTTCCCATTAGCTGAAGGGACAAGGACGAGGGGGGACACAGATTTCTTGTTTTGGGTCAGAGATGCAAGGGGGGTGGGGGGGAGATGTGAGGAAGAATATTCTGATGCAGCGAATGGTAATGACCTGAAACTCGCTGCCTACGAGGGTGGAGGAAGTGGAGACAATAAACAATTACAAAGGAAATTGGATGAGCATTTGGGATGTTCCAGACAGAACGAAGAACAAAGAAAATTTTGTTTTCTCAAAGAAAACAAAAAAAAACAAAAAAAAGAACAAAGAAAATCCATCAAGACATCATTTGACTGAGTGTGGCAGAAAGGGACCTACACAGGGTTGGAGTCGGTGGGATTTGGCGGGGGGAACTCTCCACCGGTTGGGGATATACCAGGTACAGACGATGATGGCTGTGGTTGTTGGAGGTCAGTCATCACTGCAAGGGTCACTGCAGGGTTCATCTAAAACTCTGCTGGCCATGTTTAAACTCACATTAAGTGTTATTCCACTATCACCCTTGTGCACGATGATCCACCCAGTAAAGCAACAACTTAATATTAAAATTCTCATCCTTGGTTTCAAATCACTCCATGACCTTGCCTGTCCCAATATCTATAATCTCCGATAAGCCCCACAACCCTCAATATATTACACTGCTCTAATTCTGGTCTTTAGTTTGTCCCTGACCTTGCTTCACCATTGCAAGCTCTACCTTCAGTTGCTTAGGCTCCAACCTCTGGAGTATCATCCCTACACGTCCCCAACTCTCCAACTCGCTTTACTCCTTTAACACACCCCTTAAAATCTACACTTCGACCAAACTTTTGGTCATCTAACCTAATATCTTCTTTGTGGCTCAATGTCATACTTTATTTTACAATGCTCCCTGGATGTTTTATTATTTCAAGGCACTATATAAATATATTTTGTTGATCCTCATGTCTCCTGGGCCTAATCATTTTCAGCGGCTTCATTAATTATCGTCTCCCCACCGTAGGGTCGGAAACAGGGATGTTCACTGATGATTGCAGTGTATATTACCATTCACAACTCTGAATACTGAAGCTGCCCGCATGCAGCGCAGGACCAGGACAACATTCAGGTTGGAGCTGATTGTCAATTCATACTGACACCACATAATTATCAGGAAATATCTATTTCCAGCAAGAAAATCTAACCATCCTCCCTTGATATTCAATGGCATTACCATCAGTGAATGTCCCACCAGCAATAACTTTGGGGTTACCATTGACCAGTCATTTAAATACTGTGGTTACAAGAGCAGATCAGAGGTTGGGAGTTTTGTGGCAGGTTACTCACTTAATGACTCCCCAAAGGCTTGCCATGATTCACAAGGTATAAATCAGGAGTAAGGTGGAATATTCCCTACCTGGATGAGTGTATCTGCAACAATTTTGTAGATCCTATCCAGGACAAAGTAGCCCGCCTGATCAGCATCTCAAATACCACCTTAAACATTCACTCTCCACCATTAGCCCACAATGGTGGCAGTGTATCCCACATATTAGATGCACTGCAAGAAATCACCAAGGCTGTTTTCACAGCATGTTTGAAGTCGGAAAATATACCTCTATAGGCTGGTATGAGTCAAAATACAGTCATGCTTTATTCTCATAAGCTTATGGGAGAACTTGACCCCTTGAAAGCGGAAGCCAAAGTTCTCTCTGAACACAAGAAGCATGGATATTTATACATCAGGGTTCCCAATACAAGTCATGAAGCAAAGTCCAGTTAACAGTCCTTGATCATAAATTATAGTTCCTTTAACAGCTTCTGATAGTCTCTGGATCATGGTTAGAGACCATCTGGTATCCTTGGGTCATAAAGCACAATTCTCCTGGTAGTCGAAGCCAAGGTGTCACCTCTGGTCCCCTGCTCTTCCCGCAGCGTTTCCTTTGAAGTGACTGAGTGCAACTGTCCCAGTGGGAGTCCTCCTTCAAACGGCCATTCTCACACTCTACCATTTGCTTCCTTTGTTTAAATCATACACAAGCCTACGAGAAAGAAAGACTTATCCCCTAACATCTATATTTAACTGTCTGTTTTATCAGAATGATATAAACAAGCGAGGGAACCATGAACAAATGGCTTATACGAAAAGTAAAAGATGAAAGACATGAACAAATGGCTTGTATTACTACCAGGAGCAATATAAACAAAAAGGAGGCACGCCACAAGGAAGGGCTATGTTTGTGATACATTCCAGGTACAAAGTTCAACCTTTTAGGCACAAAATACATTGAGTACAAAAAACATTAACCCTTTCCCTTCTTCAATGTTCCAAACCCTAACTTCTACCACTTGAAAAACAAGTGCAGCCAGCGTATGGGAATGCCACCATCTGTAAATTGTACTCCACATCACATACCATTCTGACTTGAAAATCAATCACCATTCCTTCTCTGTCACTGCATCAAATTCCTGGAACTCCCTAACAGCGTTGTGGGTATACCTACACCAGATGGATTGCAGCGATTCAAGAAAGTGGCTCATTTTCTTTACAAGAGCAATCAGTGATGCGCAATGAATGTTGGCCTTGCCAGTCACATTCACATCCCCTGAAAGAATAAAACAAAATCCTCATCCCTGGTATCATTCTCAGCCATGAGTACTGCAGTTATCAATGAACAGCTCCGCTTTTGACTTTATGATGGGGGGAGGGTCATTGGTGGAGCAATGTCAAGACACATCTTAAAGTCACTATCGTATCTGCTTCCACGACCTTCCCCGGCAACGAGTTCCAGGCACCCACCACCCTCAGTGTAAAAAACCTGCCTCGTACATCTCCTTTAAACCTTGCCCCTCACACCTTAAACCTATGCCCCTGGTAACTGACTCTTCCACCGTGGGAAAAAGCTTCTGATTATCCACTCTGTCCATGCCCCTCATAATCTTGTAGACTTCTATCAGGTTGCCCTCCTCAACCTCCGTTGTTCCAGTGAGAACAAACCACGTTTCTCCAACTTCTCCTCATAGCTAATGCCCTCCACACCAGGCAATATCCTGATAAATATTTTCCGTACGCTCTCCAAAGCCTCCACATCCTTCTGGTAGTGTGGTGACCAGAATTGAACACTAGATTCCAAGTGCGGTTTAACTCAGGTTCTATAAAGCTGCAACATGACTTGCCAATTTTTAAACTCAATGCCCCGGCCGATGAAGGCAAGCATGCCGTATGCCTTCTTGACTATCTTCCCCACCTGCATTGCCACTTTCAATGAACTGTGTACCTGTACACCCAGATCCCTCTGCCTATCAATACTCTGAAGGGTTCTGCCATTTACTGTATATTTCCCATCTGTATTAGACCTTCCAAAATGCATTACCTCACATTTCTCCAGATTAAACTTCATCTGCCATTTCTTCGCCCAAGTCTCCAACTGATCTATATCCTGCTGTATCCTCTGCCGGTCCCCATCGCTATCCGCAATTCCACCAACCTTTGTGCCGTCCACAAACTTACCAATCAAACCAGTTACATTTTCCTCCAAATCATTTATATATATTACAAACATCAAAAGTCCCAGCACTGATCCCTGAGGAATGTCACTTGTCACAGCCCTCCATTCAGAAAGGTACCTTTGCACTGCCAACCTCTGTTTTCTTCTGACTAAATATCTCGAAACTTCCTAACACCCTGTCACTCTGTGATCCTTGTGACATTTGAAACCAGCTATTCACAAAAAGACTCAAAGAGCATCAGCCCACTGGAGGCAGAGACCAGCCAGTCCAGCACAAAGAAACTCTCTGACCCTTCCCATTGACCAACTGTGAGAATGAACAAAATGCAGTCCTGGATGCAACTGAGAGCAGAAACAATAACAGCAGAATCCTACCCCTGGAATCACTCGTGAACTTGTTGATGTCTCAGCAGCTGGGATGAAACTCTGAATCCCTTCCCACACTGAGAGCAGGTGAACGGCCTCTCCCCAGTGTGAACTCGCTGGTGTGTCTGTAGGTCAGATGAGTTTGTGAATCCCTTCCCACACTGAGAGCAGATGAATGGTCTCTCCCCAGTATGGAATCGCTGGTGTATCCTCAGGTGGGATGACCGAATGAATCCCTTCCCACACTGAGAGCAGGTGAACGGTCTCTCCCCAGTGTGAACTCGCTGGTGTCTCTGCAGGTGGGATGATCGAGTGAATCCCTCCCCACATTGAGAGCAGGTAAATGGCCTCTCTCCAGTGTGAACTCGCTGGTGTGACTGCAGGTTGGATGACCAAGTGAATCCCTCCCCACACTGAGAGCAGGTGAATGGCCTCTCCCCAGTGTGAACTCGCTGGTGTGTCTGCAGGCTGGATAACTCAATGAATCCCTTCCCACACTGAGAGCAGGTGAATGGCCTCTCCCCAGTGTGAACTCGCTGGTGTGTCTGCAGGCTGGATAACTGAGTGAATCCCTTCCCACACTGAGAGCAGGTGAATGGCCTCTCCCCAGTGTGAACTCGCTGGTGTGTCTGCAGGCTGGATAACTCAATGAATCCCTTCCCACACTGAGAGCAGGTGAATGGCCTCTCCCCAGTGTGAACTCGCTGGTGTGTCTGCAGGCTGGATAACTGAGTGAATCCCTTCCCACACTGAGAGCAGGTGAACGGCCTCTCTCCAGTGTGAACTCGCTGGTGTCTCTGCAGGCTGGATAACTCAATGAATCCCTTCCCACACTGAGAGCAGGTGAATGGCCTCTCCCCAGTGTGAACTCGCTGGTGTGTCTGCAGGCTGGATAACTGAGTGAATCCCTTCCCACACTGAGAGCAGGTGAACGGCCTCTCCCCAGTGTGAACTCGCTGGTGTGTCCGCAGGTGGGATAACCGAGTGAATCCCTTCCCACACTGAGAGCAGGTGAATGGCCTCTCCCCAGTGTGAACTCGCTGGTGTGTCCGTAAGCTGGATAACTGATTAAATCCCTTCTCACACTGAGAGCAGGTGAATGGCCTCTCCCCAGTGTGGCTGCGCCGATGAACTTCCAGCTCTGATGGGACTCCGTATCCCTTCCCACAGTCCCACATTTCCATGGTTTCTCCATGATGCAGGTGTCCTTGCCTCTCTCTTGGGTGGACAATTAGTTGAAACTTCGTCCACACACAGAACAAGATTACAGTCTCCACCCGCTGTGAATGGTGTGATATTTATTCAGACTGTGTAACTGGTTAAAGCTCTTTAGTCAGTGCAGTGGAACACTCTCACTCAAGTGTGGCAGTGTGTTGATGCTTTTTCACTCACACTGACATTTCAAATCTTTTCAAATCGACAGACTGGACAATCATTTCTCCTCCTGGATTCAAAGTCCGATGATATTGAGGTCCCAAGGGATATGACTCTGTCACGTCTAGACGTGACGTTTGAGATTTCAGCCTCTGATTCCACTTTCAATATCCTGGAAAATGAGTTTCCAAAAGTCATCAGTGTCAGTACAGGATAGAAATTCAGAACAGACAATTTCTATGGAACATTCTTTCCTCTCTCATTTCCCAAAACCTGGAAATCTCCATCCCACACACTCTCTCCCCATTCTCAGCAGGTCTGGCAGCATCTGTATGGAGAGAAAAGAACTGATGTTTCAGAGCTTTGACAAAGGGTCATCTCGACAAGAAACATCAACTCTTTTCTCTCCTTACAAATGCTGCTAGAACTGCTGAGATTTTCCAGCATTTTCTCTCTTGGTTTCAGATTCCAGCATCCGCAGTAATTTGCTTTTATAAGGCTGCAGATACCTCCTCCCAAGTAACATGCGTGTGCCCAAGACATCACCACTTGTTTCCCTTATTTCTTTAGCACCCATGGTGCTCTCCGCAGTAAACACAGAGGAGAAGTATTCATTAAAAATCTCACCCATCTCCTGTGGCTCCACACACAGATGGCCATACTGATTTTTAAGGGGATCTATTCTCTCTCTAGCCACCCTTTTACTCTTAATATAGCTATAGAACCTCTTGGAATTTTCTTTAATCTTACCTGCCAGATCCATATCATACCCTCTTTTTGTCCTCCTGATTTCCCTCTTCAGTATTTTCTTACACTTTTTATAGTCAGAGTGATTCACTTGTCCCCGATTGCCTAAACCCAATGTATGCTTCCTTCTTTTACCTGACCAGAGCCTCAATGTCCCTTGTCTGCCAGAGATCCCTAAATTTACCATTCTTTCCCTTCATCTTAACAGGAATATACTGCCCCTGGACTCTTGATATCACACTTTTAAAACCTCCCATTTGCCAGTCATTCCTTTCCCTTCAAACAAACTCACCTAATCGACATCTGCTCGATCCTGCCTAATGCCCACAAAAGTGGCCCTGCTCCAGTTTAGGGCCTTGACCTGTGAACCTGTCCGATCTTTTTCAAGAACTATTTTGAAACTATTGGTGCTCCCAATCGTGCTCCCTGACTGACACTTCAGTCACTTGCTCGACCTCATTTCTTAACTGTCCAATAGAAAGTGAGTCCAGGAATTGATAATGAAAAATAAGGAGCTGGGAGATGAATTGAACAAGTATTTTGCCTCGGTGTTCACAATAGAGGATACAGTTAAAACTCAGAAACAGCTGGAAATCAGAATAGTAATTTATTAATAATAATGAATAATAAAATACAGTGTAGGAGGAGGCCATTCAGCCCATCGAGCCTGCACCGACAACAATCCCATCCAGGCCCTATCCACATATTTCCCTGTTAATCCCCCTGATACCAAGTGACAATTTATCATAGCCAATCCGTCTAACCGGCACATCTTTGGACTGTGGAAGGAAACCGGAACACCCGGAGGAAACCCACACAGACACGGGGAGAATGTAGAAACTCTGCACAGACAGCGACCCGAGGCTGGAATTGAACCCGGGTCCCTGGCGCTGTTAGGCAGCTGCACTAACCACTGTGCCACCGGGCCACATGTCAGTGCCATCGCCCGACTCCAGCCCAGTCTCAGCTCATCTGGAACCCTCATCCATTTCATTGTGATGTCACACACTCACACCCATTCCATTGTGACCTCATACCCTCACCCATTCCATTGTGACGTCACACCCTCACTCATTCCATTGTGACGTCACACTCTCACCCATTCCATTGTGACGTCAGGGCTTCACTCTCCGATCACAATCCCTGCCGGCCTCCCACATGCAGCCTCAATGGCGGCAGTCAGCCCGGGTCTAACACTACAAGCTGCCGCTCCATGTGGTACAAAGGGGGGGACCGGGAAGTTCATTTCCTGGGTTTAGGTTTGAACAACGTGTTTACAAAGCCTCTCCACCCACCCGCCACATTTATCATTCCCCGCGCGCCCCCTCTACCTCGTATTGATCTCGCTTCCAAGTTAAAACCATCCGCCTTTCCGTCGCCATTACCCGCATTGCGCATGCTTCAGATCCCGCCCCTCATTCACTCCGATTGGCTGGAGGACCAGCCGCTCCCGCTCGGTCCTCCAGCCCTGCCCCCTCTTCCTATTGGTCCGGAGCTGCCGTCAATCAGTGCCCGGGTATTGTGATGTGGAGCATGCGCAGTGTCATTGCTGTCCTTGGCGCTTGTTTGTCCCGGAGAAGCGGAGTCAGCGTTAGGCGGTGGCTGGGAGGATTTGGAAACACTTTGTGGATCCGCAAACCCTTCAGAATCATTGTCAGCTCCCTGGTTTGCAGCTGCGGGGCTTCTCCCTCCCTCCCTCCCGGGAACAGGCCCAGGTTAACGGGCCCATCCTGGCTCAGCCACTGGAGGATGGTTCACATCAGAGGATGGGGGAGGGGGACAATAAATAAGAGGTTACACTTTGGCCTCAAATCAATGAGGACTCTGATCTCTGGGAAGGAAGGAAACCCTGGGAGGTGGGCGGGGAGGATTCACAAACACCCTCTGGAGGCCCCAACACCCCCAGTAAAAAGCTGCAGCTCCCGGGTTTGCAGCTTTTTCCCGGGAGGGAGTTGGGGAAGTTTTGTGGAGACAATTCCCGGCTGGTTCAGTTCGTGGTTCCTGGAGCTCAGAAACCCTGAGTTAGAATCCTGAACCCCACACTGGGTGGTTGTTTTATTAAATACTTTTTATTTATTAATGATCTGTTGAAGAAAATATTAATTTGTTTTGAAAAATCATTTTATAGCACTTGTGAAAATACCCATTAAAACAGCAATTCTCCCAATGTATTTCATAGGATCCCTACAGTGCTGAAGGAGGTTATTCGGCCCGTCGAGTCTGCACTGGCAACAATCCCACCTCGGCCCTATTCCCATAACCCCACATATGTAACCTGCTAATCCCTCTAACCTACTCATCCCAGGACGCGAAGGGGCAATTTAGCAAAGCCAATGCACCTAACTGGCATCTCTTTGGACGATGGGAGGAAACCGGAGCATCTGGAGAAAACCCACGCAGACATGGGGAGAACGGGCAGACTACACAAGGACAGTAACCCCAGTTGGGAATCGAACCCAGGTCCCTGGAGCTGTGAGGCAGCAGTGCTAACCACTGTGCCACCTCCATTGCTGATGAGAATTTTAATTTACTGACTTGGGAATTAATTCTCAGGAATAGTCATTCTGAAAATGACCATTAAAATGTGTTTTAATTTACCCCACAATGCCAGATTTCAGTTTGCATTTCAAAATTGAATTGAGAATGTCTGAGAGCAAATGGTAAAATGAGGTTTGAGACACCAGCTGCAATTATTTTCTGTGACTGATGATACCTTTGTGCCTGTGCAGGAAGTAATTCGAGTGACTCGATGGGCCGAATGGCCTTCCGCTCCTATGTCTTATGGTCTAATTCCCCTGCTGTTGTGGCACAAATAAAATGGAGCCTTTCCAAGGAACAGGCCCATGTTAATGGTCAGCGTGGTGTTTCATTGGTGAGCAGAGCACGTGTGCCCATTGTGTTAACAGTAGATTCAGTGGGGCTGCACGTCCCCTGACTTGGAAGGAAAATAATTGACTCCTTGATTGTACTCTCAGTCTGTACATGGTCTGGAGGACTGAATCCAGCTGGAGGGAGAGGGAGCTGGGCTCAGAGTGGAGATGAGGCAATGTGTTTGATTTCAGCTCAGGGACAAGAGAGAGTGTGTGGGATGGGGATTACAGCTCAAGATACTGAAATTGTCTGTTCTGAATTAGTTTTTTAAAACTCTTTTTGCAGGGAACTTGATGAGGAGGATTCACAGACAGGAAACTCAAACTAAACTTCAGATCAAAGTCTGACGGAGCCATTCGATTCATCAAGACCTAAATATGATTGCTTTTGACAGTGGAGGGAGAAATCATTCCCTGTTTTGTCAGTGGGAGAAAATTTCAAAATTCAATGTGACAGCAAAAGAACGGAGACACACACACACCCAAGTGAGAGTGCTCCAGTGAACTGACTGTGGATAGAGCTTTAACCAGTTACATATCCTGAAAGACATTACACCATTCACAGTGGGGAGAAACCATACACATGGTCTGTATGTGGATGAGGCTTCAACTAATCATCCAACCTGGAGAGACAGAAGGACACCAGCACCATGGACAAACCGTGGAAATGTGAGGATTGTGGTAAAGGATTCAATTATCCATACTTGCTGGAAAACCATAGACACAGTCACACTGGAGAGAGGCCATTCATCTGTTCTGTTCTGTGTGTGGGAAAGGATTCATTACCTCATCCCACCTGCTGTTACACCAGCGAACTCACACTGAGGAGAGGCCGTTCAGCTGCTCCACCTGTGGAAAGGGGTTTTCATGTTCATCCAACCTCAGTGCACATCAGCGAGTTCACACTGGGGAGAGATCGTTCACCTGCTCCTTGTGTGGGAAGGAGTTTGCTGGGCGATCCGGTCTTTGGTCACACCAGCGAATTCACACAGGAGAGAAGCCATTCACTTGTTCTGTCTGTGGTAAGAGATTCACTCTGTCACCTAACCTGCTGTCACACCAGCGAGTTCACACAGAGGAGAGACCGTTCAGCTGCACTTCCTGTGGAAAGATGTTCAGGTCTTCATCCAATCTCAGTGCACACAACCGAGTTCACACTGGGGAAAGGCCGTTCACCTGTTCCACGTGTGGGAGGGAATTCACCAATTCATCCGGCCTCCTGTCACATCAGCGAATTCACACTGAGGAGAAGTCATTTATTTGCACATACTGTGGAAAGAGTTTCAGGCAGTTATCAATCCTCACTGCACATCAACGGACTCACACTGGGGAGAGACCATTCACTTGCTCCATGTGTGGGAAGGGATTCACTCAGTCTGGCAGCCTGCATTTACATGAGCTCATCCACACTGGGGAGAGGCCATTCACCTGCTCTGTGTGTGGGAAGGGATACACTCGGTCATCCCACTTGCTGACACATCTGCAAGTTCACAATTGTCAGCAGGAGTTGGATTTTGCAGTTACTGCTGCTGTTAATCACATCCAGGATTGATAGTCTGACAATATTTGGTTTGTTTCTGCTGACATTAACAATCGCTACAACTGGCTGAAGTTTAATATTCTGAAATGTCACTGATTTTCAGGGCTGCTGTGTCCCTTTTTAAAAGCACCATCTGTGATTTTTTTTAAATTCAGGAACTTTCAACAGGAACTTGTTGATAATAAGTTTATGAACTTTTCCTGCAATCTTAAATTGATGTTTGGTGCAAACTGTACAATTCAGTGTCTGAAAGGTTCCACTGCTTAATATTTCCAATTAGAAAATGCTGACAATTCTTACTGACTTGCACATTATTCACAGTGACACTTCCACGATCACATTTAATTGTCAAGGAACATAAAACAGTGCACAGATACTTGTTAGAACTGAACTTGAATATTGCTGAAAAGAGAGACCTGTTGCTGAATCTCTTCATCATGCACTCATCAGGACAAACAGAAGAATGCCAAATTTCAAATGATCACAATAGGTGGACCCTCATTGACTTGAAGCATCACCATGGAGAAATCAATAGAAGATTGTAGGTTTCTCAAGCTTCTGGGAAATTCAAAAAAGGTGCAAGGCTTGAAAATTCTCCTTTTGTTTGCAGGGAAAGGATCGCTGCGTATAAATGTAAGTTGCTTCTCACAACTACAACTGAGCCGTATTATGAACTCGACTGATTATCTTCAGTTGATTATGAGTGTGGCTATTGACACACTCAGGATTGTTCAGCAAGTGCAGCCCAATCTGTATTCACAGTAAACATTGTATTTTTGGTTTGGTGAGTGTTTCCTGCTGAAAAAATCACTACCTATTCTGACAAATCAAGGAACATGCTGTTTTATTCTATCAGCCACTCACTGGGATGTACAGCCTCGTACCCAGCACTGCACTGGCAAATATATTCATACCCAGCCTTGCTCATTTGTGTGGGAGGCTGCATGGCTTTTTGGTGCTGGCAGCGAATTAGTGGGAAGTATCACTCATGTAACCACGACATAGTCGCAGAATGAAACAGATTAGTGTTCCCTCTGTATTGTGCAGCCTTGTGATTGTGCTAAAGGCCATCACTTTCAGATCTGAAAAGTGCCTGGGTCAAGGTCAAATTACCCCAGAAAGGGACATTTTCTCTCAAATCTGAAGCAACAGGTGAAGCAAATCATTTCACACTGAAGCACATCTTCAACGTTGCGGTAGTTTGTTCAGTTACACACTTGGTGGTCACGTGACTCTGGTTGTAGCATTCCTGAGCCTCATTGGAGGGATTCCTCACATGAGCCGAGTTTGAGGAGAGTATCTCTGGCCTCCAGTGATGCAGCCGCTGAATCTATTCCTGGAAAAACCACATTTGGAATATTGTGATAATGCTGTCTGAATCCATCAGGACAATTTTGTATTCAAGTGTGGGGGGAATAATGTTCACTGTTTTATATTCGGGTCTGGGGGGGATAATGTTCACTGTTTTATATTCGGGTCTGGGGGAGATAATGTTCACTGTTTTATATTCGGGTCTGGGGGATAATGTTCACTGTTTTATATTCGGGTCTGGGGGATAATGTTCACTGTTTTATATTCGGGTCTGGGGGGGATAATGTTCACTGTTTTATATTCGGGTCTGGGGGAGATAATGTTCACTGTTTTATATTCGGGTCTGGGGGATAATGTTCACTGTTTTATATTCGGGTCTGGGGGATAATGTTCACTGTTTTATATTCGGGTCTGGGGGATAATGTTCACTGTTTTATATTCGGGTCTGGGGATAATGTTCACTGTTTAATATTCGGGTCTGGGGGATAATGTTCACTGTTTTATATTCGGGTCTGGGGGATAATATTCACTGTTTTATATTCGGGTCTGGGAGATAATGTTCACTGTTTTATATTCGGGTCTGGGGGATAATGTTCACAGTTTTACATTCGGGTCTGGGGGGGATAATATTCACTGTTTTATACTCGGGTCTGGGGGGGATAATGTTCACTGTTTTATATTTGGGTCTGGGGGGGATAATGTTCACTGTTTTATATTTGGGTCTGGGGGGGATAATGTTCACTGTTTTATATTCGGGTCTGGGGGATAATGTTCACTGTTTTATATTCGGGTGTGGGGGGGATAATGTTCACTGTTTTATATTCGGGTCTGGGGGGGATAATGTTCACTGTTTTATATTCGGGTCTCGGGGGGGATAATATTCACTGTTTTATATTCGGGACTGGGGGATAATGTTCACTGTTTTATATTCGGGTCTGGGAGATAATGTTCACTGTTTTATATTCGGGTCTGGGGGGGATAATGTTCACTGTTTTATATTCGGGTCTCGGGGGGGATAATATTCACTGTTTTATATTCGGGACTGGGGGATAATGTTCACTGTTTTATATTCGGGTCTGGGGGGGATAATGTTCACTGTTTTATATTCGGGTCTGGGGGGGATAATGTTCACTGTTTTATATTTGGGTCTGGGGGGGATAATGTTCACTGTTTTATATTCGGGTGGGGGGGATAATGTTCACTGTTTTATATTCGGGTCTGGGGGATAATGTTCACTGTTTTATATTCGGGTCTGGGGGATAATGTTCACTGTTTTATATTCGGGTCTGGGGGGATGATGTTCATTGTTTTATATTCGGGTCTGGGGGGGATAATGTTCACTGTTTTATATTCAGGTCTGGGGGATAATGTTCACTGTTTTATATTCGGGTCTGGGGGATAATGTTCACTGTTTTATATTCGGGTCTGGGGGGGGATAATGTTCACTGTTTTATATTCGGGTCTGGGGGATAATGTTCACTGTTTTATATTCGGGTCTGGGGGGGGGATAATGTTACTGTTTTATATTCGGGTCTGGGGGATAATGTTCACTGTTTTATATTCGGGTCTGGGGGGGATAATGTTCACTGTTTTATATTCGGGTCTGGGGGATAATGTTCACTGTTTTATATTCGGGTCTGGGGGGGATAATGTTCACTGTTTTATATTCGGGTCTGGGGGATAATGTTCACTGTTTTATATTCGGGTCTGGGGGATAATGTTCACTGTTTTATATTTGGGTCTGGGGGGGATAATGTTCACTGTTTTATATTCGGGTCTGGGGGGGATAATGTTCACTGTTTTATATTCGGGTGTGGGGGGGATAATGTTCACTGTTTTATATTCGGGTCTGGGGGATAATGTTCACTGTTTTATATTCGGGTCTGGGGGGGATAATGTTCACTGTTTTGTATTCGGGTCTGGGGATAATGTTCACTGTTTTATATTCGGGTCTGGGGGGGGATAATGTTCACTGTCTGGGGTTTGTGAGCTCGGGTTGATTCTGCCGACGATGCATTCTCAGTTGTCAGAGCTCTCATTAAAAGCCCTAATTTCCAGTCAGTGACTGAGTTGTCTCTGATGGGATGGAGAATCAGTGTGGGTGTAATGTGCTTCATGGACAGCGATGGGTTGGAATGAGTATAAAATAAACCAGGACTACACCAAGTAATTTTGAGAACATTGAAACCATCACAAAATATCACAGCATCATGTTGGAAAACAGAATATTTTATCTGAATCTTTGATCAATTTTGTTTGATTCAATATTGTGAGTGACTTGTTGGATTGCTGGTTATTTTCTAAAGGCAGCTCAGCATCCTCATTTTGACCACAGACTCGGCCCTGGTAACTGCTGCTTTTTTTCTGCACCTTCTGTTTTAATTTTAAGTGGAACCTTAATATTTGCTTGGTACACTGGTCGATTCATCTTTCCAGGGGTGAGTGTGTCTGCGAAATATACAACTAAAAACATTCTCCATTTACCTCCTGCATTGCTGCAGTAACTATGCATTGTTCTGACTCTGCCAGCAGAACTGTGGAATTAATTGGATAAATCTTAGAGAGCCCGGGCTGGGCAGGATAGAGTCACAGAGGTTTACAGCATGGAAACGTCAGCCATCTGTGATGTATCATTCCGTAAAACAGAATATTCAGTCTCAGGAGAAAGAAAGTGAAAGAAACCAGTTTCTGGGGGATTTACGCAACCAGTGTGAGCACCTTCAGGAGAGCAGAGAGAGGGGGGGGGGGGGGGGTCAGTGAGAAAAGTTTAAAAACTCGGGCTGTTCCGACAAGAGACCACTGGTTTACATCAATTTTAGAAATAGAGATTGGCAGCGCACAAATTCAGAGGAATGTATTTTTAAAAATTAATTGATCTCAATTGCGCAATTCTATTATTGTCTTTGATTGACATGGCGCCGTTAGTTCCCACGTGCCCCTGCGGGTGTGAAAGTGTCCTATTCATTCCACCAGAGCCTATTGCACAGGCGCGGTGCTATATCTGGAGCGTGCGCAGTGTCATTTTGCTCGGAGCCCTGCGAGTGCGGGAGCCGCTTTTTTCAGCAGGTGAGTCGGTGGGGCTGCGAGAGAAATGGAGCCGGGAGTGAGCTATGGCTTCACAAACATCCGCTGTAGGCCGCACGGCCCGAATAAGACCCTGCAGGTCTCGGGCTTACAGCTCCCAGGCTTTTATCCCGGGAACAGGCCCCGGTTATTGGCCGCCATCTTGTTTCAGCGGGGAAGGAGGGCACATGCGCTGCTGTCTGTGACGGGTCACAATGGGCGTGGTTTCAGGGGCTGGTTCAGAACCTCTCTCTTCAGAGGGACAATAGGTAGCAGGGCGCATGCGCACCGATCCAAGAACATCGGAATAAGAATTCGGAACAGGAGCCCGTCATTCGGCCCATCGAGCCTGCTGCATCATTCAATAAGATCATGTCTACTTTGCTCCCCCACCCCGTCCATACCCTTGACTCTCTTGTGGATCAAAACCTCAGCTTTGAATATATTCAATGACCTGCCTCCAATCCTCACTGGTGAAGACAGAGTTCCAAAGATCAACAACCCGCTGAGAGAAAAGATCTCTCTTCATCTTACATTTGAGATCCTTTATTTTTACTTGATTCCCACACCAGAGGAAACATCCTCTCAGCATCTACCTTGTCAAGCACCTTATATCATATAAATCATAGAATCCCTACAGTGCAGAAGGAGGCCATTCGGCCCATCGAATCTGTACCGATCACAATCCCACCCAGGCCCCATCCCCACAACCCCTGCATTTACCCTGCTAATCCCCCTGACACGAGGGTCAATTTAGTATGGCCAACCCGTCTTTGGACTGTGGGAGGAAACCAGAGCACCTGGAGGAAACCCCCACAGACATGGGGAGAATGTGCAAACTCTATACAGACAGTGACCCAAGGCCGGAATTGAACCTGGGACCCTGGTGCTGTGAGGCAGCAGTGCTAGCCACCATGCCGCCCTTAAATTCCCAGATATTTCATTAAGATTACTTCTCAGTCTTCAAAACCCCAAAGAGTACAGGCCCAAACTGCTCAACCTGAAAGATAAAACTCCTCATTTCAGGAATCAACCAACTGAATCTTCTCTGAACTGCCTCCACTGCAATTTTGTCCCAGCTAAAGTAATTGTGTGCCAGGTCAGAGGAGAGAATGTTTTGAATTTCTGTTCTGGACAGATGCTGATGGATTTTGGAAACTCCTTTAGAAGGGGAGGATTTACTCACAGCAAACTCAGACCAAAAGAGATGTTTGTCTGTCTTGAATTTCTAACCTTGAATTACACCGATAACTTTCCTCATTTACAGGGAGAAGATTTGAAGATTGCGACATTTTTCCCAAACACCAATCTCTCTGAGATCTGTTGAGCTGCAGCGGATTTAAAATGTGAAAACAGTGAAATTGTTTTGAGGTGAGTGTTACTGAGCATTAATTTAAATTCAGAGCATGCTCTGATTCCATGGATCTCGGGCTATTATGACTCCTTTACCATGGATGGGGAGGCAATGGTGCAGTGATAGTGTTATTGGATTAGTAATACAGGGATCCAGGACAATACACTGTGAACCCTGGGTTCGAATCTCACAATGGCAAATGAAGAAATTTGAATTCAGTAAAAATTGAGAATTAGAAGTCCATTGATGACAATTGTTGTAAAAATCCATCTGATTTAATAATGTCCTTTAAAGAAGGAAATGACCACATCCCCCAGCAATGCAAGCCACTCAGTTCAAGGGCAATGAGTTATGGGCAATAGATGCTGATGCAGCCAGCACATAGAGTCATAGAGCAATACAGCACGGGAACAGGCCCTTTGGCCCAACTGATCCATGCCAACCATGGTGCCCTCCCAGCTCGTTCCAGTTGCCCATGTTTGGCTCATATCCCTCTAATCCTTTCCAATTCATGTACTTATCCAAATGCTTTTTAAATGTTTAAACCTGCTGTTTGAACCTGCCTCAACCACTTTCTCTGGCAGCTCATTCCATGTACACACCACCCTCTGCATGAAGAAGTTGCCCCTCAGGTCCCTTTTAATCTTTCCCCTCTCATCTTGAGGTCATTAATTAATTAATTAATCTTAAACCCATGCCCTCTAGTTTTCAATTCTCTTACCCTGGCAAAACGGCAATGTGGGTTCATCCTATCTATGCCCCCCATGATTTAATACACCTCAATATAGTCACCCCACATTCTCCTACATTCGAAGGAATAAAGCCCTCATCTGTCCAACCTCTCGTGATCACTCAGGCCCATTAGTCCCGGCAACATCCTCATAAATCTTCTTTGCACTCTTTCCAGTTTATGAATGTCTTTCCGATAACAGGGTTACAAAAACTGTCCACAATACTCCAAGTGCAGCCTCACCAACGACTCATACAACTGTAACATAATGTCCCAACTCCTATACTCAGTGCCCTGACTGATGAAGGCCGGTGTGCTAAATGCCTTCTTCACCACTCTGTCTACCTGTGCCGCCACTTTCAATGAACTATGTACTTGTACTCCTGGGTTCCTCTGTTCATCAACACTCCCCAGGGTCTTGCCATTCACTGTACAATTCCTACCCTGGTTTGACTTTCCAAAATGCAACACTCACACTTAAGACCATAAGAGATAGGAGCAGAATTAGGCCACTTGTCCCATCAAGCCTGCTCCGCCATTCAATCATGGCTGATATTTTCCTCATCCCCATTCTCCTGCCTTGTTCCCATCACCCCTGATCCCCTTATTCATCAAGAACCTATCTATCTCTGTCTTAAAGACACTCAATGACCTGGTCTCCACAGCCTTCTGCAGCAAAGAGTTCCACAAATTCACCACTCTCTGGCTGAAGAAATTCCTCCTTATCTCTGTTTTAAAGGATTGTCCCTTTAGCCTGAGGTTGTGCCCCTGTACTCTGTATTATCTGTACTGAAATCCATTTGCCAATCATCAGCCCACTTCCCTAACCGATCAACTGATCAAGATCCCCCTGTAATTTTTGATAACCTTCTTCACTATCAGCGATACCTCCTAATTTAGTATCGTCTGCAAACTTGTTAACCATGCTTTTTATGAATTTTTAAACGGCCATCCATTTCTGTGTTTCACCTCTGCCCTCCCTGATCAGCTCTCTGCCATTGTCTACCTTCCTCTGCCTCTAATAATGGGTGTATTTTAACTATTATTTCCGCAAGCTATGTCTTGATGAGGTTTTTACCACTTCACAACTCTGTTCACTGCTGATTTACCAGCTTAGTCTTACAATGTTCAGGAATTGTTTCTCTTCCACTGGAGATCATTTCCCTTCCACTTCTGAGCTTATATTGACCAACAAAATCTGATACATTTTTATTCCCTGTAATTCATTCTGCCCACCCTGAAACGTTAATCTTCTTTCTGTCTAAAAGGATGGTCTCTTTCCTAATGTTCACAATTAAAGGGCAGGAGATGGCTGACATTTAAGGGGACAGTAAATTAATATAGGACAGAGATATGTCCAGTGTTATTATATGTTACCCAGATTAGATAAATTATTTATGTTTCTGGAATAAAATACATTTATTATTATTTCTTGCATTGTAATATAATGCTGTAGCAATGTTATACATTTCCAGTCATAAAGTCATTACAGCACAGAAGGAATCCATTTGGTAACTCGATTCCATGCTGACTCTCTGTATAACATTCCAGTCCCATTCCCACTCTATATCCCATTCTCCTGAAAGTTTATTTCCTTCAAGTGCCCATCTTTCATTTTTAAATAGAATCCATAGGTCTGGATGGAGATTTACAACTTTTTGGGACTGAAATAGGAAAGAATGTTCCATAGAAACTAGAATTGTCTGTTCTGAATTTCTATCCTGTACTGACACTGATGACTTTTGTAAACTCATTTTCCAGGATATTGAAAGAGGAATCACAGGCTGAAATCTCAAACGTCACATCTGGATCTGACAGAGTCATATTCCATGGGAGCTGAATATCATCGGCCATTGAATCTAGAAGGGGAAATTGTTGTCCAGTTTGTCGATTTGAAAAGATTTCAAGTGTCAGTGTGACTGGAAAAGCATCAACACACTGCCACACTCGAGTGAGAGTGTTCCAGTGCACTGACTAAAGAGCTTTAACCAGTTACACAGCCTGAATAAATATCACACCATTCACAGCAGGGAGAGACTGTACTCGTGATGTGAGTGTGGATGAGGCTTGAACTGATTGTCCACCCAAGAGAGCGGCAAGGACACCTGCACCATGGAGAAAACATGGAAATATGCAGACTGTGGGAAGAGATACAGATACCCAACTGAGCTGGAAACTCATCGGCGCAGCCACACTGGGGAGAGACCATTCACCTGCTCTCAGTGTGGGGAGGGATTCACTCAGTCATTCAGCCTGCAGTCACACCAGCGAGTTCACACTGGGGAGAGACCATTCATCTGCTCTCAGTGTGGGGAGGGATTCAGTCATTTATGCAGCCTGCTGACACACCAGCGAGTTCACACTGGGGAGAGGCCGTTCACCTGCTCTCAGTGTGGGAAGGGATTCACTTGTTCATCCCACCTGCAGACACACCAGCGAGTTCACACTGGGGAGAGGCCATTCAGCTGTTCTCATTGTGGGAAGGGATTCACTCAGTTATCCAACCTGCAGAAACACCAGCGAGTTCACACTGGGGAGACGCCATTCAGCTGCTCTCAGTGTGGGGAGGGATTCACTTGTTCATCCAGTCTGCAGAGGCACCAGCGAGTTCACACTGGGGAGAGACCATTCACCTGCTCTGGTTGTGGCAAGGGATTCAGTCAATCATCCAACCTGGTAAAGCACCAGCGAATTCACACTGGGGACAGGCCATTCACCTGCTCCGTGTGTGGGAAGGGATTCACTCAGTCACCTCACCTGCTGAAACACCATCATGTTCACGAGTGACTGCAAGGACTGAATTTTGCTGTTAATCACATCGAGGTCCCAACCATTTTCATTGGTGTCTGTTTCTGCTGATGTTAATAAACCCTGACCCAGTTGTAAGATTTGTATTGTGGATTGTCTAGTCTGAGTCCTGAACTCGTAAATAAAAACAAGAAGTGCTGTAAAAACTCAGCAGGTCTGACAGCATCTCTGGAGAGAGAAACAGAGCGAATGTTTTGACACTGAAGAAGAGTCACATTCAACTGGAAACATTAACTGTTCCTGTCTTTACAGATACCGTCAGACTTACTGAGATTTTGCAGCAACTTCTGCTTTTAGAATGACGGTGAATGCTGGATACATGAATCAGAGATTGGTGTAAAACTGGGATCTGCTCCTAAATGAAAGTGAAACAGCAGGTTAAAGTTTCCAGTCTGAAAAGTACTATGGTTGTTATACTATATCTACCATTTTAAGGCTGGTTTTAACTCATTTAAAATAAACCTATTTAAAATATATTTGTTAAAGTCAGTATTAAAATACGAGTTGGATGAGTTCACAGGAGCCTGTTAACCGCTGGGACAATTATTCAACAAACATTGGATCTCCAGATAGAGAAGAAGCTGCAGTTTGTTTGGAGGAATTCCCTGTTTTATTGATGTGTGTGTGTTGAACATCAGGATAACTAAAAATACACAAACCTGGACATCAATGGTGATCTGATTGACAGTTACTCTGGGAATCACTCCCACTGTGAAACTTCAGCACTGACACTGCTGAATTTTGTCGGCTCAGGGAGTGGGGCCTCCAGGAGTGGACTGTAAAAAAGCTGGGTTTCAGTATCCTGACTAATATATGGTGAGGAACCAGAAAAATCCTTACTGAGGAACTGTCTGGGGTTTTACCAGTGTAGGTTCAGGGGCGAATGATTCCTGACTCCCTGAAATGTCTGATATTGAACCCAGTTTGGAACAAGATTCATTCAGTTTCCAGGAGAATAGAGACAAATATCACCCACAACTGAGAGAGAGAAAAACAGCCACCTTGATCAATGACTTGGATGAAGCCAGAATTGATGATACAAAGATAGGTAGAAAAGCAAGTTGTGAGGTTATTACAAAAAATCTGTAAGGGACACAGATAAGTTACCTGAATGGACAGAAAAATGGCAGATGGAGTATAGTGCGGGAAAGTGGGAGCTTTTCCACTTTGGCAGGAAGAATAGAGAAACAGAAAATTGTCTAAATATACAGAAAGTGAAGAATACTGCCGTAGAGAGGAATCTGGGTGTCCTTGTACATGAATCGTGAAAAAATAGGATGAAGGTACAGCAAGTAAAGAAGGTGGCAAATGGAGTGTTGGACTTTACTGCAACGGGGTGGAGTTTGAAAAAGGGAACTTGCTGCACCTACACAGGACATTGCTGAGATAGCAGCTGGAATACTGTGTGCGGTTTTGGTCTCCCTACTTATGGAATGACATGCTTTCATTGGAATGAGTTCAGAGAAAGTTCACCAGGCCCATTCCTAAGATGAAGGTGTTGTCTTTTGAGGAAAGGTTGTGAAGGTGTAGGGGAGAATTCTCCCATCCCGCCCACCACAGGAATCGTAGCAGGCCGGGGGGTGGACCACACAAAGGTCCTTTGACCTCGGGGGGGATTCTCCAGTTTTGTGGAAGTGATGCCACAGAATCCAACTCGTTGTCTTTTGGGGAAAAGTTGCACCTATACTCATTAGGTCTGGAAGAATGAGCAGTGAACATTCTGAAACATTTAAGATTCTCATGGACAGTTGACAGGCGAGAGGCCAAGAGGATGATTCAGGAAGAGTTTTGAACTTGGTGCCACAGATCTACAAGGAAGCCAAGTGTATTCTTTTAGCCCTTACAGACACCAATACTTTATCCTCAGTTTTACTCAGGTTAGTCAGAGGTTTAGTCAGGTGTGGTGAAAGCTTCAACCAATCATCTGGCCTTTTGGAACATAATTGCAGTCACAGGGAGATGCCATGGAAATGTGGGGATTGTGGGAAGAACATAAGAACTAGGAGCAGGAGTAGGCCATCTGGCCCCTCGAGCCCTCATGGTTGATCTTTTTGTGGACTCAGCTCCACTTACCCGCCCGCTCACCATAGCCCTTAATTCCTTTTCTGTTCAAAAATTTATCTATCCTTGCCTTAAAAACATTCAGTGAGGTAGCCTCAACTGCTTCACTGGGCAGGGAATTCCACAGATTCACAACCCTTTGTGTGAAGAAGTTCCTCCTCAACTCAGTCCTAAATCTGCTTCCCCTTATTTTGAGGCTATGCCCCCCTAGTTCTAGTTTCACCCGCCAGTGGAAACAACTTCCCTGCCTCTATCTTAGCTATTCCCTTCATAATCTTATATGTTTCTCTAAGATCTCCCCTCATTCTTCTGAATTCCAACGAGTATAGCCCCAGTCTACTCAGTCTCTCCTCATAAGCCAACCCTCTCAACTCCGGAATCAACCTCGTGAGTCTCCTCTGCATCCCCTCCAGTGCCAGAATATCCTTTCTCAAGTAAGGAGACCAAAACTGTACATAGTACTCCAGGTGTGGCCTCACCAGCACCTTATACAGCTGCAACTTAATCTCACTGTTTTAAAACTCCATCCCTCTAGCAATGAAGGTCAAAATTCCATTTGTCTTCTTAATTACCTGCTGCACCTGCAAACCAACTCCTTGAGATTCCTGCACAAGGACACCCAGGTCCCTCTGCACAGCAGCATGCTGCAATTTTTTTACCATTTAAATAAGAGTCCATTTTGCTGTTATTCCTACCAAAATGGATGACCTCACATTTACCAACATTGTACTCCATCTGCCAGACCCTCGCCCACTCACTTAGACTATCTATATCCCTCTGCAGACTTTCAGCGTCCACTGCACACTTTGCTCTTCCACCCATCTTCGTGTCATCTGTGAATTTTGACATACTATATTTGGTCCCGAACTCCAAACCATCTATGTAAATCGTAAACAATTGCGGTCCCAACACTGATCCCTGAGGCACACCACTAGTCACTGATCGCCAACCAGAAAAACACCCATTTACCCCCACTCTTTGCTTTCTGTTGGTTAACCAATCCTCTATCCATGTTCATACATTACCCGTAACACCGTGCACCTTTATCTTATGCAGCAGTCTTTGGTGCGGCACCTTGTCAAATGCCTTCTGGAAATCCAGATACACCACATCCACAGGTTCCTCATTGTCCACTGCACATGTAATGTTCTCAAAGAATTCCACCAAATTAGTCAAACATGACCTGCCCTTCATGAACCCATGCTGCGTCTTACCAATGGGACAATTTATATCCAGATGTCTTGCTATTTCTTCCTTGATGATAGATTCAAGCATTTTCCCCACCTCAGAAGTTAAGCTAACCGGCCTATAGTTACCTGCCTTTTGTCTACCTCCTTTTTTAAACAGTGGTGTCACATTTGCTGTTTTTCAATCTGCTGGAACCACCCCAGAGTCCAGTGAATTTTGGTAAATTACCGCTAGTCCATTTGCTATTTCTCCCGCCATCTCTTTTAGTACCCTGGGATGCATTCCATCAGGGCCAGAAGACTTGTCTACCTTTCGCACCATTAACTTGCCCAACACTACCTCTTTCGTGATAATGATAGTTTCTAGGTTCTCACCTGCCAGAGCCTTCCTGTCATCAATTTTTGGCATGTTATTTGTGTCTTCCACTGTGAAGACCGACACAGAATACCTGTTCAATGCCTCAGCCATTTTCTCATTTCCAGTTATTACATTCCCCTTCTCATCCTCTCAAGGACCAATGTTTACTTTAGCCATTCTTTTTCATTTTATATATTTGGAGAAACGTTTGCTATCTGTTTTTATATTCTCAACCAGTTTACTCTCAATCTATCTTACTTTTCTTTGTAGCTTTTTTCGTGGCTTTCTATTGACCTTTAAAGATTTTCCAATCCTCCAGTTTCCCACTAATCTTTGCCACTTTGTCTGCCTTTTCTTTCAATTTGATACCCTCCTTTATTTCCTTAGATATCAATGGCTGATTATCTCTTTTTCTACAGTCCTTCTTTATCACTGGTATATACTTTTGCTGAGCACTGTGAAAGATTGCTTTGAAAGTCCTCCACTGTTCCTCAATTGTCCCACCATAAAGTTTTTGCTCCCAGTCTACCTTAGCCAACACCTACCTCATTCCATTGTAGTCTCCTTTGTTTAAGCACAAGACACTGATATTGGATTTTACCTTCTCACGCTCCGTCTGTATTTTAAATTCAACCATACTGTGATCGCTCCTTCCAAGAGGATTCCTAACTGTCAGATCATTAATTTTTCCTGTCTCATTCCACAGGACCAGATCTAGGATAGCTTGCTCCCTCGTAGGTTCCATTACATACTGTTCAAAGAGGCTTGATACATTCTATGAACTCTTCCTCAAGGCTGCCTTGACCGAACTGGTTTGACCAATTGATACGCAGATTAAAATCCTCCATGATTTGTGAACAGATGGTCAAAAGCTTGATTTGAATGGGAGATTTTAATGGGAATCTTTAATCAGGATGGAGAGGATGGAGGGATGGAGAGGCTTAGGGAGGGAATTTCAGAACTTCATACCAGGACACAGCCATGAATGATGGAGTTATTAAAATCAGAGATGTTCAAGAGGCCAGAAAGAGAAGAGCACAGATATTTCAGAGAGTGTGTTATTGAAGATCAGAGACTGGGGGGGACAAGGCTGTGGATAGATTTGAAAACAAGGATGCAAATGTTAAAAGCAATGCATTATCTGACCTAGGCCCGATATAGTTTAGTGAGCAAGGATGTGATGGGTGAACAACACATGAGCAGCAGAGTTCTGGATAATCACATGTTCCCGTGTGGGGGTGGGGTGAAGGTGAGAGGTTGGTCAGGAATGTATTGGAATCATCAAATCTAAAGTGTCACGAACATGGATGAGCGTTTGATCAGGACTTGAGCTGGGTTGGAGTGGGCACAGGTGACATTATGGAGATTGAAATATCTGGTATTAGACATGGTGTGGATATGTGGTTGGAAACTCATCTTTGAGGTCAAATCTGATACCGAACTTGTGAAGAGTGTGGTTCAGCCTCAGACAGTTCCTAGGGAGAGAGACAGACTCAGTTTAGGTTTACAGCATGGAAACAGGCCCTTCAGCCCAGCTTGTCCATGCTGCCCATTTTTAAAAATCACTAAGCTAGTCCCAATTGCTCGCATTTGGCCCATATCCCTCTATACCCATCTTACTCATCTAACTTTCTAAACGCTTTTCAAAAGACAAAATTGTACCCTCCTCTACTACTGCCTCTGGAGCCTGCTCCAGCCACTCACCGCCCTCGGAGTGAATAAATTGCCCCTCTGGACCCTTTTGTATCTCTCCCCTCTCATTTGATACATTGACAGTCACAGTCAAAGTTGTAACTGCCTTGGTGTCACAGCAGTTGGATGAACAAATGAATCCCTTCTCACACACACCGCAGGTGAATGAATCTCTCCATTGTGAACACGCTGGTGTCTCAGTAGAATGGATAAAGCACCGAATCCCTTCCCACACATGGAGCAGATGAATGGTCTCTCTCCATTCTGAACTCGCTGGTGTGTCTGTAGGTGGGGTGACTGAGTAAATCCTTTCCCACACTCAGAGCAGGAGAATGGCTTCTGCCCAGTGTTAACTCGGTGTCACTGCAGATTGGATGAATCACTGAATCTTTTCCCACAGTTAGAATGGCTTCTTCCCAGTGTGAACTCTTTGATGTCTCAGTAGATCGTATGACAATCTAAAGTTCTTTGTGCAGTGAGAGCAGCTGAACGGTCTCTCCTCAGTGTCCATCTGCACAGATTGCATAAAGCACTCCCACAGACAGAGCATTTAAAATGTTTTTCGTTGGTGTGGGTGCCTTGTTGTCCCAGCAGACTGTCAGACTGCCTGAATCCCTTCCCTGGTGTGAATGCGTCGATGTCTCACCAGACTTGATGACTGAGTGAATTCTTCCCATAGTCAGAGCAGCTGAATGGCCTCTCCCCAGTGTGGATGCATTGGTATATCAGCAGGAGGGATGAGTGAATCCCTTCCCAGTCAGAGCAGGAGAACAGCCTCTCCCTGGTGTGAACTCGCTAATGTCTATGCAGGGTGATGAATCAATGAATCTTTTCCCACAGGTGGAGCAGGTGAATGGCCTTTCTCGACTGTGACTGCGTTGATGAGTTTCCAGCTCACACGGAGGGCAGAATCCCTTCTGACACTCCCCACATTTCCATGGTTTCTCCATAGTCTTTGTGTCCTCGTGTCTTTCCAGGTTAGATGATCAGTTGAAGCCTCGTCCACACACAGAACCGGTGTACGGTTTCTTCTTGCTGTGAATGGTGTGATGTTTTTTTCAGGCTGTGTTAAAGCTCTTTCCACAGTCAGTGCACTGGAACACTCTCACCCGGGTGTGTGTGTCTCTCAGTGCTTTTCCAGTCACACTGATGTTTGAAATCTTTTCCCACAGATCGAACATGCGCCTTCCTTCACATTGCCAGCAACGCCCTGCTTCTGACCCCCCGTTTTACAGGTTTATTTGGTAGCAAAAGCCACACAAGCTTTCGGAGCTCTTAGCCCCTTCTTCAGGTGAGTGGGAATTCTGTTCACAAACAGAGCTTATAAAGACACAGACTCAATTTACATGAATAATGGTTGGAATGCAAATACTTACAACTAATCAAGTCTTTAAGAGACGCTGCTTTCTTGCATCTTTGTAGAAACTTGATGTCTGTGTCGATATGCGCGATCTTCTTGGCGATCCTCTCCACTTGGAGCCGGTAGTTTGCGGTGTCGATGGTACAAAGAACAATACAGCACAGGAACAGGCCCTTCGGCCCTCCAAGCCCGTGCCGCTCCCCGGTCCAGGATTGAATCCTGAATCCAGGATCCCCGCCCAATTTTCCAGCCTATCTACAGACTAATATCCTATCCACCGAGCTGTCCCTCACAGCTACGATGCTTTGTTCATCACAACCTATTAACTCACCCCCACCCCCCCATTCCAGACCATGTGATCTCCAGGGAGAGGCGAAAACCCAGAGTGAAAACCCCAGGGCCAATATGGGGAAAAAAAATCTGGGAAATTCCTCTCCGACCCCCTGAGGCGATCGAAACGAGTCCAGGAGATCACACTGGCCCTGATCGGAAAATGCTTCCCAACCCTATTCATTTCCACTTCCACGAACACCATATGAATTCCCTGCCCCCGAGACAGGTTCCCAACTATCCGCAGTCTCGCTCTGTACTGGCACCAGCAAGATGATCATAGAATGAAGCCTTGAAACGAGAAACAAAGAACAATTAGCCCGTGCCGCTCCCTGGTCCAAACTAGACCACTCTTTTGTATCCCTCCATTCCCACTCCGTTCATATAGCTGTCTCGATAAGTCTTAAACGTTCCCAGTGTGTCCGCCTCCACCACCTTGCCCGGCAACACATTCCAGGCCCCCACGACCCTCTGTGTAAAATATGTCCTTCTGATATCTGTGTTAAACCTCCCCCCCTTCACCTTGAACCTATGACCCCTCGTGAACGTCACCACCGACCCGGGGAAAAGCTTCCCACCGTTCACCCTATCTATGCCTTTCATAATTTTATACACCTCTATTAAGTCTCCCCTCATCCTCCGTCTTTCCAAGGAGAACAACCCCAGTTTCCCCAATCTCTCCTCATAACCAAGCCCCTCCATACCAGGCAACATCCTGGTAAACCTCCTCTGTACTCTCTCCAAAGCCTCCACGTCCTTCTGGTAGTGTGGCGACCAGAACTGGACGCAGTATTCCAAATGCGGCCGAACCAATGTTCTATACATCTGCAACATCAGACCCCAACTTTTATACTCTATGCCCCGTCCTATAAAGGCAAGCATGCCATATGCCTTCTTCACCACCTTCTCCACCTGTGACGTCACCTTCAAAGATCTGTGGACTTGCACACCCAGGTCCCTCTGCGTCTCTACACCCTTTATGCTCCTCCCTACATTACATGATGTGGACCATGACTACCATCGACACCGCAAACTACCGGCTCCAAGTGGAGAGGATCGCCAAGAAGATCGCGCATATCGACACAGACATCAAGTTTCTACAAAGATGCAAGAAAGCAGCGTCTCTTAAAGACTTGATTAGTTGTAAGTATTTGCATTCCAACCATTATTCATGTAAATTGAGTCTGTGTCTTTATAAGCTCTGTTTGTGAACAGAATTCCCACTCACCTGAAGAAGGGGCTAAGAGCTCCGAAAGCTTGTGTGGCTTTTGCTACCAAATAAACCTGTTGGACTTTAACCTGGTGTTGTTAAACTTCTTACTGTGTTTACCCCAGTCCAACGCCGGCATCTCCACATCATGACCCCCGTTTTAAGGCAGCGGCCGTTAACCCAGAACCGCGAACGCGGCCCGTTTGTTGCAAACGCGGAACCGGGAGCTTCTTATTCGGGGTTTGGAGCCTCTATCAGATGTTTCCAAAGCCTTCCAAACCACACACCGGCTCTTTCGTTCCCCGTTTACCCGGCGATCTCTTACTATGAATCACTCCAATTTCTACCTCCACTATCGGCACTGCGCATGCTCCACATCACAATGCCCGGGGGACTGATTGACGGCAGCTCCGAACCAATAGGAAGAGGGGGCGGGGCTGGAGGACCGAGAGGGAGAAGCTGGTCCTCCAACCAACCAGAGTGAATGAGAGGCGGGGCTGAGCCCGGATCTCTCTCATTGGCTGAAACTCTGCATCATTGTGAAGCTGCTTTGTGTCAAACTCCAGGAGAAAACTGGACCTTTCTGTTTGTGGCTTCAAACAGATGGAGCCCTGTGGGTGCGGAGCAAACAGATGGAGCCCTGTGGGTGCGGAGCAAACAGATGGAGCCCTGTGGGTGCGGAGCAAACAGATGGAGCCCTGTGGGTGTGGGGGCAAACAGATGGAGCCCTGTGGGTGTGGGGGCAAACAGATGGAGCCCTGTGGGTGCGGAGCAAACAGATGGAGCCCTGTGGGTGTGGGGGCAAACAGATGGAGCCCTGTGGGTGTGGGGGCAAACAGATGGAGCCCTGTGGGTGCGGAGCAAACAGATGGAGCCCTGTGGGTGCGGAGCAAACAGATGGAGCCCTGTGGGTGCGAGCAAACACATCAACATTTACCACTGAGATGTGGAAGCATGAGAGAGTAATTCACAAACAATTAAAGGCTGATTTAATGGAATAACTGGGCAGACAGGGAATATCACAATTATTCATAGAATGACAATAGAATCCTACAGTACAGAAGGAGGCCATTCAACCCATCAAGTCTGCACTGACTCCGCAACAGAGCATCTTACCCAAGCCCATCGAGAATCGAGAGTCTCCAAATGTTACCCCTCCCCCAGTACAGAAATTCCCTCAGTTTAGGATTTTAATCCAAGGACCCTCACGATGACTATTATCAGGAAGTGATGTTAATTACTCAGACTACTTCTTATGCTGTTTGCTACAAATTGGAGACCAAATCCCGAGAGAAACATTAAATTTTAGGGACAAGCTCATCAGCACCATGTTACTCTCCATCTGTGTGGCAATCAGAATGCCAAAATGCCCTATTTCACCATCTTTGATAAAGACAGGACCTTGCTGTGACATCACCATCTTTGATACAGGCAGAATAAACTGTTGTGGGTGCTAGTTATGCTTGTCACCAGTGTCACCATCTTTGCAGAATGGCCCTGTGTAGGCATCACAGCCATCCTGAGACAGTGAAGAGTTTGCACAGCCTTTAACTTCATTCAATACCAATCCATTAACTGTCCCATTGGTGATTCTGATTGGGATGATCACTGAGGCTAAACCGGACTGATCGCAAACGTCCACCTTTTTGTTCCAAAATAGTATTCCCAAACTCCCATGTCCCCTTTAAAATTATCTCCTTCCATGTCCATAATGTCATCCATCTCCATCTCTGCCTCAGCTCTGTTGTTGATGGCCTCATTGTGTATCTATTATCTCTAGACTGGTGTATATTCCATCACATATATGGCCCACCTCCCATCCATCTCCCTTCATCATCAGCATCTCATCCAGAATTCTGGTGCCCGTATCCTAATTTGCACAAGTCTTGTTCACCCATCACGCCTTTGTTCACTGATCTAACTTGACCAGTAATGCCTCCATTTTAAAATTCTCAATCTGTTCAATTCCCTGAATAATCCCTGTAAACCTCTGCAGACGCCGCTCCCCCTCCCCCCCCCCCCCCCGCCCCACTCTATCCCTGCAATCCTCCCAATTTCATGTGTTCCTTCCCGGGTGGCACAGTGCCTCACAGCTCCAGGGACCTGGGTTCAATTCTGGCCTTGGGTCATTGTCTGTGTGGAGTTTGCATGTCCTCCCACATGTGTCTGCGTGTGTTTCCTCCAGATGCTCTGGTTTCCTCCCACAGTCCAAAGATGTGCAGGTTAGGTGGATTTGCTATGCTAAATTGCCCCTTAGTGTCCCAAGATGTGTAGCTTAGGTGGATTAGCCATGGGGAAGGTGTGGGGTTACGGGGATTGGGTGGGGGAGACGGCCTGCGTAAGACGTTCTTTAAGAGTCAGTGCAGACTCAGTGGCCTCTTCTGCACTGTAGGGATTCTATGAAGAGGCTGATATTTGGGGATTGCAAGCTGATCTGTGGGTCAAATGGGAGAAAAGGTTGTGAGTTCTCTGGTTCAGCCCGACACTGGCCAGGAGAACGACGGAGTCATTGGCTAGGGGACAGAGTTTGTGTCTGACACAGAATGTAAAAGCTTCCCGCTTCCCAGTGTTTGATTTGAGATTTCTGTTATTCAGGAACTGTCAGACGCTCAGTGTGAGAATTCAGAGTCAGTGGGGAGAGTCAGGAGAAGTGTAGTGAGGGAGAGCTGGCTGTCAAACCCACTTCACGGATAGATATTCTGATCACTGCTCTGAACACCTCTTTCTTTGGCTCGGTAAACATTTATTTTGTCTGATGTTGCACACACGTGATATCCCTCGGGAGATTTTTTTTGTCTAACTCTATTGTTGAGGGTTTTATGTGGGTGGTTCCTGTGTGGGAGGGTGGGTTTTATTATTCCCGCCCACTGAATACCTCGTCAGAACCGGGAATTGAAAGTGAAAGTGAGGAGCTAAAGATTCCCGCTGGCTCTAATATAGAGTGCTGTTCATTCGCACATTCAAATCGTTGGTGAGAACTCAGCACTTTTCTGTAAAGTTTTTCTG
This sequence comes from Mustelus asterias, assembly GCF_964213995.1. Lineage (NCBI taxonomy): Eukaryota > Metazoa > Chordata > Chondrichthyes > Carcharhiniformes > Triakidae > Mustelus > Mustelus asterias. The sequence continues at coordinate 1,147,856 of NW_027590142.1, forward strand.
CAATACAGGTAAGGAGTGAGAGAAACAGAGAGAGTGGAAGAGATAGGGATATATTAGTTATTTTACCAACTAACAATGTCATCAGCAAACTTAGATATATGTCTCTTTAGTCTTTCACCCGACTTGTTTATAAATGTAGTGAAAAGTTAAAGTAAAGTTTATTTATTAGTCACAAGTAAGGCTTACATTAACACTGCAATGAAGTTACTGTGAAATTCCTCAGTTGAGGCCCCAGTACAGATCCCTGGCAGAGGGCTAGCCTGAGGGGGCTCCATCAGTCACATTCTGCTCTCCATTGGTATCCATTATCCCTGCTCACTGTCTCCTTCCTCCTAATCAGTTATTGACTGTTTGCATTTCACTGACAGATGATGGATGTCACTGGGCCATGGGAGAACCTCAATCACCAGACCAGTTTCGTTAATACCTTCTCTGCCCTGTTCAACAAGGAGGATTTCAGTGACATCAAACTGGTTGTGAACAAAAAGCTCACACTGAACGCCCACAGGTTCATCCTGGTCGTGCGAAGTGATGTCTTCAGGACCCTGTTGGACACTGAGCGTTGGTCGGATGCTAAAGGCCGGACTGTCCACCTCACTGAGGAAGAGTACTGCCTGGATCACTTCCAGGACTTCCTGAGGTATCTGTACAGTGGGAGTGTCACCCTCAGTACTGAGAATGTGCAGTCCCTTCACCTTCTGTCAGAGAAGTACAATGTCCAGGAGCTGAGAGAAAGCTGCCAGCAGTTCATGTTGGCCAATGTGGCTGCCCCGGGCTCCTCCAACCGCACCATCACTTGGCAGAGATATGCCAAGCTGACTGGTCTGACCCAACTGGAAGAAAAATGCCTCCGGTTGATAGCCTGGAACATTGGTAGCGTCATAAAGTCGCCATCGATGGAGTGCCATGAACTCTCTGCTCTCCTCCAAAGGTCTGACCTGGTGCTGGAGGATGACGTGGTCCTTTTCCAAGCCCTGGTGAGTTGGCTCTCTCTGCATCCTGCCCATATCGAGGAAATGCTGCACCACATTCGCTATCCTATGATGCCCCCAGAGAAACTGTTTGACCTCCAAGCCAGAGGAAGCCTACCTGAGGCAATCTCTACCTACCTGCTCCGGGAGAGCTTGCTGGTTTACCAAGTGCACCTTTTGCCCATGGATTCCATCAGCCAACACCACGATATCAGCACCATCCCATTTACCATGAGACTTTATACATCAGGAAGTTTCAGCCACCTCTGGGACATCACAGGATATCAGATGATGAATCAAACATCTATTGGGACATCGTTCTCAACCAGCCATTTCAAACTGAAGACTCAATGGCGTGTTATCTTTTGCCCAAATCGTCAAAGGATCCAGCGGCCAAGGGACAATTTTCACAATCGCATGCGATATGGTGAGATTCAGCAGGAGGATGACTTTTCCACTCTCTTTGTCTCAGTGAGCAATTGTGAACTAGCTGGCAAGACACATTCTCACAAGCTGAGCATTCTGCTTTACCAATGTGTCAATGGTGTGTGGTTTGTGAATGAAGTGAAGACCCTCCAGGTTCCGCACTCAGAGAATGCTGAGATTAAAGATCTAATCCCCTTGTCAGAGCAAGATAAATACATCAGCAATGATGCAATGAAGTTGCACCTCATTGGACAGACCATCTGGGAGAAATGTTAACAGATTAAGGCAAGATTGAATTGAGGTGTTCAAGTCATGAAGGGTTTTGATAGGATAGATGGGGAGGAACTATTTGCACCAGCAAGAGGGTTGGTAACCAGAGGATGAACTGATTTAAAATAATCTGTAAAGAAACAAGATGAGGAGACGGCTATGTGACACGGTAAGATGTGAACTGGTGTGCACTGACTGACTGGGCTATGGAATCAGATTCAATAATTACTTTTGAAAAACAATTGGATATATACTTAAAGTGGAAAATTGCAGGGCTATGGGGAAAGTGGGATTAATTTGATAACTATTTCAAAGAGACAACACAGGTACGATGGATTGAATGGTCTCATTTTGTGTTGTATTATTCCACAATTCTCTCACGTTTCCACTGAACTGCAAACCCCCATCTCCTGGTACTCTTCTAGTTTAACTTATATCATGTCTGTACTTGTGTGCAGACCCCATTATTGTTTGCAAATGAATTCCAGAAATATAATTATTTTAAGAATTATTTTACAGCATTTCTTATTTACTTTAAAATGTAATTGCAGATTATTTGATACCTATTTTTTTTTTAATTCCACTTTGGTCATATTGTTACCAAGGCAATCATGTCCGCCAGTTAAAAAGAGCATCTAACAATGAACACCATCAAAACCCTTCACAATTTTATACATCACCATTAAAGCTCCCTTTAAATCTCTCTGTTTACATTACAAAACCTCTAAGGTCTTGTTGCATTAGACAGTGTCTTGGTTCCTGAAAAACGAGGCTAGTTCTCTGTTGTACTGTACTCCATATTGTTGCACTGTACTCTGTATTGCTGTACTGTGCTCTGTATGGTTACACTGTACTCTGTGTTGCTGTACTGTGCTCTATATTGTTGCACTGTGCTCTGTATTGTTGCACTGTGCTCTGTATTGTTGCACTGTGCTCTGTATTGTTGCACTGTACTCTGTATTGCTGTACTGTGCTCTGTATGGTTACACTGTACTCTGTGTTGCTGTACTGTGCTCTGTATTGTTGCACTGTGCTCTGTATTGTTGCACTGTGCTCTGTATTGTTGCACTGTGCTCTGTATTGTTGCACTGTACTCTGTATTGCTGTACTGTGCTCTGTATTGTTGCTCTGTACCAGACTAAGACTCCATTTATATTATACAAGGCCGTATCTCAGAGATTGCAGCACTAGACCAGGTCTCTGCTGATAATACACTTGCAACTTTGTACATTTATATGAAGTAGATATTTCTCTGTTCATTTTACACAAGATCATGACTCTGTTTACTTTAGGTAAACTCTGGCCAGAAATTTATGGCCCCACCACAGCTTGTCTCCCTCCAGTGAAGGCGGTGAACCATTTAAATCTCCATTTAGTTCAATGGGACAATAATGTACCACTGACCAGGAAGGGCCATACAATCCTGATTCCCATCTCTGGTTATTTTAATATGTGCCCTGTCTCGGTTATTACTATCTTATTATTATTGCATCTGAGCCTTTTCATACTACTCCAGATCCTGTCTGTTCATTTAAGGTTCATAGAGTCAGAGAGGTTTACAGCATGGAAACAGGCCGTTCGGCCCAACTTGTCCATGCCGCCCTTTTTTTTAAAAACCCCTAACTAATCCTAATTGCCCGCATTTGGCCCATATCCCTCTTTACCCAACGTACCCATGTAACTATCTAAATGCCTTTTAAAAGTCAACATTGTACCCACTTCTACTACGACCTCTGGCAGCTTGTTCCAGACACTCACCACCCTCTGTGTGAAAAAATTGCTCCTCTGGACACTTTTGTATCTCCCCCCTCTCACCTTAAACCTATGCCCTCTAGTTTTAGACTCCCCTACCTTTGGGAAAAGATATTGACTATCTAGCTGATCTGTGCCCCTCATTATGTTATAGATCTCGATAAGACCACCCCTCAGCCTCCTACGCTCCAGAGAAAAAAGTCCCAGTCTATCCAGCCTCTCCTTATAATTCAATCCATCAAGTCCCGGTAACATCCTAGTAAATCTTTTCTGCACTCTTTCTAGTTTAATAATATCCTTTCTATAATAGGGTGACCAGAACTGTACATAGTATTCCAAGTGTGGCCTTACCAATGTCTTGTACAACTCCAACAAGACATTCCAACTCCCGTATTCAATGTTCTGACCAATGAAACCAAGCATGCCGAATGCCTTCTTCATCTGTTCTGTAATTCTCCCCAAAGCCCTACCATTAACTGAGTAAGTCCTGCCCTGGCTCAATCTACCAAAATGCATCACCTCGCATTTATCAAAATTAACCTCCATCTGCCATTCGTCAGCCCACTGGCCCAATTGATCAAGATCCTGTTGCAATTGGAGATAACTTTCTTCACTGTCCACGATGCCACCAATCTTAGTGTCATCTGCAAACTTACTAACCATGCCTCCGATATTCTCATCCAAATCATTAAGATAAATGAAAAATAACAGTGGACCCAGCACTGATCCCTGAGGCACACCGTTGGTCACAGGCCTCCAGTTTGAAAAATAACTCTCCACAAACACCCTCTGGCTTCTGTCAAGAAGTCAATTTTGTATCCATTTAGATACCTCACCCTGGATCCCGTGAGATTTAACTTTATGAAACAACCTACCATGCGGTAGGCCTTGTCAAAGGCCTTGCTAAAGTCCATGTAGACAACATCAATTGCACTGCCCTTATCTACCTTCTTGGTTACCCCTTCAAAAAACTCAATCAAATTTGTGAGTCATGATTTTCCACTCACAAAGCCATGCTGACTGTCCCTAATCAGTCCTTGCGTCTCTAAATGCCTGTAGATCCTGTCTCTCAAAATACCTTCCAACAATTTATCTACCACAGATGTGAGGCTCACTGGCCTGTAGTTCCCAGGCTTTTCCCTGCAGCCCTTTTTAAACAAAGGCACAACATTTGCCACTCTCCAATCTTCAGGCACCTCACCCGTGACTATCGATGATTCAAATATCTCGGCTGGGGGACCCGCAATTTCCTCCCGAGCCTCCCACAATATCCTGGGATACACTTCATCAGGTCCCGGGAATTTATCTACCTTGATGCGCTTTAAGACTTCCAGCACCTCCTTCTCTGTAATATGTACACTCCTCAAGACATCACTATTTATTTCCCCAAGTTCCCTAACATCCATGCTTTTTTTAACAGTAAATACTGATGAGAAATATTCATTTAGGATCTCACCCATCTCTTGTGGATCCGCACATAGATGACCTTGTTGATCCTTAAGAGGCTCTACTCTCTCCCTTGTTACTCTTTTGCCCTTTATGTATATGCCCTGTTTGTGAACACAACTCCCACTCACTTGATGAAAGAGCAGCACTTTGAAAGCTTGTGGCTTGTGCTAACAAATAAACCTGTTGGACTTTAACCTGGTGTTGTGAGACTTCTTACTCAGTTACTGTGCCAGCCATCTCCTAACTTAAATAACTGCACGCCCTGCCTTTGTTAAACACTTTTTCTAGACCATGTTCATATTTCAAAGCATAGAATCCCTACAGTGCAGAAGGAGCCTGCACTATCAATTATCCCACCCAGGCCATAGCCCCGCAACCCCACATATTTACCCAGCTAGTCCCCTTGACACTGAGGGTGAATTTAGCATGGCCAATCCACCTAACCTGCACATCCTTTGGACTGTGGGTGGAAACCCACGCAGACACAGGGAGAATGTGCAAACTCCATGCAGACAGTAACCCAAGGCTGGGTCCCTGGCACTGTGAGGCAGCAGTGCTAACCACTGTGCCACCGTGCCGCCCTATATTTATGTTAAACCAGGTTGTGTCTCAGTTTATTTTACACTAGACACTTAACCCTTCCTTATTAATAATTAGACAAAACATCTCTATGTTTAAATCATAGGAGGCCCTGGTTTTATTACCACTGAAGACCATGTCTCTGCTTATAATTCACAGGGATCGTTCTTAGTTACTGTTACATTCGATTGCATCAGCTTATATTAGCCTGAATCATTTCTTTTAAAACTGCACTAGACCACATCTCAGTTTCAATTTTACAATTAATCCTTTCTCATTTATGGTGCATTAAATCATGTTTCTAACTGTAAGGTCTGGGTGGTTGGACTTTAATTGCACCAGTTTTATATTGTATCTAATAATAACTAACAAGGTCAAGGAAGTCATTTTGATACTAACATATCCAAAGGGGCCATTTTGTTTTCTGTATTAACCACATGTATTGATCAGATCACTGTGTGAAGGGAGTAACCAGTCATGAAACAGATGCTTGTACAGGTAATGAGCCTTGATTATGGTATAAATAATGAATCAATAATCATATTGGAAACACTGGTTTTTTATTCAAAACTCGTTAGCTTCAGTTATTGTATGTCTCTGCGTTTGTGCAGACATCTGTTCTAACAATAAAGGACCCCTGATAAAGGTCCCAGGGAATGGCACATCACAATCCTTTAGTTTGACCCGGTGGGTGGAGAATTGGTTAAACTCAACAGATTTTAGCTCTCTTGTGTTCTTGTCTGCTATACTGAGGCCGGGTGGCCACTGTTACCAAGAACTAATTAGATTAACTCGAGTAGCAGCCCTGAGTCAATTACTAACGGAGGAAAAGGTTGACTCTGACACAAGGTGCTGGCCACTCAGGGGTGAAAAGCGAAGGCTCCGTAATGATTTGTTGCTGGCTGATTACTGAAGACACTCACTCGAGGCAAGAATCACATGTCCACCTCAGCAAGTGGGACTGTATCTGAGACAGAGTCTTGAGAGGGGAATGCTGTGATGGATCAACACCTCGATAAAGTTGTAAAAATCATTGTCTGATTTGATTTGATTTATTATTGTCACATGTATTAGCATACAGTGAAAAGTATTGTTTCTTGCGCGGTATACAGACAAAGCATACTGTTCATAGAGAAGGAGAGGATGCAGAATGTAGTGTTACAGTCATAAGAGTCAGAATAAAGTTTTAGAAGCATAGAACGAGAGTAAAAGAATTAGAGGGTATGCTGGGCACAGCTTGCAAGAAGTCACCTTGCTCCTGCGCCATCTTGGAAGTTTTCCTGAATTGTTATGCAAACCTCTTTCCTTTAACAATAATGTTAATGTTAATTTAATGTTATAAAATTTATTATCCACAGAGTCCTGTCCTGCCTTAATTAAGTCTTGTTTGAACAGACATTTTCTTCTCATGGGGTGTGGGTGTCACTGGCCAGACCAGTATTTTTATTGTCTATTCCTAATTGCCCTTGAGGTGGTGGTGAGCTGCCTTCCTGAACCGCTGCAGTCCCTGTGGTGTGAGGGACACCCACAGTGTTGGGGAATTTGAGTCACTCACAGATTGGGGCGGCTGAGATTAGTTGTGTTACTGATCAGAAAGTCAGAATACAATCAGATAACACAGGTGGGAAAGACAAAATCTACTCTGATGTGTTTCAATCAAATCTGATTTATCCAGAATATTACACTGCAGCCCAGTTCGAGGAGTTATTAACATCAGCAGAAACAAACTCCAACTGTCAGAACTGAAATGTAGAAAATTCACTGAACAGCAGGAGGCCATTCAGCCCATCAGGTCTGTGCTGGCTGGAAAAGTACTGTCCAGTTTCACCCGACTTTCCAGCTCTTGATCTGTCCCTCTGTGTGTTACAGAATCTCAGCTGTGTATCTGAGTTCCTGTTTAATGTGATGAGGGTTTCTGCCTCTCCCGTCCTTTCAGGCAGTGAGTTCCAGATCCCCATCACTCTCCGGGTGAAATGATTCCTCCACTAACACCGTCCCCCTGAATCATTCAATGCTTTATTCACCAGATTTGAAAATTGAACAGATTGATAAAATATTCACCAACTGTCTTCAGCTTTCTGCCACACAGCTTTACTAGACATATACTTTAATAACTGATTAATCTGGTAACCAGAACAGAGCTCAGTACTCCAGCTTGCTCCAACGAGCATTTTATAAATAGAAACAGAATAGGCTGGGTAACCTCAGCAGGTCTGGCAGCATCTGTGGGGAGAAACAGAGTTAATCTTTTGGATCTGAACGATCCTTCTACAGAATGTTTTATGAAGCATTTTATAAACATAGAAAATAGGTGCAGGAGTCGGCTATTCGGCCCTTTGAGCCTGCACCCCCATTCAATATGATCATGGTAGATCATGCACTTTCAGTCTCAGAGTCCCACTTTCTGTCCATACCCCTTGGTCCCTTTAGTCACAAGAGTCACATCCAGCTCCCTCTTGAACATATTTAATGAACTGGCCCCAACAGTTTTCTGTGGGAGAGAATTCCACAGGTTCACAACAAGAAGTTCTTCCTCATCTCAGTCTAAGATTGTAACCCCTAGTTCTGGACTTCCCCAACATTGGGAACATGTTGGGACAGCATCGAGCCTGTCCAGTCCCATCAGGATTTTAAATGTTTCTCTGAGATCCCCTCTCATTCTAAATTCCAGTGAGTAAAAGCCCAGTCGATCCAGTCTCTCTTCATATGTCAGTCCTGCCATTCCAGAAATCAGTCTGGTGAACCTTAGCTGGACTCCCTCAATAGCAACAATGCCTTTCCTCAGACTAGGAGGCCAAAAATGCACACAATACTCAAGGTGTGGCTTCACCAAGGCCCTGTACAACTGAGAAAAACATCTTTACTCCCACACTCAAATCCTCTTGCTATGAAGGCCAGCATGCCATTAGCTTTCCTCACTGCCTGCTGTACCTGCATGCCAACCTTCAGCAACTGTCCCACCATGACACCCAGGTCACGATGCACTTCCCCTTTTCCTAAACTGCCACCATTCAGATAATAATCTTTCTTCCTGTTTTTGCCACCAAAGTTGATAACCTCACATTTATCCACATTATATTGCATTTGCCAAGTATCTGCCCACTCAGCCTGTCCAAGCCACCCTGTAACCTCTTAGCATCCTCCTCACAGCACACACTGCCACCCAGCTTAGTGTCGGCTGAAAATTGGAGATATTGCATTCAATTCCTTCATCCAAATCATTAATGTATATTATGAACAGCTGGGGTTGCAGCACTGAACCTGCCGGACCCACTAGTCACTGCTTGTCACTCTGAAAAGGATCCATTGACTCCCACTCTCTGCTTCAGTTTGAGCATAATCTCCCTCCTCTTATACACTAGGCTTGGGCCAAATGTCTTCTTGACCACCTGATTGAGAAACTTATCAGCCTTGATTAATATATATGAGTAATATTAAAGGAGATAGCTGAAGAAATAGTGGAGGCGTTAGTTATGATCTTTCAAAAGTCACTGGAGTCAGGGAAAGTCCCAGAGGATTGGAAAATCGCTGTTGTAACCCCACTGTTCAAGAAGGGAACAAGAAAAAAGATGGAAAATTATAGGCCAATTAGCCTAACCTCAGTTGTTGGCAAAATTCTAGAATCCATCGTTAAGGATGAGATTTCTAAATTCTTGGAAGTGCAGGGTCGGATTAAGACAAGTCAGCATGGATTTAGTAAGGGGAGGTCGTGCCTGACAAACCTGTTAGAGTTCTTTGAAGAGATAACAAATAGGTTAGACCAAGGAGAGCCAATGGATGTTATCTATCTTGACTTCCAAAAGGCCTTTGACAAGGTGCCTCACGGGAGACTGCTGAGTAAAATAAGGGCCCATGGTATTCGAGGCAAGGTACTAACATGGATTGACGATTGGCTGTCAGACAGAAGGCAGAGAGTTGGGATAAAAGGTTCTTTCTCAGAATGGCAACCGGTGACAAGTGGTGTCCCGCAGGGTTCAGTGTTGGGGCCACAGCTGTTCTCTTTATATATTAACGATCTAGATGACGGGACTGGGAGCATTCTGGCCAAGTTTGCCGATGATACAAAGATAGGTGGAGGGGCAGGTAGTATTGAGGAGGTGGGGAGGCTGCAGAAAGATTTAGACAGTTTAGGAGAGTGGTCCAAGAAGTGGCTGATGAAATTCAACGTGGGCAAGTGCGAGGTCGTACACTTTGGAAAAAAGAATAGAGGCATGGACTATTTTCTAAACGGTGACAAAATTCATAATGCTAAAGTGCAAAGGGACTTGGGAGTCCTAGTCCAGGATTCTCTAAAGGTAAACTTGCAGGTTGAGTCCGTAATTAGGAAAGCAAATGTAATGTTGTCATTTATCTCAAGAGGCTTGGAATACAAAAGCAGGGATGTACTTCTGAGGCTTTATAAAGCACTGGTTAGGCCCCATTTGGAGTACTGTGAGCAATTTTGGGCCCCACACCTCAGGAAGGACATACTGGCACTGGAGCGGGTCCAGCGGAGATTCACACGGATGATCCCAGGAATGGTAGGCCTGACATACGATGAACGTCTGAGGATCGTGGGATTATATTCATTGGAGTTTAGGAGGTTGAGGGGAGATCTGATAGAAACTTACAAGATAATGAACGGCTTAGATAGGATGGACGTAGGGAAGTTGTTTCCATTAACAGGGGAGACTAGGACGCGGGGGCACAGCCTTAGAATAAAAGGGAGTCACTTTAGAACAGAGATGAGGAGAAATTTCTTCAGCCAGAGAGTGGTGGGTCTGTGGAATTCATTGCCACAGAGGGCTGTGGAGGCCGAGACGTTGAGCGTCTTCAAGACAGAAATTGATAAATTCTTGATTTCTCGAGGAATTAAGGGCTATGGGGAGAGAGCGGGGTAAATGGAGTTGAAATCAACCATGATTGAATGGTGGAGTGGACTCGATGGGCCGAATGGCCTTACTTCCGCTCCTATGTCTTATGGTCTTATGGTCTTATGATTGAATGGCAGAGCAGACTCAATGGGCTGAATGGCGTAATTCTGCTCCTACATCTTATGGTCTTATGATCTACCTGTCCAGCCTCCTTCACGGATGCCTGGATGTTGGCTCCAGGTTCTCTCTGACCTTCTATAACTCTCAGCATCATCCCTTTATTGTTCATTCCCTTGTCTTGTCTAATGTCCCAAATTCATTCTCTCTCACTGCTCCAGATCGAATTCCATGTGCCATTTTTCTGCCCATCTGACCAGCCCACTGATATCTTCCTGCAGTCCACGGCTTTCTTCCGGATTGTTAAACACAAATACAATTGTTGTATCATCTGCAAACTGAATCATGACCCTTACATTTAAGTCTAAGTCATTGATATATACCACAAAACTGTGGAACCTCACTGGTAACCAGACACTATTCAGTCCTGGATGTGATTAACAGCAGCAATAACAGCAGAATCCAACCCCTGCTGTTGCCTGTGAACTTGCTGGTGTTTCAGCAGGTTGTTTGACTGAGCGAATCCCTTCCCACACATGGAGCAGTTGAACGGCCTTTCCCCAGTGTGAACTCGCTGGTGTTTCAGCAGATTCTGTTTACTTTTAAATCTCTTCTCACAATCAGAACATTCAAAAGGTCTCTGATCAGTGTGAACAAGTTGGTGTGTAGTCAGGTGGGATGACTGAGTGAATCTCTTGCCGCACAGGAGGCAAGTGTAAGGTCTCTCTCCAGTGTGAACTCGCCGGTGTATCAGAAGGTCAGATGCATCAATGAATTCCTGACAACACACAGGGCAGGTGAACGGCCTCTCCCCAGTGTGAACTCGATGGTGTCTCAGAAGGTGAGCTAATCGAGTGAATCCCTTCCCACAGAGAGAGCAGGTGAACGGCCTCTCCCCAGTGTGAGTGTGCTGGTGTTTCAGAAGATCCTTTTTGCTTTTAAATGTTTTATCACATTCAGAACAATTGATAGGTCTCTGATCAGTGTGAACAAATCGATGTTTCAGGAGCTGGGATGAACAAGTGAATCCCTTCCCACACACAGAGCAGATGAACGGCCGCTCCCCAGTGTGAGTGCGTTGGTGAATCAGTAAATCCTTTTTACTTTTAAAGTTCTTCTCACAATCAGAACATTTAAATGGTCTCTGATCAGTGTGAACACTTTGGTGTGTCAGGAGGTGGGATGACTGAGTGAATCCCTTACCACACATGTTGCAGATGAATGGCCTCTCCCCAGTGTGAGTGCGTTGGTGAATCAACAAATCCTTTCCGCTTTTAAAGCTCTTCCCACACTCACAACATTTAAACGGTCTCTGATCAGAGTGAACTTGGTGGTGAGTCCGGAGGTTTGATAAAGCATTAAATCCCTTCCCACATTGAAGACAGGTGAATGGCCTCTCACCAGTATGGACATGCTGGTGTTTGTAGAGGCTGGATGACTGAGTGAATCCCTTCCCACACACACAGCAGGTGAATGGTCTCTCCCCGGTGTGAATACGTCGATGGGTTTCCAATTCAGATGGGTAATTGAATCCTGTCCCACAGTCCGCACATTTCCACGGTTTCTCCATGATTATTGACAGGCTATCGGGTGTAGGCGGGATGCAGATTTGAGTTCACTATCAGATCAGCCATGATGTTATTAAATGGCGGAACTGGCCCGTGGGGCCGAATGGCCTATTGCTGCTCCTTGTTCACATGGTGCAGGTGTCCTCCTGTCTCTCCAGGTTATATAATCAGTTGAAACCAGGTCCACACAAAGAACACGAGTACGGTGTCTACCTGATGTAAATGTGCTATTTCTTTTCACGCTGTGTGACTGGTTAAAGCTCCGTTCCAGCTGACTGTGGAAAAATAACTGAGATGTCTGGGTCTCGGGGCTTTCCCAGTCACACTGATGTTGAATAATTTCCCAAAGACAAAATAGGCAAACGTTTCTCCTTCCACATTCATGGGCCTTTGATATTCAGATCCTGAAGAATCATGTGACACTGTCAGATCCCGAGACGTTTGGTTTGAATCGCCCGTCTGCAGATATTCTGGAAAAGGAGTTTACATTGAATTACTTTGAATATACAAGACACAAACAAGCCATTCAGTTTAATTCTTTATACTTGACACATCTTCTCCTGTCCCACAGACCTCATCTCAGCCTTTCAGTTGATTTTTCTATTTCTTTTTCTCTCGTGTGTTTCGCACATTTCCTTTTGAAACAATTTCAGCACTTTCCTCAACTCATTTCTATGGTGATTCTAAACCTGTGAGTGAAGAAATTTGTCCTTATTGCTTCTTGGATTTATTGGTAACTATCTTGTATTTATGACTCTTTGTTTATTGATCATTCCTTCTTTTGGACTCTGTCACAAGTGGAACATTCTCTCCACAATTCCCCTGTCCAAGCCACTAATAATTTGAAAGACTTTTATCAGGTCACTGCTCGATAGGAAAAAACTTCAGTCCATTTAACCTTCCTGAAAGCTGTAATCTCTGTTTACAAAAATCATCACAGTCAATGCAGAATAGAAATCACAGAGAGACAAACATTTCTCTTGGGGTTGAGTTTTCTGTGTGTAAATCGTCAACTTGTAACCATGTGTAAAAGCAGTTTTCAAACATCCATCATAGAATCGGAGAATCCTCAAGGTACAGGAGGAGACCATTCAACCCATCGAGTCTGCACCGACAACTATCCCACCCATTCCCGTAATATTTACCTTGTTAATCCCTCTGACACGAAGGGGCAATTGAGCATGGCCAATCCACCTAACCTGCACATCTTTGGACTGTGGGAGGAAACCGGAGCACCCAGAGGAAACCCACGCAGGCACGGGGAGAATGTGCAAACTCCACACAGGCAGTCACCCAAGGGCAGAATTGAACCCAGGTCCCTGGCGCTGTAAGGCAGCAGTGCTAATCACCGTGCTGCCCCATCTTGCATCTATAAAGCAGCTGTCAATCCACAATAGAAACGCTGAACAGACAATTTTCTTTCCTCCACTCCCAGTTTTCTCCCTCCCTCTCCTCTGTCTGGGTTCAGTTCTCCAGCTCCTGTCTGCAGGCTGACAATAAAACCAATGGGTCTTATTGGGGGTGTTGGGGCCTCCAACGGGTGTTTGTGAATCCTCCCCGCCCACCTCCCAGGGTTTCCTTCCTTCCCAGAGATCAGAGTCCTCATTGATTTGAGGCCAAAGTGTAACCTCTTATTTATTGTCCCCCTCCCCCATCCTCTGATGTGAACCATCCTCCAGTGGCTGAGCCAGGATGGGGCCGTTAACCTGGGCCTGTTCCCGGGAGGGAGGGAGGGAGAAGCCCCGCAGCTGCAAACCAGGGAGCTGACAATGATTCTGAAGGGTTTGCGGATCCACAAAGTGTTTCCAAATCCTCCTCAATGTCCAGCCACCGGTTTCAGCGCTATCCCTGCGATAAAGCCGAGGCCTGCGGCCTAGGCCAGAAGTTGGTGCTGTTTCCAGTACAGACGTGATTTCCATTCCTACCCTGTGCTCACAATCTCCTCCCGAACCCTGCCCAACACCATGACTGACACTGAGCATGCTCAGAGCGTGCACCCACACCACCTGATGTGGAGATGCTGGTGTTGGACTGGGTGAGTCACCTGATGAAGGGGCGGCGCTCCGAAAGCTCCTGATTCCAATGTGGGGCTAAAGCATTTCACCTGCAGAAATCAACCTGCGGTAAATGTGCCTACCCTGCCAAGAGAAAGAGGAAGAATAACTGGAGTGCTAAGGCCAAAAGGAGAAACACAACTGGTACAGGCCGCATGAGGCACCTGAAGGTGGTGTACCGTCGATTCAGGAATGGATTCCGTGAAGGGACCACCCCGAAGCCCAGGCGTTCCACAATGGCTTCCTCCAGCACTGCATAAAGTACCAGTGTACCTACACAACAAATAAAGCTATGGTTTGGAAACATTAAAAAAAAATCTGTTAGACTTTCACCTGGTGTTGTGACTTGTTACTGTGCTCACCACACCTGCGCAGTGCGTTCCCAGGCGCCTTATCATCTTTGCGCATGCTCCACTCCCAGCCTGGACTCGCCCCTCATCCACTCCGATTGGTTGGAGGACCAGCCGCTCCGGCTCGGTCCCCCAGCCCCGCCCCCTCTTCCTATTGGTCCGGAGCTGCCGTCAATCAGTCCCCGGGCATTGTGATGTGGAGCATGCGCAGTGTCATTGCTGTCCTTGGCGCTTGTTTGTCCCGGAGAAGCGGAGTCAGCGTTAGGCGGTGGCTGGGAGGATTTGGAAACACTTTGTGGATCCGCAGGCGGGAAGGAGCTCGAGCCGGCGGGTTTTCAATGGAAATTTTAAATTGCGCGGATCCAGAGCCCGAAAGAAAACCGGAAACATAAATGGATCCGGGCGGTGAGGCTTCATAAACACCCGGTGTCGGCCAGGTGCCGGATCTCGGGCCACGGTGACACAGTGGTTAACACTGCTGCTTCACAGCGCCAGGGACCCGGGTTCAATCCCCGGCCTGGGTCACTGTCTGTGTGGAGTCTGCACATTCTCCCCGTGTCTGCGTGGGTTTCCTCCGGGTGCTCCAGTTTCCTCCCTCAGTCTGAAAGATGTGCTGGTTAGGGTGCATTGGCCATGCTTAAATTCTCCCTCAGTGTAACCCGAACAGGTGCCGGAGTGTGGTGACTGGGGGAATTTCACAGTAACTTCATTGCAGTGTTAATGTAAACCTACTTGTGACACTAATAATTAAACTTTAATCCCTCAATTTGTGAGGCAAAATCCTCAGATGTTAACATCGGCCATCTTTATTAAGGGCAAAACCAAATGGATAATCCTCAGCAAACAAAACATCAGAGATAGAGTTTGTTGTAAAGTCAGTGAGTTGTTGTAAAACAGGAGGTCAGAATTATAGCCAACAGCAACTTCTATTTATAATATCATAAATCATCCCAGTGCACTTTACACAAGTGGCACGGCGGCACAGTGGTTAGCACTGCTGCCTCACAGCGCCAGGATTCAATTCCCGGCTTGGGTCACTGTGTGGAGTTTGTACATTCTCCCCCGTGTGTGCGTGGGTTTCCTTCGGGTACTATGGTTTCCTCCCACAGTCGGAAAGATGTGCTGGTTAGGTGCATTGACCCAAACAGGTGCTGGAGTGTGACGACTGGGGGAATTTCACAGTAACTTCATTGCAGTGTTAATGTAAGTCTTACTGGTGACTGATAAATAAACTTTAAGGAACATTATAAAACAAAGTGAGATTCCCAGATACATCAGGAGATATTAGGACAGATAACCAAAAACTTGGACAAAGAGGTGAGTTTAAAAGAGGCTTAAAGGAGGAAAGTGAGGGAGAGACAGAGAGGTGTAGGAAGGGAATTCAGATCCTGGGGCTGAAGACCTGAAGACACGACCACCAGTAGTGGAGCAATTACAGTAGGGAATGTACAAGAGCAGCACTGATATCTCGGATGTTTGTGGGAAGATTACAGAGATCGGGAGGGCTGAAGCCATGGAACGATTTGAAAACAAAGATGAGAATTTTACAATCAAGGTGTTTCATGACTGGGAGCCAAGGCAAGTCAGGGAGGACAGGGGTGATCAGGGACTTGCTGTTAATTAGGAAAGGGTTGGCAGACTTTTGGATGACTTCACGTTTCCACGGGTAAAATGTGGGAGACCTGCAAGAGTGCGATGGAACAGTTGAGTTTGGAGGTAACAATGGCCTGAATGAGGGTTTGAGCAGCAGATGCACTGAGGTAGAGCTGAGGTCATGTGATGTTACCGAGGTGGAAATAGGTGGTCCCAGAAACTTGGGATCAAATGGGACACCGAGGTTATGAACAAACTAGCTTAATTTCAGACATTTGCCAGGAAGAGTGGATTGCAAAGGAACAAGACTTGGAAGGGGGACCAAAAACAGTGGCTTCAGTATTCTTGATATTTAATTGAGGTTAATTAGTCAGCAGGAAGAGAACCAGAAAGCAGAATGGGCCATGAGACTGAAACCAGGTTTAACTTAGTTAGAGAGGGAGGTTTAGAGAAACCCCCTTCACAATTTCTCATCAAATCTCTAAACAGTCAGTTCTGGACACAAAGTTAACATCTGCTATTCTGACTGATCGGGTCAGGGTGATTCAGATTAATGTTTTCTCATGTGTTATGAATGAAGTGAATCATCGAAAATACCATCTCGAGTTGTACACATTTTTAAGAGGAAACTGAAACAATTATCTGTCAATTTATTTGGATTTCAGTTCAGGGAGGAGGGAGAGTGTGTGGGATGGGGATCTGCAACTGTGGGGGTTCGAGAGGAAAGAATTCCAGAGAAACTAGAATTGTCTGTTCAGAATTTCTATCCTGGACTGTTAGTGATGACTTTTATTGATGGTTTTTACAGGTGTTAGAAGTTGAGGATTGCAGATGGGAATCTCAATCCAGACCTCACATCAAGATCTGACAGAATCACTCGATTCATAGGACCTGGATATCATCATAGTTGGAAAGTGGAAGGAGAAATGTTTGTTTGTTTTGTCTATGGGAAAAGATTTCAAACATCGGTGTGACTGGAAAAGCACCGAGACACACACACACCCGAGTGAGAGTGTTCCAGTGAACTGACTGTGGAAAGAGCTTTAACCAGTTACACAGCCTGAAAATACATCACCATTCACAGTGAGGAGAAACTGTACACGTGTTGTGTGTGTGGACGAAGCTTCAACTGATCATCAACATGGAGAGACATGATGACACTGACACCACAGAGAAACCGTGGATATGTGGGGACTGTGGGAAAGCATTCACTTGCCCATCCAAACTGGAAACTCATCGACGCACCCACACTGGGGAGAGACCCTTCACCTGCTCCACATGTGGGAAGGATTTCACTCAGTCATCCAACCTAGCATTACATCAGCGTGTTCACACTGGGGAGAGGCCGTTCAGCTGCTCTGTGTGTGGGAAAAGGTTCATTCAGTCATACAATCTAGCGTTACACCGGCGGGTTCACACTGGGGAGAGGCCGTTCACCTGCTCCGTGTGTGGGAAGGGATTCATTAATTCCTCTAACCTAGTGGCACACCAGCGAGTTCACTCCGGGGAGAAACCATTCAGCTGCACTGACTGTGGAATGAGCTTTAGGCTTTCATCCCACCTGCTGAAACACCAGCGAGTTCACACTGGGGAGAGGCCATTCAGCTGCACTGACTGTGGAAAGAGCTTCAGACACTCAGGCAGTCTCACTGTACACCAGCGAGCTCACACTGGGGAGAGGCCGTTCACCTGCTCCATGTGTGGGAAGGGATTCACTGATTCATGCCAACTGCTGAGACATGAACGAGTTCACACCGGGGAGAGGCCTTTCACCTGCTCCGAGTGTGGGAAGGGATTCATTGATTCATCTCAGCTGCTGAAACACCAGCGAGTTCACAAGTGAGGGCAGGGATTGGATTCTGCTGTTATTGCTGCTGTTAATGACAACCAGGCCCTTTCATTCTGACAGCTGGAGTTTGTTTCTGCTGATGTTAATACAGCCGGTAACTGGGCTGGAGTTTAATATTCTGGATCTAGAGGTGATTGTGCTCCTGGGGCTGCAGTTACCGCGGTCCATCTGAAATTAGTTTACAACAAGATTCAGAACTTTTACTTCAATCTCAAATTGTTTAAGTGAAGTTTATTTATTAGTGTCACAAGTAGGCTTACATTAACACTGCAGTGAAGTTACTGTGAAAATCTCCCAGTCGCCACACTAGTCGCCTGTTCGGGTACACTGAGGGAGAATTCAGCATAGCCAATGCAATTAACCAGCACATCTTTCGGACTTGTGAGGAAACCAGAGCACCTGGAGGAAACCCATGCAGGCACGGGGAGAACGTGCAGAGTCCGCACGGATAGTGACCTAAATCAGGAATCGAACCCGGGTCCTGGCGCTGTGAGGCAGCAGTGTGAACCACTCTGCCGTCCTATTGATCTTTGGCCCGAATTCTACAATTCAGTGTCTGAGAGGTTCCACTGATGAACATCTCCAATTAGAAAGTGCTGATTAATCCTTGCTGAGAATTCTTACTGACCTACACACAGTGACACCTCCAGTATCCCCCAGAAAGAAGGGGTTTGGGAATTGGTGGAGAATCGAGAGTCTCCAAATGTCACCCATCCCGTCTGGTACAGAAATCCCCTCAGCTCAGGAATGGAGAAAAGTCAAATCCAAGTAACAGATTGTGAGAAATCACCATCTAATAGCCTTATAAAATCTTTGGATACTGATGGAATATTATAGAAAGAGCTTTCCCTCTGTCTTCTGAAGAAAGCTTGCTGGCTGAGAAACACAGGACAAGCCTTTCTCCCTGCCAAGGACCTGTCTCTCGCACAGGCCCTGAAGCAAGACATTTTTAACCTTCATACCATTGGCTCTTATGGTAACTAACTCCATGTAAAGGTTAAAACAGGCCCTCAAGAGCAAGGAGATTTCAAATTGACTGGCTTCTCCCCAACACCCACAATCAGGCTCATTGTAGTGAACCTTCTATAGGCACCAGTTATGGACATCAACATTCACTTGGCTTCATCCGTCTGCTTGTCCTCTGGGATCTGTAAATCTCTCTCACCTGTCACAGGTCAGGTGCTTTTCCTATCTATTTAACTCACACATCTTGTTTTAACTGTTGCTTCTCAATAAACAGTTTTAAAATTGCTTCTGAGCTCAATTCCCTTTTTGGGTGCAGACCAGTAAGAGTTTAGAAAGTAGATTTTTAAATGTTTCTGTCGGTATGTGGATAGGAAGAAGTGAGTGAAAGTAAACATTCTCTATGAGAGGCAGATAAAAGTCAAAATATAATGGGGAACAAGGAAATGGCAGAGAAATGCAACAAATACTTTGTATCTATCTGTCTTCATGGTAGAAGACAAAAGAAAAATTCTAATAATGGGGAACCAAGGGGTTAGTGCAAGGGGGCGGGAACTTTAATACAAGGAAGAGCCATTTTTAAACATTAGTCACCAATACAATATCGTTTTGAGTTGTAACGCTGTTCATCAAATGTCAATAATAATGAAAAACTAGACAGACATGTTCCAACCTCATTTTATGGAACTTTACAGAAAAGTTGTTAATTAAATGATCCTTTCTGACAAGTGCAATGTGAATAAAAGTTTTAAAAAATGAAACTAGCCATTTAATTCCCATTCAAATGGGTTTGATTGATCAATGGTGGGAGCTGCACAAGTCCAAAGCTGTGGTGGCTTTGGAGACCGGTTACACAGTCCCTTGTCCAATAAGAATGAGGGTCTTATAGAAATAGAGACTGGAGAAATTAATGGGACTAAATGGTGACAAATTCCCCGGACCAGACAACCTGCATCTTGGGGGTTTAAAAGAGGGAGCTTCAGAAATAGTGGATGCATTAGTTTGATCTTCCAGAATTCCTTAAACCCTCGAACAGTTCCCAAGGATCGGAAGTCAGCAACCATTAACCTCACTAGTCCAGAAAGTAGGAGAGAAAATGGGGAATATAGACCAGTTAACATCGGTTGTAGGTGAAATATTAGAAATCTTATTGTTAGGGACTTGGTAACAGGGTACTCATAAAATCAAAAACAGAAAATGCTGGAAAATCTCAGCAGGTCTGATAGCATCTGTGGAGAGAGAATCGAGCCAATGTTTCAAGTCTGGATGACCCTTTGTCAGCTCTGACAGACAGTCATCCAGACTCGACATGTTGGCTCTATTCTCTCCCCACAGATGCTGTCAGACCTGCTGAGATTTTCCAGCATTTCCTATTTTTGTTTCTGATCCCAGCATCCACAGTATTTTGCTTTTACCAATAAAATCAGACTAGGATCAAATTAATGGTGGTGAGAAAAATGAGAGGTGATCTGATCAGAGTATATGATTCTTCATGGGCCTGAGAGGTTCGATGGTGTGAAAATGTTTCCCCTGACTGCGGAACCTGGAACACTGGGTCACAGTCTCAGAATAAGGGGTCAATCATTGGGATTGAATTGAGGAGAAAATTCTTCACTCAGTTGTGAATTCCTGGAATTCTCTACCCCAGGGAGCAGTGGATGCTCGGCATTGGGTGTAATTAAGACAAAGATTGATAAATATTTGGGTACAAAGAGAAGTTAAGCGATATGGGGACAGTGCGGGGAGGTGGGGTTGAGGTAGATTATCAACCTTGATCTCAGTGAAGCAGCAGTGCTAACCACTGTGCTACCGTGCCGCCCTATAGAAATCATAGAAACCCTACAGAGCAGAAGGAGGCCGTTCGGCCCATCGAGTCTGCACCGACCACAATCCCACCCAGGCCCTACCCCCACATATTTACCCACTAATCCCTCTAACCTACGCATCTCAGAACTCTAAGGGGCAATTTTTAACCTGGCCAATCAACCTAACCCGCACATCTTTGGACTGTGGGTGGAAACCGGAGCACCCGGAGGAAACCCACGCAGACACAAGGAGAATGTGCAAACTCCACACAGACAGTGACCCAAGCCGGGAATCGAACCCAGGTCCCTGGAGCTGTGAAGCAGCAGTGCTAACCACTGGGCTACCGTGCCGCCCCGCTCTTGTCAATCAAGAATCCATTTATTCAGCCTTAAAAATATTCATTGACTCTGCCTCCACTGCTCTCTGGGGAAGAGAATTCCACAGACCAAAGGCCCTCTGAGAGAGAGTGAAAAATCTCGTTTTCTCTGTCCCTAACGTCTCAAGCGCTCTCCAGAGCCACACAGGGAAAATCAGGATAAAAGCAAATTACAGTGAATGGTGGAATCTGAAACCAAAAGAGAAAATGCTGGAAAATCTCAGCAGGTCTGGCAGCATCTGTCAGGAGAGAAAAGTGCTGACGTTTCGAGTCCAGATGACCCTTTGTCAAAGACTGATCTCTGAAGAATTGAGAGAGGGAGGTGGAGGAGACAAAATGAAAGATCTGCAAACTGACAAAATGTTTCACGGCCCAAGACCAAAGCGAGTGGTAATGGGACAAGTAAAGACACAAAAGATGTTCTGGATGAGGTGTGAATAGCCGGTGAGCGATAGTCTGAATGTAAAGTAAACAAGAGGGAAATGAGGTGAAAAAAGCAGCAACGAAACACAGAACACAATGGGGGCAGAGATTGTGGTGTAAAATTGTTGAGCTCAGTTTTGTTCTGAAGGCTGTAAAGTGTCTCTTTTAGTTGCGAGAAATAATATTATATTTCCCAGTTCCGATAACAGGTCACATTCAGTCTGTTTCTCTCTCCACAGAGGCTGCCTGACTTGTTGAGTATTTCCAGGCAAAAGAGAAAACGCTGGAAAATCTCAGCAGGTCTGGCAGCATCTGTAAGGAAACAAAAAGAGCTGAGGTTTCGAGTCCAGGTGACCCTTTTGACAAAAGCAGCTATTTGCTTTAATTCATGAATATTTCCAGCGTTTTCCGTTTGATGTCAACCAGAGAATGTGTAAAAATTGTCACACCTGGAACAGATGTCTCTTACTCAGGACACCCCAGCTCGAGTCTGGGTGGCCGGGGGGTGGGGGAGGGGAGGGGGGGGGGGGTAACGTTCACAATTTTATATTTGTGTCTGGTGTGACTAATTCCTTAGATTAAACGGAGAAGTTTTTTAAACTGAGGAGAGTAGCTCCATTTGGGCGCTGACTTTAAACAACGTTAACAAGCCCGGGCTGCTGGAGAAACATTTTGGGATTTGTGAGCAGTCAGTTCCGGCTGGTTTGAAGTGAAATTCTGTCGGTGTTGCGGCAAATCTGAACTCAAACCAGATAAACTGGAACCGCTGGGTTGGAGATTCCGGGTGTTGGGATGTGGAGGCTGGGGGAGGGGGAGATGGCGGTAAAACTCTGAGCCTGACTGCAGACAGGGTGAGCGGGGTAAAGGGGAGGAATGACAGAGTTAATGTGGGAGTCAGGGACAATAGCAGAAGGTGGGAAGCTCTGGAAAGGAGCACGGAGGGTAAAGGCCGTCAAAGAATGCGTGTTTAAATGAAGATAAAAGCAAAATACTGCGGGTGCTGGAATCTGAAACAGAAACAGAAAATGCTGGAAATCTCAGCGTCTGTGGAGAGAATAGAGTTAATGCTTCCAGTCTGGATGATCACAGATGCTGTCAGGCCTGCTGAGGTTTTCCAGCACTTTCTGTTTTTGATTAACTGAAGGTTCAGCAGGGAAAGAAGCAGGGAACTGAACACACTGAACCCAGGGGGAGGGGGTGACCCAGGATAAGGTACAGGCACAGTTCAGTGAGGCTCTGCAATGTCCATCAACACATCCACATTCAGACCTTAGAGCGCCAAGGGGGAGGGGAAGGAGAAACTATTTGGGGCACAGCAGGAGGTCACCCCTCCCCCCACTCTGGGGTTCCACATCCCTCCCACACCTGGATAGGGTTGGCTCAAGGTGCAGGAAGCTGCAAGCTGAGAGGCTGAGCTGTAAACTGGGCCGGGTTGGGGGTTTGAGTGACAGTCCTGGGGCTATATCAGGACAGGAACTGCCACAGATTCCCCCTTTTTCCTGGGACGTTTCAGTGGAGCTGTGTTGGTGAGTGTTTGTAATCTCTGTCTCACTGTCTCGGTAATGGGGGTGGGTTGTAGATTGCTGTGAGTGTTAGACTAAATAACCTCTCCTCATGCTGCCAGTTCCAGTCTGCAGACTCCACCTCTCAGTCCAGTCTGCTGCTCTGTCTCTGTCTGTCTGTACTTTGCTGCAGTGCTCCACATTCTAAGCAACATCCAGCCCATTGTTATCACCCCAAATTTGCGGCAAACTACCTTCACTGTGGCACAGTGGTTCGCACTGCTGCCTCATTGAGTCTGGGTTCGATTCCAGCGGTGGGTCTCTGTGGAGTTTGCTCAGGAAGAAGTCTCATAACCCCAGGTTAAAGTCCAATAAGTTTATTTGGAATTAAAGCAAATTACTGCGGATGCTGGAATTTGAGACCAAAAGAGAAATTGCTGGAAAATCTCAGCAGATATGGCAGGATCTGTCAGGAGAGAAAAGAGCTGATGCTTCGAATCCACATGACCCTTTGTCAAAGCTTTGACAAAGGGTCATCTGGACTCGAAATGTCAGCTCTTTTCTGTCCTTACAGATGTTGCCAAACCTGAGATTTTCCAGCATTCTCTCTTTTGGTTATTTGGAATCACGAGCTTTCAGAGCACTGCTCCTTCATCAGCGCTCTGAAAGCTTGTGGTTCCAAATAAACCTGTTGGTCTTTAACCTTATGTCGTGAGGCTTCTTACTGTGCTCACCCCAGTTCAGCGCTGGCATCTCCACCTCATCTGTGGAGTTTGCACAATCTCCCTCTGTCTGGGTGCTCCGGTTTTTTCTCATAGCCCAAAGATGTGCAGGTTAGGTAAATTTGTCCCTTGGTGTCCCAAGATATGTAGTGTCTAATTTGATTTATTATTGTCGCATCTTCTGGGATACAGTGAAAAGTATTATTTCTTGCGTGCTATAGAGAAAAAAAAACGTAAATTGATGGAGTCCAGAGGGGGAAAGGAAAAGAGTCGGGTGCAGAATATATTGTTGCCGTTGCAGGCAGGGTGAAGAAAAAGATCAGGAGGAGGATTAGCAGGGTAAATGCGTAGGTTTACGGGTGTAGGGGGTGTGCCTGGGAAATATGCTCTGTCGTAGAGTCAGTACAGACTCGATGGATCGAATGGCCTCTTTCTGCACTGTAAGGATTCTATGATTAGTGAATTACGGCGAACAACTTTTGAATGGAGGGGTTTCTGAGGCGCAGAGCATTGTGGGAATCGTGACCGCCATTAGTCAGTGACTGACTCTAAATGTTTAATTGTAGACTGAGGGCAGGTCAGCAACCTGAGCCCTCAATTCTGTTTGTGACTCTCACAGGCTGCCTGGCCTGATGAATATCTCCAGTATTTATTTTCTTTGTCCCAGAAACAGTCTCTACAGAGTTTTGTTTCTGTGTTATTGGTTTATAAGTTCGAGTTTAGAAACGCAGTTAGGAGCTGGCATGAATCAGGTTGTCTGTTGGATGCAGAACTCAGTTCCTGCACTCCCCCGTGTGGGTTTTATTTATTGTTGTTTCAGTCTGAACTCTATTCATAACTTGCCTCTCAATTCTGCTGCGTTTTTCCAGCACCTTTTAATTTTAAGTGGCACCTTAATATCTGCTTAGTACATAAGTACACATCACAAATTCAGAGGAATGTATTTTTAAAAATTAATTAATCTCAATTGCACAGATAGTTTTCTATTATGTCTTTGATTGATAATGGCGCCATTAATTCCCTGGTGCCCCAGCGGGCTTGAAAGTGTCCCATTCATTCCGCAGGAGCCTATTGCGCAAGCACACTGCTGTATCTGGAGCATGCGCAGTGTCATTTTGCTCAGAGGTCTGCGAGTCGGGGGACTTTTTTTCAGCGGGTGAGAGTCAGCGGGGCGGAGGGAGGAATGGAGCCGGGAGTCGGGGTGGGGAGGGAGGAATGGAGCCGGGAGTCGGGGTGGGGAGGGAGGAATGGAGCCGGGAGTCGGGGTGGGGAGGGAGGAATGGAGCCGAGAGTCGGGGTGGGGAGGGAGGAATGGAGCCGAGAGTCGGGGTGGGGAGGGAGGAATGGAGCCGGGAGTCGGGGTGGGGAGGGAGCGGAAGCTTCACAAACACCCGCTGGAGGCCGCAAGGCCCGAATAAGAACATGTGGGTCCCGGGTTTAAAGCTCCCGGGCTTTTTTCCCGGGAAGAAGTCTCACAACACCAGGTTAAAGTACAACAGGTTTATTTGGTAGCACAAGCCACTAGCTTTCGGAGCGTTGCTCCTTCATCAGGTAAGTGGGAGTTCTGTTCACAAACAGGGCATATAAAGACACAAAATGAGTTTGTGTCTCTGTATGCCCTGTTTGTGAACAGAACTCCCACTTACCTGATGAAGGAGCAGCGCTCTGAAAGCTAGTGGCTTGTGCTACCAAATAAACCTGTTGGACTTTAACCTGGTGTTGTGAGACTTCTTACTGTGTTTACTCCAGTCCAACGCCAGCATCTCCATATCATTTTTTGCCGGGAACAGGCCCCGGTTTTTGGCCGCCATCTTGTTTCAGCGGGGAATGAGAGCACATGCTCTCGGGCTGGTCATAATGGGCGTGGCTTCAGGGGGCTCGGTTCAGAACCACTATCTTCAGGGGGACAATAGGTTGCAGGGCGCATGCGCAACTATCCAAGAACATCGGAACAAGAACATAAGAATTAGGAATGGGAGTCAGTCATTCGGCCCATCGAGCCTGCTCCATCACTCAATAAGATCATGTCTACTTTGGAGAGGCTGTATAGACAGGGACTTTTTTTCTCTGGAGCATAGGAGGCTGAGGGATGATCTTATAGAGGTCTATAAAATAGTGAGGGGCACAGTTCAGCTATAGTC
Source organism: Mustelus asterias (assembly GCF_964213995.1). Taxonomy (NCBI): domain Eukaryota; kingdom Metazoa; phylum Chordata; class Chondrichthyes; order Carcharhiniformes; family Triakidae; genus Mustelus; species Mustelus asterias. Next base: position 1,173,620 of record NW_027590142.1, read on the forward strand.
AATATCTTTTCCCAAAGGTAGGGGAGTCTAAAACTAGAGGGCAGAGGTTTAAGGTGAGAGATATAAAAGTGTCCAGAGGGGCAATTTGTTCACACAGAGGGTCATAGAGTCAGAGAGGTTTACAGCATGGAAACAGGCCCTTCAGCCCAACTTGTCCATGCCATCCTTTTTTTTAAAACCCCTAAGCTAATCCCAATTGCCCGCATTTGGCCCATATCCCTCTGTACCCATCGTACCCATGTAACTATCTAAATGCTTTTTAAAAGACAAAATTGTACTTGCCTCTACTACTACCTCTGGCAGCTTGTTCCAGACACTCACCACCCTCTGTGTGAAAAAATTGCCCCTCTGGTCACTTTTGTATCTCTTCCCTCTCAACTTAAACCTACGCCCTCCAGTTTTAGACTCCCCTATCTTTGGGAAAAGATATTGACTCTCTAGCTGATCTGTGCCCCTCATTATTTTATAGACCTCGATAAGATCACCCCTCAGCCTTCTACGCTCCAGAGAAAAAAATCCCAGTCTATCCAGCCTCTCCTTATAACTCAATCCTTCAAGTCCCGGTAGCATCCTGGTAAATATTTTCTGCGCTCTTTCTAGTTTAATAATATCCTTTCCATAATAGGGTGACCAGAATTGCACACAGTATTCCAAGTGTGGCCTTAACAATGTCTTGTACAACTTCAACAAGACATTCCAACTCCTGCATTCAATGTTCTGACCAATGAAACCAAGCATGCTGAATGCCTTCTTCACCACTCTGTCCACCTGTGACTCCAGTTTCAAGGAGCTATGAACATATACCCCTCGATCTCTTTGTTATGTAACTCCCCCCAACGCCCTACCATTAACTGAGTAAGTCCTGCCCTGGTTCAATCTACCAAAATGCATCAGCTCGCATTTGTCTAAATTAAACTCCATTTGCCATTCATCAGCCCACTGGCCCAATTGATCAAGATCCTGTTGCAATTGGATAGGTGAGTACTTGGAACAAGCTGCCAGAGGTAGTAGTAGAGGCGGGTACAATTTGGTCTTTTAAAAGGCATTTAGATAGTTACATGGGTATGATGGGTAGAGAGGGATATGGACCAAATGTGGGCAATTGGGACTAGCTTAAGGGTTTAAAAAAAAGGGCAGCATGGACAAGTTGGGTCAAAGGGCCGTTTTCCATGCTGCAAATCTCTATGAATCTATGACTTTGCTACCCCCACCCCGTCCATACCCATGACTTTCTTGTGGATCAGAACCTCAGCTTTGAATATATTCAATGACCTGCCTCCAATCCTCACTGGTGAAGACAGAGTTCCAAAGATCAACAACCCGCTGAGAGAAAAGATCTCTCTTCATCTTAAATCCTTTATTTTTACTTGATCCCCCCCCCCGCCCCCCACCATCCACTTTCATTTTTAAATAGAATCCATAGATATGGATGGAGATTTACAACTTTTTGGGAATGAAATAGGAAAGAATGTTCCAGAGAAACTAGAATTGTCTGCTCTGAATTTCTATCCTATATTAACTGTGATGACTTTTGCAAACTCATTTCACAGGATTTTGAACGAGGAATCACAGGCAAAAATCTCAACTGTCACATCGAGACAGAGTCATATTCCTTGGGATCTGAATATCTTGTAATATGGAACTGTAGCTACGTTATATATTTCCTGACATCTCTTCCCTCAGAGGGTTGTTAGTCTTTTGGATTTCTCTTCCACAGGAGGCTGAGGATCATTGAATATATTCCAGTTAGACAGATCTTTGACTGACAAGGGTGTCAAGAGTTATGGGGAACACACAAGCAGATGGAGCAAAAGCTAAGATGTGGGGGGATTTCTTCACTCAAGGATGTGCTAAAGCTTTGGAATCTCAACCCCTGAGGACAGTGAAGTTTCAGTCATCAACTATTTTCACGAGAGAGATTGATTGGTTTCTAGATATTGAAGATATCAAGGGATATGGGTTTAGTGTGGGGAGAATGATGCTGAGGTAGATGAACAAATTATCTCATTGAATAGTTTAAAAGACTCGATGGGCCAAATGGCCGACTGCAGCTCCTATTTGTTATGGTCTCTGTGTCCAGGACAGGAAGCAGTGAGCATGGATCTGTCAATCAGCCTCAATCAGCACCTTCAGGAGAATTGGGAGGGTGAATATTAGATACAGCAGAGTGAGAATGGAGGGAGAGTGTGTGGGATGGAGATTTACAGCTTTTTGGGACTTAAATATGAAAGAATGTTCCATAGAAACTAGAATTGTCTGTTCTGAATTTCTATCCTGTACTGACACTGATGACTTTTGTAAACTTGTTTTACAGGATATTGAAAGAGGAATCACAGGCCAAAATCTCAAACGTCACGTCTAGATCTGACAGAGTCATATTCCTTGGGAGCTGAATATCATCAGCCTTTGAATCCAGAAGGAGAAATTATTGTCCAGTTTGTTGATTTGAAAAGATTTCAAACATCAGTGTGACTGGAAAAGCACCAACACACTGCCACACTCGAGTGAGAGTCTTCCAGTGCACGGACTAAAGAGGTTTAACCAGTTACACAGCCGGAATAAATATCACACCATTCTCAGCGGGGAGAGACTGTACCCGTGTTCTGTGTGTGGACGAGGCTTCAACTGATTGTCCACCCAAGACAGAGACAAGGACACCTGCACCATGGAGAAACCATGGAAATGTGTGGACTGTGGGAAGAGATACAGATACCCATCTCTGCTGGAAGCTCATCGGCGCAGCCACACTGGGGAGAGGCCATTCACGTGCTCTCAGTGTGGGAAGGGATTCACTGACTCATCCAGCCTGCAGAAACACCAGCGAGTTCACACTGGGGAGAGACCATTCATGTGCTCTCAGTGTGGGAAGGGATTCACTCAGTCATCCAACCTGCGGACACACCAGCGAGTTCATACTGGGGAGAGGCCGTTCACCTGCTCTCAGTGTGGGAAGGGATTCACTCGGTTATCCGACCTGCAGAGACACCAGCGAGTTCACACTGGGGAGAGGCCGTTCACCTGCTCTCAGTGTGGGAAGGGATTCACTCGGTCATCCATCCTGCGGACACACCAGCGAGTTCATACTGGGGAGAGGCCATTCACCTGCTCTCAGTGTGGGAAGGGATTCACTCAGTCATACAACCTGCAGGCACACCAGCGAGTTCACACTGGGGAGAGGTCGTTCACCTGCTCTGTGTGTGAGAAGAGATTCAGTCTTTCATCCCACCTGTTGAGACACCAGCGAGTTCACGAGTGATTCCAGGGGTTGGATTCTGCTGTTATTGTTTCTGCTCTCAATTACATCCAGGACTGCATTTTGTTCATTCTCACAGTTGGTCAATGGGGAGGGTCGGAGGGTTTCTTTCTGCTGGACTGGCCGGTCTCATGACTTTGCCTCCAGTGAGCTGATGCTCTTTGAGTCTTGTTGTGAATACCTGGTTTCAAATTCCACAAGGATCACAGAGTGACAGGGAAGTTGAGATATTTAGTCAGCATTTCTGTCTAAAACCCCTCAAATGCTCATCCAATTTCCTTTGTAATTGTTTATTGTCTCCACTTCCTCCACCCTCGTAGGCAGCGAGTTCCAGGTCATTACCATTCACTGCATCAGAATATTCACTGCATCAGAATATTCTTCCTCACATCCCCCCCCCCCCACCCCCCACCCCCCCGCCCCCCCCCCCCCCCCCCACCCTCTGCATCTCTGATCCAAAACCTTAAATCTGTGTCCCCCTCGTCCTTGTCCCATCAGCTAATGGGAACAGCTTTTTTTTTGTCCACCTTATCTAAACCTGTCAGAATCTTGTCCACCTCTATCAAATCTCCCCTCAATCTCCTTTGCTCCAAGAGGAACAACCCCAGCCTGACATTGACAATAAAGAACAAACTAACAGAACATGTTAATACCTGAAATCAACTGGGAATGTTTAATTTCTGATTTAAAGATATTGTGAATATATTGTCCTGGACAATAAAGGAATTGGAATAACTCACCTTGGGTGTGGTTGAATGGAATATATCAATCTGGTATCCATCTACAGTTTAGTGAAAGTCTGGAATGTGTAGCTGGAAATCCCTCCCTAACAGCACTGTGGGTGTACTTACGCCTCAGGCATTGTAGCAGTTCAGGAAGGCAGTGTTGGGGTTGACCATGGCCGAGGCAGCTACATACAGCCACATATTCTGTTATAATTGAAGGACAGCAGATTGAATGTGAGGCATTATGGGACTGGACTATCTTGACCACATTCCTGTGACTGCTCAGTTTCTGCAATCACGGACCATTAAAGCTGCTCAGCAGAGCCCCAACAGAGGACCTGGTGAGAATATTTACTCAGAATGACTTAGAATTAAACTGGGGCAGCATGTGGCACAGTGGTTAGCACTGCTGCCTCACAGGTTCAATTCCCAGCTTGGGCCACTGTCTGTGTGGAGTTTGCACATTCTCCCCGTGTCTGTGTAGGTTTCCTCTGGGTGCTCCCGTTTCCTCCCACAGTCCAAAGAAGTGTGGGTTAGGTGGATTGGCTGTGCTAAATTGCCCCTTCATGTCAGGGGGACTAGCTAGGGTAAATGCATGGGGTTATGGGGATAGGGTTGGTGGGATTGTGGTTGGTGCAGACTTGATGGGCCGAATGGCCTCCTTCTGCACTGTCGAGATTCTATGAGATTATTGCAGGACCGGCTGGTGTTCAGCAGCTGAGAAACCTGGAATCTGTGAAAAAGGGGTCTGACTAATCATCAAATGGTGGTAGGTAGCTGACGAAGAGGTGAAGAAGTGTTCTCAGGCATGATTAAATTATGTTATCATAGGTTTGTGATAAGAACTGTGAGGGACTTGTGACCTGATAGTCGGTGAAGTGACGGTACACTCCAAGCAGCACTGGACTGAAAAGCAGACCTCTGAGAGTAGATTCTAATGGTTATAATCTTACCCAAGCATGGCCAGTGAAAAATCAGAGCTCAAGGGGGACCGGGCAGGTCTCTTACCTGCCATTTGGAAACTAAGAACAAGAAACTTATCGATTAAAATGATTAGAGAATAGAGCCAATCTTTCGAGTCTGGATGACACTTCATAAGAGCTCTTATAAAGGGTCATCCAGACTCGAAACATTGGCTCTATTCTCTCTCCACAGATGCTGTCAGACCTGCTGAGATTTTCCAGCATTCTCTATTTTTGTTTCAGATTCCAGTATCCGCAGTATTTTATTTTTAAGATAAAATAATTCGGTCTGATTGGAATCCCCACAACCCTCCCGCAAAACAGAGGGAGTGGTGGCAGAAGGAGAATAAGGATAAGGATGATGAAGTCTGGGTCCTGATTCTCTGAGCCCATGTAGAATTTACAAAATGAGTGAACCAGTTTATAAAGAACAGAAGTTACCCATCCTTAACAAAAACTGATCAAATTAAATAGGTTGAGGAATATAACAAAAAAAAATAACAGGTGAAGTTTAAAATCATTTGTTTTGTTTTAAACTTGTGTAAAGTGATGTAATTGAGTGCCAAGTTTTTGCTGCTCACTCCCCACCCCTTTAGGTTCTGTAGAAAAGTTAACCCTTTCAGCAGACAGTTCATTTGTTTTTAAATCGCCCGAAAACTCGTGTCTATTTTAGTTCATAATTGAAGATTTATGGGAATTGGCTAAGATGGGCTTTTGACGTTTTTAAAGCATAAAAAAGTGGTCTTGAGAAGGCAATTTGGCAGAGAGAGGTGGAGGGAGATATGTTTACAGAGAGGTGTGGAGAGCTGTTGGTTTTACAAGTTATCCATGTTTTTGGAGCGGTCACTTCATGTCCTGGTCTGAGAGGGATGGAGAGAAGTCTGTTCAATTGTTAAAGTTAAACTTTCTCTATTAATTGTTAATCGACATTCTGTTTTTTATCTTTCTGACTTGTTACATTTTTAATGATTAACAAACTTTCTGAATTCACGATTTAAAGTATTCTTTCTTACCACATGGTTAAGACACTGGAACCTGGTGTGATTTACGATGAGGGAGGTTTTTGTAAACAAGAGAACCCCCATAAATCTTAGTTCAAATAAATCAAAGTTCTGACAAATGGAATGTTATCCTTTATTATTCCGGACAAATGTGAGGTAATGCATTTTGGAAGGTCTAATACAGATAGGAAATATACAGTAAATGGCAGAACCCTTCTGTGTATTGATAGGCAAAGGGATCTGGGTGTACAGGTACACAGGTCACTGAAAGTGGCAATGCAGGTGGAGAAGGTAGTCAAGAAGGCATACGGCATGCTTGCCTTCATCGGCCGGGGTATTGAGTTTAAAAATTGGCAAGTCATGTTGCAGCTTTATAGAACCTTAGTTAGGCTGCACTTAGAATATAGTGTTCAATTCTGGTCGCCACACTACCAGAAGGATGTGGAGGCTTTGGAGAGGGTACAGAAAAGATTTACCAGGATGTTGCCTGGTATGGAGCGCATTAGCTCTGAGGAGAGGTTGGAGAAACTTGGTTTGTTCTCACTGAAGTGACGGAGGTTGAGGGGGGACCTGACAGAAGTCTACAAGATTATGAGAGGAATGGACAGAGTGGGTATTCAGAAGCTTTTTCCCAGGGTGGAAGAGTCAATTACTAGGGGGCATAGGTTTAAGGTGCAAGCTGGAAGGTTTAAAGGAGATGTATGAGGCAGAGTTTTTACACAGAGAGTAGTGGGTGCCTGGAACTCGTTGGCGGGAGAGGTAGTGGAAGCGGATACGGTCGTGACTATTAAGTGGCGTCTTGACAAGTACATGAATAGGATGGGAATAGAGGGATATGGTCCCCAGAAGGGTAGGGGTTTTTAGATAAGTTGGGCAGCATGGTCAGTGCAGGCCTGGAGGGGCGAAGGGCCTGTTCCTGTGCTGTAATTTTCTTTGTTCTATTACGAGAGAAATTGAACACAGGAGTAAAGATGTTGTAGTTCAGTTATACAGGGCGTTGCTGAGACTGCATCTTGAACACTGGGTGCAGCTTTGTCTCCTATTTAAGAAATGATACAAATGCATTGAATGTGGTTCAGAGGAGGTTTAATAATTGCTTCCCAATTCTTGACCCTCACAGGATAAATTTTGTCAGAATTTCCTTGTCTTCACCTCTGACAAAGAGTAATCCTGACTCAAAATGCTGTGTCTATTCTCTCTTTACAGATGCTGTCAGACTTGCTGAGATTGTCCAGCATTTTCTGTTTTTGTTTCAGATTCCAGCAACAGCAGAATTTTGCCTTAATACCAGTTCTTGTTGGATAACGGCATCAAAAGTATCAGCTGTAGAACAAGAATGTGGAACTCAACACAAGTAGATCAGCCATGATCTAAATAAACGGTGGAGCAGACCCAAAGGGCCAAATGGCCGACTTCTGCTCCGGTGTCGAATGTTGGTCACAAATTCCTGAGAATTGTAAAACAAGACTGGAAGATTCACCTTGCTTGTGTTAGTGGGAAAATGTCCAGGAGAACCATCACTGTGAAGGACAGCTCTGGGATTAAAGGTTGCCAGACTGGAAAAGGAAAACAATGGAAATAAACCCTTGGGGAGTAAAGAATCACTTTGGGCTGGTTTTTGGAGAAAGAGTGTCAACATTCCAAGGCAGGGTAAAATATATCCATTGAGTGGATATTTAATGGTGTTAAGAGTAAAAGGGCAAAGTTTAATTGTACAGTTTAAGGGCTATGTTCCCTATAAAAAAGTGTTTAATCATTGTTGCTTCCAGTTTGTTGGAGTAAACATCAGAAAACTTGAAGTTTTGCCATGTGATTCTTTAATTTGTTTACTGGGTTCAGAATTCATTTTTTAAAATTGTTGATCGTCAGAGATCCTAACAGTTCATTTAAAGCCACATGTTTTGACTTCCCATTTGAGCCTGTGGCACCTTTCTGTCTCTCTATTGCTTGTGTCAATGACAGCCAGGCGACGGAGCTGAGGGCTGAATTTAGCTGAGAATAATGGGGCCTGCGCCCCAGTTGGGAAACTGCCCTGGGCGTCGCACTAATAGAGAGACAGGAAGGTGCTGGAGGACTGAGTGAGAAATGGGCCTCCAATCAATTGTTATATCAGTCACTCAGACCAAAAGAGAAACCTGTCTCTTTAAATACATATACAGGGAAGAGTCTGCACTGAAATCTACCCTTCTAACCTGCACAAAAGCAGGAGACTGAGATTGACAGGATGCAGGAGTCCATTCAGCCCATCGTGCCCTTGCTATCTCTTTGAAAGGACTCTCTGATTCATCCTACCACACTGATCTGTCCTCACAGTCCTGCAAATTCTTCCCTTTCAAGTTTTTACCCTTTGGAAAGATACTATTGAATCTTCTTTCAGGCAGATCAGAATGTCTTGCTGTGTCAAAAAATAAAATAAAATCTCATCTCCCCCTCTGGCTCCTTTGCCAATTACCTTAGAGGGACTCACTTTCTGTTGAAGAGCCTGCCAACCCCTCTCACCCACGTTCCCTAAAGTGCATCAAAAAATCAGAAAAAATCCAGAAAAGTCAAATATTTTACTGATAAAAGTTTATTAATGAAACAGAACATGGTTAAAACAAACAGAAAATGACTTGAGGATCAAAGACAACCAGAGTAAAAGGATGTTCACAACGTTCTGGACACAAATGGTTTCTCTTTAATTCATCTGCAGCCTGTTCCCTGCCCTCTTTGTGGTAAAGGCAGAATTCTCTGGATAGGAAATTTAAAAAGAAGTTTACTGAATGAAAAAGTTTTACTGAACAACTTTAAGATATTGACTTTTACAACTTTGTGTGGGTGATTGGTCCATAGAAGCGTAACCCTCTCTGGCTCCTTTCACAGGAATTATTGTGGAACTCAGGAGTCTGGCTCCTTCTCTGACAGTAATTTCCTTGGAACTCAGCCTCGGGAGTTTTCAGTATTTGGCTCGCAAGGAAGACCTTCAGAACCTCTACTTTTATCCACAAAGTGACGATGACCTCACGTCAGAGTTGGGCCTGTTGAATCATGACAATTGGTCAATTTGATCACAAGATTAATTTAACTGGATCCTCAATTACTGACACCACCTCTCATTATCTTAGACAGGAATACAATAGAACTGGTTCATACTATCCCTTTATCTGATTCGATACAATCCCCTTATTCACAGTTTCAAATATTGAGGCTAATCAGAGCTTGAAGGTCTCTCTCGCCAGTACATTTATCCTCATTGCACATTCTTTACATACACAGCAATTAAACTCTTACAGCAAATAAAACTCAATCTTTTATTAGAACTACTGATTCATTATTCATTGATTAACTATAACTCAATTAAGGCTCATGACTTTCTCATCTGTTAATGACTGGTAGCTAATAAATAGCTACCAGATGGGGCAGATGTTTGAGGGCAAATCAACATCTGGCATGTGGGAGGCTTTCAAGTGTAAGCTGATAGGGATTCAGGACTGGCACATTCCTGTAAGGATGAAGGATAAGTATGGCAAGTTTTGGGAACCTTGGATAACGAGAGATATTGTGAGCCTCGTCAAAGAGAAAAACAAAACATTTGTCAAAGCTAGGAGGCTGGGAACACACAAAGCAAGTGTGGAATACAAGGAAAGTAGAAAGAAACTTCAGCAAGGAGTAAGGAGGGCTAAAAGGGGTCACGAAAAAGCATTGGCCAGCAGGATTAAGGAAAATCCCAAGGCTTTTTATACATATATAAAGAGCAAGAGGGTAGCCAGGGTGAGGGTTGGCCCACTCAAGGACAAGGGAGGGAATCTATGTGTGGAGCCAGAGGAAATGAGTGAGGTAATAAATGAGTACTTTGCGTCAGTATTCACCAAAGAGAAGGACTTGGTGGATGATGAGTCTGGGAAAGGATGTGTAGATAGTTTGAGTCATGTTGAGATCAAAAAGGAGGAGGTATTGGGGTTCTTGAGAAACATTAAGGTAGACAAGTCCCCAGGGCCTGATGGGATATCCCCCAGAATACTGAGGGAGGCAAGTGAAGAAATTGCTGGGGTCTTGAGAGAAATCTTTCTATCCTTACTGGCGACAGGGGAGGTCCCAGAGGATTGGAGAATAGCCAATGTTGTTTCTTTGTTTAAGAAGGGTAGCAAGAATAATCCAGGTAATTACAGGCCGGTGAGCCATACATCAGTAATAGGGAAATTATTGGAGAGGATTCTTCGAGACAGGATTTATTCCCACTTGGAAATAAGTGGATGTATTCGTGAAAGGCAACATGGTTTTGTGAAGGGGAGGTCGTGTCTCACAAACTTGGTCGAGTTTTTGGGGAAGTGACGAAGATGATTGATGAGGGTAGGGCAGTGGATGTTGTCTACATGGACTTCAGTCAGGCCTTTGACAAGGTCCCTCATGGTAGACTGGTGCAGAAGAAGTCGCATGGGATCAGAGTTGAGCTGGCAAGGTGGATACAAAACTGACTCGGTCAAAGAAGACAGAGGGTGGTGCGTTTCTGAATGGAGGGCTGTGACAAGTGGCATTCCTCAGGGATCAGTGCTGGGACCTTTGCTGTTTATAATACATATAAATGATTTGGAGGAAAATGTAACTGGTTTGATTAGTAAGTTTGCAGACGACACAAAGGTTGGTGGATTTGGGGATAGCGATGAGGACCATCAGAGGATACAGCAGGATATAGATCAGTTGGAGACTTGGGTGGAGAAATGGCAGATGGAGTTTAATCCGGACAAATGTGAGGTAATGCATTTTGGAAGGTCTAATACAGATAGGAAATATACAGTAAATGGCAGAATGCTTAAGAGTATTGATAGACAAAGGGATCTGGGTGTACAAGTACACAGGTCACTGAAAGTTGCAATGCAGGTGGAGAAGGAGTCAAGAAGGCATACGGCATGCTTGCCTTCATCGGCCGGGGCATTGAGTTTAATAATTGGCAAGTCATGTTGCAGCGTTATAGAAGCTTAGTTAGGCCACACTTGGAATCGAGTGTTCAATTCTGGTCGCCACACTATCAGAAGGATGTGGAGGCTTTGGAGAGGGTACAGAAAAGATTTACCAGGATGTTGCCTGGTATGGAGGGCATTAGCTATGAGGAGAGGTTGGAGAAACTTTGTTTGTTCTCACTGGAACAACGGAGGTTGAGCGGCGACCTGATAGAAGTCTACAAGATTATGAGGGACATGGACAGAGTGGATAGTCAGAAGCCTTTTCCCAGGGTGGAAGAGTCAATTACTTGGGGGAACAGGTTTAAGGTGCGAAGGGCAACGTTTAAAGGAGATGTATGAGGCAGATTTTTTACAGAGAGTAGTGGGTGCCTGGGACTCGTTGCCGGGAGAGGTAGTGGAAGCGGATACAGTAGTGACTTTTAAGGGGCGTCTTGACAAATACATGAAGAGGATGGGAATAGAGGCATATGGTCCCTGGAAGGGTAGGGGGTTTTAATTTCATCCGGCAGTGCGGTCGGTGCAGGCTTGGAGGGCCAAAGGGCCTGTCCCTGTGCTGTAACTTTCTTTGTTCTAAATAAAGTAATATTTAATGAACACATTTGGTTCGTACAATGTGGTTGACTCTCAACTGCCCTCTGAACAAGGGCATCTAGGGATGGGCAATAAATGTTGGCCAGCCAGCGACGCCCATGTCCCACAACTGAATAAGGTTAATACAAGATATACTGGTTCGAAAAGACACTTGCTGCAAGCCAATAACTTTCCTTCTTACACGAACTGAGCAATCAACCTTATTCTTGAGCCAGATGTGACAGAATATAATGTCCTCCAACTGATCAAATTCATAGAAGAAATTCTTAGTTCAGACAATTCCTGCTGGCTATTCAGCTTCCACAAGCATGTAGGTGAATCCAACATTAATTTTAAAAATAAAGCTCCAGTCACATGTTAGAATTTAACATGTCTTCCTTGACCTTGTTGCTGAGAATGTTTGAAGAGGCAGCAGGGGCACAATGGGTCACACGGCCTCCTTTTGTGCTCTCTGCTCCTCGTTTGCATTTGAAGTGGTAAATATCTGGGACTACTTCCCACGAGCAGCTGAAGCAGAGATAATGGAATGTTTCCAAAAGGAAATTGGATGGGAACTTCAGGGAAATAAATCCGCAGGGACACGGAGAGAGAACAGGGCAACAGTTTGATCTAAAGAGAGCCAGCATGGACTCAATGGGCTGATTGGCCCCATTCCCAATCCTAATGCCTGTCTGATCTAAAGAGAGAAATTTCAGCTGTTCCAGTCTCTCGAACTCACTGAAGTCCCTCATCCCTGGAGTCATTCTCGTAAATCTCCTCTGCACCCTCTCTAAGGACTTCACATCTTTCCTAAAGTGTGGGGCCCATATACAGGGTTCCATTCTCGAGGAATAGAATTGAACAGGTTCTGTTCAACTTGTTTAGAATCAGGGTTCGGCTACACTGGGAGCACTGTCAACATTTGTGATCTCCATTTAGAAAAAGGAAATAGAGGCACTGGAGAAGCGGCAACAAAGATTCACAAGAATAATCCCAGAACTGAGAGCATTTAACCCTCAGGAAAGGCTGGGGCTGCTTTTCTCTAGAAAAGAGAAGACTGAAGGGTGACCTGATGGAAGTCTTTAAGGTTATGAAAGGGTTCAATAATCCAACAGGGAGTTCAGTGAGAAACCTCTTTACCAGCGAGTGGTGAGAATGTGGAACTCACTACCACAGCAAGTGGTTGAGGTGAACAGCATGAATACATTGAAGGAGAAGCTAGATACATACATGAGGGAGAGAGGAATAGAAGGATATGCTGATGGGGGGAGATGAAGAGGGGTGGGTGGAGGCTCATGTGGAGCATAAATACTGACACAGACCAATTGGGCCGACTGGCCTGGCCCTGTGCTGTAGACTCAATGGAACAGAGACAAATGTACTTACTGTAGATCTACCTGTAGTGGTAGGAAAAACATTATTTACTCTCCAGGATAAAATAAATGTTCTTCGTCGGTTTGTGTGGGTCATTTCAGTGGAAATGTGCTCTCCCAGGCTCAAAGAGCATCAACCCACTGGAAGCAGAATTGTGAGACCGGCCAGTCCAGCAGAAAGAAACCCTCCGACCCTCCACTTCACCTACTGTCAGAATGAACATGGTTCAGTCCTGGATGTGATTAACAGCAGCAATAACAGCAGAATCCAACCCCTGTCATCACTTGTGAACTCGCTGGTGTCTCAGCAGGAGGGATGAACTGGTGAATTTCTTCCCACACACAGCAGCTGTGAATGGACTGGTGGATCATCAGTTCCTGAGAGCTTTTGAAACCATTCCCACAGTCAGAGCATTTAAAGGGTCTCTCCTGGGTGTGAGGGACATTGTGCATCAGCAGCTGGGGTATCGAGAGAATCCTTCCGCACACACAGAGCAGGTGAATGGTCTCTCCCAGTGTGAACCCGCTGGTGTCTCCTCAGTGTGCATGTCCTTCCAAACCTCTTTGTGCAGTGAGAGCAGCTGAACGGTCTCTCCCCAGTGTGAATGCGCTGGTGGTCCATCAGATGCTGAGCAATTTTGAAGCCACTCCCACAGTCAGAGCATTTAAAGGGTCTTTCCTGGGAGTGAGTGACTTTGTGTCTGTGCAGGGTGGATAACCGAGTGAATCTGTTCCCACACTCGGAGCAGGTGAACGGTCTCTCCCCGCTGTGAACTTGCTGGTGAGTCAGCAGGGTGGATGACTGAGTGAATCCCTTCCCACACTCGGTGCAGGTAAATGGTCTCTCCTCAGTGTGAAGACGCTGGTGTGTCAGCAGGGTGAATGACTGACTGAATCCCTTCCCACACAGAGCAGATGAACGGTCTCTCCCTGGTGTGAACTCGCTGGTGTCTCTGCAGTGTGGATGACCTCTTAAACCTCTTTGTGCAGAGAGAGCAGCTGAACGGTCTGTCCTCAGTGTGAATGCGCTGGTGGGACACCAGTTCCCCAGAAATTTTGAATTCGCTCCCACAGTCCGAGCATTTAAAGGGCCTCTCACTGGTGTGAGTGACTTTGTGACTCAGCAGGTTGGGTAAATTAGTGAATCCCTTCCCACACACAGAGCAGGTGAATGGCCTCTCTCCGGTGTGAACTCGCTGGTGTGTCAGCAGGGCGGATAACTGCGTGAATCCCTTCCCACAGTCAGAGCAAGTGAATGGTCTCTCCCCGGAGTGAACTCGCTGGTGGTTCCGCAGGTTTGATGATGATCTAAATCTCTTTGTGCAGTGAGAGCAGCTGAACGGTCTGTCCTCAGTGTGAATGCGCTGGTGGGACATCAGATCCTGAGAACTTTTGAAGCAACTCTCACAGTCAGAGCATTTAAAGGGTCTCTCATTGGTGTGAGTGACTTTGTGCGTCAGCAGGGCGGATGACCGAAAGAATCCCTTCCCACACACATTGCAGGTGAACGGTCTCTCCCCAGTGTGAATTCGTTGGTGTGCCCGCAGTTCGGAGGACCGAGAGAATCCCTTCCCACACATGGAGCAGCTGAACGGTCTCTCCCCGGTGTGAACTCGCTGATGTCTCCGCAGTGTGGATGACCATTTAAATTTCATTGTGCAGAGAGAGCAGCTGAACAGTCTCTCCTCACTGTGAGTGCGCTGGTGGGACACCAGTTCTCCAGAGCTTTTGAATCCGCTCCCACAGTCAGAGCATTTAAAGGGTCTCTCATTGGTGTGAGTGAGATTGTGACTCAGCAGGTGGGAGAACTTAATGTATCCCTTCCCACACACTGAGCAAGTGAAGGGTCTCTCCCGAGTGTGACTGCGTTGATGAATTTCCAAATCACAGGGCAACATGAATCCTTGTCCACAATCGTCACATTTCCACAGTTTCTCCATGATGCGGGTGTCCTTGTGACTCTCCAGGTTTGATGATCAGTTGAATCCTTGTCCACACAGAACACGTGTACGATCTCTCTTCACTGTAAACGGTGCAATGTTGTTTCAGCCTGTGTAACTGGTTAAAGCTGTTTCCACTATCAGTGGACTGGAACACTCTCACTCGGGTGTGTTCCAGTCACACTGATGTTTAAAATCTCCTTAAGCAAACAGATCAGACAAACATTGCTTTTCTAGATTCAAAGGTCGATGATATTCAGGTCCCAATAAATCGAATGGCTCTGTCAAATCTTGATGTGATGTTTAGTTTGAAATTTCTGTCTATAAATCCTCACCTCCTGATATCTATGAAAGGAATTTACAACAGACATCACTGTCAGTACAGGATAGAAATTCAGAACAGACAATTCTAGTTTCTATGGAACATTCTTTCCTCTCTCATTCTCCAAAATCTGTCAATCTCCATCCCACACACTCTCCCTCCATTCTCACTCTGCTCTCCTGAGTATACAACCTCCCAAGTCTATTGAAGGTGCTGATTCAGACTGATTAACGGATCCATGCTGACCACTTTCTGTATTGGACACAGAGATCTGAAAATCTACGTGTAACGACCGGCCTACACGCGAGAAATTAAAATCTGTGCCATATGTGGGACTGGATAACTGGATTGGGAGAAAGGGAAGGATGTGGGGAAGAATTTTATTTTGGTGCAGAAAGGTCATTACCTGGAACCCGCTGCCTCAGAGGGTTGTGGAAGTGCAAATGATCCATGGTTAATCTTCAAGCTAACAGCCACGTTACAGTTTTACATTTGGCCATAAATGAGCTGACTGATGCTGTGTGTAATGCACTGTATTACCTGGTTACAGATACATGAAGAATGTGAGGAGGATTTTTATTTAGGCAGCGAGTGGTGACCTGGAAGTTAAAAATTCAACAAGTCCCCAATTTCCCCCAGAATGCAAAAGAAACACAAAAGGGGAGCAAAGAAAGTGTTTTACTCACAGATGTTGGCCTCTTTTAGGTCAAGAGGAGCTCACGAACTATTTTTCAAATTGACATTGAGCCAGCCAGGAGTCGCACCTGGAATCTTCTGATCCGTAGTCAAACGCGTTATCCATTGCGCCACTGGCCCACACTCTCACAGATGTTGGAGAGACAGGGGGAAGTTTGAGTCTGTCTGAAGCTCAATCTTCATTCAGAGAGAGCAGCAGCAGCTTTGCCGGGCAGGAATGAGCAGCTGAACAAGCTCATTGTGCAACTTCCGCATGTAAATCCCAAACATTTACCCTGCTAATTCCCCCCGACACAAGGGTCAATTTAGCATGGCCAATCCACCTAACCCGCACACCTTTGGACTGTGGGAGGAAACCAGAGCACCCGGATGAAACCCACACAGACATGGGGAGAACATGCAAACTCCACACAGACAGTGACCCAGGCTGGAATTGAACCTGGGTCCCTGGTGTTATGATGCAGCAGTGCTAACCACTGTGCTGCCGTGCTGTCCCATTTTATAAATACCATGGAAGCAGAGGAGGTTTCCTAGATTGATTCCCAATCCAGTCGTGTGAAATGTTAACTCTGTTTCTCTCTCCAGAGATGCTGCCAGACCTGCTGTGTTTTTCCAGTCCTTTCTGTATTTATTTCAGATCTACCTGTAGTGGGGGGAAAAACACTATTTACTATCCAGGATAAAATAAATGTCCTTCATCAGCTTTTGTGGATCATTTCAGTGGCAATGTGCTCTCCCAGGCTCAAAGACCATCAGCCCACTGGAAGCAAAGTCGTGCGATCGGCCAGTCCAGCAGAAAGAATCTCTCCCACCCTTCCACTTCACCAACTATAAGAATAAACATGGTTCAGTCCTGGATGTGATTAATGGCAGGAATAACAGCAGAATCCAACCCGTCATCACTTGTGAACTTGCTGGTGTGTCCGCAGGCTGGATGACTGAGTGAATCCCTTCCCACACACACAGCAAGTGAACGGTCTCTCCCCAGTGTGAACTCGCTGGTGTATCCGCAGGTGTGATGACGTTCTAAATCTCTTTGAGCAGTGAGAGCAGCTGAATGGTCTATCCTCAGTATGAATGCGCTGGTGAATCATCAGTTCCCGAGAGCTTTTGAAACCACTCCCACAGTCAGAACATTTAAAGGGTCTCTCATTGGTGTGAGTGAGATTGTGGTTCTGCAGGCTGGATGACTGAGTGAATCCCTTCCCACACACAGAGCAGGTGAACGGTCTCTCCCCAGTGTGAACTCGCTGGTGTATCCGCAGGTGGGATGGCGTTCTAAATTTCTTTGCGCAGTGAGAGCAGCTGAACGGTCTCTCCCCAGTGTGAATGCGCTGGTGGATAATCAGTTCCCGAGAGCTTTTGAAACCACTCCCACAGTCAGAGCATTTAAAGGGCCTCTCATTGCTATGAGTGACTTTGTGTTTCGACAGGTTGGATAACTGCGTAAATCCTTTCCCACACACCAAGCAGCTGAACGGTCTCTCCCCAGTGTGAATGCGCTGGTGAATCATCAGTTCCCGAGAGCTTTTGAAATCACTCCCACAGTCAGAGCATTTAAAGGGTCTCTCATTGCTGTGAGTGACTTTGTGTTTCGACAGGTTAGATAACTGCATAAATCCTTTCCCACACACCAAGCAGGTGAATGGTCTCTCTCCAGTGTGAACACGCTGGTGTTTCTGCAGATCGGGTAAATGAGCAAATCCGTTCCCACACTCAAAGCAGATGAACGCTCTTTCTCCAATATGAACCAGCTGATGTCGCTGCAGATGATATAACCGAGTGAATCTCTGCCCACACACAGAGCAGGTGAATGGCCTCTCCCCGGTGTGACTGCGTCGATGAATTTCCAATTTACAGGGAGCTCTGTATCTTTTTCCACAGTCCCCACATTTCCACCGTTTCTCCATGGTGCGGGTGTCCTTGTGACTCTCCAGGTTAAACAGTCAGTTAAATCTCACAAAGAACACGGGTACAGTCTCTCCCCGCTGTGAATGCTGCGATGTATTTTCAGGCTGTGTAACTGGTTAAAGCTCTTTCCACACTCAGTGCACTGGAACACTCTCACTCGGGTGTATCTGTGCCTTGGTGCTTTTCCAGTCACATTGATATTAAAGACCTGTTTTCGCAGACAGAACAGAGAAACATTTCTCCTTCCAGATTCAAAGACTGATAATATTCAGGTCCGATGAATTGAGTGATGGTGTCAGATGCTGATGTGATGTTTGTTTCAAGATTTTGGTCTGTCAATCCTCACCTTCTCATATCCTGTAAACGAGTTTGAAAAATTCATCAATGTCAGCACAGGATAGAAATTCAGAACAGACAATTCTAGTTTCTATGGAACATTCTTCCTCTCTCATTCCCCAAAAGCTGTAAATCTCCATCCCACACACTCTCCCTCCATTCTCACTCTGCTGTATCTAATATTCACCCTCCCAATTCTCCTGAAGGTGCTGATTGAGGCTGATTGACAGATCCATGCTCACTGCTTCCTGTCCTGGACACAGAGAGCTGGAAATCTCCATGCAGGCGGCCAGACAGATATATGTCTATCTGACTGGACTAACAATGTGTGGAATGTACAGACTGGATTCACTTCCTTTCCCTTCAGTTGCTGCAAGTCCCCAATTTCCCCCAGAATGAGAAAAGAAATGGAAAGGGGGAGAAAAGAAAGTGTTTTACTCACAGATGTGGGCCTCTTTTAAGGTAAAACAAGCGGCTTTGCATTGCCCGGGATCGAACCCAGGCCTCCTGCATGGCGGGCGAGAATTCTACCACTGAACCACCAATGCACAGGGCAGAGAAAACTGCTCAGTTCTTTCAACCAGTGCTTTCACATGCAAAGAAATGTTGATGATTTGCAGCAGCAAATTCAATGCTGCTAACACACACACACAACAACACTGTTGGAGAGAGGAGGAAGATTGAATCTGTCCACTCCCCTTCCGGGGCCTTCCGGGGCTGCGCATGTCCAAGGGAGGGGGGAAGCTGCGCATGTGCGGGGGAGTGCCCACCCACTGACCTTCATTCTGAGGTGTTGACCAATGGGAACTCTGGAGGACCGGAAAGACTCTGGTCCTCCAGCCAATCAGAGCTCCCCATTGTCTGAATGCGGAAGTGGACAATGAGCTTGTTCAGCTGCTCATTCCTGTCCAGCAAAGCTGCTGCTGCTCTCTCTCTGAGTGTAGATTGAGCTTCAGACAGACTCAAACTTCCTCCTGTCTCTCCAATATCTGTGAGAGTGTGGGTCAGTGGCGCAATGGATAACGCGTCTGACTATGGATCAGAAGATTCCAGGTTTGACTCCTGGCTGGCTCGATGTCAATTTGAAAAATAGTTTGTGAGCTCCTTTTGACCTAAAAGAGGCCAACATCTGTGAGTAAAACACTTTCTTTGCTCCGCTTTTGTGTTTCTTTTGCATTCTGGGGGAAATTGGGGACTTGTTGAATTTTTAACTTCCAGGTCACCACTCGCAGTCGAAACAGAAATCCTCCTCACATTCTTCATGTATCTGTAACCAGGTAATACAGTGCATTACACGACCATCAGTCAGCTCATTTATGGCCAAATGTAAAACTTTAACGTGGCTGTTAGCTTGAAGATTATTCATGGATCATTTGCACTTCCACAACCCTCTGAGGCAGCGGGTTCCAGGTAATGACCTTTCTGCACCAAAATAAAATTCTTCCCCACATCCTTCTCCTTCTCCCAATCCAGTTATCCAGTCCCACATATGGCACAGATTTTAATTTCTAGCGTGTAGGCCGGTCGTTACACGTAGATTTTCAGATCTCTGTGTCCAATATAGAAAGTGGTCAGCATGGATCCGTTAATCAGTCTGAATCAGCATCTTCAATAGACTTGGGAGGTTGTATACTCAGGAGAGCAGAGGGAGAATTGAGGGAGAGTGTGTGGGATGGAGATTGACAGATTTTGAGGAAAGAATGTTCCATAGAAACTAGAATTGTCTGTTCTGAATTTCTATCCTGTACTGACAATGATGTCTATTGTAAATTCCTTTCATAGATATCAGGAGGTGAGGATTTACAGACAGAAATTTCAAACTAAACATCACATGAAGATTTGACAGAGTCATTCGATTTATTGGGACCTGAATATCATCGACCTTTGATCTGTTTGCTTCAGGAGATTTTAAACATCAGTGTGACTGGAACACACCCGAGTGAGAGTGTTCCAGTCCACTGATAGTGGAAAGAGCTTTAACCAGTTACACAGGCTGAAAATACATTGCACCGTTTACAGTGAAGAGAGATCGTACACGTGTTCTGTGTGGACAAGGATTCAACTGATCATCAAACCTGGAGAGTCACAAGGACACCCGCATCATGGAGAAACTGTGGAAATGTGACGATTGTGGACAAGGATTCATGTTGCCCTGTGATTTGGAAATTCATCAACGCAGTCACACTCGGGAGAGACCCTTCACTTGCTCAGTCTGTGGGAAGGGATACATTAAGTTCTCCCACCTGCAGAGTCACAATCTCACTCACACCAATGAGAGACCCTTTAAATGCTCTGACTGTGGGAGTGGATTCAAAAGCTCTGGAGAACTGGTGTCCCACCAGCGCATTCACACTGAGGAGAGACCGTTCAGCTGCTCTCACTGCACAATGAAATTTAAATGGTCATCCACACTGCGGAGACACCAGCGAGTTCACACCGGGGAGAGACCATTCACCTGCAACGTGTGTGGGAAGGGATTCTTTCGGTCATCCGCCCTGCTGACGCACAAAGTCACTCACACCGATGAGAGACCCTTTAAATGCTCTGACTGTGAGAGTTGCTTCAAAAGTTCTCGGGATCTGATGTCCCACCAGCGCATTCACACTGAGGACAGACCATTCAGCTGCTCTCTCTGCACAATGAGATTTAGATCATCATCAAACCTGCGGAACCACCAGCGAGTTCACTCCGGGGAGAGACCATTCACTTGCTCTGACTGTGGGAAGGGATTCACGCAGTTATCCGCCCTGCTGACACACCAGCGAGTTCACACCGGAGAGAGGCCATTCACCTGCTCTGTGTGTGGGAAGGGATTCACTAATTTACCCAACCTGCTGAGTCATAAAGTCACTCACACCAGTGAGAGGCCCTTTAAATGCTCGGACTGTGGGAGTGAATTCAAAATTTCTGGGGAACTGGTGTCCCACCAGCGCATTCACACTGCGGACAGACCGTTCAGCTGCTCTCTCTGCACAAAGAGGTTTAAGAGGTCATCCACACTGCAGAGACACCAGCGAGTTCACACCAGGGAGAGACCGTTCATCTGCTCTGTGTGTGGGAAGGGATTCAGTCAGTCATTCACCCTGCTGACACACCAGCGTCTTCACACCGAGGAGAGACCGTTCACCTGCACCGAGTGTGGGAACAGATTCACTCGGTTATCCAGCCTGCACAGACACAAAGTCACTCACTCCCAGGAAAGACCCTTTAAATGCTCTGACTGTGGGAGTGGCTTCAAAATTTCTGAGCATCTGATAGACCACCAGCGCATTCACACTGGGGAGAGACCGTTCAGCTGCTCTCACTGCACAAAGAGGTTTGGAAGGGCATGCACACTGAGGAGACACCAGCGAGTTCACACTGGGAGAGACCATTCACCTGCTCTGTGTGTGCGGAAGGATTCACTCCATACCCCAGCTGCTGATGCACAATGTCCCTCACACCCAGGAGAGACCCTTTAAATGCTCTGACTGTGGGAATGGTTTCAAAAGCTCTCAGGAACTGATGATCCACCAGTCCATTCACAGCTGCTGTGTGTGGGAAGAAATTCACCAGTTCATCCCTCCTGCTGAGACACCAGCGAGTTCACAAGTGATGACAGGGGTTGGATTCTGCTGTTCTTGCTGCTGTTAATCACATCCAGGACTGAACCATGTTCGTTCTGACAGTGGGTGAAATGGGAGGGTCGGAGGGTTTCTTTCTGCTGGACTGGCCGCTCTCACAATTCTGCTTCCAGTGGGTTGATGCTCTTTGAGCCTGGGAGAGCACATTTCCACTGAAATGACCCACACAAACCGACGAAGAACATTTATTTTATGCTGGAGAGTAAATAATGTTTTTCCTACCACTACAGGTAGATCTACAGTAAGTACATTTGTCTCTGTTCCATTGAGTCTACAGCACAGGGCCAGGCCAGTCGGCCCAATTGGTCTGTGTCAGTATTTATGCTCCACCTGAGCCTCCCCCCACCCCTCTTCATCTCCCCCCATCAGCATATCCTTCTATTCCTCTCTCCCTCATGTATGTATCCAGCTTCCCCTTCAATGTATTCATGCTGTTCACCTCAACCACTCACTGTGGTAGTGAGTTCCACATTCTCACCACTCGCTGGGTAAAGAGGTTTCTCACTGAAATCCTGGTGGATTATTGAACCCCTTCATAATCTTAAATTCTTCCATCAGGTCACCCTTCAGTCTTCTCTTTTCTAGAGAAAAGCAGCCCCAGCCTTTCCTGAGGGTTAAATGCTCTCAGTTCTGGGATTATTCTTGTGAATCTTTGTTGCTCCTTCTCCAGTGCCTCTATTTCCTTTTTCTAAATGGAGATCACAAATGTTGACAGTGCTCCCAGTGCAGTCTAACCCTGGCTCTGAACAAGTTGAACTGAACCTCCCTGCTGTTCAATTCTATCCCTCTGGAATGGAACCCTATACATGGGCCCCACACTTTAGGAAAGATGTGAAGTTCTTAGAGAGGGTGCAGAGGAGATTTACAAGAATGGCTCTGGGGATGAGGGACTTCAGTGAGTTGGAAAGACTGGAGCAGCTGAAATTTCTTTCTTTAGATCAGACAGGCATTAGGATTGGGAATGGGGCCATTCATCCCATTGAGTCCATGCCAGCTCTCTTTGGACTAAACTGTTCCCCTGATCTCTCTCCGTGTCCCTGTAGATTTATTTCCCTGAAGTTCCCATCCAATCTCCTTTTGGAAACATTCCGTTATCTCTGCTTCAGCCGCTCGTAGGAAGTGAGTTCCAGATATTTACCACTTTCTTCAAATGCAAATGAGGAGCAGAGAGCACAAAAGGAGGCCGTGTGACCCATTGTGCCCCTGCTGCCTCTTCAAACATTCTCAGCAACAAGGTAAAGGAAGCCATGTTAAATTCGAACATATGACTGGAGCCTTATTTTAAACATTAATGTTGGATTCACCTACATGCTTGTGGAAGCTGCATTGCTGGCAGGAATTGTCTGAACTAAGAATTTCTTCTATGAATTTGATCAGTTGGAGGACATTATATTCTGTCAAATCTGGCTCAAGAATAAGGGTGATTGCTCAGTTCAAGTAAGAAGGAAAGCTATTGTCTTTTCGAACCAGTATATCTTGTATGAACCTTATTCAGTTGTGGGACATGGGCGTCGCTGGCTGGCCAACATTTATTGCCCATCCCTAGATGCCCTTGTTCAGAGGGCAGTTGAGAGTCAACCACATTCTATGAACCAAATGTGTTCATTAAATATTACTGTATTTAGAACAAAGAAAATTACAGCACAGGAACAGGCCCTTCGGCCCTCCAAGCCTGCACCGACCATGCTGCCTGACTTAATGAATACCCCATACCCTTCCGGGGACCATATACCTCTATTCCCATCCTATTCATGTATTTGTCAAGATGCCCCTTAAAAGTCACTACCTTATCCGCTTCCACTACCTCCCCCGGCAACGGGTTCCAGGCACCCACTACTCTCTGTGTAAAATATCTGCCTCGTACATCTCCTTTAAACCTTGCCCCTCACACCTTAAACCTGTTCCCCCTAGTAATCGACACTTCCACCCTGGGAAAAAGCTTCTATCCACTCTGTCCATTCCTCTCATAATCTTGTAGACTTCTATCAGGTCCATAAGACCATAAGACATAGGAGCGGAAGTAAGGCCATTCGGCCCATCGAGTCCACTCCACCATTCAATCATGGTTGATTTCAACTCCATTTACCCGCTCTCTCCCCATAGCCCTTAATTCCTCGAGAAATCAAGAATTTATCAATTTCTGTCTTGAAGACGCTCAACGTCTCGGCCTCCACAGCCCTCTGTGGCAATGAATTCCACAGACCTACCACCCTCTGGCTGAAAAAATTTCTCCTCATCTCTGTTCTAAAGTGACTCCCTTTTATTCTAAGACTGTGCCCCCGCGTCCTAGTCTCCCCTGCTAATGGAAACAACTTCCCTACGTCCATCCTATCTAAGCCGTTCATTATCTTGTAAGTTTCTATTAGATCTCCCCTCAACCTCCTAAACTCCAATGAATATAATCCCACGATCCTCAGACGTTCATCGTATGTCAGGCCTACCATTCCTGGGATCATCCGTGTGAATCTCCGCTGGACCCGCTCCAGTGCCAGTATGTCCTTCCTGAGGTGTGGGGCCCAAAATTGCTCACAGTACTCCAAATGGGGCCTAACCAGTGCTTTATAAAGCCTCAGAAGTACATCCCTGCTTTTGTATTCCAAGCCTCTTGAGATAAATGACAACATTACATTTGCTTTCTTAATTACGGACTCAACCTGCAAGTTTACCTTTAGAGAATCCTGGACTAGGACTCCCAAGTCCCTTTGCACTTTAGCATTATGAATTTTGTCACCGTTTAGAAAATAGTCCATGCCTCTATTCTTTTTTCCAAAGTGCAAGACCTCGCACTTGCCCACGTTGAATTTCATCAGCCACTTCTTGGACCACTCTCCTAAACTGTCTAAATCTTTCTGCAGCCTCCCCACCTCCTCAATACTACCTGCCCCTCCACCTATCTTTGTATCATCGGCAAACTTGGCCAGAATGCCCCCAGTCCCGTCATCTAGATCGTTAATATATAAAGAGAACAGCTGTGGCCCCAACACTGAACCCTGCGGGACACCACTTGTCACCGGTTGCCATTCTGAGAAAGAACCTTTTATCCCAACTCTCTGCCTTCTGTCTGACAGCCAATCGTCAATCCATGTTAGTACCTTGCCTCGAATACCATGGGCCCTTATTTTACTCAGCAGTCTCCCGTGAGGCACCTTGTCAAAGGCCTTTTGGAAGTCAAGATAGATAACATCCATTGGCTCTCCTTGGTCTAACCTATTTGTTATCTCTTCAAAGAACTCTAACAGGTTTGTCAGGCACGACCTCCCCTTACTAAATCCATGCTGACTTGTCCTAATCCGACCCTGCACTTCCAAGAATTTAGAAATCTCATCCTTAACGATGGATTCTAGAATTTTGCCAACAACTGAGGTTAGGCTAATTGGCCTATAATTTTCCATCTTTTTTCTTGTTCCATTCTTGAACAGTGGGGTTACAACAGCGATTTTCCAATCCTCTGGGACTTTCCCTGACTCCAGTGACTTTTGAAAGATCATAACTAACGCCTCCACTATTTCTTCAGCTATCTCCTTTAGAACTCTAGGATGTAGCCCATCTGGGCCCGGAGATTTATCAATTTTCAGACCTTTTAGTTTCTCTAGCACTTTCTCCTTTGTGATGGCAACCATATTCAACTCTGCCCCCTGACTTTCCTGAATTGTTGGGATATTACTCATGTCTTCTACTGTGAAGACTGACGCAAAGTACTTATTAAGTTCCTCAGCTATTTCCTTGTCTCCCATCACTAGATTACCAGCGTCATTTTGGAGCGGCCCAATGTCTACTTTTGCCTCCCGTTTGTTTTTAATGTATTTAAAGAAACTTTTACTATCATTCCTAATGTTACTGGCTAGCCTACCTTCATATTTGATCCTCTCCTTCCTTATTTCTCTCTTTGTTATCCTCTGTTTGTTTTTATAGCCTTCCCAATCTTCTGACTTCCCACTACTCTTTGCCACATTATAGGCTCTCTCTTTTGCTTTGATGCATTCCCTGACTTCCTTTGTCAGCCATGGCTGCCTAATCCCCCCTCTGATAACCTTTCTTTTGTTTGGGATGTCGCCCCTCAACCTCCGTCGTTCCAGTGAGAACAAACCAAGTTTCTCCAACCTCTCCTCATAGCTAATGCCCTACATACCAGGCAATATCCTGGTAAATCTTTTCTGTACCCTCTCCAAAGCCTCCACATCCTTCTGGTAGTGTGGCGACCAGAATTGAACACTAGATTCCAAGTGCGGCCTAACTCAGCTTCTATAAAGCTGCAACATGACTTGCCAATTTTTAAACTCAATGCCCTGGCCGATGAAGGCAAGCATGCCGTATGCCTTTTTGACTCCCTTCTCCACCTGCATTGCCACTTTCAGTGACCTGTGTACCTGTATACCCAGATCCCTTTGCCTATCAATACTCTTAAGGGTTCTGCCATTTACTGTATATTTGCTATCTGTATTGGACCTTCCAAAATGCATTACCTCACATTTGTCTGGATTAAACTCCATCTGCCATCTCTCCGCCCAAGTCTCCAACCGATATGCTGCTGTATCCTCTGATGGTCCTCATCGCTATCCGCTAATCCTCCAACCCATGGGTCGTCCGCAAACTTACGAATCAAACCAGTTACATTTTCCTCCAAATCATTTGTATATATCACAAACAGCAAAGGTCCCAGCACTGACCTCTGAAGAATGCCACTTGTCACAGCCCTCCATTCAGAAACGCACCCTTCCACTGCTACCCTCTGTCTTCTTTGACCGAGTGAGTTTTGTATCCACCTTGCCAGCTTACTTCTGATCCCATGCTTCTTCACCTTCTGCATCAGTCTGCCATGAGGGACCTTGTCAAAGGCCTTACTGAAGTCCATGTAGACAACATCCACTGCCCTACCCTCATCAATCATCTTCGTCACTTCCTCGAAAAACCCGATCAAGTTCGTGAGACACGACCTCCCCTTCGCAAAACCATGTTGCCTCTCACTAATACGTCCACTTATTTCCAAGTGGGAATAAATCCTGTCTCGAAGAATCTTCTCCAATAATTTCCCTACCACTGATGTAAGGCTCACCGGCCGGTAATTACCTGGATTATTCTTGCCACCCTTCTTAAACAAAGGAACAACATTGGCTGTTCTCCAATCCTCTGGGACCTCCCCGTAGCCAGTGAGGATACAAAGATTTCTCTCAAGGCCCCAGCAATTTCTTCCCTTGCCTCCCTCAGTATTCTGGGATATATCCCATCAGACCCTGGGGATTTGTCTACCTTAATGTTTCTCAAGAACCCCAATAACTCCTCCTTTTTGATCTCAACATGACTCAAACTATCTATACACCCTTTCCCAGATTCATTATCCACCAAGTCCTTCTCTTTGGTGAATACTGACGCAAAGTACTCATTTATTACCTCACTCATTTCCTCTGGCTCCACGCATAGATTCCCTCCCTTGTCCTTGAGTGGGCCAACCCTCACCCTGGCTACCCTCTTGCTCTTTATATATGTATAAAAAGCCTTGGGATTTTCCTTAATCCTGCTGGCCAAGGCTTTTTCGTGACCCCTTTTAGCCCTCCTTACTCCTTGCTTAAGTTTCTTTCTACTTTCCTTGTATTCCACACTTGCTTCGTGTGTTCCCAGCTTTCTCGCTTTGACAAATGTTTCGTTTTTCTCTTTGACGAGGCTCACAATATCTCTCGTTATCCAAGGTTCCCAAAACTTGCCATACTTATCCTTCATCCTTACAGGAATGTGCTGGTCCTGAATCCCTATCAACTTACACTTGAAAGCCTCCCACATGCCAGATGTTGATTTGCCCTCAAACATCTGCCCCATCTGGTAGCTATTTATTAGCTACCAGTCATTAACAGATGAGAAATTAATGAGCCTTAATTGAGTTATAGTTAATCAATGATAGTAAAAGATTGAGTTTTATTTGCTGTAAAAATGTAAAAGCTTAATTGCTGTGTATGTAAAGAATGTGCAATGAGGATAAATGTACTGGCGAGAGAGACCTTCAAGCTCTGATTAGCCTCAACATTTGAAACTGTGAGAATAAGGGATTGTACAGAATCAGATAAAGGGACAGCATGAACCAGTTCTCTTGTATTCCTGTCTAAGATAATGAGAGAAAGTGGTGTCAGTAATTGAGGATCCAGTTAAATTAATCTAGTGATCAAATTGACCAATTGTCATGATACAACAGGCCCAACTCTGACGTGAGGTAATGGTCACTTTGTGGATAAAAGTAGAGGTTCCGAAGGTCTTCCTTGCGAGCCAAATACTGAAAACTCCCGAGGCTGAGTTCCAAGGAAATTACTGTCAGAGAAGGAGCCAGAGAGGGTTACTCTTCTACGGACCGATCACCCGCATGAAGTTGTAAAAGTCAATGTCCTAAAGTTGTTCAGTAAAACTTTTTCATTCAGTAAACTTCTTTTTAAATTTGCTATCCAGAGAATTCTGCCTTTACCACAAAGAGGGCAGGGAACAGGCTACAGATGAATTAAAGAGAAACCATTTGTGTCCAGAACGTTGTGAACATCCTTTTACTCTGGTTGTCTTTGATCCTCAAGTCATTTTCTGATTGTTTTAACCATGTTCTGTTTCATTAATAAACTTTTATCAGTAAAATATTTGACTTTTCTGGATTTTTTCTGATTATATTGATGCACTTTAGGGAACGTGGGTGAGAGGGGTTGGCAGGCTCTTCAACAGAAAGTGAGTCCCTCTAAGGTAATTGGCAAAGGAGCCAGAGGGGGAGATGAGATTTTATTTTATTTTTTGACACAGCAAGACATTCTGATCTGCCTGAAAGCAGATTCAATAGTATCTTTCCAAAGGGTAAAAACTTGAAAGGGAAGAATTTGCAGGACTGTGAGGACAGATCAGTGTGGTAGGATGAATCAGAGAGTCCTTTCAAAGAGATAGCAGGGGCACGATGGGCTGAATGGACTCCTGCATCCTGTCAATCTCAGTCTCCTGCTTTTGTGCAGGTTAGAAGGGTAGATTTCAGTGCAGACTCTTCCCTGTATATGTATTTAAAGAGACAGGTTTCTCTTTTGGTCTGAGTGACTGATATAACAATTGATTGGAGGCCCATTTCTCACTCAGTCCTCCAGCACCTTCCTGTCCCTCAATTTGTGCGACGCCCAGGGCAGTTTCCCAACTGGGGCGCAGGCCCCATTATTCTCAGCTAAATTCAGCCCTCAGCTCCGTCGCCTGGCTGTCATTGACACGAGCAATAGAGAGACAGAAAGGTGCCACAGGCTCAAATGGGAAGTCAAAACATGTGGCTTTAAATGAACTGTTAGGATCTCTGACGATCAACAATTTTAAAAAATGAATTCTGAACCCAGTAAACAAATTAAAGAATCACACGACAAAACTTCAAGTTTTCTTATGTTTATTCCAACAAACTGGAAGCAACAATGATTAAACACTTTTTTATAGGGAACATAGCCCTTAAACTGTACAATTAAACTTTGCCCTTTTACTCTTAACACCATTAAATATCCACTCAATGAATATATTTTACTTTGCCTTAGAATGTTGACACTCTTTCTCCAAAAACCAGCCCAAAGTGATTCTTTACTCCCCAAGCGTTTATTTCCATTGTTTTCCTTTTCCAGTCTGGCAACCTTTAATCCCAGAACTGTCCTTCACAGTGATGGTTCTCCTGGACATTTTCCCACTAACACAAGCAAGGCGAATCTTCCAGCCTTGTTTCACAATTCTCAGGAATTTGTGACCAACATTCGACATCGGAGCAGAAGTCGGCCATTTGGCCCTTTGAGTCGGCTCCACCGTTTATTTAGATCATGGCTGATCTGTTTGTGTTGCGTTCTCGTGCTATACCCGATACTTTTGATGCCCTGATCCAACAAGAACTGGTATTAAGGCAAAATTCTGCTGTTGCTGGAATCTGAAACAAAAACAGAAAATGCTGGACAATCTCAGCAAGTCTGACAGCATCTGTAAAGAGAGAATGGAGGCAACATTTTGAGTCAGGATTACTCTTTGTCAGAGCTGAAGACAAGGAAGTTCTGACAAAATTTATCCTGTGAGGGTCAAGAATTGGGAAGCAATTATTAAACCTCCTCTGAACCACTTTCAATGCATTTGTATCATTTCTTAAATAGGAGACAAAGCTGCAGCCAGTGTTCAAGATGCAGTCTCAGCAACGCCCTGTATAACTGAACTACAACATCTTTACTCCTGTGTTCAATTTCTCTCGTAATAGAACAAAGAACAAAGAAAATTACAGCACAGGAACAGGCCCTTCGGCCCTCCAAGCCTGCACTGACCATGCTGCCCGACTTAACTAAAAACCCCTTCTGGGGACCATATCCCTCTATTCCCATCCTATTCATGTTCTTGTCAAGACGCCCCTTAAAAGTCACTACCGTATCCGCTTCCACTCCCTCCCTCGCCAACGAGTTCCAGGCACCCACCACTCTCTGTGTAAAAAATCTGCCTCGTACATCTCCTTTAAACCTTGCCCTTCGCACCTTAAACCTGTGCTCCCTAGTAATTGACTCTTCCACCCTGGGAAAAAGCTTCTGACTATCCACTCTGTCCATGCCTCTCATAATCTTGTAGACTTCTATCAGGTCTCCCCTCAACCTCCGTCGCTCCAGTGAGAACAAACCAAGTTTCTCCAACCTCTCCTCAGAGCTAATGCCCTCCATACCAGGCAACATCCTGGTAAATCTTTTCTGTACCCTCTCCAAAGCCTCCACATCCTTCTGGTAGTGTGGCGACCAGAATTGAACACTAGATTCCAAGTGCGGCCTAACTAAGGTTCTATAAAGCTGCAACATAACTTGCCAAATTTTAAACTCAATACCCCGGCCGATGAAGGCACGCATGCCGTATGCCTTCTTGACTACCTTCTCCACCTGCATTGCCACTTTCAGTGACCTGTGTACCTGTACACCCAGATCCCTTTGCCTATCAATACTCTTAAGGGTTCTGCCATTTACTGTATATTTCCTATCTGTATTAGACCTTCCAAAATGCATTACCTCACATTTGTCCGGAATAATAAAGGATAACATTCCATTTGTCAGAACTTTGATTTATTTGAACTAAGATTTATGGGGGTTCTCTTGTTTACAAGAACCTCCCTAATCGTAAATCACACCAGGTTCCAGTGTCTTAACCATATGGCAAGAAAGAATACTTTAAATCATGAATTCAGAAAGTTTATTAATCATTAAAAATGTAACAAGTCAGAAAGATAAAAAACAGAATGTCAATTAACAATTAATAGAGAAAGTTTAACATTAACAATTGAACAGACTTCTCTCCATCCCTCTCAGACCAGGACATGAAGTGACCGCTCCAAAAACATAGATAACTTGTAAAACCAACAGCTCTCCACACCTCTCTGTAAACATATCTCTCTCCACCTCTCTCCCAAATTGCCTTCTCAAGACCACGTTTTTATACTTTAAAAATGTCAAAAGACCATCTTAGCCAATTCCCATAAATCTTCAATTCTGAACTAAAATAGACAGATGAGTCTTCAGGCGATTTAAAAACAAATGAACTGTCTGCTGAAAGGGTTAACGTTTCGACAGAACCTAAAGGGGTGGGGAGTGAGCAGCAAAAACTTGGCCCACAATTACGTCACTTTACACAAGTTTAAAACAAAACAAATGATTTTAAACATCACCTATTAATTTTTTTGTTTTATTCCTCAACCTACTTAATTTGATCAGTTTTTGTTAGGGATGGGTAACTTCTGTTCTTTATAAACTGATTCACTCATTTTGTTAATCCTACATGGGCTCAGAGAATCAGAACCCAGACTTTATCATCCTTATCCTTTTTCTCCCTTTGCCACCACTCCCTCTGTTTTGCGGGAGGGTCGTGGGAATTCCAATCAGACCGAATCATTTTATCATAAAAATAAAATACTGCGGATGCTGGAGTCTGAAACAAAAACAGAAAATGCTGCAAGATCTCAGCAGGTCTGACAGCATCTGTGGAGCGAGAATAGAGCCAATATTTCGAGTCTGGATGACCCTTTATAAGAGCTCTTACGAAGTGTCATCCAGACTCGAAAGGTTGGCTCTATTCTCTAATCATTTTAATCGATAAGTTTCTTGTTCTTAGTTCCCGGGTTCCTGGCGCTGTGAGGCAGCAGTGCTAACCACTGTGCCACCGTGCCGCCCCAGTTTAATTCTAACTCATTCTGAGTAAATATTCTCACCAAGTCCTCTGTTGGGGCCCTGCTTAGCAGTTTAATGGTCCGTGATTGCAGAAACTGAGCAGTCACAGGAATGTGGTCACGATAGTCCAGTCCCACAATGCCTCACATTCAATCTGCAGTCCTTCAATTATAACAGAATATGTGGCTGTATGTAGCTGCCTCGGCCATGGTCAACCCCAACACTGCCTTCCTGAACTGCTGCAATGCCTGAGGTGTAGGTACACCCACAGTGCTGTTAGGGAGGGATTTCCAGCTCCACATTCCAAAACTTTCACTAGACTGTAGATGGATACCAGATTGATATATTCCATTCAACCACACCCAAGGTGAGTTATTCCAATTCCTTTATTGTCCAGGACAATATATTCACAATATCTTTAAAACAGAAATTAAACATTCCCATTTGATTTCAGGTATTAACATATTCTGTTAGTTTGTTCTTTATTGTCAATGTCAGGCTGGGGTTGTTCCTCTTGGAGGAAAGGAGGTTGAGGGGAGATTTGATAGAGGTGGACAAGACTCTGACAGGTTTAGATGAGGTGGACAAAGAAAAGCTGTTCCCATTAGCTGATGGCACAAGAATAAGGGGGCATAGAGTTAAGGTTTTGGGTCAGAGATGCGGGGGGGGGGGGGGGGGGGGGTATATGAGGAAGAATATTTTGATGCAGCGAATGATAATGACCTGGAACTCGCTGCCTACGAGGGTGGAGGAAGTGGAGACAATAAACAATTACAAAGGAAATTGGATGGACATCTGGGGGAGTTTCAAACAGAAATAGTGACTAAATATTTCTTAACTTCCTAACACCCTGTTACTCTGTGATCCGTCTGAAATTTGAAACCAGGTATTCGCAACAAGACTCAAAGAGCATCAGTCCACTGGAGGCAAAGTCATGAGACCGGCCAGTCCAGCAGAAAGAAACCCCCCGACCATCCCCATTGACCAACTGTGAGAATGAACAAAACGCAGTCCTGGATGTAATTGAGAGCAGAAACAATAACAGCAGAATCCAACCCCTGTCATCACTCGTGAACTCGCTGGTGTCTCAGCAGGTGGGATGACCGACTGAATCTCTTCTCACACACAGGGCAGGTGAAGGGCCTCTCTCCAGTGTGAACTCGTTGGTGTGTCCGCAGGCAGGATGACCGAGTGAATCCCTTCCCACATTGAGAGCAGGTGAATGGCCTCTCCCCAGTGTGAACTCGCTGGTGTGACAGCAGGCTGGATGAATCACAGAATCCCTTCCCACACTGAGAGCAGGTGAACGGTCTCTCTCCAGTGTGAATTCGCTGGTGTATCCGCAGGTGGGTTGACTGAGTGAATCCCTTCCCACACTGAGGGCAGGTGAATGGCCTCTCCCCAGTATGAATGCGCTCATGTGCCCGCAGATTGGATGACCGAGTGAATCCCTTCCCACACTGAGAGCAGGTGAATGGCCTCTCCCCAGTGTGAACTCGCTGGTGTGTCTGCAGGTTGGATGACTGAGTGAATCCCTTCCCACACTGAGAGCACGTGAACGGTCTCTTCCCAGTGTGAACTCGCTGGTGTGTCTGCAGGCTGGATGACTGAGTGAATCCCTTCCCACACTGAGAGCAGGTGAATGGTCTCTCCCCAGTGTGGTTGCGCCGATGAGCTTCCAGCTCATTTGGGTATCTGTATCCCTTCCCACAGTCCGCACATTTCCATGGTTTCTCCATGGTGCAGGTGTCCTTGCCTCTGTCTTGGGTGGACAATCAATTGAAGCCTCATCCACACACAGAACACGGATACAGTCTCTACCCGCTGAGAATGGTGTGATAGTTATTCAGGCTGTTTAACTGGTTAAAGCTCTTTAGTCAGTGCACTGGAACACTCTCACTCCAGTGTGGCAGAGTGTTGGTGCTTTTCCAGTCACACTGATGTTTGAAATCTTTTCAAATCAACAGACCGGACAATCATTTCTCCTTCTCGATTCAAAGTCCGATGATATTCAGCTCCCAAGGAATATGACTCTGTCAGATCTAGACGTGATGTTTGAGATTTCGGGCTGTGATTCCTCTTTCAATATCCTGTGAAATGAGTTTACACATATCATCAGTGTCAGAACAGGATAGAAATTCAGAATAGGATTCTATTTAAAAATGAAAGTGGATGGGCACTTGAAGGAAATAAACTTTCAGGAGAATGGGGATGTAGAGTGGGAATGGGACTGGAATGTTATACAGAGAGTCAGCCTGGACTCGAGTTACCAAATTGATTCCTTCTGTGCTGTAATGACTTTATGATTGGAAATGTATAACATTGCTACAGTATTATATTACAATGCAAGAAATAATAATAAATGTATTTTATTACAGAAACATAAATTATATATCTAATCTGGGTACCATATAATAACACGAGACATATCTCTGTTCTATATTAATTTACTGTCCCCTTAAATGTCAGCCATCTCCTGCCCTTTAATTGTGTACATGAGGAAAGAGACCATCCTTTTAGACAGAAAGAAGATTAACGTTTCAGGGTGGGCAGAATGAATTACAGGGAATAAAAATGTATCAGATTTTGTTGGTCAATATAAGCTCAGAATGGGGGAGGTGGCTAGATGGGTGGAGAACTGCCTTGGTCACAGAAGACAGAGGGTGGTAGTGGAAGGGTCTTTTTCCGGCTGGATGCCTGTGACTAGTGGTGTTCCGCAGGGCTCTGTATTGGGACCTCTGCTGTTTGTGATTTATATAAACGATCTGGAAGAAGGTGTAACTGGGGTGATCAGTAAGTTTGCGGACGACACAAAATTGGCAGGACTTGCAGATAGTGAGGAGCATTGTCAGAAGCTACAGAAGGATATAGATAGGCTGGAAATTTGGGCAAAGAAATGGCAGATGGAGTTCAATCCTGATCAATGCGAAGTGATGCATTTTGGTAGAAATAATGTAGGGAGGAGCTATACGATAAATGGCAGAACCATAAAGGGTGTAGATACGCAGAGGGACCTGGGTGTGCAAGTCCACAGATCCTTGAAGGTGACATCACAGGTGGAGAAGGTGGTGAAGAAGGCATATGGCATGCTTGCCTTTATAGGACGGGGCATAGAGTATAAAAGTTGGGGTCTGATGTTGCAGATGTATAGAACGTTGGTTCAGCCGCATTTGGAATACTGCGTCCAGTTCTGGTCGCCACACTACCAGAAGGACGTGGGAGCTTTGGAGAGAGTACATAGGAGGTTTACCAGGATGTTGCCTGATATGGAGGGGCTTAGTTATGAGGAGAGATTGGGTAAACTGGGGTTGTTTTCCCTGGTAAGACGGAGGATGAGGGGAGACTTAATAGGTATATAAAATTATGAAAGGCATAGATAGGGTGAACGGTGGGAAGCTTTTCCCCAGGTCGGTGGTGACGTTCACGAGGGATCAGAGGTTCAAGGTGAAGGGGGGGAGGTTTAACACAGATATCAGAAGGACATATTTTACACAGAGGGTGGTGGGGGCCTGGAATGCGCTGCCGGGCAAGGTGGTGGAGGCGGACACACTGGGAACGTTTAAGACTTATCTAGATAGCCATATGAACGGAGTGGGAATGGAGGGATACAAAGAATGGTCTAGTTGAGCCAGGGAGCGGCATGGGCTTGGAGGGCCGAAGGGCCTGATCCTGTGCTGTATTGTTCTTTGTTGTTAGAAGTGGAAGGGAAATGATCTCCAGTGGAAGAGAAACAATTCCTGAACATTGTAAGACTAAGCTGGTAAATCAGCAGTGAATAGAGTTGTGAAGTGGTAAAGACCTCATCAAGACATAGCTTGCGGAAATAATAGTTAAAATACACCCATTATTAGAGGCAGAGGAAGGTAGACAATGGCAGAGAGCTGATCAGGGAGGGCAGAGGTGAAACAGAGAAATGGATGGCCGTTTAAAAATTCATAAAAAGCATGGTTAGTAAGTTTGCAGACGATACTAAATTAGGAGGTATCGCTGATAGTGAAGAAGGTTATCAAAAATTACAGGGGGATCTTGATCAGTTGATCGGTTAGGGAAGTGGGTCGATGATTGGCAAATGGATTTTAGTACAAATAATAGAGTACAGAGGCACAACCTCAGGCTAAAGGGACAATCCTTTAAAACAGAGATAAGGAGGAATTTCTTCAGCCAGAGAGTGGTGAATTTGTGGAACTCTTTGCCGCAGAAGGCTGTGGAGACCAGGTCATTGACTGTCTTTAAGAAAGAGATATGTAGGTTCTTGATTAATAAGGAGATCTGGGGTTATGGGAAAAAAGCAGGAGAATGGGGATGAGAAAAATATCAGCCGTGATTGATTGGCGGAGCAGACTCGATGGGCAGAGTGGCCTAATTCTGCTCCTATGTCTTATGGTCTTAAGTGTGAGTGTTGCATTTTGGAAAGTCAAATCAGGGTAGAACTTATAAAGTGAATGGTAAGGCCCTGGGGAGTGTTGAGGAACAGAGGAACCCAGGAGTACAAGTATATAGTTTGTTGAAAGTGGCGTCACAGGTAGACAGAGTGGTGAAGAAGGCATTTAGCACACTGGCCTTCATCAGTCAGGGCACTGAGTATAGGAGTTGGGACATTATGTTATCGTTGTATAAGTCGTTGGTGAGGCTGCACTTGGAGTATTGTGTAGAGTTTTTGTAACCCTGTTATAGGAAAGACATTGATAAACTGGAAAGAGTGCAAAGAAGATTTATGAGGATGTTGCCGGGACTAATGGGCCTGAGTGATTGCGTGAGGTTGGACAGGCTCGGGTTTATTCCTTCGAACGTAGGAGAATGTGGGGTGACTATAATGAGGTGTATTAAATAATGAGGGGCATAGATTGGATGAACCCACATTGTCTTTTTGCCAGGGTAGGAGAATTGAAAACTAGAGGGCATAGGTTTAAGGTGAGAGGGGAAAGATTAAAAGGGACCTGAGGGGCAACGTCTTCATGCAGAGGGTGGTGTGTACATGGAATGAGCTGCCAGAGAAAGTGGTTGAGGCAGGTTCAAACAGCAGGTTTAAACATTTAAAAAGCATTTGGATAAGTACATGAATTGGAAAGGATTAGAGGGATATGAGCCAAACATGGGCAATTGGGACTAGCTGGGAGGGCACCATGGTTGGCATGGATCAGTTGGGCCGAAGGGTCTGTTTCTGTGCTGTATTGCTCTATGACTCTATGTGCTGGCTGCGTCAGCATCTATTGCCCTTGAACTGAGTGGCTTGCATTGCTGGGGGATGTAGTAATTTCCTTCTTTAAAGGACATTATTAAATTGGATGAATTTTTACAACAATTGTCACCAATGGACTTCTAATTCTAGATTTGTACTGAATTCAAATTTCAACATCTGGCCATTGTGGGATTCGAACCCAGGGTTCACAGTGTATTGCCCTGGATCCCTGTATTACTAGTCCAATGACACTAACACTGCACCATTGGCAAAGGAGCCACAATAGCCCGAGATCCATGGAATCAGAGCATGCTCTAAATTTAAATTAATGCTCACCAACACTCACCCCAAAACAATTTCACTGTTTTCAACATTTTAAATCTGCTGGAGTCTACATCTGCAAAGATCTCAGAGAGTTTGGTGTCCGGGAAAAATGTTGCAATCTTCAAATCTTCGCCGTGTAAATGAGGAAAGTTATAGGTGTAATTCAAGGTTTGTAATTCAGGACAGACAAACATTTCTTTTGGTCTGAGTTTGCTGTGAGTAAATCCTCCCCTTCTAACCCCCTGTAAAAGGAGTTTCCAAAATCCATCAGCATTTGTCCAGAACAGAAATTCAAAACATTCTCTCCTATTGCTTGCACAGAATTACTTTAGTGGGACAAAATTGCAGTGGAGGCAGTTCAGAGAAGATCCAGTTGGTTGATTCCTTTCAGGTTGAGCAGTTTGGGCCTGTACTCTTTGGAGTTTAGAAGACTGAGAAATAATCTTATTGAAACATCTGGGAATTTAAGGGTGGCATCGTGGTTAGCACTGCTGCCTCACAGCACCAGGGTCCCAGGTTCAATTCCGGCCTTGGGTCACTGTCTTTGTGGAGTTTGCACATTTTCCCCATGTCTGTGTGAGTTTCCTCCGGGTGCTCCGGTTTCCTCCCACAGTCCAAAGATGTACGGGTTAGGTGGACTGGCCATGCTAAATTGACCCTCGTGTCAGGGGGATTAGCAGTGTAAAAGCAGGGGGTTGTGGGGATGGGGCCTGGGTGGGATTGTGGTGGATACAGACTTGATGGGCTGAATGGCCTCCTTCTGCACTGTAGGAATTCTATGATTCATATGATATAAGGTGCTTGACAACGTAGATGCTGAGAGGATGCTTCCTTTGGTGCGGGAATCAAGGAAAAATAAAGGATTTAAGGTTAAGATGGAGAGATCTTTTTTCTCAGTGGCCTGTTGATCTTTGGAACTCTGTTTTCACCAGAGAGGATTGGAGGCAGGTCATTGAATATATTCAAAGCTGAGGTTCTGAACCACAAGAAACTCATGGGTATGGATGGGGTGGGGGTAGCAAAGTCATAGAGATTTACAGCATGGAAAACGGCCCTTTGGCCCAACTTGTCCATGCCACCTTTTTTTAAAACCCCTAAACTGGTCCCAATTGCCCGCATTTGGCCCATATCCCTCTCTACCCATCATACGCATGTAACTATCTAAATGCTTTTTAAAAGACAAAATTGTACCTGCTTCTACTACTACCTCTGGCAGCTTGTTCCAGACACTCACCACGCTATCGAATTACAATGGGATCTTGATCAATTGGACCAGTGGGCTGACGAATGGCAAATGGAGTTTAATTTAGACAAATGCGAGGTGATGCGTTTTGGTGGATTGAACCAGGGCAGGACTTACTCAGTTAATGATAGGGAGTTGGGTAGAGTTACAGAACAAAGAGATCTAGGGGTACATGTTCATAGCTCCCTGAAAGTGGAGTCACACGTGGACAGACTGGTGAAGGCGGCATTCAACATGCTTGGTTTCATCGGTCAGAACATTGAATACAGGTGTTGGGACGTCTTGTTGAAGTTGTACAAGACATTGGTAAGGCCACACTTGGAATACTGTGTGCAATTCTGGTCACCCTATTATAGAAAGGATATTATCAAACTAGAAAGAGTGCAGAAAAGATTTACGAGGATGCTACCGGGACTTGATGGATTGAATTATAAGGAGAGGCTGGATAGACTGGGACTTTTCTCTGGAGCATAGGAAGCTGAGGGGTGATCTTTTAGAGGTCTATAAAATAATGAGGGACATAGATCAGCTGGTCAATATCTTTTCCCAAAGGTAGGGGAGTCTAAAACTAGAGGGCATAGGTTTAAGTTGAGAGGGGAGAGATACAAAAGTGTCCAGAGGGACATTTTTTTCACACAGAGGGTGATGAGTGTCTGGAACAAGCTGCCAGAGGTAGTAGTAGAGGTGTGTACAATTTTGTCTTTTAAAAAGCATTTAGACAGTTACTTGGGTACGATGGGTATAGAGGGATATGGGACAAATGCGGGCAATTGGGATTTTAATATAAAGACGGCATGGACAAGGAGGGCCGAAGGGCCTGTTTCCATGCTGTAGACTTCTCTGACTCTATGACTCTCTGTGTGAACAAATTGCTCCTCTGGGTACTTTCGTATCGCTCCCCTCTCACCTTAAACCCTTGCCCTCTAGTTTTTGACTGCCCCACCTTTGGGAAAAGCTATTGACTATCTAGCTGATCTGTGCCCCTCATTATTTTATAGACCTCTATAAGATCACCCCTCAGCCTCCTACGCTCCAGAGAAAAGTCCCTGTCTATCCTACCTCTCCTTATAACTCAAACCATCAAATCCCGGTAGCATCCTAATAAATCTTTTCTGCACTCTTTCTAGTTTAATAATATCCTTTCTATAATAGGGTGACCAAAGACAATACAGCACAGGAACAGACCCTTCGGCCCTCCAAGCCCGTGCCACTCCCTGGTCCAAACTAGACCATTCTTTTGTATCCCTCCATTCCCACTCCGTTCATGTGGCTATCTAGATAAGTCTGAAATGTTCCCAGTGTGTCCGCCTCCACCACCTTGCCCGGCATTGCTCCTCTGGGCACTTTTGTATCTCTCCCCTCTCACCTTAAACCCTTGCCCTCTAGTTTTAGACTGCCCCACCTTTGGAAAAAGATATTTACTATCTCGCTGATCTGTGCCCCTCATTATTTTATAGACCTGTATAAGATCACCCCTCAGCCTCCTATGCTCCAGAGAAAAAAGTCCCAGTCTATCCAGCCTCTCCAAAGTAGACATGATCTTATTGAATGATGCAGCAAGCTCGATGGGCCGAATGACTGGCTCCTTTTCCGAATTCTTATTCCGATGTTCTTGGATAGCTGCGCATGCGCCCTGCTACCTATTGTCCCTCTGAAGGTCGAGGTTCTGAACCAGCCCCTGAAACCACGCCCATTGTGACCCGCCACCGACGGCAGCGCATGCGCTCTCCTTCCCCGCTGAAACAAGATGGCGACCGAAAACCGGAGCCTGTTCGCGGGAAAAAACCCCGGGAGCTGCAAACCCGGAACCGGCATGGTCTTATTCAGGCCTTGCAACCTGGAGCGGGCATTTCTGAAGCCTCCGCTCCCTCCCCACCCCGACTCCATTCCTCCCTCCGCCACACTGACTCTCACCCGCTGGAAAAAGCGTACCCTGCACTCGCAGGGCTCCGAGCAAAGTGGCACTGCGCACACTCCAGATTCAGCACTGCGCCTGCGCAATAGGCTCCTGTGGAATGAAGAGGACACTTTCCCACCCGCAGGCGTGCTTGGGAATTAACTGCGCCATTGTCAAAGACATAATAGAAAACTATCTGGTGCAATTGAGATGAATTAATTTTTTTAATACATTCCTCTGAATTTGTGATTAATTGGCCTGTGTACTAAGCAGATATTAATGTTCCACTTAAAATTAAAAGAGAAGGTGCAGGAAAAACGCAGCAGGATTGAGAGAGAACCCACAGAGGCAAGTTATGAATAGAGTTCAGACTGAAACAACAATAAAAAAACCCACACGGGGGACCAGGAACTGAGTTCTGCATCCAACAGACAGCCTGATTTAAGCCAGCTCCTAACTGTGTTTCTAAACTCGAACCTATAAAACAGTAACACAGAAACAAAACTCTGTAGAGATTGTTTCTGGGACAAAGAAAATAAATACTGGAGATAGTCATCAGGCCAGACAGCCTGTGAGAGTCACAAACAGAATTGAGGGTTCAGGTTGCTGACCTGCCCTCAGTCTGCAATTAAACATTTAGAGTTAGTCACTGACTAATGGCGGTCACAATTCCCACAATGCTCGGCGCCTCAGAAACCCCTCCATTCAAAAGTTGTTCGCCAGAATTCACTAATCATAGAATCCTTACAGTGCAGAAAGAGGCCATTCGATCCATCGAGTCTGTACTGGAACGGCAACAATATATTCTGCACCCTACTCTTTTCCTTTCCCCCTATGTACTCTATCAATTTACTTTTTTTCTGTATAGCACGCAGGAAATAATACTTTTCACTGTATCCCAGAACATGCGACAATAATAAATCAAATTAGACACTACATATCTTGGACACCAAGGGACAAATTTACCTAACCTGCACATCTTTGGGCTATGAGAGAAAAAACGGAGCACCCAGAGGAAATGCACACAGACAGAGGAAGATTGTGCAAACTCCACACATGAGGTGGAGATGCCAACGCTGAACTGGGGTAAGCACAATAAGAAGCCTCACAACACAAGGTTAAAGACTAACAGGTTTATTTGGAACCACAAGCTTTCAGAGCGCTGATGAAGGAGCAGTGCTCTGAAAGCTCGTGATTCCAAATAACCAAAAGAGAAAATGCTGGAAAATCTCAGCATGTTTGGCAACATCTGTAAGGACAGAAAAGAGCTGACATTTCGAGACCAGATGACTCTTTGTCAAAGCTTTGACAAAGGGTCATGTGGATTCGAAGCATCAGCTCTTTTCTCTCCTGACAGATCCTGCCATATCTGCTGAGATTTTCCAGCAATTTCTCTTTTGGTCTCAAATTCCAGCATCCGCAGTAATTTGCTTTGATTCCAAATAAACTTATTGGACTTTAACCTGGTGTTCTGAGGCTTCTTACTGTGCAAACTCCACAGAGACAGTCACCCACCGCTGGAATCGAACCCAGACTCAGTGAGGCAGCAGTGCTGACCGCTGTGCCACAGTGAAGGTCGTTTGCCGCAAATTTCGGGTGATAACAATGGGCTGGATGTTGCTCAGAATGTGGAGCACTGCAGCAAAGTACAGAGAGAGAGAGACAGAGCAGCAGACTGGACTGAGAAATGGAGTCTGCAGACTGGAACTGGCAGCATGAGGAGAGGTTATTTAGTCTAACACTCACAGCAATCTACAACCCACCCCCATTACAGAGACAGTGAGACAGAGATTACAAACACTCACCAACACAGCTCCACTGAAACGTCCCAGGAAAAAGGGGGAATCTGTGGCAGTTCCTGTCCTGATATAGCCCCAGGACTGTCACTCAAACCCCCAACCCGGCCCAGTTCACAGCTCAGCCTCTCAGCTTGCAGCTTCCTGCACCTTGAGCCAACCCTATCCAGGTGTGGGAGGGATGTGGAACCCCAGAGTGGGGGGAGGGGTGACCTCCTGCTGTGCCCCAAATAGTTTCTCCTTCCCCTCCCCCTTGGCGCTCTAAGGTCTGAATGTGGATGTGTTGATGGACATTGCAGAGCCTCACTGAACTGTGCCTGTACCTTATCCTGGGTCACCCCCTCCCCCTGGGTTCAGTGTGTTCAGTTCGCTGCTTCTTTCCCTGCTGAACCTTCAGTTAATCAAAAACAGAAAGTGCTGGAAAACCTCAGCAGGCCTGACAGCATCTGTGATCATCCAGACTAGAAGCATTAACTCTATTCTCTCCACAGACGCTGAGATTTCCAGCATTTTCTGTTTCTGTTTCAGATTCCAGCATTCGCAGTATTTTGCTTTTATCTTCATTTAAACAAGCATTCTTTGATGGCCTTTACCCCCATTGCTCCTTTCCAGAGCTTCCCACCTTCTGCTATTGTCCCTGACTCCCACATTAACTCTGTCATTCTTTACCCCGCTCACCCTGTCGAAAGTCAGACTCAGAGTTTTACCGCCATCTCCCCCTCCCCCAGCCTCCACATCCCAACACCCGGAATCTCTAATCCAGCGGTTCCAGTTTGTCTGGTTTGAGTTCAGATTTGCCGCAGCACCGACAGGATTTCACTTCAAACCAGCCGGAACTGACTGCTCACAAATCCCTAAATGTTTCTCCAGCAGCCCGGGCTTGTTAATGTTGTTTAAAGTCAGCGCCCAAATGCAGTTACTCTCCTCAGTTTAAAAAACTTCTCCGTTTAATTTAAGGTATTATTCACACCAGACACAAATATAAAATTGTGAACGTTACCCCCCCCCCTCCCCTCCCCCACCCCCCGGCCACCCAGACCCGAGCTGGGGTGTCCTGAGTAAGAGACATCTGTTCCAGGTGTGACAATTCTTACACATTCTCTGGTTGACATCAAACGGAAAACGCTGGAAATATTCATGAATGAAAGCAAATTGCTGCTTTTGTCAAAAGGGTCACCTGGACTCGAAACCTCAGCTCTTTCTGTCTCCTTACAGATGCTGCATTTTCTCTTTTGGCTGGAAATACTCAACAAGTCAGGCAGCCTCTGTGGAGAGAGAAACAGACTGAATGTGACCTGTCATCGGAACTGGGAAATATATTATTATTTCTCGCAACTGAAAGAGACACTTTACAGCCTTCAGAACAAAACTGAGCTCAACAATTTTACACCACAATCTCTGCCCCCATTGTGTTCTGTGTTTCGTTGCTGCTTTTTTCACCTCATTTTCCTCTTGTTTTCTTTACTTTACATTCAGACTATCGCTCACCGGCTATTCACACCTCATCCAGAACATCTTTTGTGTCTTTACTTGTCCCAGTACCACTCGCTTTGGTCTTGGGCCGTGAAACATTTTGTCAGTTTGCAGATCTTTCATTTTGTCTCCTCCACCTCCCTCTCTCAATTCTTCAGAGGTCAGTCTTTGGCAAAGGGTCATCTGGACTCGAAACGTCAGCACTTTTCTCCCCTGACAGATGCTGCCAGACCTGCTGAGATTTTCCAGCATTTTCTCTTTTGGTTTCAGATTCCATCATTCACTGTAATTTGCTTTTATCCTGATTTTCCCTGTGTGGCTCTGGAGAGCGCTTGAGACGTTAGGGACAGAGAAAACGAGATTTTTCACTCTCTCTCAGAGGGCCTTTGGTCTGTGGAATTCTCTTCCCTGGAGAGCAGTGGAGGCAGAGTCAATGAATATTTTTAAGGCTGAATAAATGGATTCTTGATTGACAAGAGAGGGGCGGCACGGTAGCCCAGTGGTTAGCACTGCTGCTTCACAGCTCCAGGGACCTGGGTTCGATTCCCGGCTTGGGTCACTGTCTGTGTGCAGTTTGCACATTCTCCTTGTGTCTGCGTGGGTTTCCTCTGGGTGCTCCGGTTTCCACCCACAGTCCAAAGATGTGCGGGTTAGGTTGATTGGCCAGGTTAAAAATTGCCCCTTAGAGTTCTGAGATGCGTAGGTTAGAGGGATTAGTGGGTAAACATGTGGGGGTAGGGCCTGGGTGGGATTGTGGTCGGTGCAGACTCGATGGGCCGAATGGCCTTCTTCTGCTCTGTAGGGTTTCTATGATTTCTATAGGGCGGCACGGTAGCACAGTGGTTAGCACTGCTGCTTCACTGAGATCAAGGTTGATAATCTACCTCAACCCCACCTCCCCGCACTGTCCCCATATCGCTTAACTTCTCTTTGTACCCAAATATTTATCAATCTTTGTCTTAATTACACCCAATGCCGAGCATCCACTACTCCCTGGGGTAGAGAATTCCAGGAATTCACAACTGAGTGAAGAATTTTCTCCTCAATTCAATCACAATGATTGACCCCTTATTCTGAGACTGTGACCCAGTGTTCCAGGTTCCGCAGTCAGGGGAAACATTTTCACACCATCGAACCTCTCAGGCCCATGAAGAATCATATACTCTGATCAGATCACCTCTCATTTTTCTCACCACCATTAATTT
This sequence comes from Mustelus asterias, assembly GCF_964213995.1. Classification (NCBI taxonomy): domain Eukaryota; kingdom Metazoa; phylum Chordata; class Chondrichthyes; order Carcharhiniformes; family Triakidae; genus Mustelus; species Mustelus asterias. The sequence continues at coordinate 1,218,540 of NW_027590142.1, forward strand.
GATCCTGGTCTGATTTTATTGGTAAAAGCAAAACACTGTGGATGCTGGAATCAGAAACAAAAATAGGAAATGCTGGAAAATCTCAGCAGGTCTGACAGCATCTGTGGGGAGAGAATAGAGCCAACATGTCGAGTCTGGATGACTGTCTGTCAGAGCTGACAAAGGGTCATCCAGACTTGAAACATTGGCTCGATTCTCTCTCCACAGATGCTATCAGACCTGCTGAGATTTTCCAGCATTTTCTGTTGTTGATTTTATGAGTACCCTGTTAACAAGTCCCTAACAATAAGATTTCTAATATTTCACCCACAACCGATGTTAACTGGTCTATATTCCCCATTTTCTCTCCTACTTTCTGGACTAGTGAGGTTAATGGTTGCTGACTTCCGATCCTTGGGAACTGTTCTAGGGTTTAAGGAATTCTGGAAGATCAAACTAATGCATCCACTATTTCTGAAGCTCCCTCTTTTAAACCCCCAAGATGCAGGTTGTCTGGTCCGGGGAATTTGTCACCATTTAGTCCCATTAATTTCTCCAGTCTCTATTTCTATAAGACCCTCATTCTTATTGGACAAGGGACTGTGTAGCCGGTCTCCAAAGCCACTACAGCTTTGGACTTGTGCAGCTCCCACCATTGATCAATCAAATCCATTTTGATGGGAATTAAATGGCTAGTTTCATTTTTAAAAACTTTTATTCACATTGCACTTGTCAGAAAGGATCATTTAATTAACAACTTTTCTGTAAAGTTCCATAAAATGAGGTTGGAACATGTCTGTCTAGTTTTTCATTATTATTGACATTTGATGAACAGCATTACAACTCAAACGATATTGTATTGGTGACTAATGTTTAAAAATGGCTCTTCCTTGTATTAAAGTTCCCGCCCCCTTGTACTAACCCCTTGGTTCCCCATTATTAGAATTTTTCTTTTGTCTTCTACCATGAAGACAGATAGATACAAAGGATTTGTTGCATTTCTCTGCCATTTCCTTGTTCCCCATTATATGTTGACTTTTATCTGCCTCTCATAGAGAATGTTTACTTTCACTCGCTTCTTCCTGTTCACATACCGACAGAAACATTTAAAAATCTACTTTCTAAACTCTTACTGGTCTGCACCCAAAAAGGGAATTGAGCTCAGAAGCGATTTTAAAACAGTTTATTGAGAAGCAACAGTTAAAACAAGATGTGTGAGTTAAATAGACAGAAAAAGCACCTGACCTGTGACAGGTGAGAGAGATTTACAGATCCCAGAGGACAAGCAGACGGATGAAGCCAAGTGAATGTTGATGTCCATAACTGGTGCCTATGGAAGGTTCACTTCAATGAGCCTGATTGTGGGTGTTGGGGAGAAGCCAGTCAATTTGAAATCTCCTTGCTCTTGAGGGCCTGTTTTAACCTTTACATGTAGTTAGTTACCATAAAAGCCAATGGTATCAGGATTAAAAATGTCTTGCTTCAGGGCCTGTGCGAGAGACAGGTCCTTGGCAGGGAGAAAGGCTTGTCCTGTGTTTGTCAGCCAGCAAGCTTTCTTCCGAAGACAGAGGGAAGGCTCTTTCTATAATATTCCATCAGTATCCAAAGATTTTATAAGGCTATTAGATGGTGATTTCTTACAATCTGTTACTTGGATTCGACTTTTCTCCATTCCTGTGCTGAGGGAATTTCTGTTCCAGACGGGATGGGTGACATTTGGAGACTCTCGATTCTCCACCAATTCCCATTCCCCTTCTTTCTGGGGGATACTGGAGGTGTCACTGTGTGTAGGTCAGTAAGAATTGTCAGCAAGGATTAATCAGCACTTTCTAATTGGAGATGTTCATCAGTGGAACCTCTCAGACACTGAATTGTAGAATTCGGGCCAAAGATCAATAGGGCGGCAGAGTGGTTCGCACTGCTGCCTCACAGCGCCAGGACCCGGGTTTGATTCCCGACTTGGATCACTGTCTGTGTGGACTCTGCACGGGTTTCCTCCGGGTGCTCCGGTTTCCTCACACAGTCCAAAAGACATGCTGGTGAGGTGCATTGGCCGTGCTAAATTCTCTCCGAACAGGCGACTAGTGTGGCGACTGGGGGATTTTCACAGTAACTTCATTGCAGTGTTAATGTAAGCCTACTTGTGACACTAATAAATAAACTTCACTTAAACAGTTTGAGATTGAAGTAAAAGTTCTGAATCTTGTTGTAAACTAATTTCAGATGGACCGCGGTAACTGCAGCCCCAGGAGCACAATCACCTCTCGATCCAGAATATTAAACTCCAGCCCAGTTACCGGCTGTATTAACATCAGCAGAAACAAACTCCAGCTGTCAGAATGAAAGGGCCTGGTTGTCATTAACAGCAGCAATAACAGCAGAATCCAATCCCTGCCCTCACTTGTGAACTCGCTGGTGTTTCAGCAGCTGAGATGAATCAATGAATCCCTTCCCACACTCGGAGCAGGTGAACGGCCTCTCCCCAGTGTGAGCTCGCTGGTGTACAGTGAGACTGCCTGAGTGTCTGAAACTCTTTCCACAGTCAGTGCAGCTGAAGGGCCTCTCCCCAGTGTGAACTCGCTGGTGTTTCAGCAGGTGGATGAAAGCCTAAAGCTCATTCCACAGTCAGTGCAGCTGAATGGTTTCTCCCCGGAGTGAACTCGCTGGTGTGCCACTAGGTTAGAGGAATTAATGAATCCCTTCCCACACATGGAGCAGGTGAACGGCCTCTCCCCAGTGTGAACCCACCGGTGTAATGCTAGATTGTATGACTGAATGAACCTTTTCCCACACACAGAGCAGCTGAATGGCCTCTCCCCAGTGTGAACACGCTGATGTAATGCTAAGTTGGATGACTGAGTGAAATCCTTCCCACATATGGAGCAGGTGAAGGGTCTCTCCCCAGTGTGGGTGCGTCGATGAGTTTCCAGTTTGGATGGGCAAGTGAATGCTTTCCCACAGTCCCCACATATCCACGGTTTCTCTGTGGTGTCAGTGTCAGTGTCATCATGTCTCTCCATGTTGATGATCAGTTGAAGCTTCGTCCACACACACACAACACGTGTACAGTTTCTCCTCACTGTGAATGGTGATGTTTTTTCAGGCTGTGTAACTGGTTAAAGCTCTTTCCACAGTCAGTTCACTGGAACACTTTCACTCGGGTGTGTGTGTGTCTCGGTGCTTTTCCAGTCACACTGATGTTTGAAATCTTTTCCCACAGACAAAACAAGCAAACATTTCTCCTTCCACTTTCCAAGTACGATGATATCCAGGTCCTAATGAATCGTGTGATTCTGTCAGATCTTGATGTGATGTCTAGTTTGAGATTCCCGTCTGCAATCCTCAACTTCTAATAGCTGTAAAAACCATCAATAAAAGTCATCACTGACAGGCCAGGATAGAAATTCTCAACAGACAATTCTAGTTTCTCTGGAATTTTTTCCTCTCGAATCTCCAAAGTTGCAATCCCATCCCACACACTCTCCCTCCTCCCTGAACTGAAATCCAAATAAATAGACAGATAATCATTTCAGTTTCCTCTTAAAATTCATACAACTAGAGATAGTATTTTTGATGATTCACTTCATTCAAAACATGTGAGAAAACATCAATCTGAATCATCCTGACCCGATCAGTCAGAATAGCAGATGTTAACTTTGTGTCCAGAACTGACTGTTTAGAGATTTGATGAGAAATTGGGAAGGGGGTTTCTCCAAACCGCCCTCTCTAACTAGGTTAAACCTGGTATCAGTGTCAGGGCCCATTCTGCTTTATGGGTCTCTTCCTGCTGACTATTAACCTCAATAAAATATCAAGAATTGGGTTATCCATTTGGTTTTGCCCTTAATAAAGATGGCAGATGTTAACGTCTGAGGATTTTGCCTCACAAATTGAGGGATTAAAGTTTAATTATTAGTGTCACAAGTGGGCTTACATTAACACTGCAATGAAGTTACTGTGAAAATCCCCTAGTCGCCACACTCCGGGGCCTGCTCGGGTACACTGAGGGAGAATTTAGCATGGCCACTGTTTTCGGTCCCCCTTCCAAATCCTGTTCCTTTGCAATCCACTCAATCCCTCTTCCTGGCAAATGTCTGAAATTAAACCAGTTTGTTCATAACCTCGGTGTCCCATTTGATCCCAAGTTTCTGGGACCGCCTATTTCCACCTCGGTAACATCACATGACCTCAGCTCTACCTCAGTGCATCTGCTGCTCAAACCCTCATTCAGGCCATTGTTACCTCCAAACTCAACTGTTCCATCGCACTCTTGCAGGTCTCCCACATTTTACCCGTGGAAAGGTGAAGTCATCCAAAAGTCTGCTACCACTTTTCTAATTAACAGCAAGTCCTGTTCCCTGATCACCCCTGTCCTCCCAGACTTGCCTTGGCTCCCAGTCATGCAATACCTTGATTATAAAATTCTCATCCTTGTTTTCAAATCCTTCCATGGCTTCAGCCCTCCCGATCTCCGTAATCTTCCCACAACCATCCGAGATATCAGTGCTGCTCTAATTCTGGCCTCTTGTACATTCCCTACAATAATTGCTCCACCACTGGTGGTTGTATGTTCAGTTCTTCAGTCCCAGGATCTGAATTCCCTCCCTACATCTCTCTGTCTCTACCTCACTTTCCTCCTTTAAGACACTCTTTAAAACTCACCTCCTTGTCCAAGTTTTTGGTCATCTGTCCTGATATCTCCTGATGTATCTGGGAATCTCACTTTGTTTGATAATGTTCCTTAAAGTTTAATTAGTCACAAACTAATTAAGACTTACATTAACACTACAATGAAGTTACTGTGAAATTCCCCTAGTTGTCACACTCCGGCACCTGTTTGGGTCAATGCACCTACAACTGTGTGAGGAAATCGTAGTACCTGGAGGAAACCCACGCAGACACGAGGAGAACGTGCAAACTCCACTCAGTGACCCAAGCCGGGAATTGAATGCTGGCACTGTGAGGCAGCAGTGCTCACCACTGTGCCACCGTGCCACCTGTGTGAAGTGCACTGGGATGATTTATGATGTTATAAATAGAAATTGTTGCTGGCTGTAACTCTGACCTCCTGTTTTACAACAATCCACTGATTTCACAACAAACTCTATCTCTGATGTTTTTGTCTGCTGTTTACAAAAATCCATTTGGGTTATCCATTTGGTTTTGCCCTTAATAAAGATGGCCGATGTTAACGTCTGAGAATTTTGCCTCACAAATTGAGGGATTAAAGTTTAATTATTAGTGTCACAAGTAGGTTTACATTAACACTGCAATGAAGTTACTGTGAAAATCCCCTAGTCGCCACACTCCGGCACCTGTTCGGGTTACACTGAGGGAGAATTTAGCACGGCCAATGCACCCTAACCAGCACATCTTTCAGACTGTGGGAGGAAACCGGAGCACCCGGAGGAAACCCACGCAGACACGGGGAGAATGTGCAGACTCCACACAGACAGTGACCCAGGCTGGGAATTGAACCCGGGTCCCTGGCGCTGTGAGGCAGCAGTGTTAACCACTGTGTCACCCTGGCCCGAGATCCGGCATCTGGCCGACACCGGGTGTTTATGAAGCCTCACCGCCCGGATCCATTTATGTTTCCGGTTTTCTTTCGGGCTCTGGATCCGCGCCATTTAAAATTTCCATTGAAAACCCGCCGGCTCGAGCTCCTTCCCGCCTGCGGATCCACAAAGTGTTTCCAAATCCTCCCAGCCACCGCCTAACGCTGACTCCGCTTCTCCGGGACAAACAAGCGCCAAGGACAGCAATGACACTGCGCATGCTCCACATCACAATGCCCGGGCACTGATTGACGGCAGCTCCGGGCCAATAGGAAGAGGGGGCGCGGCTGGAGGACCGAATGGGAGCGGCTGGTCCTCCAACCAATCGGAGTGAATGAGGGGCGGGGCTGGAGGACCGAGCGGGAGCGGCTGGTCCTCCAACCAATCGGAGTAAATGACAGGCGGATCCAGGCTGGGAGTGGAGCATGCGCAAAGATGATCAGGCGCTGGGGAGCCTGGGAACGCACTGCGCAGGTGTGGTGAGCACAGTAAGAAGTCACAACACCAGGTGAAAGTCCAACAGGTTTATTTGGAATCACGAGCTTTCGGAGCGCCGCCCCTTCATCAGGTGACTCACCCAGTCCAACACCGGCACCTCCACATCAGGTGGTGTGGGTGTGCGCTCTGAGCATGCTCAGTGTCAGTCATGGTGTTGGGGAGGGTTCGGGAGGAGATTGTGAGCACAGGGTGGGAATGGAAACCACGGCTGCACTGGAAACAGCACCAACTTCTGGCCTAGGCCACAGGCCCCGGCTTTGCCACAGGCCCCGGCTTTACCACAGGGACAGCGCTGAAACCGGTGGCTGGACATTGAGGAGGATTTGGAAACACTTTGTGGATCCGCAAACCCTTCAGAATCATTGTCAGCTCCCTGGTTTGCAGCTGCGGGGCTTCTCCCTCCCTCCCTCCCGGGAACAGGCCCAGGTTAACGGCCCCATCCTGGCTCAGCCACTGGAGGATGGTTCACATCAGAGGATGGGGGAGGGGGACAATAAATAAGAGGTTACACTTTGGCCTCAAATCAATGAGGACTCTGATCTCTGGGAAGGAAGGAAACCCTGGGAGGTGGGCAAACACCCGCTGGAGGCCCCAACACCCCCAATAAGACCCATTGGTTTTATTGTCAGTCTGCAGACAGGAGCTGGAGAACTGAACCCAGACAGAGGAGAGGGAGGGAGAAAACTGGGAGTGGAGGAAAGAAAATTGTCTGTTCAGCGTTTCTATTGTCGATTGACAGCTGCTTTATAGATGCAAGATGGGGCAGCACGGTGGCACAGTGATTAACACTGCTGCCTTACAGCGCCAGGGACCTGGGTTCAATTCTGCCCTTGGGTGACTGCCTGTGTGGAGTTTGCACATTCTCCCCGTGCCTGCGTGGGTTTCCTCTGGGTGCTCCGGTTTCCTCCCACAGTCCAAAGATGTGCAGGTTAGGTGGATTGGCCATGCTCAATTGCCCCTTCGTGTCAGAGGGATTAACAAGGTAAATATTACGGGAATGGGTGGGATAGTTGTCGGTGCAGACTCGATGGGTTGAATGGCCTCCTCCTGTACCTTGAGGATTCTCCGATTCTATGATGGATGTTTGAAAACTGCTTTTACACACGGTTACAAGTTGACGATTTACACACAGAAAACTCAACCCCAAGAGAAATGTTTGTCTCTCTGTGATTTCTATTCTGCATTGACTGTGATGATTTTTGTAAACAGAGATTACAGCTTTCAGGAAAGGTTAAATGGACTGAAGTTTTTTCCTATCGAGCAGTGACCTGATAAAAGTCTTTCAAATTATTAGTGGCTTGGACAGGGGAAATGTGGAGAGAATGTTCCACTTGTGACAGAGTCTAAAAGAAGGAATGATCAATAAATGAAGAGTCATAAATACAAGATAGTTACCAATAAATCCAAGAAGCAATAAGGACAAATTTCTTCACTCACAGGTTTAGAATTACCATAGAAATGAGTTGAGGAAAGTGCTGAGTTTGTTTCAAAAGGAAATGGGAGTAACACACGAGAGAAAAAGAAATAGAAAAATCAACTGAAAGGCTGAGATGAGGTCTGTGGGACAGGAGAAGATGTGTCAAGTATAAAGAATTAAATTGAATGGCTTGTTTGTGTCTTGTATATTCAAAGTAATTCAATGTAAACTCCTTTTCCAGAATATCTGCAGACGGGCGATTCAAACCAAACGTCTCGGGATCTGACAGTGTCACATGGTTCTTCAGGATCTGAATATCAAAGGCCTAGGAATGTGGACGGAGAAACGTTTGCCTATTTTGTCTTTGGGAAATTATTCAACATCAGTGTGACTGGAAAAGCCCCGAGACACAGACATCTCAGTTATTTTTCCACAGTCAGCTGGAACAGAGCTTTAACCAGTCACACAGCGTGAAAAGAAATAGCACATTTACATCAGGTAGACACCGTACTCGTGTTCTTTGTGTGGACCTGGTTTCAACTGATTATATAACCTGGAGAGACAGGAGGACACCGGCACCATGTGAACAAGGAGCAGCAATAGGCCATTCGGCCCCACGGGCCAGTTCCGCCATTTAATAACATCATGGCTGATCTGATAGTGAGCTCAAATCTGCATCCCGCCTACACCCGATAGCCTGTCAATAATCATGGAGAAACCGTGGAAATGTGCGGACTGTGGGACGGAATTCAATTACCCGTCTGAATTGGAAACCCATCGACGTATTCACACTGGGGAGAGACCATTCACCTGCTGTGTGTGTGGGAAGGGATTCACTCAGTCATCCAGCCTGTACACACACCAGCATGTCCATACTGGTGAGAGGCCATTCACCTGTCTTCAATGTGGGAAGGGATTTAATGCTTTATCAAACCTCCGGACTCAACACCAAGTTCACTCTGATCAGAGACCGTTTAAATGTTGTGAGTGTGGGAAGAGCTTTAAAAGCAGAAAGGATTTGTTGATTCACCAACGCACTCACACTGGGGAGAGGCCATTCATCTGCAACATGTGTGGTAAGGGATTCACTCAGTCATCCCACCTCCTGACACACCAAAGTGTTCACACTGATCAGAGACCATTTAAATGTTCTGATTGTGAGAAGAACTTTAAAAGTAAAAAGGATTTACTGATTCACCAGCGCACTCACACTGGGGAGAGGCCGTTCATCTGCTCCGTGTGTGGGAAGGGATTCACTTGTTCATCCCAGCTCCTGAAACATCGATTTGTTCACACAGATCAGAGACCTATCAATTGTCCTGAATGTGATAAAACATTTAAAAGCAAAAAGGATCTTCTGAAACACCAGCACACTCACACTGGGGAGAGGCCGTTCACCTGCTCTCTCTGTGGGAAGGGATTCACTCGGTTAGCTCACCTTCTGAGACACCATCGAGTTCACACTGGGGAGAGGCCGTTCACCTGCCCTGTGTGTTGTCAGGAATTCATTGATACATCTGACCTTCTGATACACCGGCGAGTTCACACTGGAGAGAGACCGTACACTTGCCCCCTGTGCGGCAAGAGATTCACTCAGTCATCCCACCTGACTACACACCAACTTGTTCACACTGATCAGAGACCTTTTGAGTGTTCTGATTGTGAGAAGAGATTTAAAAGTAAACAGAATCTGCTGAAACACCAGCGAGTTCACACTGGGGAAAGGCCGTTCAACTGCTCCATGTGTGGGAAGGGATTCGCTCAGTCAAACAACCTGCTGAAACACCAGCAAGTTCACAGGCGACAGCAGGGGTTGGATTCTGCTGTTATTGCTGCTGTTAATCACACCCAGGACTGAATAGTGTCTGGTTACCAGTGAGGTTCCACAGTTTTGTGGTATATCTCAATGACTTAGACTTAAATGTAAGGCTCATGATTCAGTTTGCAGATGAAACAACAATTGTGTTTGTGTTTAACAATCCAGAAGAAAGCCGTGGACTGCAGGAAGATATCAGTGGGCTGGTCAGATGGGCAGAAAAATGGCACATGGAATTCGATCTGGAGCAGTGAGAGAGAATGAATTTGGGACATTAGACAAGACAAGGGAGTGAACAATAAAGGGATGATGCTGAGAATTATAGAGGATCAGAGAGAACCTGGAGTCAACATCCAGGCATCTGTGAAGGAGGCTGGACAGGTAGATCATAAGACCAGAAGATGTAGGAGCGGAATTAGGCCATTCAGCCCATTGAGTCTGCTCTGCCATTCAATCAAGGCTGATCAGTTTCTCAATCAGGTGGTCAAGAAGACATTTGGCCCAAGCCTAGTGTATAAGAGGAGGGAGATTTTGCTCAAACTGAAGCAGAGAGTGGGAATAAGTGGATCCTTTTCAGAGTGGGAAGCAGTGACTAGTGGGTCCGGCAGGTTCAGTGCTGCAACCCCAGCTGTTCATAATATACATTAATGATTGTGATGAAGGAATTGAATGCAATATCTCCAATTTTCAGCCGACACTAAGCTGGGTGGCAGTGTGTGCTGTGAGGAGGATCCCGAGAGGCTACAGGGGGGCTTGGACAGGCTGAGTGGGCAGATACTTGGCAAATGCAATATAATGTGGATAAATGTGAGGTTATCAACTTTGGTGGCAAAAACAGGAAGAAAGATTATTATCTGAATGGTGGCAGTTTAGGAAAAGGGGAAGTGCATCGTGACCTGGGTGTCATGGTGGGACAGTTGCTGAAGGTTGACATGCAGGTACAGCAGGCAGTGAGGAAAGCTAATGGCATGCTGGCCTTCATAGCGAGAGGATTTGAGTACAGGAGTAAAGATGTTTTTCTCAGTTGTACAGGGCCTTGGTGAAGCCACACCTTGAGTATTGTGTGCATTTTTCCTCCTAGTCTGAGGAAGGACATTCTTGCTATTGAGGGAGTCCAGCTAAGGTTCACCAGACTGATTCCTGGAATGGCAGGACTGACAGATGAAGAGAGACTGGATCGACTGGGCTTTTACTCACTGGAATTTAGAATGAGAGGGGATCTCATAGAAACATTTAAAATCCTGATGGGACTGGACAGGCTCGATGCTGTCCCAACATGTTCCCAATGTTGGGCAAGTCCAGAACTAGGGGTTACAATCTCAGACTGAGATGAGGAAGAACTTCTTGTTGTGAACCTGTGGAATTCTCTACCACAGAAAGCTGTTGGGGCCAGTTTGTTAAATATGTTCAAGAGGGAGCTGGATGTGACTCTTGTGACTAACGGTACCACAAAGGGGTATGGAGAGAAAGCGGGACTGTGATACTGAAAGTGCATGATCGACCATGATCATATTGAATGGTGATGAAGGCTCGAAGGGCCGAATAGCCGACTCCTGCACCTATTTTCTATGTTTATAAAATGCTTCATAAAACGTTCTGTCGAAGGATCAAAGAACAAAGAACAGTACAGCACAGGAAACAGGCCCTTCGGCCCTCCAAGCCCGAGCCGCTCATTGGTCCAACTAGACCAATCGTTTGTATCCCTCCATTCCCAGGCTGCTCATGTGACTATCCAGGTAAGGCTTAAACGATGTCAGCATGTCTGCCTCCACCACCCTTCTTGGCAGCGCATTCCAGGCCCCCATCACCCTCTGTGTAAAAAAACGTCCCTCTGATATCTGAGTTATACCTCGCCCCTCTCACCTTGAGCCCGTGACCCCTCGTCATCGTCACCTCCGACCTGGGACAAAGCTTCCCACTGTTCACCCTATTGATACCCTTCATAATTTTGTACACCTCTATTAGGACTCCCCTCATTCTCCGTCTTTCCAGGGAGAACAAGCCCAGTTTACCCAATCTCTCCTCATAGCTAAGACCCTCCCTACCAGGCAACATCCTGGTAAACCTTCTCTGCACTCTCTCTAAAGCCTCCACGTCCTTCTGGTAGTGCGGCGACCAGAACTGGACGCAGTACTCCAAATGTGGCCTAACCAGCGTTCTATACAGCTGCAACATCAGACTCCAACGTTTATACTCCATACCCCATCCTATAAAGGCAAGCATACCATATGCCTTCTTCACCACCTTCTCCACCTGTGCTGCCACCTTCAAGGATTTGAGGACTTGCACACCTAGGTTCCTCTGTGTTTTTATACTCTTGATGGCTCTGCCATTTATTGTATAACTCCTCCCTACATTAGTTCTTCCAAAATGCATCACTTCACATTTATCTGGATTAAATTCCATCTGCCATTTCTCCGCCCAATTTTCCAGCCTATCTATATCCTGCTGTATTGTCCGACAATGTTCATCGCTATCCGCAAGTCCAGCCATCTTCGTGTCATCCGCAAACTTGCTGATAACACCAGTTACACCTTCTTCCAAGTCATTTATATATATCACAAATAGCAGATCACAAATTAAGATCCAAAAGATTAACTCTGTTTCTCCCCACAGATGCTGCCAGACCTGCTGAGGTTGCCCAGCATAGTCTGTTTATATTTATAAAATGCTAGTTGGAGCAAGCTGGAGTACTGAGCTCTGTTCTGGTTACCAGATGAATCAGTTATAAAAGTATATGTCTAGTAAAGCTGTGTGGCAGAAAGCTGAAGACAGTTGGTGAATTTTTAATATAATTACAATCTGTTCAATTTTCAAATCTAGTGAATAAAGGATTGAAGAATTAGGAGGGTTCATGGAGGAATCATTTCACCCGGAGAGTGATGGGGATCTGGAACTCACTGCCTGAAAGGACGGGAGAGGCAGAAACCCTCATCACATTAAACAGGAACTCAGATACACAGCTGAGATTCTGTAACACACAGCGGGACAGATCAAGAGCTGGAAAGTAGGGTGAAACTGGACAGTAGTTTCCCAGCCAGCACAGACCTGATGGGCTGAATGGCCTCCTGCTGTTCAGTGAATTTTCTATATTTCAGTTCTGACAGTTGGAGTTTGTTTCTGCTGATGTTAATAACTCCTCGAACTGGGCTGCAGTGTAATATTCTGGATAAATGTGAAATCAGCTTGATTAAAACATCAGAGTAGATTTTTTGTCTTTTCCACCTGTGTTATCTGATTGTATTCTGATTTTATCAGTAACACAACTAACCTCAGCCGCCCCAATCTGCGAATGACTTGGTAAATTCCTTCCCTAACAGCACTGCGAGTGTCCCTCAAACCACAGGGACTGCAGCGGTTCAGGAAGGCAGCTCACCACCACCTCAAGGGCAATTAGGAATAGGCAATAAAAATACTGGTCCAGCCAGTGACACCCACACCCCATGAAAAGAAAATGTCTGTTCAAACAAGACTTAATTAAGGCAGGACAGGATTCTTTGGATAATAAATTTTACAACATTAAATTAACATTTAAATTATTATTAAAGGAAAGAGATTTGCATATCAATTCAGGAAAACTTCCAAGATGGTGCTGGAGTGTGGCGACTTCTTGCAAGCTGTGCCCAGCATACCCTCTAATTCTATCTTCTACTCGTTCGATGCTTCTAAACCTTTATTCTAACTCTTATGACTGTAACACTACATTCAGCATCCTCTCCTTCTCTACGTACGGTACTCTTTGTCTGTATAGCACACAAGAAACAATACTTTTCACTGTATGCTAATACATGTGACAATAATAAATCAAATCAAATCAGACAATGATTTTTGCAACTTTATCGAGGTGTTGATCCATCACAGTGCTCCCCTCTCAAAACTCTTGTCTCAGATACAGTCCCACTTGCTGAGATGTACATGTGATTCTTGCCTCGAGTGAGTGTCTTCAGTAATCAGCCAGCCACAAATCATTACAGAGCCCTGGCTTTTCACCCCTGAGTGGCCAGCGCCCTGTGTCAGAGTCAAGCTTTTCCTCAGTGAATAATTACCTCAAGCTGCTGCTCGGGTTAATCCAATTAGTTCTTAGGCACAGTGGCCACCCAACCTCAGTACATCAGACAAGAATACAAAAGAGCTAAAATCTCTTGACTTTCAAGTACTTCGCTATCCACTATTTAAGGTGAGAGGGGAGAAATACAAAAGTGTCCAGAGGGGCAATTTTTTCACCCAGAGGGTGGTGAGTGTCTGGAACAAGCTGCCAGAGGTAGTAGTAGAGACGGGTTCAATTTTAGCTTTTAAAAAGCATTTAGAAAGCTACATGGGTATGATGGGTATAGAGGGATATGGGCCAAATGTGGGCAATTGGGATTAGTTTAGGGGTTTTTAAAAAAAAAGGGCGGCATGGACAAGTTGGGCTGAAGGGCCTGTTTCCATGCAGTAAACCTCTATGACTCTATGACACTGGATCAAACTAAACATTATAATGTACCATTCCTTGGGACCTTTATCCAGGATCCTTCATTATTAGAACAGTTTGTCTGAAATTACTGTTTCTCACACAGAGAGACATGCAATAATTCAACGTAACGAGTTTTGAATGAAAATCCAGTCTTTCCAATATGATTATTGATTCATTATTTATAACTTAATCAAGGTTCATCAATTGTACAATCATCTGTTTCATGACTGGTTACTCCCTTCAGAATTTGATTAATACAGAAAATAAAATGAGCTCTTTCATCACATAGAGTCAGAGTGTCTGCAACAAGCTGCCAGAGGTAGTAGTAGAGGTGGGTACAATTTTGTCTTTTAAAAAGCATTTAGATAGTTACATAGGTACAATGGGTATAGAGGGATACGGGCCAAATGCGTGCAATTGGGATTAGCTTAGGGGTTTAAAAAAAGGCTAGCATGGACAAGTTGGGCCGAAGGGCCTGTTTCCATGCTGTAAACCTCTATGACTCTATTTGTTACATGGTCAGTGCATTCTGACTGGTGAGAGGCTGCTTTAATGTTGTGTGTTAGATAAGATTCATTAATTCAATCACTTGAGCTAGCAATTCCTGAATGGGCTCACATTTAACTATAGGGTTAGTTTCTAATGTAGCTGCTGCTGTTGATCATAGTAAGGAGTTTAACAACACCAGGTTAAAGTTGATCATATCCAGGACAGCACTATGGCAGATAACTAATTAAGTGCAGTTTTTGAAGAAAAAATGATAATTGTATATCTAGATCATTGGATGCAATCGCAAACGGATCAGAAAACATCATTACCAAAATTGCCATTTAATGGTGGAGTGATTACCCATCATTCTCCGCGGGTCAGAAAGTGCTCTATCCTCACTATAGGGAGAGACTGCGCAGGCGTGGGGGAAATGCTGTGATTGGAGCATGCGCGGTCCGGGTGTCGGTCTGTTCGATCAATATCAGGTGAGAAGCAACTGGAGGGGAATGGGGCTGGGGAAGAAATGGAACCGTCTTGTGGGGCCGGGGGAGCGGGGAAACTCATTAGTAAAAATTGCTCATGCCTCAGAGCCCGAATCCCAAACTCCCGGGTCCCGCGGGAGGCGCCGCCGACACTTTTGTTCATCCCGGGTTAACGGCCGCCATCTTTCCCGGGGCAACGGGCAGCAGGGCGCATGCGCACCGAGCCCAGTCCCTCTGGGGTTTTGTTACCTTTTCTCCTTCATCCCTTTTCCCAGTCCCAGGCTGCAGGCTCCAGTTGGCAATGTGTGCATCCAGTGTGGAGGAGGCTCCAGCTGGCAATGTGTGCATCCAGTGTGGAGGAGGCTCCAGCTGGCAATGTGTGCATCCAGTGTGGAGGAGGCTCCAGCTGGCAATGTGTGCATCCAGTGTGGAGGAGGCTCCAACTGGCAATGTGTGCATCCAGTGTGGAGGAGGCTCCAGCTGGCAATGTGTGCATCCAGTATGGAGGAGGCTCCAGCTGGCAATGTGTGCATCCAGTGTGGAGGAGGCTCCAGTTGGCAATGATGTGCATCCAGTGTGGAGGAGGCTCCAGCTGGCAATGTGTGCATCCAGTGTGGAGGAGGCTCCAGTTGGCAATGATGTGCATCCAGTGTGGAGGTGCTCCAGCTGGCAATGTGTGCATCCAGTGTGGAGGAGGCTCCAGCTGGCAATGTGTGCATCCAGTGTGGAGGAGGCTCCAGCTGGCAATGTGTGCATCCAGTGTGGAGGAGGCTCCAGCTGGCAATGTGTGTATCCAGTGTGGAGGAGGCTCCAGCTGGCAATGTGTGCATCCAGTGTGGACATGGCGACAGCTGCCAGGGTCACTTTCACCTTGTGCCGGTCCCACCCATTCCCAGGTTCATTCAGCTCAATTTCACAACCTGCCTTTTTGTTTCTGTAGGTTCTCTCTCACTCCTTTTTTTCTGTTTTAAATCCTTCCACAGAGTATCGGGAGGGGAGGATTTACAGTCAGGAAACAACCTCATCATCGCATCAAAGTCTGACAGCCGCTGAATGCATCCTAACCTGAATATCGTCAGATTTTGAACATAGAACTGAAAAGCTCCATTCACAGTGGAGAGAAACTGTACATGTGTTCTGCGTGTGGACAAGGCTTCAGCCTGTCGAAACGTTAGTGCAGTCACTCCATGGAGAAACCATGGAAATGTGTGGACTGTGGGAAGGGATTCCGTTACCCATCCAAGCTGGAAACTCATCGTCGTAGTCACACTGGGGAGAGACCATTCTCCTACTCTGAGTGTGAGAAGGGGTTCGTTAGGTCCTCCCACTTGCTGTCACACCAGCGAGTTCACACTGGGGAGAGACCATTCACCTGCTCCGAATGTGGGAAAGGATTCACTGCTTCATCTTACCTGCTGACACACCAACGTGTTCACACTGATGAGAGACCTTTTAAATGCTCAGACTGTGGGAAGTGCTTTAAAAGATCTGGTGTACTGATGCGCCATCAATGTGCTCACACTGACGAGAGGCCATTCAGATGCAGACACTGTGGGACTGGGTTCAGACAATCATATAACCTCACTGTACATCAGCGAGTTCACACTGGGGAGAGGCCGTTCACCTGCTCTGATTGTGGCAAGGGATTCTCTCAGTCATCCAACCTTCTGAAACACCAACGAATCCACAATTAACCATAGTGATCGGATTCTGCTGTTAATCACATTCAGGACTTAAATGTGTTCATTAGGTCTGTTTCTGCTGGAGTTGATGAAATCCAACCCAGTTATAGGGGTTAATATTCTGGATAAAAGTCAAATAAATTAGCTTTGTGTTCAATACTGTGCATTGAATCTTTTCAATAACATCAACATAAATGAATTCCTTTTCAAATATATGGATAAAAGCAAATTACTGCGGATGCTAGAATCTGAAACCAAAAGAGAAAATGCTGGAAAATCTCAGCAGGTCTGGCAGCATCTGTAAGGAGAGAAAAGAGCTGATCTTTCAAGTCCAGACGACCCTTTTGTCAAAGCTCAAAACACCAGCTTTGACAAAGGGTCATCTGGACTCAAAACATCAGCTCTTTTCTCTCCTTGCAGATGCTGCCAGACCTGCTGAGATTTTCCAACATTTTCTCCTTTGGTTCCTTTTGAAATAGCTCCCTTTGTTCTTCCTCCATCTTCACCTCCCACAAATGCTCAAGGAGGAGAAACTCATGATCTTCTTTGTTGCTCAGTTTGAGACAATCCAATCAGCTGCCTCTGCTGCTTCCCTCCCTTTCCATACTCCATAGAATTCTTCTGGCGCAGAAGGAGGCCATTTGGCCCAACAAGTCTGCACCAACTCTCTGAAAGAATAGAATAGAATAGAAACCTGACAGTGCAGAAGGAGACCATTCGGCCCATCGAGTCTGCACCGACCACAATCCCACCCAGGCCCTACCCCCACATATTTACCCGCTAATCCCTCTAACCTACGCATCCCAGGACTCTAAGGGGCAATTTTTAACCTGGCCAATCAACCTAACCCGCACATCTTTGGACTGTGGGAGGAAACCGGAGCACCCGGAGGAAACCCACGCAGACACGAGGAGAATGTGCAAACTCCACACAGACAGTGACCCAAGCCGGGAATCGAACCCGGGACCCTGGAGCTGTGAAGCAGCAGTGCTAACCACTGTGCTACCGTGCCGCTCCAGAACATATTACACAGCTCCCTTTGCCACCACCTCCCCCCCCCTTCCCCCATCCTGTCCCAATAACCCCATGCACATTTTCCTTGCCTACTGCACCTAAGCTACACATCTTGGGATGCCAAGGGGCAATTTAGCATAGCCAATCAACCTGACCTGCACATCTATCTTTGGCCTGTGGGAGGAAACTGGAGCACCCGGAGGAAACACATGGAGACCTGGGGAGAACATGCAACCTCTGCACAGACAGTGACCCAAGCCAGGAATTGAACCTGGGTCCTTGGCGCTTTGAGGCAGCAAGCTAATTGACTCGACAAAATCTCCTTTAAGGTTCCCCTTTGTCTTAGCTCTGAACTCACATCTTACTCTAGTTTCTCTCACCTCCTCTCATGTCCTCTTAGACCTCAGGGTGGTGCAAGCAGGCACCCTCACCACATTTAAGATGCATTTAGATGAACACCTGAAATGCTATAGCATAAAAGGGTACAGACCAAGTGAAGTGCTGGGTGATGGGATTGGAATGGATTGGTGTTTGATGGCCAGTGCAGACATGATTGGCTGAAAGGCTTCCTTTTGTGCTATCAAACTCTATGAGGAAGGACGGTTGTTGATGTGCTGTCTGGGTGGGTGATATTTGGAGGAGCTGTCTCCCTGGGACTGAACTGAAGCATTTTGTAGCAATGTGAGCCTTGTAAGCTCTTGGCGACACATAAAATCTCCTCACTCTGTTGAGTGACACTTTTGTATGTATTTCAGGCAGTGTGGGGAAAGATCCTGAGTGCACAGCTCAGGAATTTAACAGCCAGGTACTGTGAACTCACTCGCAAATCACATATGCCACATTGGAAGTTGAGATACGTTTGTCCATGTTCAAATTTTAAATACTGTTCATAGAATCATGGAATTCCTGCAGTTCAGAAGAGGCGATTCGGCCTATCGAGCCTGCATTGACTCTCTGACAGAGTATCTCACCCAGACCCTCTCGTCTGCTCTATCCCTCCAACCCCACACATTACCATGGCTAATCCATCTAACCTGCACATCTTTGGACTGTAGGAGGAAACCAGAGCACCCAAAGAGAATCCACATTGACATGGGGAGAGCATGACGGACAGTCACCCAAGCTGGATTTGAACCCGGGTCCCTGGAGCTGTGTGGCATAACTGCTGTGCCACTCCTTTTGCTGCTTAATGCTCAGTGACAACATATGGAAGCCCTGGTCAGAGCTGATTGTGTAGTGAGGTTATCAATGGGTTTTGAATGTAAATTCACACACAATGAAGATCAGAATTATGTGAGTTTATTCCTGCTTCCCCGTCTGAACCAATAACTGTCTGCAACTGTTTCCCAAATATAAAAATGCTTTATGAAATGAGCAGTTTCCAATAAAATGAGTAAAACCCGAAACCAAAGACCACCAGCATCTCATTCACTTCGTTTAACAAAGTGGAATGTGTTTAATCTACTTTGATGACTGTTTTTATCCAGAACGTCACTGACACAGAATATTAGAACATGTTTTATTTGATGGTGGGCTAATATAACTATCAGGGGATTTGATATAAACCCTGTCAAACATTACATTTTCAATCCAGCTTTCCAAAGAGAGAATACAGTTGGCAGCAGCTTCGACTTATCGACAGTCAGTGAAAACAGAATGTCAGTGAGGCAGTCACACACTGGGACCACACACGAGTCAGAGCCTTTCTACAATATGCTTATTTTAGAAATAAAGAACTTATAAACTTCCCAAGGCAGCTTCTCCTGCAAGTGCAGGAGATGTAACAGCTGCACTTTCACCTCCTCCCTACTCACCATCCAGGGGTTACACATATGTGCCTCAATCCCAAATGTGTCAAATAGTTTGAAATCACATTTTGGAAATGGAGGAAGGGAGATTTATTTAAAATAAATTGACACAATACATTTTATATATAGATTCTAAGTTAAAAGATTTAATATCTCCACTGTATGTGGCATCTGTGCTATCTTATCCATGTAATGAAGTAAACACGACAAAATTCAACAAAATACAAAAGGTATTGTTACTGAGAGAATACATCATCAATATTTGATTTAATTTATTATTGTTGCATGTACTGGGATACAGTGAAAAGTATTGTTTCTTATGTACTAGACAAACAAAGCATACTGTTCATAGAGTACAGAGGGGAAAAGGAAAGGATACGGTGCAGAATATAGTGCTGTGGTTACAGATATGGTGAATGGAAAGATCAGCATATATGGTAGGTCCATTCAAAATTCTGATGCAGCAAGGAAGTTGTTCTTGAGTCAGTTGGCAGGTGTTTTCAGACTTTTGTATCTTTTTCTTGACAGAAGCAGGTGGAAGAGAGAAGGTCCGGGGTGTGAGGAGTTCTTGATTATGCTGGCTGCTTTCTGAGGCAGTGCGAAGTGTAGAGAGAGTCAATGGATGGGAGACTGGTTTGCGTGATGGACTGGGCTACGTTCAGAACCCACAACCCTTTGTAATATTACTATATGAATACATCACTAATAAAGGAGTTAGTGAAAGAGAAAGTGAAAGAGAAGGCTCTGAAAATCAAAGAGTAGCTCTTGAGAAAATCTCAAACCAGTCATTTAAAAATACATATTTTGATGCCCGAAGTACAACCTTTCAGGCACAGAATTGTAGATTTTCCACCAAAGATCAATTTAGGATTAAAGTAAAAGTTTATAATTTTATTGTAACAGAGTTCCTGTTGAAAGTTCTTGAATTAAGAGAAAAGATCACAAAT
Organism: Mustelus asterias; assembly: GCF_964213995.1. Classification (NCBI taxonomy): domain Eukaryota; kingdom Metazoa; phylum Chordata; class Chondrichthyes; order Carcharhiniformes; family Triakidae; genus Mustelus; species Mustelus asterias. The sequence continues at coordinate 1,238,686 of NW_027590142.1, forward strand.
GGTGTTGTCAAAAATGAACACGGAAGCCCTGAAAATTGGTGACATCGCCAGAATATTAAACCCCAGCCAGTCATATCAGCAGGAACAAAACTACGTATCAATACTAAACAAGATAAACAGCCGCAGCAACAGCAGAATCCAACCCCTGCAGTCACAAATGAACTTGCTGATGTCTCAGGAACCATTGTGACTGAGTGAGTCCCTTCCCACACACAGAGCAGTTAAATGGTCTCTTAGTGTGAGTGCATTGGTGAGCCAGCAGGTTGAAAAACGTTGTGAACCCCACGCACGGAGCAAGTAAACGGCCTCTGCCCAGTGTGGACTCGCTGGTGAGCAGTGAGGTTGGATGACCGATTGAATCCTTTCCCACACACGGAGCAGATGAATGGCCTCTCTCCAGTGTGAACTCGCTGGTGTAAAACAAGATTGGATGACTGCCTGAAACTCTTTCCACAGTCAGTGCAGCTGAATGGCTTCTCCTCAGTGTGAATTCGTTGGTGTCTCAGCAGGGTGGGTAAAACTGTGAATCCCTTCCCACACATGGAACAAGTAAATGGTCTCTCCCCAGTGTGAATCCATTGGTGTGCAACGAGAGAGGTTGCCTGTCTGAAACTCTTTCCACAGGAAGTGCAGCTGAATGGCTTTTGAGTGTGAATCCGCTGGTGTGACAGCAGGTGGGATGACCCAGTGAATCCCTCCCCACACATGGAGCAGGTGAAAGGCCTCTCCCCAGTGTGAACTCGCTGGTGTAATGTGAAGTTGGATGACTGAGTGAATCTCTTTCCACACTCAGGGCAGGTGAACAGTCCCTCCCCAGTGTGAGTGCGTTGGTGTGCCGTGAGTGCTGAAGAATGCCTGAACCTCTTTCCACAGGTAGTGCAGCTGAATGGCTTCTCCTCGGTGTGAATTCGCTGGTGTGACAAAAGACCAGATAACTGACTGAAAGCCTTCCCACACACAGAGCAGGTGAATGCCCTCTTCCCCGTGTGAACCCGCTGGTGTAATGATAGGTTGGATGACTGAGTGAATCCTTTCCCACATATAGAACAGGTGAATGGCCTCTCCCCAGTGTGACTGCGTTGATGGTTTTCCAGCAGGGATGGATAATTGAATCCTTTCCCACAATCTTCACATCTCCACCGTTTCTCCATGGTGCCGGTGTCCGTGTGTCTCTCCAGGTTGGACAATCAGTTCAAGTCTTGTCCAAACATTGAACAAATCATAGAATCATAGAAATCATAGAAATCAAATGTATGGCTTTTCCTCACCTTGTATTTTACAATGTTTTCTCAAGCTGAACAACTGGTTAAAACTCTTTCCACAGTCAGTTCACTGGAACACTCACTCGTGTGTGTGTGTGTGTGTCTCGGTGCTTTTCCAGCCACTGATGTTTGAAATGGGTTCTTTTGGAACAGTTGATCATTTATCCTTCCACATTCAAAGACCGATGATATTCAGATCCTGATGAATGGAGTTACTCAACCAGAGCTTGATCTGACGTTTCACATCTGCAAATCCTTCGCTTCTGATCTCCTGTAGAAACAGTTCACAAACTCCGCTTCTCCGGGACAAACAAGCGCCAAGGCCAGCAATGACACTGCGCATGCTCCACATCACAATGCCCGGGGACTGATTGACGGCAGGCGCGGGCCAATAGGAAGAGGGGGGATGGGTGGGAGGGGCTGGTCCTCCAACCAATCAGAGTGAATGAGGGGCGGCCAGGTCGGGAGTGGAGCATGCGCGGCAATGGTAAGGCGGTTGTGAGCCTGGCAACGCAGCGTGCGCTCTGAGCATGCTCAGTGTCAGTCATAGTGTAGGGGAGGGTGAGGAATGGAAACCACGGCTGCACTGGAAACGGCCTCGGGCCCCGCCTTCCCCGCGGGGACAAGCCCAAGGGCGGCGGGCTCGCTAGCTGCCATCTTACGAGTGTGAATGAGGGCGCTCAGGAGGCGGAGCTTCCTCCCCGGTAATGGGCCTGGGTTACTTAGGCAACTGGTCGTCGCCACCTTTGGAGAGGGAGTGGGTCTGGTTCAGATGTCCTGCAAGGGTGGCCATCCTGGTGAGGGTATAGTGAGTGGGCGGAGCTTCTCCCCGTTGCAAGGTGCGGGTTACCCAGGCAACCGGCCGCCGCCATCTTGGAGCGGGTTCAGGTCTTTCCCTGAGAGACAGAGACTGGGATTGACAAATTGGGGGAGAGAATATTCCAGAGAAACGAGAATTGTCTGCTCTGAATTTCTATCCTGTACTCATTGTGAGCACTCTTTTCAAACCATTTTCCAGGGGAGGATTTACACAAATTAAAATAAACATCAAAATCTGACAGAGATTTATCAGGAGCTGAATATCATCGACCTCTGAATGTGGAAGGAGAAATGTTTGTTTGGTCTGTCTGCGGGAAAAGATTTCAAACATCAGTGTGACTGGAAAAGCACCGAGACACACACATGAGTGAGAGTGTTCGAGTGAGCTAACTATGGAAAGAGCTTCAACCAGTTACTCAGCCTGAAAAACATCACACCATTCACAGCGAGGAGAAACTGTACATGTGTTGTGTGTGTGAACGAGGCTTCAACTGATTGTCCAACCCGGAGAGACACAAGGGCACTGGCACCATGAAGAAACCATGGAAATGTGGGGACTGTGAGAAGGGATTCAATTATCCATCCCGCCTGGAAATCCATCAACACAGTCACACTGGGAACAGCATCACAGAGAGACTGCGGAAATGTGAGGATTGTGGTGAAGGATTCTATTATCCATGCCTGCTGGAAGTCCATTGACGCAGTCACGCTGGGGAGAAGCTATTCACCTCTTGTGTGTGTGGAAAAGGATTTATTAAGGCAGCGAGCCTCGATCCATACCTGCGAATTCACACTGAGGAAAGACCGTATGGCTGCACATACTGTGAAAGGAGGTTTAAACAGTCATCTACCCTCACTGCACATCAGCAAATTCACACTGGGATGAGACCATTCAGCTTCTCCGTGGAAAGAGATTCACCCAGTCCTCCATCCTGCTAATATACCAACCACTCACACGAGGGAGAAGCCATTCATCTGCTCCATATGTGAGAAAGGATTTACTCAGTCGTCTGGCCTTTGGTCACACCACAGAGTTCACACTGAGGAGAGGCCATACCCCTGCTCTGTCTGTGGGAAGGAATTTACTCAGTTATCTCACCCTGCTAACATACCAGAGAAATCACACTGGGAAGAAGCCACACAGCTGCACTTCCTGTGGGAAGAGCTTCAGGTCTTCATCCAACCTCAGTACACAGAAGCGTGTTCACACTGGGGAGAAATCATTCACCTGCTCCGAGTGTGGGATGGAATTCACTCAGTCAGCCAACCTGGAAATACACAAGAGAATTCACACTGAGGAGAAACCATTTAGCTGCACCTCCTGTGGAAAGAGTTTCAGGCAGTTATCCACACTCACTGCACAGCAATGCACTCACACTGGGGAGAGGCCATTCACCTGCGCTGTGTGGGGGAAGGGATTCACTCAGTCAGCCAGCCTCATGTTAAACCAGCAAGTTCACACTGAGGAGAGTCTGTTCAACTGCACTCATTGTAGAAAGAAATTCAGGCAGTCTTCCACGCTCACTGCACACCAGCGAATTCACATTGGGGAAAAAACATTCAACTGCTCCGTATGTGGGAAGGGCTTCACTCAGTCATCTGGGCTTTGGTCACACCAGCGAGTTCTCACTGGGGAGAAGCCATTCAGCTGAACTCTCTGTGAAAAGAGTTCCAGACCTTCATCTGATCTGAACGTACAAAGCGGGTTCACACTGGGGAGAGGTCGTTCACCTGCTGTGTGTGTGGAAAGGGTTTCACTCGGTCAGCCAATCTGTGGACACACCAGAGCGTTCACAAGTGACTGCAGGAGTTGGATTATATTGTTATTTGCTGTTAAGCACACCGAGGATTGTTAGTCTATTTTTTTATTTGGTTTGTTTCTGCTGGTGTTAACAGCCCTATCGCAGACAGAACTGTAATATTGTGGATATCCCTTGATTTTTGGGGCTGCTGAGTCCCTATTTAAAAGCACCATCTGTGATCTTTCTCTCTAACTCAAGAACTCTCGACAGGTACTAGTTCACAATAAAATTATCAACCTCCACTTGAATTCCATGTTGATCGTTGATGCAAAATCTACAACTCAGTGTTGAAAGGTTCCAGCTCCAATTAGAAAATGCTGATTAATCCTTGCTGACAATTCTCACTGACTTAAATATTCTTTACAATGGGAACTCTATTACATTATCAAGGTACATTGAACAAAACAGAAAAATATTTCACAGTCACATCAGTAAAATCTTCATCAATCAACACTGATACTGATGAAACTTGGAAGTCGCTGAGTTCATTCATTTCTGACACAGCAGCGCCAACATTTGGTAAAAGTTGCAAAGATGGTTTGAGACCCACTCGGCAGAGATGACATCTGTCATTGAAGCAAAAAGCAAAGCCTACCTGAAGTACAACATCAACCCAACAGCTGGAGCACTGTGTCACTTGAATCATAGAATAGAAGTCATAGAAACCCTACAGTGCAGAAGGAGGCCATTCGGCCCATCGAGTCTGCACCGACCACAATCCCACCCAGGCCCTACCCCCACATATTTTACCCGCTAATCCCTCTAACCTACACATCCCAGGACTCTAAGGGGCAATTTTCTTTTTTTTTAACCTGGCCAATCAACCTAACCCGCACATCTTTGGACTGTGGGAGGAAACCGGAGCACCCGGAAGAAACCCACGCAGACACGAGGAGAATGTGCAAACTCCACACAGACAGTGACCCGAGCTGGGAATCGAACCCAGGACCCTGGAGCTGTGAAGCAGCAGTGCTAACCACTGTGCTACCGTGCCAGGACAAATATGTAAAAAACAGGGAGCGAATGTGCAAATAATCATTGGATCAGCCTATTTCAAGAAATACAAATTGTCTTGGCAACAGAAATCTCTGTGCTGTGTATGATGGGATCAGGAGAGTAGTTGGCCTTCCCATCATCAAAGTTGCTCCCCTGAAATTGTCACTTGAGCTGGAAAAGGCTATTGATTGCAGACCTACCTCAGTTGATCTTTCTCTACACCCTCGCTGTGACTGTATCATGACATTCTGCACTCTCTCCTTCCCAATGTACAGAATGCTTTGTATAGCGCACAAGAAACAATATTTTTTGCTGTATACTAATACATGTGACAATAATAAATCAAACAGACCGCACAGAGAAACTAACTTTATAACAATCAGGATAGAATTAAACACACTGGTATGTTGGGATGTCCTGTGGTTGTGAAAGGCTCTATAGAAATGTAAGTTTATAAATTGAAGATTTATGTTCTCTGATCTTGTTATCTGGAACTGAATTGATTTCAGCCACCCCCATCTTGTCATTTATTAAATTCACTTTGGTTCAGACAAGACTTTAACCAATTAAGACAAAGGCAGAATTCTCTGGATAGTAAATTTAAAAATAAGTTTATTCAATGAGAGAGGTTTACTGAACAACTTTAAGACATTGGCTTTTATAACTTGATGTGGGTGATCAGTCTGGAAGGTTAACCCTCTCTGGCTCCTTCTTTGACAGGACTTTTTGTGGAATTCAGCCTCGGGAGTCTGGCTTCTTCTTAGACATTAATTTCCTTGAAACTCAGCCTCGGGACTCTTCAGTATTTGGTTCGCAGGGAAGACCTTTGGAACCTCTACTTTTATCCCCTTACATCAGAGTTGGGCCTGTTTAACATGACAATTGGTCAATTTGATGAGATTAATTCAATTGAATCCCCAATATTTACACCACCTTTTCTCTTCATCTGAGTCAGGAATACAACATAATTGTTTCAGACTATCCCTTTACCTGATTCCATACAATCCCTTGTTCATACAGTTTCAAATATTGAAGAGTTTGAAGGTCTCTCTCGCCAGTTCATTTATCTTCATTGCACATTCTTTACATACACAGCAATAAGCTTTTACATTTTTACAGTAAATAAAACTCAGCCTTTTACTATAACTACTGATTCATTAATTGTAACTTAATACAATCATCTGTTACTGACTGGTGGCTAATTAATACAGGATTCTTTAATTCATTTGGTTAATACAAGATTCACTGGTTCAAAAAGACACATGATGGAAGACAATAGGTTTCTTTCTTATTCACCTTGATCAGACTGAACAATCGACCTTATTCTTGAGCCAGATTTGACGGAATATAATGTCCTGTAGCTTATCAAAATGAGAGAAGAAATTCTTAGTTTAAACAATTTCTGCTAGTTATGCAGTTTCCACAAGCATTTGGGTGATTACAGCATTCATTTTTAAAATAAAGCTTCATTCACATGTTAGAGTTTAAGATTGTTTCCTTGACCTTGTTCCTTAGAATGTTCAAGGAACAATACAGCACAGTAACAGGCACTTGGGCCCACCAAGCCTGTGCCAATAGAGCTTCTATCTCTCTGTTCACCTCCTGTCTGTCTATCAAGATACACCTTGAACATTGCTAAGGTGCCTGCTTCCACCCCCTTCACTGGCAGTGCATTCCAGGCACCCAGCACCTCTAGAGTCATAGAGGTTAACAGCATGGAAACAGGCCCTTTGGCTCAACTTGTCCATGCTGCCCCTTTTTTTAAACGACTAAGCGAGTCCGAATTGCCCGCATTTGGCCCATATCCCTCGACAGCAATCTTGCTCGTAACTGTCTAAACGTTTTTCAAAAGACAAAATTGTACCCGCCTCTACTACTACCTCTGGCAGCTTGTTCCAGACACTCGCCACCTCTGTGTGAAAAAGTTGCCCCTCTGGACCCTTTTGTATCTCTTCCCTCTCACCTTAAACCGAGGCACTCTAGTTTTAGACTTTGGGAAAAGTTATTGAGTATCTCGCTGATCTATGCCCCTCATTATTTTATAGACCTCTATAAGATCACTCCAAAGCCTCCTACGCTCCAGAGGAAAAAGTCCCAGTCTATGCAGCCTATCCTTATAACTCAAACCATCAAGTCCTGGGAGCATCCTAATAAATCTTTTCTGCACTCTTTCTAGTTTAATAATATCTTTTCTATAATAGGGTGACCAGACCTGTATGCTGTATAACAAGTGTGGCCTTACCAATGTCTTGTGCAACTTCAACAAGACGTCCCAACTCCTGTATTCAATGTTCTGACCAATGAAACCAAGCATGCCGAATGCCTTCTTCACCACTCTGTCCACTCGTGGCTCCACTTTCAATGAGCTATGAACATGTACCCTTAGATCTCTTTGTTCTATAACTCTCCCCAATGCCCTATCATTAACTAAGTCCTACCCTGGTTCGATCTACCAAAATGCATCACCTCGCACTTATCTAAATTAAACTCCATCTGCCATTCGTCAGCCCATTGGCCCAATTGATCAAGAACCCATTGCAATCCGAGCTAACCATCTTCACTGTCCACTATGCCACCCACCTTGATGTCATCTGCAAACTTACTAATCACACCTCCTAAATTCTCATCCAAATCATTAATATAAATGACAAATAATAGTGGACCCAGCACCGATCCCTGAGGCACATCACTGGTCACAGGCCTTCAGTTTGAAAAACAACCATCTACAATCACCCTCTGTCTTCTGTCATCAAGCCAATTTTGTATCCATTTGGCTACTTCACCCTGGATCCCGTGAGATTTAATCTTATGCAACAACCTACCATGAAGTACCATGTCAAAGGCCTTGCTAAAGTCCATGTAGACAACAACAACTGCACTGCCCTCATCTACCTTCTTGGTTACCCCTTCAAAAAACTCAATCAAACTTCTGAGACATGATTTTCCACTCACAAAGCCATGCTGACTGTCCCTGATCAGTCCTTGTGTCTCTAAATGCCTGTACATCCTGTCTCTCAGAATACCTTCGACCAGCGTACCCACTACAGATGTGAGGCTCACCAGCCTGTAGTTCCCAGGCTTTTTCCTGCAGCCCTTTCTAAACAAAGGCACAACATTTGCCATCCTCCAATCTTCAGGCACCTCAGCTGTGGATGTCAATTCAAATATCTCTGCGAGGGGACTCGCAATTTCCTCCCTAGCCTCCCACAATGTCCTAGGACACACCATCAGGGCCCGGGGATTTATCTACCTTGATGCGCTTTAAAACTTCGAGCACATCCTTCTCTGTTATATGCACACTCCTCAAGACATCACTATTTATTTCCCCAAGTTCCCCAACATCCATGCCTCAACAGTAAATACTGATGAGAAATATTCATTTAGGATCTCACACATCTCTTGTGGATCCGCACATAGATGACCTTGTTGACCCTTAAAAGACCCTACTCTCTATACTCTGTATTTGTAGAATCTCTGGATTCTCCTTTGCCTTATCTGCCAAAGCAATCTCATGTCCCCTTTTTGCCCGCCTGATTTCTCTCTTAACTGTACTCCTACACCCTCTATACACTTCAAGGGATACACTTGATCCCAGCTGCCGATGCATGTCATGTGCCTCCTCCTTCTTCTTGACCAGGGCCTCAATATCCCAAGTCATCCAGGATTCCCTACTTCTACCAGCCTTGCCCCTCACTCTAAGAGGAATGTGCTTTTCCTGAACCCTGGTTAACACACTTTTGAAAGTCTCCCACTTACCAGACTCCCCCAATTAACTTTTGAACGTTCCTGCCTGATACCATCAAAATTTAGAATTTTAACCTTTGGGCCTGACCTATCATTCTCTATAGCTATCTTAAAACTAATAGAATTATGGTCACTGGTCCCAAAGTGATCCCTCACTAACACTTCTGTCACCTGCCCTTCCTTATTTCCCAAGAGGAGGTCAAGTTTTGCCCCCTCTCTAGTCGGGCCATCCACATACTGAATGAGAAATTCCTCCTGAATACACTCAACAAATTTCTCTCTATCCAACCCTCTCATACTATGGCTGTCCCAGTCAATGTTGAGAAAGTTAAAATCGCCGACTATTTGGAGCTATTTGTAATCTCCTTACATATTTGCTCCTCAATTTCCCGCTGACTATTTGGGGGCCTATAGTACAACCCTATCAAAGTGATTTTCCCCCTTCTTACTTCTCAGTTCTACCCATATAGACTCAGTGGGCGAACCCTCGGATATATCCCCTCAGTACTGCTGTGATGTTTTCCCTCATCAAAAGTGCAACTCCCCCTCCTCTCTTACCTCCTGTTCTATCTTTCCTATAGCATCTGTACCCTGAAACATTGAGCTGCCAGTCTTGTCCCTCCCTCAGCCATGTTTCAGTAATAGCTATAATATCCCAGTCCCACGTACCCATCCATGCCCTGAGTTCATCTGCCTTGCCTGTTAGGCCTCTTGCATTGAAATAAATGCAGTTTAATCTGGACTTCCCTTGCTCTCTGCTCTGCTTTTGACTGACCTGTCCAGTACTAGGATTACTGACACTGTCTTTACTATTTCATGTGCTCTCTTTAACTTCTGTCCTCAATCTTCTCTTCTGTCTCCCTATTGCTTTGGGTCCCACCCCCCTGCCAAACTAGTTTAAACCCTCCCGAGTGGCTCTAGCAAATCTCCCCGCCAGGATGTTAGTCCCCCTCCAGTTCAGGTGTAACCTGTCCCTCTTGAACAGGTCACCCCTTCCCCAGAAGAGATCCCAATGATCCACAAATCTAAATCCCTGCCTCCTGCACCAGCTCTCAAGCCAGGCATTCATCTGCCTAATCTTCCTATTCCTACTCTCACTAACATGTGGCACCGGCAGTAATCCAGAAATTACTACCTTCGAGGTCTTGCACTGTAGTCTGCTGCCTAACTCACTAAATTCACTCTTCAGGACCTCATCCTTTTTCACCATGTATGTGAAAACTTTCCCCGCATGTTTCCCCGAACCTCATCACCTCTCACCTTGTGCCCTCTTGTAGTCGACCCTTCTTCCCTGGGGAAAAGCCTCTGACAATCCACCCTACATTTGCTTCTCATAGTTTTGTGGAGATCACTCCTCAGCATCCGTCTTTCCAGTGAAAACAATCTGAACTTGTCCAACCTCTTCTTGTACCTTAAATCCTCCAGAACAGCAACATACCCTTTGACCCTCAGGAAAGGCTAGGGCTGTTTTTCTCTGGGACAGAGAAGACTGAAGGGTGACCTGATGCAACTCTTTAAGATTATGAAGGGGTTCAACATTCCAATAGGGATTTCAGTGAGAAACCTCTTTACCAGCGAGTGGTGAGAATGTGGAACTCACTATCACAGTGAGTGGTTGAGGTGAACAGCATGAATACATTGAAGGGGAAGCTCGATACATACATGAGGGAGAAAGGAATAGAAGGATATGCTGATGGGGGAGATGAAGAGGGGTGGGTGGAGGCTCATGTGGAGCATAAATACTGACACAGACCAATTGGGCCGACTGGCCTGCCCTGTGCTGTAGACTCAATGGAACAGAGACAAATGTATTTATTTTAGATCTACCTGTAGCGATAGGAAAAACATTATTTACTATCCAGGATAAAATAAATGTCCTTCATCAACTTTTGTGGATCATTTCAGTGGAAATGTGCTCTCCCAGGCTCAAAGAGCATCTGCCCACTGGAAGCAAAGTTGTGAGAGCGGCCAGTCCAGCAGAAAGAAACCCTCCGACCCTCCCATTTCACCAACTGTCAGAATGAACATGGTTCAGTCCTGGATCTGATCAACAGCAGCAATAACAGCAGAATCCAACCACTGTAATCAATTATGAACTCGCTGGTGTCTCAGCAGGGTAGATGACTGAGTGAATTCTTTCCCACAGTCAGAGCAGGTGAATGGTCTCTCCCCAGTGTGGACTCGCTGGTGTCTTCTCAGGTTGGACAAATCTCGGAACTGCTTCCCACAATCAGAGCAGGTAAATGGTCTCTCCCCAGTGTGAACTCGCTGGTGTTTTTGCAGAGTGGATGAATCTTTGAATTTCTTCGCACACACTGTGCAGATGAACGGCCTCTCCTCAGTGTGAATTCGTTGGTGTGTCAGCAAATGGGTTGAAGTTTTGAATCCCTTCCCACAGTCAGAACAGATGAATGACCTCTCCTCGGTGTGAACCTGTTGGTGTCGTATCAGGTTGGATAACCATCTGAACCTTCTTGCGCAGTGAGAGCAGCTGAATTGTTTCCGCTCAGTGTGAACTCGCTGGTGTGTCTGCAGGTTGGATGACTGAGTGAATCCCTTCCCACACTGAGAGCAGGTAAACGGCCTCTCCCCAGTGTGAACTCGCTGGTGTGTCAGCAAATCGGAGAACTGATTGAATCTCTTCCCACACTCAGAGCAGCTGAATGGCCTCTCCCCAGTGTGAATTCGCTGGTGTGTCTGCAGGTTGGATAACTGAGTGAATCCCTTCCCACACTCAGAGCAAACAAATGGCCTCTCCCCAGAGTGAACGCGCTGATGCATCTTCAGGGTGGATGAATGTTTGAAACCTTTCCCACATGCAGTGCAGGTGAACGGCCTCTCCTTAGTGTGAACTCGCTGGTGTGTCAGCAGGTGGGATGAATTTGTGAATCCCTTCCCACAATCAGAGCAGGTAAACGGCCGCTCCTCAGTGTGAATGCGTCGATGAGTTTCTAGTTTTGAGGGGGTTATGAATCTCTTTCCACAGTCCTCACATTTCCATGGTTTCTCCGTGGTGCAGGTGTCCTCGTGTCTCTCCATGTTCAACGATCAAATTAGGTTTCTGCACACAGGACACCCGGCTCCAAATGGGAATGTTTTTTCAAGCTGTGTAACTGGTTAAAACTGGAACACTCAGTTCAGAGTGTGTGTGTTGATGCTTTTCTGGTCACACTGATAGTTAATAACTGCTGAAGCTGATAGAGCAGACAATTATTTCTGCATCTAGATTGAAAGGCCACTTTGCAATGAATCAACTGAATCTTTCAGATCCTGATGCGACGTTTGATTTGGGATTTCTGGCTTAAATCCTCACTTCTAACATCTGTAAAAGAAGTTGACAAAAGTAATCAGTGTCAGTACAGGATAGAAATTCAGAACAGACAATTCTAGTTCCTCTGGAGCACGTTTTCCTCTCTCATTCCCCCAAATCTGTAAATTTCATTCCCACACATTGGGAGGCAATGCCCGAGTGGTATTATCACTAGATTATTCATCCAAAACTCAGCTAATGTTCTGGGGACCCAGGTTCGAATCCCGCCACGGCAGACGGTAGAATTTGAATTCAAAAAAAAAAATGTGGAATTAAGAATCTATTGATGAAGGTGAAACCATTGTTCATTGTCGGAAAACCCCATCTGGTTCACTAATGCCCTTCAGGGAAGGAAATCTGCCATCCTCACCTGTCCTGGCCTACATGTGACACCATAGCCACAGAAATGAGGAGAAATTTCTTCAGCCAGAGAGTGGTAGGTCTGTGGAATTCATTGCCACAGAGGGCTGTGGAGGCCGAGACGTTGAGCGTCTTCAAGACAGAAATTGATAAATTCTTGATTTCTCGAGGAATTAAGGGCTATGGGGAGAGAGCGGGTAAATGGAGTTGAAATCAACCATGATTGAATGGTGGAGTGGACTCGATGGGCCGAATGGCCTTACTTCCGCTCCTATGTCTTATGGTCTTATGGTCTTAAATGTGTTGATTCTCAACTGCCCTCTGAAACAGCCCAGTGAGCCAATCAGATCAAGGGCAATGAGGGATGGGCAATAAATGCTGGCCAGCCAGCGATGCCCATGTCTCACGAATGAAGAAAAAAGAACTCTCCCTCCATTCTCATTCTGCTGGATCTAATATTCACCCTCCCAATTTTCCTTAAGAGGCTGATTGACAGACCTGGGCCAAACTTTCCAGAGTCTGCAGCCTCCCTGGATTCACTTCCTTTCCCTTCAGTTGCTGCAAGTCAACAATTCCCCCAGAACGAGAAAAGAAATGGAAAGGGGAAGAAAAGAAAGTGTTTTACTCACAGATTTTGGCCTCTTTTAAGGAGACAGGAAGAAATTTCAGTCTGTGTGAAGTTCAACCTGCATTGTCACAAAACCCGCGCCCTGGATTGTCTGGAGGGCCACAGCCCTTCCGGTCCTCCAACTCTTCCCATGGGTCAACAATTCAGCATGAACGTCAGAGGGTGGGCTCTCCCCCGGAACATTCGCAGCTTCCCCTCTCCATTAGACATGCGCAGTCCCGGACTTGAGGGGGGGGGGGGAGGGGGAGATCACCGAGCGGCTTCTCGCTCTGGCCGGAGCCGTCAGCCGGTTGCCTGGAAACCTTGGCTCGATGTGTTGCAGGGGGACGAGAACAATGGGTGGGGACGGGGCTCCCGGGTCCGCGCGCCCGGGCCTGCGCACTGGAACCCGGAGACGTCACCGCGTAGCAGAGTGATTCTTATTGGCTGATTCAGGCAGGGCTCCATTGTGACGTCAGAATACGGAAGTTGTCCAATGAGCTTCAGAGTGAAACTTGCTCCTCTGGAAAACATCAGGGAGGAAATCAATGTTTCCCCCTTTCCATTTCTTTTCTCATTCTGGGGGAAATTGGGGACTTGCAGCAACTGAAGGGAAAGGAAGTGAATCCAGGGAGGCTGCAGACTCTGAAAAGCTTACAGACGAACATCGGAATTAAGAGCAGGACGAGGCCCAGGTATCTTTTTCTTTCTCTCTCAAAGATATTGACATCCTTTAGCCCCCTCAGTTTGACACATTTATTTATGTGGCTAATAGGATGGCCTCTTACCCAATGTTCACAATTAATGGGGGAATTTTCCCAGGAGAAAGCTAACATTTAAATGAACAGAAAATTCGTATGGGACAGAGATATGTATAATGTAGTTATATTGCATCTACTACGTTATTTATGATCCCTTATTTCTTGTCTTGAAATATATAGCAATGTGGCTACTTTATTTATTTCCAGTGATGGAGACATTACAACATAGAAGGAATCAGTTTGGCAATTCAGATCCATGCCAACTCTCTGTGGAGCAATTCAGTCAGTCCCATTCCCTCTCTATATTCCCATTCCCCTGAGTTTCACGTCACAATGGAATGGGTGAGAGTTCCAGATAATCTGAGACTGGGGTGGAGTTGTGCAATGTCACTGAGGAGGAACAAAACGGTCTTGATGATGATGTGGATATGTGGCTGAAAGCTCATCTTGGGGTGAAATATTTCACCATGATTGTGAACAGCCTTGTTCAGCCTCAGACAGTTGCCAGGAAGAGGGAGAGAGTTTTTTTTTAAAGATTATTTATTAGTTGCAAGTAAGGCTTACATTAACATTGCAATGAAGTTACTGTGAAATTCCCCTAGTCGCCCCACTCCAACGCCTGTTCGGGTCAATGCACTTTTTTAACCAGCACATCTTTCAGTTGCTGGCGAGGGAGTGGAGTTTGTAGTCAGACTGAAGACAATGGGTTCAGTTTTCCCAGTGTTTATGCAAAAGAAAGTTCTGTTCTTTTAGTACTGCAAGTCAGATAAGTCAGGATGGTGTGTGAGTTGGAGGAACTTGGAGGTGATGGTGTTTATATCCACCTGCTACCTTGGTCCTTCTAGATGCTGGAGGTTGAGGGTTTAGGATATTCTGTCAAAGTTCTTGTCAAGATGCAGATGTATAAATCCCTCTCTTTCACCCCAGCCACTCCTACTTCTCTCTGTCTCCTCCCACAGTGCCACAGTGGGTCTTTGTAGACAGGTTTCCTTCCCTGAAGGACATCAATAAACCAGTTGGGTTTTTATGACAATTCAGCAGCTTTCATGGTTACCTTTTCCTCACGCTGACCCCACAAATTACCAGATTTCCAGATTCATTCAGCTCAATTTCACAACCCACCTTTGCATTTTTGTGGGTTCTTTTTCACTCTCTTTTCTGTTTTAAATCAATTTCGCACTGTTTTAGAAGAGGGGGATTTGCAGTTGAGAAACTGAAACCAAACATGACATCAGAACCTGATGGAGTCGGCCAATTTATTGTAACCTGAATATCATTGTATTTTGAACATGGAAGAAAAAAGCGCCATTCACAGTGGAGAGAAAATGTACACGTGTTCTTTGTGTGGAGAATCATCTGGCCTTTAGGAACATAGTTGCAGTCACAACAGGAAAATAGCATGTGAGGATTGTGGGAAGGAATTCAATTACCCATCCCTGCTGGAAACTCATCGACGCAGTCACACTGGGGAGAGGCCATTCACCTGCTCCCAGTGTGGGAAGGGATTCAATCAGTCTTCCAACCTCGCAACACACCAGCGAGTTCACACTGGGGAGAAACCGTTCACCTGCTCTGAATGTGGGATGGGATTCGCTCACTCATCCACTCTGTTGATACAGCATGAACTCACACTCAGGAGAAGCCATTCATTTGCTCCCAGTGTGGGAAGGGATTTGCTGACTTAACCAATTTGTTGAAACACCAGCAAGTTCACACTGGGGAGAGGCCATTCACCTGTTCCCAGTGTGGAAAAGGATTTGTTCAGTCAGCCACTTTGTTCACACACCAGCGAATTCACACTGGGGAAAGGCCATTCACCTGCTCTGTGTGTGGGAAAGGATTCAGTCGGTTATCAACTCTCCTGACACACCAGCGAGTTCACACTGGGAGAAGTCATTCATCTGCTCTGTGTGTGGGAAAGGATTCAATCACTCATCCAACCGAGCAATACACCAGCAAATCCACACAGAGGAGAGGCCATTCATCTGCTCTGTGTGTGGGAAGGGATTCAATCAATCATCTAAACTAGCAATACATCAGCGGGTTCACAGTGTGGAGAGACCATTCACCTGTTTATAGTGTGGGAAGTGATATGTTACCTCATTGAATCTTCTGACACACCAATAAACTCACAAGTAACTGTTGTGACTGGATTTCAAATTAGGGAGAAACCGTGAAAATGTGGAGACTGTGAGGAGAGTTTCAGTTACCCATCAGAGCTGGAAGCTCATCGAGGATTCTTTGTTGATAGAGGTTTTCTACAAGCTACTCTGAGACTTGTCTTCTCCCTGGAAGTTTCAAGGCAGTCTATACTTATTATAGCAAGTATATTTATGGTTGCTAACTATTTAAAGTGGCATTTACATTGATAAGAGGAATGTTGCTTATTTGGAACTGAAATTGTGATAAGTTAGAAATTAAAGTTCTTTCCTTTCACTTATAAATATTATTCAACTATTAATATTCAAACTGTTTCATTTGCTGGAATTATATTTGAACTTTTATTTAAAAATGTTTGTTTTACCAAGAAAGATCTCTAATTTGTCAGTGGAATTACCCCTGGAGTGAAGCATCCTATCCTCACATTTATGCCAAAATAGAAAAATTGTTGGGGTCTACTCTGATTTCCTAATGTAATTTAGAGGTTCTGGTCCAGGACCCTAACAGAAGGGATTCACTCAATCATCCACACTGCAAACACTCTAGCTTCACACTGGGGAGAGACCTTAAAAATGCTCAGACTGTGGGAACTGCAATAAAAGTAGTGGAGAACTGATGAGAGACCATTCAGATGCTTTTACTGTGAGCCTGGGTTCAGGGGATCATCTCAACTCACTGTACCCCAGTGAGTTCACACTGGGGAGAGACCGGGTCCCGATGGATTTAATCCTAGGATCTTAAATGCGACTATTGAGATAAAAGCAAAATTCTGCGGGTACCGATAATCTGAAATAAAAACAGAAAATGTTGGAAAAACTCAGCAAGTCTGGCAGCATCTGTGGAGAGAGAAACAGAGTCAAAGTTTGCGTCCAAATGTCTTGTTTAGCTGAAGAGGGGTAGAAATGGTGAGTGAGACAGTTGATGTCAGTGTCATTATCAGTGACACTGATATCAACTATTGAAATAGAATAGAAATTCAGAACAGACAATTCCAGTTTCTCTGGAACATTTTTTCCTCTCCTTCACCCAAACATGTGGTTCAATCAAACTCAAATACCAAAATCAGCAACAAAGTCCCAACAGAATTTCCCTCTCCAGGACCACCTGGGCACAGACAAGACCACAGAAGATCAGCCGGCAGCCAGAGTGACTCCCGTCTTCCCCTTCAGCCCCACCCATCCTGGATCTACAGATTACTGCTTTAACCAGGGTCTAGAGCAGGTCCAGAAGATTCTCCCACTCACCCACCCCCTCCACACTACAGCCTTCTGGACTCAACATTCAGTCCAACAGTTTCAGAGAGTGAACTCTCAGCCCATTCTGTTTCTTTTTCTTTAATTGTTTCATTTTTCTTTCAGTCAGCAGCCCCCCCCCTGCTCCAGGCACAGCTTCTGTTTGTTTTCTTTCTCGCTCCATCTCATTCCCTTTTGCTCTGGGGGATTCACTTTATTGTCATTCAATCCCCTGTCTTCCACCCTCTCACAGACCTTCGAAACATAGAAACATACATAGAAACCCTACAGTGCAGGAGGCGGCCATTTGGCCCATCGAGTCTGCACCGACCACAATCCCACCCAGGCCCTACCCCCACATATTTACCCGCTAATCCCACTAACTACACATCTCAGGGACAATTTTTAACCTGGCCAATCAACCTAACCCGCACATCTTTGGACTGTGGGAGGAAACCGGAGCACCCGGAGGAAACCCACGCAGACACGAGGAGAATGTGCAAACTCCACACAGACAGTGACCCGAGCTGTCCCTGTCCCACCCGCCCCTTTCTCCAAACCTGTTACATTTCCAACTTTCTCCAGTTCTGGTGAAAGGTCACAGACTTGAAATGTTAACTGTGTTTCTCTGTCTGCACAGATGCTGCCGAACCTGCTGAATTTTGTTCCAACATACCATTTGCCTTTTTTACTGCCTTTTACACTTACATGCTTACCTTGAGTGATGAGTGTATGAGGACACCCAGGTCTTGTTGCATATTTCCTCCTCCTACTTTATGACTATTCAGATAGTAATCTGTCTTCCCGTTTTTGCTCCCAAAGTGGATGACCTCACATTTATCCAAATTATACTGCATCTGCCAATCATTTGCCCACTCACTCAACTTGTCAAATTACACTGAAGGATTGCTGCATCCTCCTCATAGCTTAGCCTCCGACCTTGCTTTGTGTCATTAGCAAATTTGGAGATATTGCATTTAGTTCTCTCATCTAAATCAATAATATATATGTAGTAAGTAGCTGGGGTCCCAGCTCTGATCCCTGCAGTACCCCATTAGTCACTTCTTGTCATTTGGAAAAAGACCCATTTATTCCTACTCTTTGTTTTCTGTCTGCCAATTAGTTTTCTATCCATCTCAACACACTGCACCAATCCCATCTGCTTTAATTTTACACGTTAATCTTTTTCGACTTTGTCAGAATCCTTCTGAAAGTCGAAATAAACCACATCCACTGGCTCCCCCTCATCAACTCGACTAGTGATATCCTCAAAGAATTCAAATCGTTTTGTCAAGCACAATTTCCCTTTTTTAAATCCATGCTGACTCTGTGCGATCCTGCCACTGTTTTTCGAGTGTTTTGCTATAAAATCCTTGAAAATTGATTCTTGAATATTCCCCACTAACAGTGTCAGGCTTACTGGTCTATAATTCCTTACTTTCTCCCTACCTCCCTTTTTATATAGTGGGGCTACATTCACTATCCTCCAACCTGTAGGAACTGTTCCAGAGTTTTTAGAATCTTGGAAGATGACCACCAATGCATCCACTATTTCTCAGGCATCTTCCTCATGTATTCTGGGATGCAAATGATCAAGTCCTGAGGATTTATGGGCCTTTAATCCAACACTAATTCTCGACTAATACTGATCTCCTTCAGTTCCTTCCTCTCACTAAATCCTGTGTTCCCCAACATTTTTATGTCCTCCTTTGTGAAGACAGAACC
Source organism: Mustelus asterias (assembly GCF_964213995.1). Classification (NCBI taxonomy): domain Eukaryota; kingdom Metazoa; phylum Chordata; class Chondrichthyes; order Carcharhiniformes; family Triakidae; genus Mustelus; species Mustelus asterias. The sequence continues at coordinate 1,257,464 of NW_027590142.1, forward strand.
AAAGTATGTAGTCAGTTGGTCAGCCATTTCTTTGGTCCCCATTATAAATTTCCCTGTTTCTGACTGGAAGGGACCTACATTTGTCTTCATCAATCTTTCTCTCTTCACACACCTGTAGAAATCTTTACAGTAAGAAGTTTAACAACACCAGGTTAAAGTCCAACAGGTTTATTTGGTAGCAAAAGCCACACAAGCTTTCGGAGCCTCAAGCCCCTTCTTCAGGTGACTCACCTGAAGAAGGGGCTTGGGGCTCCAAAAGCTTGTGTGGCTTTTGCTACCAAATAAACCTGTTGGACTTTAACCTGGTGTTGTTAAACTTCTAACTGTGTTTACCCCAGTCCAACGCCGGCATCTCCACATCGAAATTTTTACAGTCAGTTTTTATGTTCCCTGCAAGCTTACTCTCATATTCCATTTTCCTCTTCTTAATCAATCCCTTGGTCCTCTGTTGCTGAATTCTAAACTGCTCCCAATCCTCAGGTCTGTTGTTTTCCTTGGCCAAATTGTATGTCTATCCTGGATCGAATGCTATCTCTAATTTCTCAGAATTCTCTGTGTTGTGTCTCACCGCAAAATCCCTAATTTTCCACTTTGGAAAGTTCATCACATGATGATATTTTGAGTCAGACCTGAAGCACTCGTTAATTGTTCCCCAGTCATTCCTGGGGTTCATTTGTTTATTAATGCTGTTCCAATCTGTCTTTTGTTGTGATATCCAGATCTGCTATAGCTGCTTTCACCCCCTACAAAACCTGTCAAAGTCTAACCATGTTTCATAACCATCCAGTAGATCATCTATCTTGTCAATCTCATAATTGAACCCAAACAGAAGATCCAAATCTTTATCAGTGTCCAACTGACGGACATCCAGCTCACAAAATACTTTGCTTCTGATTTTCTTTTTGCTGGGAAGTGACAATGCCAAGGCCAGACCTTGTTTCCCCCTTGGTAGGGATGTAACCAGTATCCACATCTCCACTTTCATATGGTTCAGACTCTGAGAGCAGCAGCGGGTAATCTGACCCTGACAATTCCCACCCACTTTCAGCCATTTCTCACAAAAGCTGCTGGGATTGCAAAACTTCTGTCTGAAAAATATTTCCCTTTAGCTTCCAATCTCCACCATTAGAAAATATTCCCTCTGACCATGTTACAATCCTGACAGTCTTATGGTGAAAGAAGAAGTTGGAGCCAACCTTTATTTGGTACAGATTTATTTAGAGTGAAACTTCACAGGTATTTCCCTCCTAACTTCACACTATGTCAGTACATGTCTCTTTATTTGCATTTATAATCATCCAATCAATGCCCTCAATTTGTATGTACTTAATCTCAAATGATTTGTTATCCCCAAGAGTGGGAGCAGATAATAAGTCTAATCGGAGTGACTGCTGCAATGTCTCAACAGAGGTTGAATCATTCAACGAATATGATTAACAGAAAAATCCCATCACAATAGTTACTTGTGAACTCGCTGGTGTGTCTGCAGAGTGGATGACTGAGTGAATCCCTTCCCACATGTGGAGCAGATGAAAGGTCTCTCCCCAGTGTGAACTCGCTGGTGTAACCGCAGGTTGGATGAGCGAGCAAAACCTTTCTCACAAACGGAGCAAATGAATGGCCTCTCCCCAGTGTGAACTCTCTGGTGTTTCAGCAGATTGGCTGAATGAGCAAATCCCTTCCCACACTGGGAGCAGGTGAACGGTCTCTCCCCGGTGTGCCCTTCCTTGTGTATTGCTAGGTTGGATGACTGATTGAATCCCTTCCCACATACAGAGCAGGTGTATGGTCTTTCCCCAGTGTGAATTCGCTGGTGCGTCCGCAATGTGTGAGAGTGAGCAAATCCCTTCCCACACTGGGAGCAGGTGAACGGCCTCTCCCCAGTGTGAACAGTCTGGTGTGTCAGCAAATTTGATGACCGACTGAATCCCTTCCCACATTGGGAGCAGGTGAACGGCTTCTCCTCAGTGTGAATTTGCTTGTGTAATGCAAGGTTGGATGACTGAGTGAATCCCTTCCCACACACAGAGCAGGTGAACGGTCTCTCTCCAGTGTGCATTCGCTGATGTTTCAGCAGATTGGATGAGTGAGCAAATTGCTTCCCACACTGGGAGCAGGTGAATGGTCTCTCCCCAGTGTGAATTCGCTGGTGTTTTACAAGGGTGGATGGGTGAGCAAAACCCTTCCCACACTGGGAGCAGGTGAATGGCCTCTCCCCAGTGTGACTGCGTCGATGAGTTTCCAGCAGGGATGGGTAATTGAATTCCTTCCCACAGTCTCTACATTTCCATGCCATCTCCCTGTTGTGACTGCAATTGTGCTCCGAAAGGCCAGATGATTGGTTGAAGTCTTGTCCACACAGAGAACATATGTTTAGTTTCTCTCCACTTTGAACGGTGCTATTTTCTTCCATGTTCAAAATACAATGATATTCAGGTTACAATAAATTGGCCGATTCCATCAGGTTCTGATATATTGTTTGAATCCCCATCTTCTAAAACCCTGTGAAATTGATTAAAACAGAAAGAAGAGAGTAAGGGAACCCATAAAAATACAATGGTTGTGAAATTGAGCTGAATTAATCTGGGGCCAGCACTCGGAAAAAGTGACTATGAAAGCTGTTGGATTGTCATGAAAAACCCAACTGATTCACTAAGATCAAAGCAAAATACTGCGGATGCTGGAATCTGAAACAAAAACAGGAAATGCTGGAGAAACTCAGCAGGTCTGACAGCATCTGTAGAGAATGGGGCCAACGTTCCGAGTCTGGAAGACCCATTGTCGACAAGTGTCATCCAGACTCAAAACATTGGCTCTATTCTCTCTCCACAGACACTGTCAGACCTGCTGAGTTTCTCCAGCATTTTCTGTTTTTGTTCCAACTGATTCACTAATGTCCTTCACGAAAAGAAACTTGTCATCCAGGCTGGGTCTACACAAGACTCTGGGCACTGTGGGAGGAGACAGAGAGAAGTAGGAGAGGCCAGGGGTGAAGGAGAGGGATTTTATACATCAACAACTCAATCAGAACTTTGACAGAATCTCCCAAACCCTCAACCTCCATCATTAAGACGGACTAAGATAGCAGGTAGACGTGAACACCATCACCTCCAAGTTCCCCTCCAACTCACACACCATCCTGACTTGTCTGATGTCCAGGACTAAGAGAATTTTTTTCCATATCAATACTGGGAATTCTGAACCCATTGTCTTCAGTCCCCACTACAAACTCCACTCCCTCACCAGCAACTCTATCCCTCTTCCTGGGAACTGTCTGAGGCTGAACCAGGCTGTTCACAATCCTGGTGAAATATTTCACCTCAAGATGAGGTTCCAGCCACATATCCACATCATCATCAAGACCGCCTATTTCCACCTCAGTGACATCGCCCGACTCCACCCCAGTCTCAGCTCATCTGGAACCCTCATCCATTCTATTGTGACGTCACACTCTCTCCATTGTGACCTCACACTCACTCTCCATTGTGACGCGTAACTGTCACGAATTCTATTGTGACGTCAGGACTTCACTCCCTGCCGGTCTTCCACACTCAGCCTCAATGGCGGCAGGCAGCCCAGGCCCAACACAAGTGGTGGCTTCAATTGGCACAAACGGGGGGAACCGGGAAGTTCATTTCCGGGGTTTGCCTTTGAACATGTTTACGAAGCTCTTCACCCACCCGCCACGTTCATCGCTCCCCGCGCGCCGCCCTCCACCTGGTATTGATCTTGGTTCCGACTTAAATCCATCCGTCCATCGCCATTACCCGCACTGCGCATGCTTCAGATCCCGCCCCTCATTCATTCTGATTGGTTGGAGGACCAGCCGCTCCCGCTCGGTCCTCCAGCCCCGCCCCATCTTGGTCCGGAGCTGCCGTCAATCGGTGCCCGGGCATTGTGATGTGGAGCATGCGCAGTGTCATTGCTGTCCTTGGCGCTTGTTTGTCCCGGAGAAGCGGAGTCAGCGTTAGGCGGTGGCTGGGAGGATTTGGAAACACTTTGTGGATCCGCAAACCCTTCAGAATCATTGTCAGCTCCCTGGTTTGCAGCTGCGGGGCTTCTCCCTCCCTCCCTCCCTCCCGGGAACAGGCCCAGGTTAACGGCCCCATCCTGGCTCAGCCACTGGAGGATGGTTCACATCAGAGGATGGGGGAGGGGGACAATAAATAAGAGGTTACACTTTGGCCTCAAATCAATGAGGACTCTGATCTCTGGGAAGGAAGGAAACCCTGGGAGGTGGGCGGGGAGGATTCACAAACACCCGCTGGAGGCCCCAACACCCCCAATAAGACCCATTGGTTTTATTGTCAGTCTGCAGACAGGAGCTGGAGAACTGAACCCTGTAAGAGTTTTAACAACACCAGGTTAAAGTCCAACAGGTTTATTTGGTAGCAAACACCATTAGCTACCATTAGGTGTTTGCTACCAAATAAACCTGTTGGACTTTAACCTGGTGTTGTTAAAACTCTTACTGTGTTCACCCCAGTCCAACGCCGGCATCTCCACATCAGAACTGAACCCAGACAGAGGAGAGGGAGGGAGCAAACTGGGAGTGGAGAAAAGAAATGGTGAGATGGGTTTGGATTTCAGCCCAGGGAGGAGGGAGAGTGTGTGGGACAGGAATTTATTGATTTGGGGAACAAGAGAGGAAGAAATGTTCCAGAGAATTAGAATTGCCTGTTCAAAATTTCTATCCTGGACTGACAGTGATTAATTTTGTAAACTCCTTTTACAGGTGAGGTGAAGAAACATCACATCAAAATCAGACAGAGTCTCGATTCACTTGGACTTAAATATCCTCAGACTTTGAACGTGGAAGGAGAAATGTTTGTCTTCTGTCTGGAGGAGAAGATTTCAAACATCAGTGTGACTGAAAAAGCACCAAGATACACGCACACCCGAGTGAGAGTGTTTCAGTGAGTTGACTGGAAAGAGCTTTATCCAGTTACGCAGCCTTAAAAAAACATCACAGCATTCACAGCAAGGAGAAACTATACACGTGTTCTGTGTGTGGATGAGACTTCAACTGATCGTTTAACCTGGAGAAACATAAGGACACCAGCACCATGGAGAAACCGTGGAAATGTGGGGACTGTGGGAAAGGATTCAGTTACCCTTCCCTGCTGGAAAACCATCGGCGCAGTCACACTGGTGAGAGACCGTTCACCTGTTCTGTCTGTGGGGAGGGATTCATTCAGTCATCTGGCCTTTGGTCTCACCAGAGAATTCACACTGAGGAAAAGCCATTCACCTGCACCTCCTGTGGGAAGAGGTTCAGGCATTCTTCAGCACTCACTGTGCACCAACGCACTCACACCGGGGAGAGACCATTCATCTGCTCCGTGTGTGGGAAGGGATTCACTCAGTCATTCCACCTGCTGTCACACCGGCCAGTTCATACTGGGGAGAGGCCGTTCACCTGCTCCGACTGTGGGAAGGGATTCACTGGGTCATCCCACTTACTGTCACACCAGCGAGTTCACATTGAGGAGAAGCCATTCAGCTGCACTGACTGTGGACGGAGTTTCAGACAGGCATCCTCCCTCGTTGCACACCAGCGAATTCACACTGGGGAGAGACCGTTTACTTGCTTTGTGTGTGGCAAGGGATTCACAGTTTTACCCACCCTGCTGAGACACCAGAAAATTCACACTGAAGAGAAGCCATTCAGCTGCACTGACTGTGGAAAGAATTTCAGGCAGTCATCCAACCTCACTGCTCACCGACGCACTCACACTGCAGAAAGACCATTCACATGCTCCGTGTGTGGGAAGGGATTCAGTCGGTCATCCAACCTCTCTGCTCACCAGCGAGTTCACACAGGGGAGAGGCCATTCACTTGCTCCGTGTGTGGGAAGGGATTCGCAAAGTCTTTCAACCTGCTGGCTCACCAACGCACTCACACTAAGAGGCCATTCAACTGCTCTGTGTGTGGGAAGGGATTCACTCAGTCACAATGGCTCCTGAGACATCAACAAGTTCACAAGTGACTGCAGGGGTTGGATTTTGCTGTTTTTGCTGCTGTTCAGTATTGACAGTCTGACAATATTTTATTTCTGCTGATGTTAACAAACCCTATAACTAGCTGGAATTTAATATTCTGGAAGTGTCACTGATTTTCAGGGCTGCAATGCCACTTTTTAAAAGCACCACCAGTGATCTTCCCCCTTAATTGAAGAACTCTCAACAGGAACCTGTTTAGAATAAAGTTAAGAACTTTTGCTTCAATTCTAATTTGATCTTTGGGCAAAATCTACAAATCATTCTCTGAAAGATCCATCTGCAGGGCACAAAGTATTTATTTTCAATGCTTGTATTGAGATTTTCTGGAAAGCTACTCTTTGATTTTTAAGGGCTATGTTTTGGTTTCCAGGGCATCGTTTTCCATTCTCAGTAACTCCTTTATTAGTGATGTAGTCACGTAGTAACATTACCTTTTGTGTTTCTGTTAGTTTACTTCTTTGAATAAGATAGCACAAATACTGAAGACTGTGTATATATTAAATCTTTTAAATTGGAATCTATGAATGATATTTTTTGTTAACTTATTTTAAAAATACTCCCATACTCTCTTTCCAAAATGAGAATTCTAACTATTGGACACAAGGTAACTGAATCAGATGTTTACTGGTTCAGACGGTGGAGCAGGAAAAATCTCTCCCGATTCTGATCTTCATTGTGTGTGGATTTACATTGATAACCCATCAATAACCTCACTACACCAGCTGAGATCAGCTCTGACCGGGGATTCTGTATGTTGTCTGTGAACGTTAAACTGCAAATAAAAGCAGTTTAGAATATGAACCTGGATGAATGGATCTCAATTTCTAATGTGACGACCCAAGTGATTGGTAAGTATGTTCACAATATCTGGTTACTCAAATTCCTGAGCTGTAAACCCCACCTTCTGAGATATATAAAAATAATCAAGACTTGTTCAGCAGAATGGGGAAAGCTCTGCCGATGGTTGGCTCATTCCTTTTGAGGCTCACACTGCTATAAAACTAGTTCTGTAGCAGGAAGACACAACTCCTCCACACATCATCGATAGGCTGCTGAGTCAGTGAACTTCTTTTCTCAAAATAGGTGGCAAAGCTGTTCCTCCAATTTGAGACTCTGTCTCTGCAGATGTAGCAACATCGGGAGAGACAGAATCTGTGATTGGAGGAGATGGTCCTCACAGTTTCTGTCTCTCCCATGTACAGGATGATTTATTTTCTTCCAGTAGTTCCTCCCAAGACAGAATTTCTGCGGGCCTTTTGGCAAGTCATGTTGCAACTTTATAGAACCTCAGTTAGGCCGCACTTGGAATATAGTGTTCAATTCTGGTCGCCACACTACCAGAAGGATGTGGAGGCTTTGGAGAGTGGAGAGGGTACAGAAAAGATCTACCAGAATGTTGCCTGGCATGGAGGGCATTAGCTATGAGGAGAGGTTGGAGAAACTTGGTTTGTTCTCACTGGAACGACGCAGGTTGAGGGCGATCTGACAGAAGTCTACAAGATTGTGAGGGGCTGGGCAGAGTGGATAATCAGAAGCTTTTTCCCAGGGTGGAAGAGTCAATTATTCGGGGGCATAGGTTTAAGGTGCGAGGGGCAAGGTTTAAAGGAGATTTTTTACCCAGAGGGTGGTGGGTGCCTCGAACTCGCTGCCCGGGGAGGTAGTGGAAGCAGATACAATAGTGACTTTTAAGGGGCGTCTTGACAAGTACATGAATAGGATGGGAACGGAGGGACATGATCCCCAGAAGGGTAGGGGGTTTCAGTTCAGTCGGGCAGTGTGGTTGGTGCAGGCTTGGAGGGTCAAAGGAATGTTCCTGTGCTGTAATTTTCTTTGTTTTCTTTTGAGAGTGAATTCACCATCCACAGCCGTTTATTTTGAACCATGGTTTGAAATATTCTCACTCGGGGTTTAAGGCTTCCAGGCATAATACACAGATTTAGATCTTACCACCAAACACCAGAAGTCTGGATGTTGTCCAGAGGATGAAGTTGGAGTCTGTGTGTGAAGTTGGAGTCTGTGTGTGAAGTTTGAGTCTGTGGTGAAGCTACAAATGGGCGGCACGGTAGCACAGTGGTTAGCACTGCTGCTTCACAGCTCCAGGGTCCCAGGTTTGATTCCTGGCTCGGGTCACTGTCTGTGTGGAGTTTGCACATTCTCCTTGTGTTTGCGTGGGTTTCCTCCGGGTGCTCCGGTTTCCTCCCACAGTCCAAAGATGTGCGGGTTAGGTTGATTGGCCAGGTTAAAAATTGCCCCTTAGAGTCCTGAGATGCGTAGGTTAGAGGGATTAGCGGGTAAATATGTGGGGGTAGGACCTGGGTGGGATTGTGGTCGGTGCAGACTCGATGGGCCGAATGGCCTCCTTCTGCACTGTAGGGTTTCTATGATTCTATGATATCCTCATCTGAGTTACAGATTTAAATGTGATTGTCCAAACTAGAAAACATATATAATTTGACTCTTTTTAAACCTGATTCACCACACCCTGCCACACTAACTACAAGAGATTGTTTTTGGGACCAGTTGTTCTGTTAAAGTCTGGGTTGTTCTCAATGATGACAGTTTTAACCTCTCCATAACCTGTCCTAACCCTTCTGCCCTCCAGGGGGCTCTGTTTTTCTGATGGTGACATTCCCTGTTTACCCAGTCAGCCCTTGAATTGTTTGTGAATCCAGTCACATGTCGGTTAGACTGGATCAGGGCGGCAGATTTCCTTCCTTAAAGGGCATTAGAGAACCAGATGTGTTTTTACAACAATTTATTCATGCTCATCAATATTTTTATTGAAACGTGGTGGGATTCAAACCCAGGTAACAAAATCATGATAATAAAAAGAGAAAATGCTGGATAAACTCAGTTTTATTCAGAATTCCAGCATCTGCAGGATTTTGCTTTATCTCCAAATCATTCCCCTGGATTACTCCTGCTCTGGCTCTAATTCCAGTTAGCTCAGACAACAAAAACAGGTTTCACAAAATCACAAACAATTCCCCCTCAGTATATTTGGCTCTAATTCCAGTTCCAGAGTCCGACAACTTTCTGTATTTCCCAGGGGGAGAAAGAAAGAGTTTTCCTCACAGATGTTGTCCAGAGGATGAAGTTTGAGTCTGTGGTGAAGTTTGAGTCTGTGGTGAAGTTTGAGTCTGTGTGTGAAGTTTGAGTCTGTGGTGAAGCTACAAACAGAAGCTGTTCTGTTTCAAATCAAACTGCGGGACTTGGAAGAAAATGATGGGAAGAGATTTTGCAAAGTCCCCTCCCCCACTCCCTCAGCTGGCAGCCCAGCACGCAGGCGCAGAGAGCGCTGCTGAGCCGAGCTGTCCGGAGCAGGTGCAGAGAGCGCTGCTGAGCCGAGCTGTCCGGAGCAGGCGCAGAGAGCGCTGCTGAGCCGAGCTGTCCGGAGCAGGCGCAGAGAGCGCTGCTGAGCCCAGCTGTCCGGAGCAGGCGCAGTGCGGCGGCCGCCAGCGGTCGCTCTCGATCTCTTTTTGGAGCAGCAGCCGCCGGAGAGAGAGGGGGGAGGGGGAGATCACCGAGCGGCTTCTCGCTCTGGCCGGAGCCGCCAGCCGGTTGCCTGGAAACCGTGGCTGGAAGAGGTGCAGGGGGAGGGGAACAATGGGTGGGGGCGGGGCTCCCGTGTCCGCGCGCCCGGGCCTGCGCACTGGAACCACAGGACGTCACATCGGGACAGACTTATTCCTATTGGCTAATTCAGGCTGGGTTCCATTGTGCCGTCACAGTGCGGAAGTTGGCCAAAGATTGAAACTCCCTCCTCTGGGCAACATCTGGGAGGAAATCAATGTTTCCTCCTTTCCATTTCTTTTCTCATTCTGGGGGAAATTGGGGACTTGCAGCAACTGAAGGGAAAGGAAGTGAATCCAGGGAGGCTGCAGACTCTGGAAAGCTTACAGACGAAGACCGGATTCAGGAACAGGACGAGGCCCAGGTATATGTTTCTTTCTCTCTCAAAGACACTGACATCCTTTAGTTCCCTCAGTTTGACATTTATTTATCTGGCTAATAGGATAGCCTCTTACCCAATGTTCACAATTAAAGAGGGAGTTTTCCCCCAGAAGAAGGCTAACATTTGAATGAAAAATAAATTTGGATGGGAGAGAGAGATGTTACTTATGATCCCCTATTTTTTGTCTTAAAAGCAGCCACACTGCTGTATATTTCGTTTCCCAGATGCTTCGTCTGAAGCCCATTCTCTCATCTGCCTCAGTGAATATGTCGATGATAGTTTGTAGATCAGACAGGTATTTTTTTCATTCATTTGTGGGACATGGTGTCGCGAGCTGGCCAACATTTATTGCCCATCCCCATTACCTGAGAGCATTTGAGAGTTAACCACATTGCTGTGGCTCTGGAGTTACATGTAGGCCAGACCAGGTGAGAACAGCAGATTTCCTTCCCTAAAGGACATTAGTGAACCAGATGGGTTTTTCCGACAATCGACAATGGTTTCATGGTCATCAGTAGGTTCTTAATTTTTTAAATTAAATTCAAATTCCACCATCTGCCGTGGGAGGATTCAAACCCGGGGTCCCCAAAACATTAGCTGAGTTTCTGGATTAATAGTCTTGTGATAATACCACTAGGCCATCACTTCCCCCCCAGAGTCTGTGTACTGCAGCCTGATGACTGAGATTGGGCTGGTCTTGGTTCTGGCCTGGAGGGGTGGGACATTGAAAGCTTCCCACTGGTCCAGTAGGTTAGCTCGACTCCAGCAGGGAGCTTCATGGTGCTGGGGTGGAGTGTTGCTGCGGGGAAGGTGGGGATGAACGTTGGTGCAATACGCAGCCCTGCTTGACCCCAGTTTGCACTCATACTGATCGCCTCACCATAGGAAGGACGTGATTGCACTGGAGGGAGTGCAGAGGAGGTTCACCAGGATGTTGCCTGGGATGGAGCAGCTGAGCTACAAGGAGAGACTCGATAGGCTTGGATTGTCTTTTTTAGAGCAGAGAAGGCTGAGGGGAGACATGATTGAGGTGTATAAGATTGTGAGGGGTATGGACAGAGTGGATAGGAAGCAGCTGTTCCCCTTAGTTGAAGGGTCAATAACGAGGGGGCATCATTTTAAGGTGAGGGGCAGGAGGTTTTGGGGGATTTGAAGAAAAATGTTTTCACCCAGAGGGTGGTGGGAGTCTGGAATTCACTGTCTGGGAGGGTAGTGGAGGCGGGAAACCTCACAACCTTTAAAAAGCACATGGATGAGCACTTGAATGTTTTGACAGTTCAAACGCCATCAGCCAAGTGCTGGAAAATGGACTAGTGCAAATTTAGTATAGTTTTGTCAGTGCAGACTCGATGGGCTGAAAGGCCTCTTCTGTACTGTATGACTCTATGACTCGTGAACTCGCTGGTGTTTCTGCAGTCGGGATGACTGAGTGAATCCCTTCCCACACACGGTGCAGGGGAATGGCCTCTCCCCAGTGTGAACTCGCTGATGTGTCCGCAGGGCAGATGACGATCTGAATCTCTTTGTGCAGTGAGAGCAGCTGAAAGGTCTCTCCTCAGTGTGAATGCGCAGGTGGGACATCATTAGCTGAGAGCTTTTGAAATCCCTCCCACAGTCAGAGCATTTAAAGGGTCTCTCTTGGGTGTGAATGACATTGTGCCTCAGCAAGTAGGGCAACTGACTGAAACCTTTCCCACACACAGAGCAAGTGAACGGCCTCTCCCCAGTGTGAACTCGCTGATGGCTCTGCAAATCAATTATCTTATCATCATAGAAACCCTACAGTACAGAAAGAGGCCATTCGGCCCATCGCGTCCGCACCGACCACAATCCCACCCAGGCCCTACCCCCATATCCCTACATAGTTTACCCGCTAATCCCTCTAATTTACGCATCCCAGGACACTAAGGGGCAATTTTTAGCATGGCCAATCAACCTAACCCGCACATCTTTGGACTGTGGGAGGAAACCGGAGCACCCGGAGGAAACCCACGCAGACACGACGAGAATGTGCAAACTCCACACAGACAGTGACCCAAGCCAGGAATCGAACCCAGGTCCCTGGAGCTGTGAAGCAGCAGTGCTAACCACTGTGCTACCGTGCCGTATCCCTTCCCACACCGATACCGCTACCGTATCCCTTCCCACACACACAGCAGGTGAACGGCTTCTCCCTAGAATGACTGCGCCGATGAATCTCCAGCTGAGATGGAAAACTGAATCCTTTCCCACAGTCCCCACATTTCCACGGTTTCTCCATGGTGCGGGTGTCCTTGTGACTCTCCAGGTTAAACAATCAGTTAAATCTCACACAGAACATGAGTACAGTCTCTCCCCGCTGTGAATGCTGTGATGTATTTTCAGGCTACGTAACTGGTTAAAGTTCTTTCCACACTCAGTGCACTGGAACACTCTCACTCGGGTGTGTGTGTCTCGGTGCTTTTCCAGTCACACTGATGTTTAAAATCTCCTGAAGCAGACAGAGCAGAGAAACATTTCTCCTTCTAGATTCTAAGGTCGATGATATTGAGGTCTGGATGAATTGAGTGACTCTGTCAGATGTTGATACGATGTTTGGTTTGAGATTTCTGTCTGTAAATCCTCACCTTCTGATATCCTGTCAAACGAATTTACAAAAGTCATCACTGTCAGTACAGGATAGAAATTCAGAACAGACAATTCTAGTTTCTATGGAACATTCTTTCCTCTCTCATTCCCCAAAAGCTGTGAATCTCCATCCCACACACTCTCCCTCCATTCTCACTCTGCTGTATCTAATATTCACCCTCCCAATTCTCCTGAAGCTGCTGGTTGAGGCAGATTGACAGATCCATGCTCACTGCTTCCTGTCCTGGACACAGGGAGCTGAAAATCTCCATGCAGGCTGCCAGATAGATGTCTATAATACTGGATAAAAGTGTAATATACAGGACATTACTTGAGTAGTGGTAGAGCCGGGATTTGAGGAAGACTTATATTTAGGTAGGGAGAGCACATGATCTGGAACTCACTGCCTATGAGGATGGAGGAACAGAAGATGTTCAATCATTTCAAAATGAAATTGGGTGGGCACTTGAAGGAAATAAAACTTGCAGAGGAATGTTGATAGAGAGATAGAACAGGATTCTACAGAGAATCAATCTGCAGTCCATAAGATGACGTGGAGATGTCGGCGTTGGACTGGGGTGGGTACACAACACCAGGTTCATCAGGTGAGTGGCCATTCACCTGATGAAGGAGCAGTGCTCTGAAAGCTCGTGCGATCAAATAAACCTGTTGGACTTTAACCTGGTATTGTGAGACTTCTTACTGTCTATAAGATGGACAGGTTAGGTTGATTAGCCATGCTCAATTGCCACTTAGTATCCCAGGATGTGTGGGTTGGGGGGATTAGCAGGATAAATTCGTCATACTACTGGGAGAGGGCCTGGGAAGAACGCACTGTTGGAGAGTCGGTGCAGATTTGATGGGCCGAAAGGCCTCTTTCTGCACTGTAGGGATTCTGTGACTCGAGTTACCCAATAGACTCCTTCTGTGCTGCAGTGAGTTTCTGACTGGAAATATATAATGTAGCTGCAGTAATATATTACACAACTAGAAATAATAAGGAATGGAAAGGGGGAGAAAAGAAAGTGTTTTACTCACAGATGTTGGCGACAGGAGGAAGTTTTAGGTTTTCTGAAGTTCAATCTTCATTCACTCAAAGCCCGTGCTCTGATTGGCTGGAGGACAAGAGTCCTTCCAGTCCTCCAACTCTTCCCATTGGTCAAAACCTAAGCTTGCAGGTCAGGGAGGGTGGGCACTGCCCCGCACATACACAGGTTCCCCTCTCCCTTTGGACATGCGCAGTCCCTGGCCGGGGGGAGGGGGAGGTCACCGAGCGGCTTCTCAGTCTGGCTGGTGCCGTCAGCCAGTTGCCTGGAAACCTTGGCTCCAGGAGATGCAGGGAGAGGGGGTGAGTGGGTGGGGCTCCCGGGTCCGCGCGTCCCTGGCCTGCGCACTGGAACCCGGAGACGTCACCACGGAGCACAGTGATTCCTATTGGCTGATTCAGGCAGGGTTCCATTGTGACGTCACAATGCAGAAGTTGTCCAATGAGCTTCAGGCTGAATCTTCCTCCTCTGGGCAACATCTGGGAGGAAATCAATGTTTCCCCCTTTCCATTTCTTTTCTCATTCTGGGGGAATTGGGGTCTTGCAGCAACTGAAGGGAAAGGAAGTGAGTCAGTCGGTTTCTTCCACGCATTATTTGTCCACTGATGTAGACATATATCTGTCTGGCAGCCTGCAGGGACATTTCCAGCTCTCTGTGTCCAGGACAGGAAGCAGTGAGCGTGGATCTGTCAATCAGCCTCAATCAGCACCTTCAGGAGAATTGGGAGGGTGAATATTAGATACAGCAGAGTGAGAATGGAGGGAGAGTGTGTGGGATGGAGATTCACAGCTTTTGGGGAATGAGAGAGGAACGAATGTTCCACAGAAACTAGAATTGTCTGTTCTGAATTTCTATCCTGTACTGACACTGATGACTTTTGTAAATTCCTTTTGCAGGATATCAGAAGGTGAAGATTTAAAGACGAATATCAAACCAAACGTCACATCAAAATCTAACATAGTCACTCAGTTCATTGGGACCTGAATATCATCGACCTTTGAATCTAGAATGGAAATGTTTCTCTGCTCTGTCTGCTTCAGGAGATTTTAAACATCAGTGTGACTGGAAAAGCACCGAGACACACACACACTGAAACATGCACACACCTGAGTGACTGTGGAAAGAACTTTAACCAGTTAAACAGCCTGAAAATACATTGCAGCAGAGAGACCGCACCCATGTTATGTTGTAACTGAACTGATTGTCAAGCCTGGAGAGTCACAAGGACACCCGCACCATGGAGAAATTGTGTAAATGTGGGGACTGTGGGAAAGGATTCAGGTTCCCATCTGCACTGGAAACTCATCAGCGCAGTCACACTGGAGAGAGACCATTCACCTGCTGTGTGTGTGGGAAGGGATTCACTCAGTTATCCCATTTACAAACACACCAGGGAGTTCACAGTGGAGAGAGGCCATTCACCTGCTCTGTGTGTGGGAAGGGATTCAGTCAGTTATCCAACTTGCTGAAATACAAAGTCACTCACACTAATGAGAGGCCCTTTAAATGCTCTGACTGTGGGAGTGGTTTCAAAAGCTGTCAGGATCTGGTGTCCCACCAGCGCATTCACACTGAGAAGAGACCGTTCAGCTGCTCTCACTGCACAAAGAGGTTTAGAACATCATCCAACCTGCGGGAACACCAGCGGGTTCACACTGGGGAGAGACCGTTCACCTGCTCTGTGTGTGAGAAAGGATTCTCTCGGTTAAACAATCTGCTGACCCACCAGCGCATTCACACCGGGGAGAGGCCGTTCACCTGCTCTGACTGTGGGAAAGAATTCACTCGATTGAGCAATCTGTTGACACACCAACGGGTTCACACCAGAGAGAGACCGTACACCTGCTCTGTGTGTGGGAAGGGATTCACTCAGTTGCCCAACCTGTTGAGCCACAAGGTCACTCACACCCAAGACAGACCCTTTAAATGCTCTGACTGTGGGAGTGGCTTCAAAAGCTCTCGGGAACTGATGGTCCACCAACCCATTCACACTGACGAGAGACCGTTTAGCTGCTCTCACTGCTCAAAGAGGTTTAGGAGGTCATCCACACTGCGGAGACACCAGCGGGTTCACACCGGGGAGAGACCGTTCACCTGCTCTGTGTGTGGGAAGGGATTCAATCGATCATGCAACCTGCAGAGACACCAACAAGTTCACAAGTGATTCCAGGGGTTGGATTCTGCTGTTGGTGAAGTGGGAGGGTCGGAGAGATTCTTTCTGCTGGACTGGCCGGTCTCACGACTTTGCTTCCAGTGGGCTGATGCTCTTTGAGCCTGGGAGAGCACATTTCCACTGAAATGATCCACAAAAGCTGATGAAGGACATTTATTTTATCCTGGATAGTAAAGAGTGCTTTTCCTGCCACTACAGGTAGATCTGAAATAAACACAGAAAGAACTGGAAAAACACAGCAGGTCTGGCAGCATCTGTGGAGAGAGAAACAGAGATAATGTTTCACGTCCAATGTAACTCTACTTCAGAACTAAAGAGAGGGAGAAATGTAATTGGTGGGAAAGGGGGAGAGTCGTGTAGATGGTCAAAGAACCACGACAACAATAATTTTTGAATTCCATAATGGCAATATTAGCTTTTAAAAGCAATGGTGACTAAGAATTAGGCATGCTGGGATTTTTGGTCACCTTATAATTAAAAACAGATGCAGGCTGCAAAGTTACTGTGAGTGATGACCTGGTCTGGAACTGTGACCTGAAGCTTCCTGTGTTGACCAAATGAACAAAGAACAAAGAAAATTACAGCACAGGAACAGGCCTTCAGCCCTCCAAGCCTGCACCGACCAGACTGCCCGACTGAACTGAAACCCCCTACCCTTCCGGGGATCATATCCCTCTATTCCCATCCCATTCATGTACTTGTCAAGACCCCTCTTAAAAGTCACGACCATATCCGCTTCCACTACCTCCCCCGGCAACGAGTTCTGGGCACCCACCACTCTCTGTGTAAAAAAACTTGCCTCGTACATCTCCTTTAAACCTTGCCCCTCGCACCTTAAACCTATGCCCCCGAGTAATTGATTCTTCCACCCTGGGAAAAAGCTTCTGACTATCCACTCTGTCCATGCTTCTCATAATCTTGTAGACTTCTATCAGGTCGCCCCTCAACCTCCGTCGTTCCAGTGAGAACAAACCAAGTTTCTCCAACCTCTCCTCATAGCTAATGCCCTCCACACCAGGCAACATCCTGGTAATTCTTTCCTGTACCCTCTCCAAAACCTCCACATCCTTCTGGTAGTGTGGCGACCAGAATTGAACACTATATTCCAAGTGCGGCCTAACTAAGGTTCTATAAAGCTGCAACATGACTTACCAAATTTTAAACTCAATACTCTGGCCGATGGAGGCAAGCATGTCGTATGCCTTCCTGACTACCTTCTCCACCTGCATTGCCACTTTCAGTTTCCCCAGGAGATAGAAATTAGAAGCAGGAGTAGGCCATTCGGCCCTTTGCGTTTATTCCACCATTCATTATGATCATGGATGATCATCAAATTCAATATTCTGATCCCCCCCGCACCGCCATGTCCCTTGATCCCTTGAACCTCAAGAGCTCTATCTAGTTTATTCTTGAAATCACACAGCGTTTTGTCCTCAACTACTTTCTGTGGTAGTGAATTCCACACATTCACCACTCTCTGGGTGAAGACATTTCTTCTCACTTCATTTCTAAAAGGTTTACCTCTTATCTTCAAATTATGACCCCTAGTTCTGGATTCACCACCATCGGGAACATCGGGAGAAGGCTGACATTTAAGGAGACAGTAAATATAGGACAGAGATACATCTAATGTTGTTACATGGTACAGATTAGATATATTATTTATGGTTCTGTGATAAAATACATTTATTATTTCTAGCCTTGTAATATACCACTGTAGCTACATTATAAATTTCTAGTCAGAGTCATTACCGCACAGGCGGAGTCCATTCAGTAACTCGAGTCCATGCCGACTCTCTGTAGGACAATACAGTCAATCCCACTCCTCTATAACGCTGTTTCCCTTCATGTTTATTTCCTTCAAATATCCAACCCAATTTATTTGAAATTATTCTTCTCCACTTCCACCACTGGTGTGATTTTCTGATTATGCCAATCGCTGTCTAAATAAAGTTCTTCCTTGCACATCCCCCACTCTATCTCTGATTAAAAGATACAGTACTCTCTATCAAAAATTTTGTATACAGCTAATTGTGCATCTGGAGAGATATATGTACATTTACTGAATTAAAATGTTTGGGTGTCTGACTCCAGAACCTTGTATCGATAGATCAGCACGACTCATTCATTAGAATTGGGAGGGTGAATATTGGATTCAGCAGAGTGAGAATGGAGGGAGAGTGTCTGAGACGGAGATTTTCAGATGTTGGGATTTTATGTATTCATTAGTGTCACAAGTAGGCTTACATTAACATTGCAATGAAGTTACTGTGAAAATCCCCTAGTTGCCACACTCGGGTGGACTGAGGGAGAATTTAGCATGGCCAATGTACCTAACCAGTACGTCTTTTGGACTGTGGCAGGAAACCTGAGCACCCGAAGGAAATCCATGCAGACACGGGGAGAACGTGCAGACTCCGGACAGACAGTGACCCAAACTGGGAATTGAAGCCAGGTCCCTGGTGCTGTGAGAGAGCAATGCTAACCACTGTGCCAAATGAGAGAGGAAAGAATGCTCCGTATAAACTCGAATTGTCTGTTTTGAATTTCTATCCTGTTCTGGCAGTTATGACTTTTGTAAACTCTTTTCCAGGATATCAGAAGGTGAGGATTTACAGACAGAAATCTCGAACCAAACATCACATCATCTGACAGAGTCGCTCAATTCATTGGGAGCTGAATATCATCAGCCTTTGAATCTCAAAGGAGAAATGTTTGTCTATTTTGTCTGCTACAGAATATTTTAAACATCAGTGTGACTGGAAAAGCACCGAGACACATGCACATCTGAGTGAGAGTGTTTCAGCTTTAACTAGTTACACAGTTTTTCAAAACATTACCCTTTGGAACCGGGAAAGACGCTACACGTGTTCTGTGCGTGTGGACACCTCAGTTGATTCTTGAATATGGAGAGTCACAAGGACACCTGTACCATGGAGAAACCATGGAAATGTGCGGAATGTGGGAAGGGCTTCATTACTCCATCAAGCCTGGAAAGTCATCGACGCATTCACACTGGGGAGAGGCCGTTTACTTGCTCTGACTGTGGGAAGGGATTCACTCAGTTATCCCACCTGCGGACACACCAGCGAGTTCACACAGGGGAGAGACCATTTATCTGCATTGACTGTGGGAAGGGATTCACTCAGTCATCCAACCTGCTCGGACACCAGCGAGTTCACACTGGAGAGAGGCCATTCATCTGCACTGAGTGTGGAAAGGGATTCAGAGATTCATCCACTCTGCAGAAACACCAGAGAGTTCACACTGGGGAAAGACCATTCACCTGCTCTGATTGTGGGAAGCGATTCCGAGATTCCTCCACCCTGGTGAGACACCATCAGTTTCATACCGGGGAGAGACCATTCATCTGCTCTGACTGTGGGAAGGGATTCACTCAGTTATCCACCCTGCAGACACACCAGCGAGTTCACACTGGGGAGAGACCATTCACCTGCTCTCAGTGTGGGAAGGGATTCACTCGGTCAACATCCCTGCTGAGACACCAGCGAGTTCACAATTGCTGACACGGGTTGGATTCTGCTGTTGATCACATCCAGGACTGAACCATGTTCATTCTGACAGTTGGTGAAGTGGGAGGGTCAGAGGGTTTCTCTCTGCTGGACTGGCCGGTCTCCCAACTTTGCTTCCAATGCTGATACTCTTTGAGCCTGGGAGAGCACATTTCCACTGAAATGATCCACATAAGGCGATGAAGGACGTTTATGTTATCCGGTTGTAAATAATGTGTTTCCCCCCCTACTACATGCAGGCCTAAAATAAATGCAGAAAGAACTGAAAAAATGCAGCTCGTGGAAAAAAATATTCTGGAGCAAAAGAGAAAGGGAGAGGTAATGGTTGTTGTAAATAAATAAAGCATTGGTCCAGAGTAAGTTTAATGGCTGAATAAAGGACAGCCTTCCCTATATCTCTCCAGATAAGGCAATTGAAGCCTGATCCACACACACGTGTATGGTCTCTCCCCGCTGTGAATGGTGCGATGTTTTTTCAGGATGGGTAACCAGTTAAAGCTCTTTCCATAGTCAGGGCACTGGAACACTCTCACTCAGGTGTGTTTGTATGTGTGTGTTGGTGTCTTTCCAGTCACACTGATGTTTAAAATCATTTGAAACCCCATTTGGAATATTGTGAGCAGGTTTGGGCCCCATATCTGAGGAATGATTTGCTGGCCTTGGAAAGGGTTCAGAGGAGGTTCACAAGAATGATCCCTGGAATGAAGAGCTTGTCATATGAGGAATGGTTGAGGAATCTGCATCTGTACTTGTTGGAGTTGAGAAGGATGAGGGGGGATCTTAATGAAAGTTACAGGATATTGCGAGGCCTGGATAGAGTGAACGTGGAGAGGATGTTTCCATTAGTAGGAAGAACTAGAACTAGAGGGCACAACCTCAGACTAAAGGGACAATCCTTCAAAACAGAGATGAGGAGGAATTTCATCAGCCAGAAAGTGGTGAATCTGTGGAACTCTTTGCCGCAGAAGGCTGTGGAGACCAGGTCATTGAATGTCTTTAAGACAGAGATAAATAGATTCTTGATTAATAAGGGGATCAGGGGTTATGGGAAAAAGGCAGGAGAATGAGGATGAGAAAAATATCAGCCATGATTGAATGGCGGAGCAGACTCGATGGGCCAAGTGGCCTAATTCTGCTCCTATTTCTTATGGTCTGAACCGACAGAACAGAGAAACATTTCTCCTTCTAGATTCAAAGCCGATGATATTCTGGTCGCAAGGAATCAAGTGACTGTCAGATCTGTACGTGAAGTTGGAGATGTCTGTCTGTAAATCCTCGCCTTCTAATATCCTGTAAAAGGTGTTTACAACAGACATCACAGTCAGTACAAGATAGAAATTCAGAACAAACAATTTTAGTTTCGATGGAACATTATTTCCTCTCTTATTCCCCAAAAGCTGTAAATCTGAATCCTTTTTATTTATTAGTGGGAGAAGTTGGTTTACATTAACATTGCAATGAAGTTACTGTGAAAGTCCCCGAGTTGTCACACTCCGGCACTTGTTTGGCCATGCCAAATTCTCCTTCAGTGTAACCAATGTGCCTAACCAGCACGTCTTTCGGACTGTGGGAGGTGACCGGAGGAAACCCATGCAAGCACGGGGAAAACATGCAGAGTCCGCAGACTCAGTGATCCAAGCTGGGAATTGAACCCTGGTCCCTGGCGCTGTGAGGCAGCAGTGCTTTCCGCTGTGCTGCCCTTTACCCAACACTCCCTCCATTCTCACTCTGCTGTATCTAATATTCACCCTCTTAATTCTCCTGAAGGTGCTGATTGACAGATCCATGCTCACTGCTTCCGGCCCTGTTGTGAGACTTCTTACTGTGTCCTGCCTCATTATTTTGTAAACTGAGTTTGTGTCTTTGTGCCCTGTTTGTGAACTGAGATCCCACTAACCTGATGAATGAGCAGCACTTCGAAAGCTAGTGGCTTTTGTTACCAGATAAACCTGTTAGACTTTAACCTAGTGTTGTGAAACTTCTTACTGTGTTTACCCCAGTCCAACTCCGGCATCTCCACATCCTGTCCTGGACACAGAGAGCTGGAAATCTCCATGCAGGCGGCCAGACAGATATATGTCTATCTGACTGGACTAACAATGTGTGGAATGTACAGACTGGGGAACAATGGGTGGGGGCGGGGCTCCCGGGTCCGCGCGCCTGAACCCGGAGACGTCACCGCGGAGCTGAGTGATTGCTATTGGGTGATTCAGGCAGGGCTCCATTGTGCCGTCACAATGACTCAGAGGGGCGTTCCCAGCACACAGTGTCCCACTGGCAGCAATATCACTGGTTACAGAAGCAAAACACTGCGGATTGGACACCAGCTCAGCGCGGCTGGTGGTCAAAGCCCCGCCCACCCCCCACGTGGGCTCGGGTTCCGCCCCCTTATTGTCTCCATGCGGCAGATTGACCAATGGCAACGCTTGGAGGACCGGATGGGCGATGGTCCTCCAGCCAATCAGAGTCTTGGCCCTGTGTCAATGGCCACGCGGAACTTCCTGTGGACATGAATGTGGGGGTTCGATCAGTAAGTTTGCTGATGGTCCAAAAATTGGTGATGTGGTAAATAGCGAGGAGGAAAACCTTAGATTACAGGATGATGTGGACGAGCTGGTTAGGTGGGCAGAATAGTGGCAAATGTAATTTAACCCTGAAATGTCTGAGGTGATGCATTTTGGAAGGACTAACAAGGCAAGGGAACAGATAATGAACAATAGGACGCCAGGAGTACAGAAGACCAGAGGGACCTTGGGGTGCATGTCCATAGGACCCTGAACACAGCAGGACAGATTGATAAACTTGTTAAGAAGGGATATGGGATACTTGTCTTTTTTAGCCAAAGCATCAAATATACAGCAGGCAGGTTATGATTGAGTGCATAAAATGCTCGAGTACTGTCTGCAGTTCGGGTCGCCACACTTTAGGAAGGATGTGATTGCACTGGAGAAGGTGCAGAGGAGATTCACCAGGATGCTGCCTGGGCTGGAACGTGTCAGTCATGAAGAGAGGCTGGTTAGGCTCGAATTGGTCTCCCGAAAGCAGAGAAGGCTGAGGGGGAGCCTGATTGAGATGTACAAAAATATGAACCCTCAGTTCACTGACCTTTAGTAGCTGGGTCAATATCCAGGGACATAGATTTAAGGTGAGGGGCTGGAAATTTAGAGGGGATTTGAGGGAAACGATTTTCACCCAGAGGGTGGTGGGAATCGGGAACTCACTGCTTGAAAGGGTGGGAGAGGTGGGAACGTTCAACATTAAGAAGCATTTAGATAAGTACTTGAAGACCCATAACATATAAGGCTGCTACTGACCAAGTGGTGAAAGGTGGAATTAGAACAGATTGGTGCTTGAGAGCTAGCACAAATACGATGGGCCAAAGGGCCTCGTGCTGTGCTTTAAAACTCTGAGGACAGAATTATGACAGTGTGGTTATGTGATAAATATTGGATGGTTCTATAATAAAGTACATTATTATTTCTTGTCTTGTAATATAGTGCTGTCGCTATGTTACATATTTCCAGTCAGAGCCATTATAGCACAGGAGGAGTCCATTGGACAATTCGATGCCCTCCTGGCTCTCTGGTGAGCAATTCTGTCAGTCTGGAGAGGGTCCCATTCTGTAACCCTGAAGCACCCATCCAATCTCATTTAGAAATTACTGACCATCTCTGCTTGACTACCCTCACAGGCAGCAAGTTCAGGAGCATGACTAATCACAACCCCCATATCTTAACCAACTTACAGATTTAGGGGAATGAGTGGGGAAAGAATGTTCGATAGAAACTAGAATTATCTGTTCTGAATTTTGATCCTGTAGTGACTGTGATTTCTGCTGCAAACTCCGTTTTATCGGATATCAGAAGGTTAGGATCCATTGACAGAATCCCAAATCATGCGCCACGTTCAAGATTTGACAGTCGCTCAATTCATCTGGACCTGAATACCATCGGCCTTTGCATCTAGAAGGAGAAATGCTTCTCTATTCTGTCTGCTTCAGAAGGCGTTAAACGTCAGTGTGACTGGAAAAGCACCAACACACACACACCCGAGTGAGAGTGTTCCAGTGCACTGACTGTGGAAAGAGCTTTAACCAGTTATATAGCCTGAAAATACATTACAGCATTCACAGTGGGCAGAGACTGTTCCTGTGTTCTGTGTGAGATTTAACTGATTGTTTAACCTGGAGAGTCACAAGGACACCCGCACCATGGAGAAACCGTGCAAATGTGGGGACTGTGGGAAGGGATTCAGATTCCCATCTCGGCTGGAAATTCATCGACGTATTCACACTGAGGAGTGGCCATTCACCTGCTCTGTGTGTGGCATGGGATTCACTTATTTCTCCAAGCTGTTGAACCACAAAGTCACTCACACCAATGAGAGACCCTTTAAATGCTCCGACTGTGGGAGCAGCTTCAAAAGGTCGCAGGAACTGCTGAGACACGAGCGCATTCACACTGAGGAGAAACCGTTCAGCTGCTCTCAATGCTCAAAGAGATTTAGATCAACATCCAACCTGCAGGAACACCAGCGAGTTCACACCAGTGAGAGACCCTTTAAATGCTCCGACTGTGGGAGTGAATTCAAAAGGTCTCAGGATCTGAGGGACCACCAGCACATTTACACCGAGGAGAGACCATTCAGCTGCTCTCACTGCACAAAGAGGTTTCGAACGTCATCCCACCTGCAGAGACACCAGCGAATTCACACTGGGGAGAAACCATTCACCTGCTCTGTGTGTGGGAAGGGATTCCCTGATTCATTCAACCTGCGGGAACACCAGCGAACTCTCATTGGGGAGAGGCCATTTATCTGCTGTGTGTGTGGGAAGGGATTCACCCGGGCATCCAGCCTGCTGACACACCAGCGGGTTCACACCGGGGAGGGGCTGTTTACCTGCTCTCACTGTGGGAAGGGATTCACTCAGTTATCCAGACTGCAGGTACACGTTCGAGTTCACACTGAGGAGAGACCATTCACCTGCTCTGTATGTGGAAAGGGATTCACTCAGTCAACATCCCTGCAGAGACACCAGCGAGTTCACAAGTGATGACAGGAGTTGGATTCTGCTGTTATTGCTGCTGTTGATCACATCCAGGACTGAACCATGTTCATTCTGACAGTTGGTGAAGTGGGAGGGTCGGAGGGTTTCTTTCTGCTGGACTGGCCGGTCTCACAACTTTGCTTCCAATGGGCTGATGCTCTTTGAGCCTGGGAGAGCACATTTCCACTGAAATGATCCACACAAACTGATGAAGGACATTTATTTTATCCTGGATAGTAAATAGTGTTTTTCCTACCACTACAGGTAGATCAAAAATAGATACAGAAAGAACTGGAAAAACACAGCAGGTCTGGCAACATCTGTGGAGAGAGAAACAGAGTTAATGTTTCACGTCCAATGTAACTCTACTTCAGAACTAAAGAGAGGGAGAAATGTGATGGGTTTGATGCTGGTGAGAAAGGGGGGAGGAGCAGGTAGAACAAAAGGGAAAGTCAGGGATTGATCAGAGGGCGGGTGAGATTAAATGACAAAAATGTCCCGGAAAAAAAGGCAAAGGGAGAGGTAATGGTTGTGGTAAAGAAACAAAGCATTGGTCCAGAGTAAGTGTTAATGGCAGAATAAAGGACAGCTCTGTCTGGAAGCAAAAAAACATGAAAACAAGATGCAGACTGACACTCAGCAAATAAAAAACAAATCAAAATGGAGGAGAGAGTTCAGGGTGTGAAGTTGTTGAACTCAATGTTGAGTCCAGAAGACTGTAAAGTGCCTCATCGGAAGATGAGGGGCTGTTTGTCCAGCTTGTGTTGGACTTCTCCGGAACATTGCAGCAGGCCGAGGACAGAAATGTGAGTGTGAGAACAAGGTGGTGAATTCTAATGGCAAGCGGAAGGTCAGGGTCATGCTTGTGGACTGAGCGGAGGTGTTCCACAAAGAGGGCAGGGAACAGGCTGCAGGTGAATTAAAGAGAAACCATTTGTGTCCAGAACATTGTGAACATCCTTTTACTCTGGTTGTCTTTGATCCTCAAGTCATTTTCTGTTTGTTTTAACCATGTTCTGTTTCATTAATAAACTTTTATCAGTAAAAATATTTGATTTTCTGGACTTTTCCTGATGAGATTGATGCACTTTAGAGAAAGTGGGTGAGAGGAGTTGGCAGGCTCTTTAACAGAAAGTCATCCCTCTAAGGCAAAGGAGCCAAAGGGGGAGATGAGATTTTATTTTTTGACACAGTGAGTTGTTTTGATCTGCCTGAAAGCAGATTCAATAGTTTGCCTCCAAAGGGTAAAGACTTGAGTGGGAAGAATTTGGGGAAAGAACAGTGCAGTTGGATGAATCAGAGAGTTCTTTCAAAGAGATAGCAGGAGGACGATGGGCTGAATGGACTCCTCCTGCAGCCTGTCAATCTCATCCTCCAGCTTTTGTGCGTGTTAAAAGGGGCAGATTTCAGTGCAGCCTCTTTCCTGTATATGTATTTAAAGAGACGAGTTTCTCTTTAGCTCTGAGTGACCGATATAACAATTGGTTGGAGGCCCATTTCTCACACAGTCCTCCAGCACCTTCCTGTCTCTCGATTACTGCAACATACATTGCAGTTTTCCAACTGGGGCGCAGGCCTCATTATTCTCAGCTAAATTCAGCCCTCAGCTCCGTCGCCTGACTGTCATTGACACGAGCAATAGGGAGACAGAAAGGTGCCCCAGGCTCAAATGGGAAGTCGAAACTCGGGGCTTTGAATGAATTATTAGGATCTCTGTAATGATCAATAATTTAAAGAAATGAATTCTAAACTCAATGAGTAAATCAAAGAATCACATGACAATACTTCAAGTTTTATGACTTCTACTCCAACAAACTGGAAGCAACAATGACTGAACACTTTTTTGTCGGGAACATAACCCTTAAACTGTAAAATTGAACTTTGCCCTTTTACTCTTAACACCATCAAATGTCGCACTCAATGGGTATATTTTATTCCACCTTGGAATGTTCACACTCAATTCTCCAAGAATGAGTCCAAGGTGATTTTTCACTCCCCAAGGGTTTATTTCCATTGTTTTCCTTTTCCAGTCTGGCAAACTTTAATCCCAGAACTGTCCTTCACAGTGATGGTTCTCCTGGACATTTTCCCACGAACACAAGCAAGGCGAATCTTCCAGCCTTGTTTCACAATTCTCAGAAATCTGTGACCAACATTCGACATCGGAGCAGAAGTTGGCCATTTGGCCCTTTGAGTCTGCTCCAACATTTATTTAGATCATGGCTGATCTGTTTGTGTTGTGTTGTGGGAAATTTACCACTTCGGAGTCAGACTTGGAGGTTCAACAAAACAGTTTTATTTTGGACAAAGCTTTGGGAGAAAGCATTGGTACTCCGCAGTACTTGGCAGCGACCTTCTCAACTACACAATGGTAGTTGAGCATCTTTATATCTTTTAGACAATAGATAGTACGGACATTAGCCGTTAACACATCGTTCCAAGTTGAGTAGGCAGATACAGACATCGACAATTAACACATTGTTACAAGCAGACAGGTACGGGCATGGACAGTTAACACATCATTATACATAGAATGGATACATTTACGCAGTTATGCCCTCTATCAATGACTGGTTTCGATATATACATTTATGTATTTACGTCTCCATCAGTGGCTGATCTCGTTACATTTATGTCCCCATCAGTGGCGGATCTTATTATCAAACTCATTGTTCTGGGTCTGCTCTTATCTCAAGTCTTAAAGTGCCCCAGGTCTGACCAGCTTCCTGCAGCAATTCAGACACTGCAGGTTTTAACTCTTTGTGTAACTGTCTGTGCCCAAAGCCAGTGCCTTTTAATGTCCCTTCCCAGAGTCCATTTTGTGTGCCAGGTAACCATTTTGTGTCCATCATTTTAATTTCACCATAACAGTTGCGTTCCACATTCTCGTTCCACACCCGATATTTTAGATTCCCTTATCCAACAACAGTTGGTATAAAGGCAAAATTCTGCTGTTGTTGGAATCTGAAACAAAAACAGAAAATGCTGGACAATCTCAGCAAGTCTGACATCATCTGTAAAGAGAGGATAGAGACAGCATTTTGAGTCAGGATTACTCTTTGTCAGAGGTGAAGACGAGGAAAATCGGACAAACTTTATCCTGTGAGGGTCAAGAATTGGGAAGCAATCTACTAAACCTCCTCCTCAATGCATTTGTATCATTTCTTAAATAGGAGACAAAGCTGCACCGAGTATTCAAGATGCAGTTTCAGCAACACCCTGTATAACTGAAGCAGAACATCTTTACTCCTATGTTCAATTTCTCTCGTAATAAAGGATTGCATTCCATTTGTAAGAACTTTGATTTATTTGAACTAAGATTTATGGGGTTCTCTTGTTTACAATAACCTCCCCAATCGTAAATCAACCAGGTTCCAGTGTCTTAACCATATGGCAAGAAAGAACAATTTAAATGGTGAATTCAGAAAGTTAATTAACCATTAAAAATGTAACAAGTCAGAACGATAAAAAGCAAAATATCGATTAACAGTTAATAGAGAAGGGTTCACTTTAACAATTGAACAGACTTCTCTCCATCCCTCTCAGACCAGGACATGAAGTGACCGCTCCAAAAACATGGATAACTTGTGAAACCAACAGCTCTCCACACCTCTCTGTAAACATCTCTCCCTCCACCTCTCTCTACCAAATTGCCTTCTCAAGACCACTTCTTTATACTTTAAAAATGCCGAAAGCCCATCTTAGCCAATTCCCATAAATCTTCAATTATAAACTAAAATAGACACGAGTTTTCAGATGATTTGAAAAGAAATGAACTGTCTGCTGAAAGGGTTAACTTTTCTACAGAACCTAAAGGGATGGGGAGTGAGCAGAAAAAAATTGGCCCACAATAATCCCACTTTGCACAAGTATAAAAATCAAAACAAACTCGATTGTAAACCTCATCTCTTAATTTTTTTGTTATATTCCATAACCTAATTATTTTAATTTGATCAGTTTTTGTTAGGGATGGGTAACTTCTGTTCTTTATGAACTGCTTCACTCATTTTGTTAATTCTACATGAGCTCGGAGAATCAGAACCCAGACTTTATCATCCTTATCCTTTTTCTCCCTTTGCCACCACTCCCTCTGTTTTGCGGGAGGGTCGTGGGGATTCCAATCAGAACTAATCATTTTATCATAAAAGTTAAATACTGCGGATGCTGGAATCTGAAACAACAACAGAAAATGCTGGAAAAGCTCAGCAAGTCTGGCAGCATCTGTGGAGACAGAATAGAGCCAATGTTTCAGGTATGGATGACCCTTTATAAGAGCTGTTATGAAATGTCTTCGAGACTCGAAACGTTGGCTGTATTCTCTAATAATTTTATCAATAAGTTTCTTGTTCTTAGTTTCCAAATAGCAGGTAAGAGATCTGTCCAGTCCTCGCTCGAGCTCTGATTTTTCACTGGCCATGCTTGGGTCAGTTTATAACCATGAGAATCTACTCTCAGAGGTCTGCTTTTCAGTCCAGTGCTATTTGGAGTATACCGTTACTTCACCGACTAACGGGTCACATGTCCCTCACAGTTCTTATCACAAATTTATGATAAAATAATTTAAACAATGCCTGAGAACGCTTTTTAACTTCTTAACCAACTATCTGCCACTGTTTGTTGATTGGTCAGACCTCCTCTTCACAGATTCGGGAATCTCAGCCGCTGAACACCAGCCGGTCCTGGAATAAATTTAACTCTAACTCATTCTGAGTAAATATTCTCACCAGGTTCTCTGTCAGGGCCCTGCTAAGCAGCTTTAATGGTCCGTGATTGCAGAAACTGAGCAGTCACACGAATGTGGTCAAGATAGTCCAGTCCCATAATGCCTCACATTCAATCTGCTGTCCTTCAATTATAACAGAATATGTGGCTGTATGTAGCTGCCTCGGCCATGGTCAACCCCAATACTGCCTTCTTGAACTGTTATAATGCCTGAGGTGTAAGTACACCCACAGTGCTGTTAGGGAGGGATTTCCAGCTACACATTCCAGACTTTCACTGGACTGTAGGTGGATACCAGATTGATATATTCCATTCAACCACACCCAAGGTGAGTTATTCCAATTCCTTTATTGTCCAGGACAATATATTCACAATATCTTTAAAACAGAAATTAAACATTCCCATTTGGTTTCAGGTATTAACATATTCTGTTAGTTTGTTCTTTATTGTCAATGTCAGGCTGGGGTTGTTTCCCCTTGGAGCAAAGGAGGTTGAGGGGAGATTTGATAGAGGTGGACAAGATTCTGACAGGTGTAGATAAGGTGGACAAAGAAAAGCTGTTCCCATTAGCTGATGGGACAAGGACGAGGGGGTCACAGATTTAAAGTTTCAGGTCAGAGATGTTGGGAGGGATGTGAGGAAGAATATTTTGATGCAGTGAATGGTAATGACCTGGAACTCGCTGCTTACGTGGATGGAGGAAATGGAGACAATAAACAATTACAAAGGAAATTGGATGGGCATCTGGGGGAGTTTCAAACAGAAATGCTGACTAAATATCTCTGAACTTCCTCACACCCTGTCACTCTGTGATCCTTGTGAAATTTAAAACAAGGTATTCGCAACAAGACTCAAAGAGCATCAGCCCACTGGAGGCAAAGTTGTGAGACCGGCCAGTCCAGCAGAAAGAAACCCTCCGACCCTCCCCATTGACTAACTGTGAGAATGAACAAAATGCAGTCCTGGATGTAACTGAGAGCAGAAACAATAACAGCAGAATCCAACCCCTGTGAACTTGTTGGTGCCTCAGCAGCTGTGATGAAATTCTGAACACTTTTTATACACTGAGCAGGTGGACAGTTTCTCCCCAGTGTAACTTCACTGATGTCTCAACAGGTGGGATAACTGAGTGAATCCCTTCCCACACTCAGAGCAGGTGAATGGTCTCTCCCCATGTGAATTCGCTGGTGTCTCTGCAGGTTGGATAACTGACTGAAACCCTTCCCACACTGAGAGCAAGTAAATGGCCTCTCCTCAGTGTGAACTCGCTGGTGTCTCTGCAGGTGGGATGACTGAGTGAATCTCTTCCCACACTGAGAGCAGGTGAACGGCCTCTCTCCAGTGTGAATTTGCTGGTGTTTCTGCAGGGTGGATAACTGACTGAAACCCTTCCCACACTGAGAGCAGGTAAATGGTCTCTCCCCAGTGTGAACTCGCTGGTGTCTCCGCAGGACGGATGACCGAGTGAATGTCTTCCCACACTGAGAGCAGGTGAATGGCCTCTCCCCGGTGTGAATGTGCTGGTGTGTCCGCAGGTCGGATGACCGAGTGAATCCCTTCCCACACTGAAAGCAGGTGAATGGCCTCTCCCCGGTGTGAATGTGCTGATGTGTCCGCAGGTCGGATGACCGAGTGAATCTCTTCCCACAATGAGAGCAGATGAATGGCCTCTCCCCGGTGTGAACTCGCTGGTGTGTCTGCAGGTTGGAAAACTGACTGAACCCCTTCCCACACCGAGAGCAGATAAACAGCCTCTCCCCAGTGTGAATTCGCTGGTGTCTCTGCAAAGTGGATAACACAGTGAATCCCTTTCCACACTGAGAGCAGGTGAACGGTCTCTCTCCAGTGTGAACTCGCTTGTGTGACTGCAGGCTGGGCAACAGAGCGAATCCCTCCCCACACTGAAAGCAGATGAATGGCCTCTCCCCAGTGTGGCTGCGCCGATGAGCATCCAGCAGAGAGGGGGCTCTGTATCTCTTCCCACAGTCTGCACATCTCCATGGTTTCTCCATGGTGCAGGTGTCCTTGCCTCTCCCTTGGGTGGCCAATCAGTTGAAGCCTTGTCCACACACAGAACACGGGTACCGTCTCTCCCTGCTGTGAATGGTGTGATATTTATTCAGGCTGTGTAACTGGTTAAAGCTCTTTAGTCAGTGCACTGGAACACTCTCACTCGGGTGTGGCAGTGTGTTGCTGCTTTTCCACTCACTGATGGCCGAAGTCTTTTCAAATCCAAGTGGAAGGTTCAATCTGAAGCTCAGTGGCCAACTTCCGCATTGAGACGTCACAATGGAGCGCTGCCTCAATCAGCCAATAGGAATTACTCGGCTCCGCAGTGACGTGTCGGGGTTCCATGGCGCAGGCCCGGTTCGCGGACCCGGGAGCCCCGCCCCCACCCATTGATCCCCCTCCCCCTGCACCTCCTCCAGCCACGGTTTCCAGGCAACCGGCTGACGGCTCCGGCCAGTGCGAGAAGCCGCTCGGTGATCTCCCCCTCCCCCCTCTCTCTACGGCGGCTGCTCCAAAAAGAGATCGAGAGCGACCGCTGGCGGCAGCCGCACTGCGCCTGCTCCGGACAGCTGGGCTCTCTGCGCCTGCTCCCGACAGCTCGGCTCAGCAGCGCTTTCTGCGCCTGCTCCGGACCGCTCGGCTCAGCAGCGCTCTCTGCGCCTGCGTGCTGGGCTGCCAGCTGAGGGAGTGGGGGAGGGGACTTTGCAAAATCACTTCCCATCATCTTCTTCCAAGTCCCGCAGTTTGATTTGAAACAGAACAGCTTCTGTTTGTAGCTTCACCACAGACTCAAACTTCACACACAGACTCAAACTTCACCACAGACTCAAACTTCACACACAGACTCAAACTTCACACACAGACTCAAACTTCACACACAGACTCAAACTTCACACACAGACTCAAACTTCACCACAGACTCAAACTTCACCACAGACTCAAACTTCACCACAGACTCAAACTTCACCACAGACTCAAACTTCACACACAGACTCAAACTTCACACACAGACTCAAACTTCACCACAGACTCAAACTTCACACACAGACTCAAACTTCACACACAGACTCAAACTTCACCACAGACTCAAACTTCACACACAGACTCAAACTTCACACAGACTCAAACTTCACCACAGACTCAAACTTCATCCTCTGGACAACATCTGTGAGGAAAACACTTTCTTTCGCCCCCTGGGAAATACAGAGACAGAGAAATTCTCTGGAACTGGAATTAGAGCCAAATATACTGAGGGGGAAATGTTTGTGATTTTGTGGAACCTGTTTTTATTGTCTGAGCTTTTTAAAGTGTAATTTATCTTGTCTATTCAAATACTGTTTCTTAATGCATGATTCAGTGACAATTTTAGATTAATTTTTAAAGTAAAATTTTTAAAAAATGAAACATTGTCTTTGTTTATTCGATTGGGATTTGTGGGAATTTGTTTATTATAAGGTGACCATGAGGATCGTAACAACATTGATATGTCTGGTGTTGTTACATGGTGCATATGATGTGGAGATGCCGGTGTTGGACTGGGGTGGGCACAGTAAGAAGTCTCACAACACCTGGTTGAAATCCAACGGGTTTATTTGGAATTATGAGCTTTCAGAGCGCTGCTCCTTCTCACCTGATGAAGGGGCAGCGCTCTGAAAGCTTGTGATTCCTAATAAACCTGTTGGACTTTAACCTGGTGTTGTGAGACTTCTTACTATATGGTGCATAATGGGTATGTTATTTATGGATTTGTATTACAGTTGATTTTGTTTAATTCCAGAATAGTATTGTAACTACACTGTATATTTTCCAGTCAAAGAGTCATCAGAGCACAAGATAAATCAATTCAGCAGCTTGAGTCCGTGCCAAGTCTCTGTCGGGGAATCCACTCAGTGCCATTTTTCCTCGATATCCCTGTTCCCCAGTACGTTTAATTCCTTCAAGTGCCCGACCAATTTTATTTTGAAATCACTGGTCGTCTCCACTTCCACCACTCTCATCGTCAGTGAGTTCCAGAACATGATTGCTTGCTCCCCAAGTCAAGTTCTTCCACACCCATCTGTATCTCTAATCATGTAATAGAGTTCTGAATATTGCTTACATTTTTAGTTCACTAAATATGCGAATTTTTTATATGCTAATTTTTTATATGCTTAGACGCAAGCCTGTGTGAAGATTTCAGGAATATGTGTCCTGTACATGAAACAGTCAGCACGGATCTGTCGATTAGGATGAATCAGCACCCTCAGGACAATGTCTATTTCAGGTCCAGCAAAGTGAGAATGGAGGGAGAGTGTTTGGGATGGAGATTTACAAATTTTCAAGAATGAGAGGAAAGAATGTTCCACAGAAACTAGAATTGTCTGTTCTGAGTTTTTATCCTGGACTGACAGCAATGATTTTTGTGAATTTCTTTCACAGGCTATTAGAAGGGGAGAATTTACAGACACAAATCTCAACAAACATGACGTTAGGATCTGACAGAGTCACCCAATTATTCAGGATCTGAATACCATCGGCATTTGAAACTAGAATGGAAAATGTTTGTCTGTTCCTTCAAACTGATTAAACATCAGTGTGACTGGAAAATCACTGAGACACATCCACTCGAGTGAGAGAATTCCAGTGAACTGACTGTGGAAAGAGCTTTAACCAGTTACACAGGCCTGGAAAAGATTGAAGGATTCACAGTGAGGAGAGAGACCATGTATGTGTTAACTGTGGGGTCAAACCTTCATCTGAACCTGGAGATGTACAAAGACACTCAGACCATGGAAATGTAGGGACTGTGGGAAGGGATTCAATTGTCCCTCGAAGCTGGAAACCCTTCGATGCAGCCACACTGTGGAGACACCGTTCACCTGCTCTGAGTTTGGAAGGGGATTTAGTGATTCATCCACCCTGAGGAATCACCAGCGACTTCACATCAGGGAGAGGCCATTCACCTGCTCTGAGTGTGGGAAGAAATTCAGCGATTCGTCTGCCCTGCTGACACACCAGCAGGTTCACAATGGGGAGAGACCATTCACCTGTTGTGTGTGTGGAAAGGGATTCACTCAGTCATCTACCCTGCAGAACCACCAGCGATTTCACACGGGTGAGGGACTGTTCCCCCGCTCAGAGCGTGGGCAGGGATTCACTCACTTATCGCTCCCGCTGACAAACCAACGCATTCACACTGGGCCGAGGCCATTCATCTGCTCCGAGTGTGGGAAGGGATTCACTCAATTATTTAGTCTGCTGAGAAAGATACGATTACATACTGGGGAAAGGCCATTCATCTGATGTGTGTGTGGGAAGTGACTCAGTCAATCATCCAGTCTGCTGGAATACTGAGGCACCTCCTCCAGTAAGAAACCTGTTCAATGCTCTGACTGTGGGAGCTGCTTTAAAACATGAGCCTACCTGAGGGTCGACCAGCGCATTCACCCTGAGGAGTCCCCGTTCAGGCACTCTCACTGTGCAAAGAGGTTTAGAACATCATCTGACCTACTGAAACATCAGGGAATTCACACTGGGGAGAGACCCTGATAATTCCCACTCACTTTCAGCGATTTCTCATAAAACCTACCAGATTGGAAGCTTCTGCCTGAAATTTTATTTTCCCTTAGTTTCCAAACTGAGACCATTCACCTGCTCAGTGGGTGGGAAAGGATTCACTTGTTCACCCAAGCTGCTGAGACACCATGGCAGTCACACCCATTAGTGATCTTTTGGATGCTCTGACTGTGGCTGTTAATTATACCAATAGAGGTTAAGTTTATTCAGATGGAGGGCATTGATTAGATAGTTATAATGAGCAGGTAAAAAGTGGGACTCACTAATATAACTTGGAGTCAGAGTTGAACCTGTAATGTTTGATTCTGTGAACAAATCCAGACCAAATAAAGATTGACTCCACCCCAAGGCTGTCAGGATTATAACATGGTAACAGAAAATGCTTGTCTCATGGTGAAGGTTGTAAACTAAAAGAAAGTATATTTCAGACAGAAGTTTACAATCCCAGCAGCTTTTGTGAGAAATGACTGAAAGGCAGTGGGAATTGTCAGGGTCTGATTACCTGCTGATGCTCTCGGAGTCTGAACCATACAACCAGTGGAAGAATGAAGTGGCGATGTGGACACGGGTGACATCCCGATCAAGGAGGAAACAAGATCTGGCCTTGGCATTGTCACTTCCTAACACAAGGAAAATCAGCAACAAAGCATTTTCTGATCAGCCAAACTGCAAGTTGATACCTGCACTGGCACGGATGATTCATGTAAAGAATTCACTTCAGGTGGTTGGAAGGTAGAATCCCTGTCAATTGGTCGATGGGAGAAATCCCTAATTCCCCTCTGTGCCGGGCGATCGCCCTCCTGCTTTAAAGGGATACAATTAGTTCCATTTTCAGTCATCAATTACCTGATTGTTCCATGAAAAGAATTGCTCGAAGCAACAAATTATTGGAGATACCAGAAGAGGGTTTCTTCATGTGTAACGTTTGGACTGAAGGAGAAAAAACATCTTTTTCTTCGATTTGTTTTGAAACACTGTTTTGTGTGAATTTTTGCGATCCCGGTCAGGACTGTTAACGTTTGCAGAGAAATTCGAACACCCAGTGATTAACTGAAAGAATTACATCACAAGATTCCACATTTTTAAACAAAAACAAACTTTACTGTATGTTTAAATAAAATTTAAAAAGACAACACTACAAATTGAATACTACACTCAATAAAGATTTATGATATAAACCTAGTTCTATTTTTTTACCTCACCCCAAGAGTTTCTTTATACTTAATGATATCTTCAAGGTTCATTCACTTTTGTTCCCAGGACCATCCCAGAGGTATGTCAAAGCTCTCTACAATTCACTTTAATTCTCCCCAGTACTCCAGATATTCTCCAAGCTCCAAGAGTTAATGGGAATCCATCCATTATCTTTTCACTAAACAAGCCTCCAATTTTCCTTTAAGCTCTCAAACTGTGGACTCCTCAGTCCAAACATGGGCTTCACTGCATTCTTGCTGAGGGATTTAAATGTTGGAAACACCCCTGGTTTCTAATGGTCCTCTAGGCTTCTAGTCCCACAGCTGGTTCACAGCTCCTGGTCCCACAACTGGTGGCTTCCAAGCTAACTGCAGACTGTCCGCTGGAACCAGGTCATTGATTGGAAAGGACTCAAAAGGTTACGGGGAAAAGGCAGGACAATGGGATTGAGATTTATCAGCCATGATCGAATGGCACAGGAAATTCGATGGGCCGAATAACCTAATTCTGCTCCTCTATCTTATGGTCTAATTCTAACCAAGGGTCCACCCTGAATCACATATCCCCATGGTAACAGAGACGATTGAATATCTAACAGATATTCAGCTTCAAAATTAGACCTTTTTTCCTGAGCTCTGCATGAAGAATTCACCTAACAAAAACAGTACAATAATTGTCAGACCCAATGTCTCCAGCTAAAAGATCCAGCTGACCTTTTACAGTTCTTACCTCTCGAGTTTTGACTTCTTAAACCAACATGGGCCATGCTTTGTGACTGCGAATTCCCTGAGGGTGTTTTCATCAGATTCTCAATCCAGGTTTTCCATTTTTTAAAAGCAATTCTTGCAACTAATTCTTATTTCTAAAACATAGGAATTATGAAATTAGATTTTTGGAACAAAAACAGGAAAAAATGGAAATGTATCACCTTCATAATATCCCATTTAGAATATTACAATATACAACATGCTGTATATCTTAACAACAGTCATGATCTTATTGAATGGTAGAACAGGCTCGAAGGGCCAAATGGCCTCCTCCTGTTCCTAAATCCACTGTTTTCCTATGTTGATCTATCTTATAACCTGCAACAGACATAATAATCCCTCCATTGTCCACTTCACATTCACAAGTCCAGCTTGGTAACAGCACACTGCTGGGTTCCATGTCCAGGAATTCAGTCCACTGAAGATGGAAATTACTGCTTGCAGTCTTTTCTGACGGTTTTCTTCTTACAATAATTATAGTCCAAAGGTCCTCCTGCAAAAGGAGAGTCTTCATTGCTGTTCATTTGTGAATTTTCAAGTTCTATTTTGAAAACAGTCTGTTCAGAGTTCACATTTTGAAATTTATTTTCTTCCATGTTTGTAGTTCCTCCATTGTTTAAATCCAGAGACAATATTCCAGTCAATTCCACCTTGAAACCGACTTCTTCTTGCTCAGTTATAGCTGATTCCTTTATTGTCCAGGACAATATATTCACAATATCTTTAAAACAGAAATTAAACATTCCCATTTGATTTCAGACAGTAACATATTATGTTAGTTTGTTCTTTATTGTCGATGTCAGGCTGGGGTTGTTCCCCTTGGAGCAAAAGAGGTTGAGGGGAGATTTGATAGAGGTGGACAAGATTCTGACAGGTTTAGATAAGGTGGACAAAGAAAAGCTGTTCCCATTAGCTGAAGGGACAAGGACGAGGGGGGACACAGATTTCTTGTTTTGGGTCAGAGATGCAAGGCGGGGGAGATGTGAGGAAGAATATTCTAATGCAGCGAATGGTAATGACCTGAAACCCGCTGCCTACGAGGGTGGAGGAAGTGGAGACAATAAACAATTAAAAAGGAAATTGGATGGGCATTTGGGATGTTCCAGACAGAACGAAGAACAAAGAAAATTTTGTTTTCTTTTGAACAAAAAAAAACAAAGAAAATCCATCAAGACATCATTTGACTGAGTGTGGCAGAAAGGGACCTACACAGGGTTGGAATCGGTGGGATTCGGGCGGGGGGGGGGAGGGGGGCGCGGGGGGGGGGGGGAACTCTCCGCCGGTTGGGGATATACCAGGTACAGACGAGGATGGCTGTGGTTGTTGGAGGTCAGTCATCACTGCAAAGGTCACTGCAGGGTTCATCTAAAACTCTGCTGGCCATGTTTAAACTCACATTAAGTGTTATTCCACTATCACCCTTGTGCACGATGATCCACCCAGTAAAGCAACAACTTAATATTAAAATTCTCATCCTTGGTTTCAAATCACTCCATGACCTTGCCTGTCCCAATATCTATAATCTCCTATAAGCCCCACAACCCTCAATATATTACACTGCTCTAATTCTGGTCTTTAGTTTGTCCCTGACCTTGCTTCACCATTGCAAGCTCTACCTTCAGTTGCTTAGGCTCCAACCTCTGGAGTACCATCCCGACACGTCTCCAGCTCTCCATCTCGCTTTACTCCTTTAACACACCCCTTAAAATCTACCACTTTGACCAAACTTTTGGTCATCTAACCTAATATCTTCTTTGTGGCTCAATATCATGCTTTACTTTACAATGCTCCTTGGATGTTTTATTACTTTAAGGCGCTATATAAATATATTTTGTTGTTCCTCATGTCTCCTGGGCCTAATCATTTTCAGCGGCTTCATTAATTACCGTCTCCCCACCGTAGGGTGGGAAACGAGGATGTTCACTGATGATTGCAGTGTATATGACCATTCACAACTCTGAATACTGAAGCTGCCCGCATGCAGCGCAGGACCAGGACAACATTCAGGTTGGAGCTAATACTGTCTCTTCATACTGACACCACATAATTATCAGGAAATATCTATTTCCAGCAAGAAAATCTAACCATCTTCCCTTGATATTCAATGGCATTACCATCAGTGAATGCCCCACCAGCAATAACTTTGGGGTTACCATTGACCAGTCATTTAAATACTGTGGTTACAAGAGCAGATCAGAGGTTGGGAGTTTTGTGGCAGGTTACTCACTTAATGACTCCCCAAAGGCTTGCCATGATTCACAAGGTATAAATCAGGAGTAAGGTGGAATATTCCCTACCTGGATGAGTGTATCTGCAACAATTTTGTAGATCCTATCCAGGACAAAGTAGCTCGCCTGATCAGCATCTCAAATACCACCTTAAACATTCACTCTCCACCATTAGCCCACAATGGTGGCAGTGTATTCCACATATTAGATACACTGCAAGAAATCACCAAGGCTGTTTTCACAGCACGTTCCAAACCCTAACTTCTACCACTTGAAAAACAAGTGCAGCCAGCGTATGGGAATGCCACCATCTGCAAATTGTACTCCACATCACACACCATTCTGACTTGAAAATCAATCACCATTCCTTCTCTGTCACTGCATCAAATTCCTGGAACTCCCTAACAGCGTTGTGGGTATACCTACACCAGATGGATTGCAGCGATTCAAGAAATTGGCTCACTTTCTTCACAAGGGCAATCAGTGATGCACAATGAATGTTGGCCTTGCCAGTCACATTCACATCCCCTGAAAGAATAAAACAAAATCCTCATCCCTGGTATCATTCTCAGTCATGAGGACTGTAATAATCAATGAACAGCTCCGCTTTTGACTTTATGATGGGGGGGAAGGTCATTGGTGGAGCAACTGAGGGTGGATGGGCCTAGGACTCTACCCTAGGGCTGAGATGATTGGCCTCCAACAACTGCGATCATCCTCCTCTGTGCGGGATGTGGCTCTCGCCGGTGGAGAGTTTCCCCCCGATTCCCATTGACTTCAATGTTAATCGGGTTGCTTGATGCCACGCACAGTCAAATGCTGCCTTGATGTCAATGGCAATCACTCCAACATCACCCAGTTCAACTCTTTTGTCCATGTTTGGACAAAGGCTGTAAATGAGGCAGGAGGTGAGTGGTCCTCGGTGGAACCCAAATTGAGCATCAGTGAGCAGGTTATTGCTGTATAAATGCTGCTTGATCGCACCGTTGGCAACAACATCTTCCATCGTTTTGCTGATGATCGAGACGAGAGACATTGGAGGGCAGTTGGCCAGTTTGGATTTTTCCTTATCCATCGCCTTCAGCTGTTTATTGATATCCCTTGAAGTGAATCGAATTGGCTGAAGATGGGCATCTGTGATACGAGGGACCTCAGGATGGATAATCCATATGGAGAGATTAGAGAAGCTGGAATTGCACTCTATAGAGCAGGAAAGGTTAAGGAAAGATTTAATAGAGATATTCAAACTTTTGAGAGGTTTTGATAAAATTCATGTCTGTTTCCATTGGTTTAGAACCAAAAGACATCGGGTGGAATTTCATGAAAAAAATTCGAAGTGCTGAATGAGTGAGAAAAGTTTCAAACTCGTTTCTTGGCAAATTTAAAAAAGCAATCTTGTGGCACTTAGTCAAAAACAGTCACAATATAATCCTCACTGCAGGAGGAAGGGGAGGAACCTAAACTTGCTGGGGAAGCCAGCTGCTGATCTGGAGGGGTGTCATTGTGCATGCGCTCCATCCTCCCAGTTTCCATCTTCAGTGGACATGCCCCCCTCCCCACAGAAATCGCCCCGCCAATCTCCTCATCTGTAGCGTTTCCCCCAAATCACCAACCCCTCCTCCCAATCAGCATCCCTGCAGAGTTCCCCCTCTCGCCCCCTCCCCGATCACCACCCCTGCAGAGTTTCTCCGACAACCAGCTCCCTCCCCCATCAGGACTCCTGCAGAGCTCCCCCCCCACTAACCCCCTCCTCAATCACCACCCCTGCAGAATTTCCCAATCACCACTCCCTCCCCCGAGTCAGCTTCACCGTCCCACGGAGTGACCCAGGGGTCCATTGGCGCCTCGAGGGAGGAGGGGGACCTGGGGACGGTGCTGGGGCCTTCCACCTGGGGGATTCCGGCCGATGGGATGCAGGGCTTTCCGACTCCCCCATTCCTGACACCGGTGCATCTCAAGAGCAGCAGGGTGAACAGCAAGGCAAGGATACATCCATATCACCAGGAAGACGGCTGGACCCCTCTAGGTCCCAGCTCTCCAGCAGACGCCTGCCAGCGGCATCACAGGCAAATGGGTGCGGAGTGCAGCTGGCTGCCTCCAGTTCTGATGTGCATCCTGGGGGGACGTGTTGATGTGGCGCTGGACCACGGGAGATGGAGATGTTGTGGGATCGCCAGGAGGGCACGGGTGAAAGTCTATATGAGAAAGGTTCAGGGAATTGGGCTCGGTTGATGATTACATCCACCTGTTTTATAGCACTGTTAACTATCGGCCCTTCGTGTTATTGCATTGTTAGTTTCACCAATAAATGTCCAAAGATGTGCAGGTTAGGTTGATTGGCCATACTAAATTGATCCTAGTGTCAGGGGGATTAGCAGGGTAAATGTGAGTTTACGGGAGTAGGGCCTGGGTGGGATTGTGGTCGGAACAGGCTCGATGGGCTGAATGGCCTCCTTCTGTACTGGAGGGATTCTATTCTATTCTCTATAAAATTACAGCACAGAAACAAGCCCTTTGGCCCTCCAAGCCTGTAGCAACCATGCTGCCCGTCTGAACTAAAACCCCCTACCTTTCCGGGGACCATATCCCTCTATTCCTATGCTATTCATATATTTGTCAAGACACATCTTAAAGTCACTATCGTATCTGCTTCCACTACCTTCCCCGGCAACGAGTTCCAGGCACCCACCACCCTCTGTGTAAAAAACCTGCCTTGTACATCTCCTTTAAACCTTGCCACTCACACCTTAAACCTATGCCCCTGGGAATTGACTCTTCCACCCTGGGAAAAAGCTTCTGATTATCCACTCTGTCCATGCCCCTCATAATCTTGTAGACTTCTATCAGGTTGCCCTCCTCAACCTCCGTTGTTCCAGTGAGAACAAACCAAGTTTCTCTAACTTCTCCTCATAGCTAATGCCCTCCACACCAGGCAACATCCTGATAAATATTTTCCATACCCTCTCCAAAGTCTCCACATCCTTCTGGTAGTGTGGTGACCAGAATTGAACACTAGATTCCAAGTGCGGTCTATAAAGCTGCAACATGACTTATCAATTTTTAAACTCAATGCCCCGGCCGATGAAGGCAAGCATGCCGTATGCCTTCTTGATTATCTTCTCCACCTGCATTGCCACTTTCAGTGACCTGTGTACCTGTACACCGAGATCCCTCTGCCTATCAATACTCTTAAGGGTTCTGCCATTTACTGTATGTTTCCCATCTGTATTAGACCTTCCAAAATGCATTACCTCACATTTGTCCGGATTAAACTTCATCTGCCATTTCTCCGCCCAAGTCTCCAACTGATCCATATCCTGCTGTATCCTCTGCCAGTCCCCATCGCTATCCACAATTCCACCAACCTTTGTGTCGTCCACAAACTTACCAATCAAACCAGTTACATTTTCCTCCAAATCATTTATATATATTACAAACAGCAAAAGTCCCAGCACTGATCCCTGAGGAATGTCACTTGTCACAGCCCTCCATTCAGAAATGTACCTTTGCACTGCCAACCTCTGTTTTCTTCTGACTAAATAGCTCGAAACTTCCGAACACCCTGTCACTCTGTGATCCTTGTGACATTTGAAACCAGGTATTCACAAAAAGACTCAAAGAGCATCAGCCCACTGGAGGCTGAGACCAGCCAGTCCAGCACAAAGAAACCCTCTGACCCTTCCCATTGACCAACTGTGAGAATGAACAAAATGCAGTCCTGGAGGCAACTGAGAGCAGAGACAATAACAGCAGAATCCAACCACTGTCATCACTCGTGAACTTGCTGGTGTCTCAGCAGCTGGGATGAAACTCTGAAACGCTTTCCACACTGAGAGCAGGTGAATGGCCTCTCCCCTGTGTGAACTCGCTGGTGTGTCTGCAGGTCAGATGAGTTCGTAAATCCCTTCCCACACTGAGAGCAGATGAATGGTCTCTCCCCAGTATGAACTCGCTGGTGTATCTGCAGGTGGGATGACCGAATGAATCCCTTCCCACACTGAGAGCAGGTGAACGGCCTCTCCCCTGTGTGAACTCGCTGGTGTCTCTGCAGGTCGGCTGACTGAGTGAATTCTTGTCCACACTGAGAGCAGATGAACGGTCTTTCCCCAGTGTGAACTCGTTCGTGCGTCCGCAGGTTGGATGAGTTCATGAATCCCTTCCCACACTGAGAACAGGTGAATGGCCT
Source organism: Mustelus asterias (assembly GCF_964213995.1). NCBI lineage: Eukaryota > Metazoa > Chordata > Chondrichthyes > Carcharhiniformes > Triakidae > Mustelus > Mustelus asterias. Next base: position 1,300,491 of record NW_027590142.1, read on the forward strand.
CTCCCCAGTGTGAACTCGTTGGTGTCTCTGCAGGCTGAATGACCGAGTGAATCCCTCTCCACACTGAGAGCAGGTGAACGGCCTCTCCCCAGTGTGAACTCGCTGGTGTCTCTGCAGGTGGGATGATCGAGTGAATCCCTTCCCACACTGAGAGCAGGTGAATGGTCTCTCTCCAGTGTGAACTCGCTGGTGTGTCAGCAGGCTGGATGACTGAATGAATCCCTGCCCACATTGAGAGCAGGTGAATGGCCTCTCCCCAGTGTGAACTCGCTGGTGTGACTGCAGGTTGGATAACCGAGTGAATCCCTCCCCACACTGCGAGCAGGTGAATGGCCTCTCCCCTGTGTGACGTAGCTGGTGTGATTGCAGGTTGGATACCCGAGTGAATCCCTTCCCACACTGAGAGCAGATGAACGGCCTCTCCCCAGTGTGGCTGCGCCGATGATCTTCCAGCAGGGATGGGTATCTGTATCCCTTCCCACAGTCCACACATTTCCATGGTTTCTCCATGGTGCAGGTGTCCTTACCTCTCTCTTGAGTGAACAATTCGTTGAAACTTCGTCCACACACAGAACAAGATTACAGTCTCTCCCCGTTGTGAATGGTGTGATATTTATTCAGACTGTGTAACTGGTTAAAGCTCTTTAGTCAGTGCATTGGAACACTCTCACTCAAGTGTGTCAGTGTGTTGATGCTTTTTCACTCACACTGACATTTCAAATCTTTTCAAATCGACAGACTGGACAATCATTTCTCCTTCTGGATTCAAAGTTCGATGGTATTGAGGTCCCAAGGAATATGACTCTGTCAGATCTAGACGTGAAGTTTGAGATTTCAGCCTGTGATTCCTCTTTCAATATCCTGTAAAATGAGTTTACAAAAGTCATCAGTGTCAATACAGGATAGAAATTCAGAACAGACAATTTCTATGGAACATTCTTTCCTCTCTCATTCCCCAAAAGCTGTAAATCTCCATCCCACACACTCTCTCCCCATTCTCATCAGGTCTGGCAGCATCTGTATGGAGGGAAAATAACTGATGTTTCAGAGCTTTGACAAAGGGTCATCTAGACAAGAAACATCAGCTCTTTTCTCTCCTTACAGATGCTGCCAGACCTGCTGAGATTTTCCAGCATTTTCTCTCTTGGTTTCAAACTCCTGCATCCGCAGTAATTTGCTTTTATAAGGCTGCAGATACCTCCTCCCAAGTAACATGGCGCGTGTGCCCAAGACATCACCACTTGTTTCCCTTATTTCTTTAGCACCCATGGTGCTCTCCACAGTAAACACAGAGGAGAAGTATTCATTAAAAATCTCACCCATCTCCTGTGGCTCCACACACAGATGGCCATACTGATTTTTAAGGGGATCTCTTCTCTCTCTAGCCACCTTTTTACTCTTAATATAGCCATAGAACCTCTTGGAATTTTCTTTAATCTGACCTGCCAGATCCATATCATACCCTCTTTTTGTCCTCCTGATTTCCCTCTTCAGTATTTTCTTACACTTTTTATAGTCAGAGTGATTCACTTGTCCCCGATTGCCGAAACCCAATGTCTGCTTCCTTCTTTTACCTGATGTGGAGATGCCGGCGTTGGACTGGGGTAAACACAGTAAGAAGTTTAACAACACCAGGTTAAAGTCCAACAGGTTTATTTGCTGGCAAAAGGTGTGGCTTTTGCTACCAAATAAACCTGTTGGACTTTAACCTAGTGTTGTTAAACTTCTTACTTCTTTTACCTGACCAGAGCCTCAATGTCCCTTGTCTGCCAGAGATCCCTAAATTTACCATTCTTTCCCTTCATCTTAACAGGAATATACTGCCCCTGGACTCTTGATATCACACTTTCAAAGCCTCCCAATTGCCAGTCATTCCTTTCCCTTCAAACAAACTCACCTCATCGACATCTGCTCGATCCTGCCTAATGCCCACAAAAGTGGCCCCGCTCCAGTTTAGGGCCTTGACCTGTGGACCTGTCCTATCTGTTTCCAGAACTATTTTGAAACTATTGGTGCTCCCAATAGTGCTCCCTGACTGACATTTCAGTCACTTGCTCCACCTCATTTCTTAACTGTCTAATAGAAAGTGAGTCCAGGAATTGAGAATGAAAAATAAGGGGCTGGGAGATGAATTGAACAAGTATTTTGCCTCGGTGTTCACAATAGAGGATACAGTTAAAACTCAGAAACAGCTGGAAATCAGAAAACAGAAGTGTGGGATGAACTCTGAAAAAGCACAATTCCCAGGGAAGTGGTCCTCAGCAAACTGTTGGAGCTGTGGGCTGATGAGTCCTCGGGTCCTGCTGGGCTTCATTCTCGGGTCTGAACAGAGGGAGAAACCGTTCTCCTGCTCTGTGTGTGGGAAGGGATTCACTCAGTCATCCCATCTGCTGAGACACCAGCGCGGTCACAAGTAATGACAATGATTGGGTTTTGCTGTTAATCACCTGCAGGATTGAATATCATTCACTGGAGTCTGGTCCTGCTGATGTTAATAAACACCAGGCCGGTTATAGGTGTAAATATTCTGGATAAGAGTCAAATAAATCAGCTTTGTGTTAAACACAGTGTCTTGCGTCTTTTAAATACTGCTAACAGAAGTTAATTCCTTTTGAAGGGTTCTCCCTCTCCCCATCTCCTCCATCCTCACCTCCAACAAGTGTGAGGAGCTCCATCGCAGTTTATTTTTTACAGGTCAGTAGCTGTGAGACAGGCTCCGCAGCAGCTGTCCCCCTGAGGGAGCGTATTGGAAATGCCAACAGCACCCTCGCTTTCCTCAGTGCCCGTCCCCTTCCCTCCCTCCCTACCCGGCAGCACTGAGCCTTTCCCAGTGCACGTTTCACACTGACTGCCCGTTAATCAGCCAGCCAGCATGAGATCACTTTCCGGGGCCGATTTCCAGGGCTGATTACACCCACTTCCAGGCACTCCCATGTGAGTGTGCCCAACGGATGAAAAATTCAGGCCTTGCTGTCAGATTTAACAACAGGATGAGTTTCTGACCACATATCCATCCCATCACTGATACCAAATATTTCAATCTCCAAAATGTCCACAGTCTCCACCCCACTCCATCTGTTACCTTTAGTCTTGATGATTCCAATATATTTCTGAGCAGCCTCTCACATTCACCCCACTCCCCACATAGAAATGTGAGATCATCCAAAACTCTGCCGCCCGTCTGCTTTCTCACACCAAATCCTATTCATCCAAATCCTATTCATCCAAATCCTATTCATCCAAATCCTATTCATCCATAAAGCCTACATCGGCTTTAAGTCAAGTCATGTTTCAATTTTAAAATTCACATCCTTATTTTCAAATTCCTCCATGACCTTATCCCTCCCTATCTCAGTAATCTCCAATTTCACAATTCTCTGAAATCATAGAATCCTTTCAGTGCAGAAGGAGGCCATTTGGCCCATCAGGTCTGCACTGATAACAATCCCACGCAGGCCTTATCCTTGTAACCTCATATAATCCCCCTGACACACAGGGCAATCCCATCCAGACCTGTCCCATAACCCCAAGTATTTACCCTGCTCATCCCCCTAACCTACAACTAGGAGACACAGCCTCAAAATAAGGGAAGCAGATTTAGGACTGAGTTGAGGAGGAACTTCTTCACAGAAAGGGTTGTGAATCTGTGGAATTCCCTGCCCAGTGAAGCAGTTGAGGCTGCCTCATTGAATGTTTTTAAGGCAAGGATAGCTAGATTTTTGAACAGTAAAGTGCAGGTTTCCTCCGGGTGCTCCAGTTTCCTCCCACAGTCAAAAAGACGTGCTGGTTGGGTACATTGGCCATGCGAAATTCTCCCTCCGTTTACTCAAACAGGCGCCAGATTGTGGCGACTGGGGTATTTTCAGAGTAACTTCATTGCAATGTTAATGTAAGCCTATGTGTGACACTAATAAACAAACTATAAACAAAGTTAACTTTTAAAAACTTCTACCAAATTGGTTTCTCGAATCCCCCTTTTTATACTTTCAAAATGTAGAAAGCCATCCTCAGCTAATTGTTGGGAATTAGCCAATTGGTCGATAACTTGTCAATAATGACATTGGTTTGGTTTTTAGCTAATTGCACACGTTGTCTTAATTTTAAGACAATTCTTTCTCTCAAACGATATCTCTTAGCTTGGGGTAGCCTGAGTGTCAACCAATAATTGGTTCACATCAGTCATTCAATGTTGAGACATCTTGAACAGGAGCCGATTCATTCCCTCCAGTCAAGGTTAACAAGTCCTTTCATCTTTCTTTATTCTGTCAGCATGAGAAGGGAACATCTGATAATTCCCACAGCATTTTAACCATTCTTAATGTGTTTATAATTCTAAAAGTTATAAACTTGTGTTCAAATTTACATTTCCAGCCTTCATAACATATATATTAATGAATCATTTATTATTTAATTGTCTTACAATTAATGCTGTCTATTTAACTAATCTGGCTGCTTTCCAATTGTGGGAACTTCAGGCCACAAAAAAGGTAGTTAGAGTCATAGAGGTTTACAGCATGAAAACAGGCCCTTCGGCCCAACTTGTCCATGCCGCCCAGTTTTTACCACTAAGCTAGTCCTAATTGCCCTGTAATATTACTCATGATCTGTGCTTCCAAGCATTTTGAATGCGCATCTACAACAAGCAAACACATGTGATTCATGAAAGGCCCCCCAAAGGCCACATGTAGTCTGGACCACGGCCTATCAGGCCACTCCCAAGGATGAAGTGGTAATGTACCCAGTGTGTTGGGGTGAATGAACTCAGAAGAATCATTCAACACTTAAACCTGATTCAACAAATAGTTTATTGAGTTACGCCAGCAGGGAGAAGCCACAGGGACTGACCATGTGCAACTCCACCCAACAAAGAAAATAATCAATTCTTATCCAGTTACTCAACCCATCCCAGCTGGACACAATCCAATCAGAATGGTTATAGATTACACACATTACAGAAAGGTCCAATGAAATTAGTATTTGGACATCATGGGGCTTTGTGATCATCTCATGAACAGATAGGTGCCCCCATCATGATGTTTTCCAGAACCCCTTATCTACCATCCTTGGGGTTTTCTTTGTACATAGACTGAGTTTGAAAAGGGGTGGATTAAAAGTTTTCAAATGGATGTCAGCACTCTTCCTTTGTTCCAACCTAACGACCACACGGTCTGGGAATCATTTCTATTTAATAATCTCTCCTTTTAAACTCTTTTCTTCAGTATCCAATTCCAGAATTTTCCTTTTCATTGTGTTAATTGTGTCTTTGGACCTGACAGGAAGTTTAACCCAAGATCAATCCAACACAGGATTGGTCAGAATCATTTCACATGTCCCAAATTTTAAATAACCATTACAAATTAAAACTCATTCTCATGAGTGAATTGTATCCGGATTAAAATTCCCGCATGTTTAGTGAAATATCCTGGAATCCTGTCTCTGTCCAGTAAATATGGCTCCAAGTTCATAACTTTTGAAAAAAAAGCTTTATTAATTACACTTCCTTTTTAAAAATCTGTTTGATTTAAATCACAGACAGAAAACCTCAAAGCTTAAAGCGTTCAACCCACAAATATCATCCATACACAAACAGAGAAACTTAGCATGTGCTTTACAACAACAATAACCAAAATTAATTACTTAAGCGTTCTTGTGATCCTGTTTTTAAACTCCCAAAAATGCCTTTAATTAAAGACTCAAGGTAAGGTTAATTCCCCAGAAAGATAAACCTTAACAAATGTAGCCCAAAACAATGATAAAACACATCTACAAACATCCACATAAAACAAACAAAACACACAGATTCTCACAGCTCGTAAATTTCAAACAATGAATCCTCAGCATTCTCTCTCGCAGCTGTAGCTTCTTAAAGCGACAGAGCACTACAAACTCACAACTCCTTGATTAAAATAAGATGCAAGATCCTTCATTGTAACTTAACCCTTTTTCAGCCAACTTCCAAGGCCTGATTTTATCGGCAACATCTAATCTTTGTTGATTTAAAATCCCAAACACGTTACCACCTGCAAACTCTTTGTTCTTTATCTGGGGTTGAGGTGACAACACAATAAAATTCTCATAGTTATTCCAAATTCCTCCAGGCTACGCTTAAAATTTCCACATTTAACTGGCTCCAATAAATCCACAATTATAAACTAAAATAGACACGAGTTTCTGGGCGATTTAAAAACAAGTTAAAAACAAGATGCCAGAGGAAAGACAGAACAGGAGGAAAGAAAGGAGGGGGAGTTGCACTTTTGATTCAGGAAAACATCACGGCAGTACTGAGAGGGGATATATCCGAGGGTTCGCCTACTGAGTCAAAAGGGGTGAACTGAGAATCATAGAAACCCTACAGTGCAGAAGGAGGCCATTCGGCCCATCGAGTCTGCACCGACCACAATCCCACCCAGGCCCTACCCGCTAATCCCTTTTTTTTTTTACCCGCTAATTTACCCGCTAATCCCTCTAACCTACGCATCCCAGGACTCTAAGGGACAATTTTTAACCTGGCCAATCAACCTAACCCGCACATCTTTGGACTGTGGGAGGAAACCGGAGCACCCGGAGGAAACCCACGCAGACACGAGGAGAATGTGCAAACTCCACACAGACAGTGACCTGAGCCGGGAATCGAACCCAGGACCCTGGAGCTGTGAAGCAGCAGTGCTAACCACTGTGCTACCGTGCCGCCCCAAGAAAGAAGAAGGGGGAAATCACTTTGATAGGGTTGTACTATAGGCCCCCAAATAGTCGGTGGAAAATTGAGGAGCAAATATGTAAGGAGATTACAGATAGTTCCAAGAAAAATAGGGTGGTAATAGTCGGGGATTTTAACTTTCCCAACATTGACTGGGACAGACATAGTATTCGAGGCTTGGATGGGGAGAAATTTGTTGAGTGTATTCAGGAGGAATTTTTTATTCAGTATGTGGATGGCCCGACTAGAGAGGGGCAAAACCTGACCTCCTCTTGGGAAATAAGGAAGGGCAGGTGACAAAAGTGTTCGTGAGGGATCACTTTGGGACCAGTGACCATAATTCCATCAGTTTTAAGATACCTATGGAAAATGATTGGTCAGGTCCAAAAGTTAAAATTCTAAATTAGGGCAAGGCCAATGTTGATGGTATCAGGCAGGAACTTTCGACAGTTAACTGGGAGAGTCTGTGGGAAGGCAAAGGGACGTCTGGTAAGTGGGAGGCTTTCAAAAGTGTTTTAACCAGGGTTCAGTGTAAGCACATTGCTCTTAGAGTGATGGGCAAGGCTGGTAGAAGTCGAGAACCCTGGTTGACTCAAGATATTGAGGCCCTGGTCAAGAAGAAGAAGGAGGCACATGACATGCATAGGCAGCTGGGATCAAGTGGATCCCTTGAAGAGTATAGAGGGTGTAGGAGTAGAATTAAGAGAGAAATCAGGAGGACAAAAAGGGGACACGAGATTGTTTTGGCAGATGAGGCAAAGGAGAATCCAAAGAGGTTCTATAAATACATAAAGGGCCAAAGAGTAACTCGGGAGAGAGTAGGGCCTCTTAAGGATCAACAAGGACATCTATGTGCCGATCCACAAGAGATGGGTGAGATCATAAATGAATATTTTTCATCATTATTTATTGTTGAGAAAAGCATGGATGTTAGGGAACTTGGGGAAATAAAGTGATGTCTTGAGGAGTGTACTTATAACAGAGAAGGAGGTGCTGGAAGTCATAAAGCGCATCAAGGTAGATAAATCCCCGGGACCTGATGAAGTGTATCCCAGAACACTGTGGGAGGCTAGAGAGGAAATTGCGGGTCTCCGAGCAGAGATATTTGAATCATTGATAGTCACAGGTGAGGTGCCTGAAGATTGGAGGGTGGCAAATGTTGAGCCTTTGTTTAAAAAGGGCTGCAGGGAAAAGCCTGGGAACTACAGGCCGGTGTGATTCACATCTGTAAGTTGTCAGAAGGTATTTGAGAGACAGGATCTACAGGCATTTAGAGATGCAGGGACTGATTAGGGACGGTCAGCATGGCTTTGTGAGTGGAAAATCATGTCTCACAAATTTGATTGAGTTTTTTGAAGGGGTAACCAAGAAGGTAGATGAGGGCAGTACAGGTGATGCTGTCTACATGGACTTTAGCAAGGCCTTTGACAAGGTACCGCATGGTAGATTGTTGCTTAAGGTTAAATCTAATGGAATCCAGGGTGAGTTCGCCAAATGGATACAAAACTGGCTTGATGACAGAAGACAGAGGGTGGTTGTAGAAGGTTGTTTTTCAAACTGGAGCCTGTGACCAGCGGTGTGCCTCAAGGATCGGTGCTGGGTCCACTGTTATTTGTCATTTATATTAATGATTTGGATGAGAATGTAGGAGGCATGGTTAGTAAGTTTTCAGATGACACCAAGGTTGGTGGTATCGTGGACAGTGAAGAAGGTTATCTAGGATTGTAGCATGATCTTGTTGGGACGTCTTGTTGAAGTTGTACAAGACATAGGTAAGGCCACACTTGGAATACTGTGTACAGTTCTGGTCACCCTATTATAGAAAGCATATTATTAAACTGGAAAGAGTGCAGAAAAGATTTACTCGGATGCTACCGGGACTTGGTGGTTTGAGTTATAAAGAGAGGCTGGATAGACTGGGACTTTTTTCCCTGGAATGTAGGAGGCTGAGGGGTGAACTTATAGAGGTCTATAAAATAATGAGGGGCCAGTGGACTGACAAATGGCAGATGGAGTTTAATTCAGATAAATGCGAGGTGATACATTTTGGGCGATCGAACCAGGGCAGGACTTACTCAGTTAATGGTAGTGTGTTGGGGAGAGTTACAGAACAGAGATCTAGGGGTACAGGTTCATAGCTCCTTGAAAATGGAGTTGCAGGTGGACAGAGTGGTGAAGAAGGCATTCTGCATGTTGGTCAGAACATTGAATACAGGAGTTGGGACGTCTTGTTGAAGTTGTACAAGACATTGGTAAGGCCACACTTGGAATACTGTGTACAGTTCTGGTCACCCTATTATAGAAAGCATATTATTAAACCAGAAAGAGTGCAGAAAAGATTTACTGGGATGCTACCGGGACTTGGTGGTTTGAGTTATAAAGAGAGGCTGGATAGACTGGGACTTTTTTCCCTGGAATGTAGGAGGCTTTGTAGTGATCTTATAGAGGTCTATAAAATAATGAGGGACATAGATCAGCGAGATAGTCAACATCTTTTCCCAAAGGTAGGGGAGCCTAAAACTAGAGGGCATAGGTTTAAGGTGAGAGGGGAGAGACACAGAAGGATCCAGAGGGGCATTTGTTTCACACAGAGGGTGGTGAGTGTCTGAAAAAAGGTGCCAGAGCTAGTAGTAGAGGCGGGTACAATTTTGTCTTTTAAAAAGCGTTTAGACAGTTACATGGGTAAGATGGGTGTCGAGGGATATGGGCCAAACGTGGGCAATTGGGACTAGCACAGGGGTTAAAAAAGGGGCGGCATGGACAAGTTGGGCAGAAGGGCCCGTTTCCAAGCTGGAAACCTCTATCACTAAATGAACTGTCTGCTGAAAGGGTTAACTTTTCTACAGAATCTAAAGGGGTGGGGAGTGAGCAGAAAACACTTGGCACACAATTACATCACTTTACATAATTTTTAAAAACTTGTCCAACAACAAAATAAAGTTGATTTTAAACTTAATCTATTAATTCTTTTGTTCTCTTCCTCAACCTAATTATTTTTATTTGATCAGTTTTTGTTAGGGATAGGTAACTTCCGTTCTTTATAGACTGGTTCACTGGTTTTGTTGATTCTACATGGGCTCGGAGAATCAGAACCCAGACTTTATCATCCTTATCCTTTTTCTCCCTTTGCCACCACTCCCTCTGTTTTGCGGGAGGGTCGTGGGGATTCCACTCAGACCAAATCAAATTATCAGATAAGTAAAATACTGCGGATGCTGGAATCTGAAACAAAAACAGAAAATGCTGGAAAATCTCAGCGGGTCTGACAGCATCTGTGAAGAATGGAGCCAAAGTTTCGATAATGGATGACCCTTCATAACAGCTCTTATGAAGCATCATTCAGACTCAAAATGTTGGCTCTGTTCTCTAATCATTTTATCGATACATTTCTTGTTCTTAGTTTTAGGTTTAAAGTGAGAGGAGAGAGATACAAAAGGGTCCAGAGGGGCAGTTTTTCACTCAGGTCGTGGTGAGTGTCTGGAATGAGTTGCCAGAGGCAGTGGTAGAGGTGGGTGCAATTCTGTCTTTTAAAAAGCATTTAGACAGTTACATGGTAAGATGGGTACAGAGGGATATGGGCCAAATACGGGCAATTGGGACTTGCTTAGTGGTAAAAACTGAGCGGCATGGACAAGTTGGGCCGAAGGGCCTGTTTCCATGTTGTAAACCTCTATAACTTCCTAACACCCTGTCACTCTGTGATCCTTGTGAAATCTGAAACCAGGTATTTGCAACAAGACTCAAAGAGCATCAGCCCACTGGAGGCAAAGTCATGAGACCGGCCAGTCCAGCAGAAAGAAACCCCCCGACCCTCCCCATTGACCAACTGTGAGAACGAACAAAATGCAGTCCTGGATGTAATTGAGAGCAGAAACAATAACAGCAGAATCCAACCCCTGGAATCACTCGTGAACTTCTTGGTGTCTCAGCAGGTGGGATGAAACTCTGAATCCCTTCCCACACTGAGAGCAGGTGAATGGTCTCTCCCCAGTGTGAATGCGCTGGTGTCTCTGCAAGTTGGATGACTGAGTGAATCCCTCCCCACACTGAGAGCAGGTGAACGGCCTCTCCCCTGTGTGAACTCGCTGGTGTGTCTGCAGGTCAGATGAGTTAGTGAATCCCTTCCCACACTCAGAGCAGATGAATGGTTTCTCCCCAGTGTGAACTCGCTGGTGTCTCCGCAGGCTGGATAACAGAATGAATCCCTTCCCACACTGAGAGCAGGTGAACGGCCTCTCCCCTGTGTGACGTAGCTGGTGTCTCTGCAGGTCGGTTGACAGAGTGAATTCTTGCCCACACTGAGAGCAGGTGAACGGTCTCTCCCCAGTGTGAACTTGTTCGTGTGTCCGCAGGGTGGATGAGTTCGTGAATCCCTTCCCACACTGAGAACAGTTGAATGGTCTCTCCCCAGTGTGAACTCGCTGGTGCCTCTGCAGGAGGGATGACCGAGTGAATCCCTTCCCACACTGAGAGCAGGTGAATGGTTTCTCCCCAGTGTGAACTTGTTCGTGTGTCCGCAGGGTGGATAACTGAGTGAATCCCTTCCCACACTGAGAGCAGGTGAACGGTCTCTCCCCAGTGTGAACGCGTTCGTGTGTCTGCAGGCTGGATAACTGAGTGAATCCCTTCCTACACTGAGAGCAGGTGAACGGTCTCTCCCCAGTGTGAACTCGCTGGTGTCTCTGGAGGTCGGATAACTGACTGAATCCCTTCCCACATTGAGAGCAGGTAAATGGCCTCTCTCCAGTGTGAACTCGCTGGTGTCTCTGCAGGAGGGATAACCGAGTGAATCCCTTCCCACACTGAGAGCAGGTGAATGGCCTCTCCCCAGTGTGGTTGCGCCGATGAACTTCCAGCTTAGATGGGGCTCTGTATCCCTTCCCACAATCCGCACATTTCCATGGTTTCTCCATGATGCAGGTGTCCATGCCTCTCTCTTGAGTGGACAATTAGTTGAAACTTCGTCCACACACAGAACAAGATTACAGTCTCTCCCCGCTGTGAATGGTGTGATATTTATTCAGACTGTGTAACTGGTTAAAGCTCTTTAGTCAGTGCATTGGAACACTCTCACTCGAGTGTGTCAGTGTGTCGATGCTTTTTCAGTCACACTGACATTTCAAATCTTTTCAAATCGACAGACTGGACAATCATTTCTCCTTCTGGATTGAAAGTCCGATGATATTCAGCTCCCAAGGAATATGACTCTGTCACGTCTCGACGTGACGTTTGAGATTTCAGCCTGTGATTCCTCTTTCAATATCCTGGAAAATGAGTTTACAAAAGTCATCAGTGTCAGTACAGGATAGGAATTCAGAACAGACAATTTCTATGGAACATTCTTTCCTCTCTCATTCCCCAAAAGCTGTCAAACTCCATCCCACACACTCTCTCCCCATTCTCAGCAGGTCTGGCAGCATCTGTATGGAGAGAAAAGAACTGATGTTTCAGAGCTTTGACAAAGGGTCATCTAGACAAGAAACATCATTTTCTCTCTTGGTTTCAGATTCCAGCATCCGCAGTAATTTGCTTTTATAAGGCTGCAGATACCTCCTCCCAAGTAACATGCGTGTGCCCAAGACATCATCACTTGTTTCCCTTATTTCTTTAGCACCCATGGTGCTCTCCACAGTAAACACAGAGGAGAAGTATTCATTAAAAATCTCACCCATCTCCTGTGGCTCCACACACAGATGGCCATACTGATTTTTAAGGGGATCTATTCTCTCTCTGTCCACCCTTTTACTCTTAATATAGCTATAGAACCTCTTGGAATTTTCTTTAATCTTACCTGCCAGATCCATATCATACCCTCTTTCTGTCCTCCTGATTTCCCTCCTCAGTATTTTCTTACACTTTTTACAGTCAGAGTAATTCACTTGTCCCCGATTGCCTAAACCCAATCTATGCTTCCTTCTTTTACCTGACCAGAGCCTCAATGTCCCTTGTCTGCCAGAGATCCCTAAATTTACCATTCTTTCCCTTCATCTTAACAGGAATATACTGCCCCTGGACTCTTGATATCACACTTTCAAAACCTCCCAATTGCCAGTCATTCCTTTCCCTTCAAACAAATTCACCTAATCGACATCTGCTCGATCCTGCCTAATGCCCACAAAAGTGGCCCTGCTCCAGTTTAGGGCCTTGACTTGTGGACCTGTCCTATCTTTTTCCAGAACTATTTTGAAACTATTGGTGCTCCCAATAGTGCTCCCTGACTGACACTTCAGTCACTTGCTCCACCTCATTTCTTAACTGTCTAATAGAAAGTGATTCCAGGAATTGATAATGAAAAATAAGGAGCTGGGAGATGAATTGAACAAGTATTTTGCCTCGGTGTTCACAATAGAGGATAGAGTTAAAACTCAGAAACAGCTGGAAATCAGAAAACAGAAGTGTGGGATGAACTCTGAAAAAGCACAATTCCCAGGGAAGTGGTCCTCAGCAAACTGTTGGAGCTGTGGGCTGATGAGTCCTCAGGTCCTGCTGGGCTTCATTCTCGGGTCTTAACAGAGTGAGAGAGTTGATGTGTTGTTCAATTTTCTAAAATTCCCCATCGGGAATTGGATAAAGGGAAACCGGTGGATGCGCTGTACTTAGATTTCCAGAAGACATTTGATGAGGTGCCACATGAAAGGTTATTGCAGCAAATAAAAATTCATGCTGCGGGGAGAACATATTGGCGTGGATAGAAGATTGGCTCATAGCAAACAGTGGGCAGAAATGGATCATTTTCTGGGGTTTAAGAGAGAGAGAAACCTGGACCAACCTTTCCAGAGTCTGCACCCTCCCTGGATTCACTTCCTTTCCCTTCAGTTGCTGCAAGTCCCCAGTTTCCCCCCAGAATGAGAAAAGAAATGGAAAGGGGGAGAAAAGAAAGTGTTTTACTCACAGATGTTTGAGATAGGAGGAAGTTTGAGTCTGTCTGAAAATCAATCTTCATTCACACAAAGCCCGCGCTCTGATTGGCTGGAAGACCAGAGTCCTTCCGGTCCTCCAACTCTTCCCATTGGTCAACACCTCAGCATGAAGATCAGAGGGTGGGTTCTCCCCCGCACATGCGCAGCTTCCCCTCTCCCTCGCACATTTTGCAGTCCCGGGCCGGGGGGAGGGGGAAATCACCGAGCGGCTTCTTGCTCTTGCCGGAGCCGTCAGCCGGTTGCCTGGAAACCTTGGTTCAAGGAGATGTAGGGGAGGGGAACAATGGGTGGGGGCGGGGCTCCTGGGTCCGCGCGCCCGGGCCTGAGCACTGGAACCCGGAGACGTCACCGCGAAGCAGAGTGATTCCTATTGGCTGATTCAGGCAGGACTCTATTGTGACGTCACAATGCGGAAGTTGTCCAATGAGCTTCAGAGTGAAACTCCCTCCTCTGGACAACATCTGGGAGGAAATCAATGTTTCCCCCTTTCCATTTCTTTTCTCATTCTGGGGGAAGTTGGGGACTTGCAGCAACTGAAGGAAATGAAGTGAATTCGGTCTGTATATTCCACACATTTTTACTCCAGTAATGCAGACATTTATCTGTCTGGCAGCCTGCATGGAAATTTTCAGCTCTCTGCATCCAGAGCAAGAAGCAGTGAGCATGGATCTGTCAATCACACATGAGGACGGCCTCAACCGGGATCTTGGGTTCATATCACACTATCTGTAACCCCCACGACTTGCCTGGGCTTGCAAAATCTCACTAACTGTCCTGGCTGGAGACAATACACATCTCTTTAACCTGTGCTTAACCCTCTCTCCACTCACATTGTCTGTACCTTTAAGACTTGATTACGTTTAAAGACTCGTATTCCAACCATAATCTTAAATTGAGTTTGTGTCTTTATTATGCCCTGTTTGTGAACAGAACTCCCACTCACCTGATGAAGGGGCAGCGCTCTGAAAGCTTGTGGCTTGTGCTACCAAATAAACCTGTTGGATTTTAACCTGGTGTTGTGAGATTACTTACTGTGCTTACCCCAGTCCAACGCCGGCAGATCTTTGGACTGTGGAAGGAAAACCGGAACATCCGGAGGAAACCCACACAGACACGGGGAGAATGTAGAAACTCTGCACAGACAGTGACCCGAGGCTGGAATTGAACCCGGGTCCCTGGCGCTGTTAGGCAGCTGCACTAACCACTGTGCCACCGGGCCACATGTCAGTGCCATCGCCCGACTCCAGCCCAGTCTCAGCTCATCTGGAACCGTCACCCATTCCATTGTGACGTCACACTCTCACCCATTCCATTGTGATGTCACACCCTCACCCATTCCATTGTGACGTCAGGGCTTCACTCTCCGATCACAATCCCTGCCGGCCTCCCACATGCAGCCTCAATGGCGGCAGTCAGCCCGGGTCTAACACTACAAGCTGTCGCTCCATTTGCTACAAAGGGGGGGACCAGGAAGTTCATTTCCGGGTTTGGGTTTGAACAACATGTTTACAAAGTCTCTCCACCCACCCGCCACATTTATCATTCCCCGCACGCCGCCCACTACCTCGTATTGATCTCCCTTCCAAACTAAAACCGGCCGTCTGTCGCCATTACCCGCACTGATGTGGAGATGCCGGCGTTGGACTGGGGTAAACACAGCAACAAGTCAAACAACACCAGGTTAAAGTCCAACAGGTTTATCTGGTTCACCCGCACTGCGCATGCTTCAGGTCCCGACTCTCATTCACTCCGATTGGTTGGAGGACCAGCCACTCCCGCTCGGTCCTCCAGTCCCGCCCCCTCCTCCTATTGGTCCGGAGCTGCCGTCAATCAATCCCGGGCATTGTGATGTGGAGCATGCGCAGTGTCATTGCTGTCCTTGGCGCTTGTTTGTCCCGGAGAAGCGGAGTCAGCGTTTGGCGGTGGCTGGGAGGATTTGGAAACACTTTGTGGATCCGCAAACCCTTCAGAATCATTGTCAGCTCCCTGGTTTGCAGCTGCGGGGCTTCTCCCTCCCTCCCTCCCTCCCGGGAACAGGCCCAGGTTAACGGCCCCATCCTGGCTCAGCCACTGGAGGATGGTTCACATCAGAGGATGGGGGAGGGGGACAATAAATAAGAGGTTACACTTTGGCCTCAAATCAATGAGGACTCTGATCTCTGGGAAGGAAGGAAACCCTGGGAGGTGGGCGGGGAGGATTCACAAACACCCGCTGGAGGCCCCAACACCCCCAATAAGACCCATTGGTTTTATTGTCAGTCTGCAGACAGGAGCTGGAGAACTGAACCCAGACAGAGGAGAGGGAGGGAGAAAACTGGGAGTGGAGGAAAGAAATGGTGAGATGGGTTTGGATTTCAGCCCAGGGAGGAGGGAGAGTGTGTGGCACGGGGATTTACTGATTTGGGGGAACAAGAAAGGAAAAAATGTTCCAGAGAAACTAGAATTGTCTGTTCAGAGTTTGTATCGTGTTCTGACAGTGATGACTTTTCTAAACTGTTTTTACAGGATATTGGAAGTGAAAGATTGGCAGACAGAAAACTCAAACCGGACATCACATCTGACAAAGTCATTCAGTTCCTTCGGAGCTGAATATCATCGGTCTTTGAATGTGGAAGGAGAAATATTTGTCTGTTCTGCCTGTGGGCAAAGAAATTAAACATCAGTATGACCGGAAAAGTATCGAGACAAACACACACCCGAGTGAGAGTGTTCCAGTGAACTGAATGTGGAAAGAGCTTTAACCAGTTACACAGCCTGAAAAAACATCACAGTTCACAGCAGGGTGAAACTACGTGTATGTTGTGTGTGTGGATGTGGCTTGAACTGATCATCCAACCTGGAGAAACACAAGGGCACCATGGAGAAACCGTGGAAATGTGTGGAGTGCGGGAAAGGATTCGGTTTCCCATCACAACTGGAAGTTCATCGGCGCAGTCACACTGGGGAGAGACCGTTCACCTGCTCTGTTTGTGGGAAGGGATTCACCCATTCATACAACCTTCTGACTCACCGACGGGTTCACACTGGGGAGAGGCCATTCACCTGCCCTGTGTGTGGGAAGGGATTCACTCGCTCATCCCACATTGTGACACACCAACTTGTTCACACAGATGAGAGAATGTTTACATGTTCTGACTGTGAGAAGAGTTTTAAATGCAAAAAAGATCTGCTGACGCACCAACGTATTCACACTGGGGAGAGACCATTCACCTGCTCTGTGTGTGGGAAAGGATTCATTCAGTCATCCCACCTGCAGACACATCAACTTGTTCACTCTGATAACAAACTTTTTAATTGTTCCCACTGTGCGAAGAGCTTTAAAAACAAAAAGGATCTGCTGACGCACCAATATACTCACACTGGGGAGAGGCCATTCACCTGCTGTGTGTGTGGGAAGGGATTCAGCCGTCCACCTGCCCTATTGAACCACCAGAGAATTCACACTGGGGAGAGGCCCTTCACCTGCTCAGACTGTGGGAAGGGATTCATTAATTCATCCAACCTTCTGATACACCAGCAGCTCCACACAGGGGATCGACCGTTCACCTGCTCTGAATGTGGGAAGGGATTCACCCGTTCATACAACCTTCTGACACACCAGCAGGTTCACAGTGAGGAGAGGCCATTCACTTGCTACGTGTGTGGGAAGGGATTCACTCGTTCATCCAACCTATTGAATCACCAGCGAGTTCACACTGGGGAGAGGCCGTTCACCTGCTCCATGTGTGGGAAGGGATTCAGTCAGTCATCCAACCTGCTGACACATCAGAGAATTCACAGTGGGGAGAGGCCATTTACCTGCTCTGTCTGTGGGAAGGGATTTTCTCATTTATCTTATCTTCTGAACCACCAGCGAGTTCACACTGGGGAGAGGCCGTTCACCTGTAATGTCTGTGGAAAGGGATTTATTCAGTCATCCCACCTGCTAAGTAACACCGGCAAGTTCACAAACGACTGCAAGGTTTGGATTCTCCACTTATCGATGCTGTTAATCATATCCAGGTCTGAATCATGTTCTCTCTGACTTTTTTCTTCTGTTGAGGTTTAATATTCTGAATAAATGTGAAATAGACATTTGATTGAATCATTGTTGTAGATTTTTGTCTTTTCCATTTGAGTGTTTAACGTCACCAGGCTGGAGCTCAGAAAGGGCAATCTGAGGGAGGATCATACAGTAGGAACAGAACTTCATTCTTGACACAGTCCTTCAGGGTCACGCTGAGAGGGACAAACAGCACTTTGGTCTTTTTCATCACTTTTCACTGACAGCAAAGTCCCCGCGTGGGTGAATCCTGAGGTGTGTAAGAAATGTGTCCCAGTCGCTCTTTTCCATGGTTCCGAGCTCCTAGACACGGAAAAGAAGCTCCTTTACAACTGTGTTTAGAGTCAGGAAGAACAATGGTGAATGCTGGAAACGTGCTGTCAAAGATTGGTGTAAAACTGGGATCTATTCCTGACTGAGAGTGAAACGGCAGGTTTAGGTTTCCAGACTAAAAATGAAAAAAAGTCTAAAACATTTTAATGTGTGTGTGTCAGTCCTGGTTTATTGAACAGAAACTGGCTTCAAATAAATTGGTTGAAGTCTGCATTAAAGTAGCAGCTGGAGACGTTCAAAGGAGCCTGTTAACTGTTGGTACAATGAGACAACAATTTGATTCCCAGATAGAGAAGGAGCTGCAGTGTGTGTCCAAAAATTCTCAGTTTTGTTGATGTGTGCTTCCCATACACTATCCTTTTAAATAAACCTCACTCCTATCAGCCTTTAACCATTATAAACAGAACAGAGAGAAGCTGAGCAGCACCAGAGCCCTGACTGACCATTTAAGAATGAGTGATGTGTTCAGCTGAAGTTTCCTGTTGGTAGTTTTCTGGGTGATCTCCTTATTTTGATCATTCTCAGTGACCCCTGGGTGTGAACCTGCTCTCCTCTCTTTCAGACATTCACTCACTTAACATCTCCTCTCTCTCAGAAACTCAATCGCTCAACATCTCTCATCTCTCTAACACTCACTGAACGTCTCTCTTTCTCCAGGCATTCACTCACACTTACCTCACCTTCCACCTCTCTTACACTCTAACCTCGCTCCTCTCTCATTTTCACTTAATCTCTCTCCTCTCAGAAACTGTCTTCGTCACTTAATGTCTCTCTATCGTTCTTTCAAACACTCACTCATTTAACCTTCCTATTTCAGATAATGCTTAAACTTATTCATTGTTTTCTCTCTCTCATTACCTCTCTCTGAAAAAGCACAAACACACTTCATCTCTCTTCGCTGTCTGAGAAAACATTTAATTGATGGAGATTCAATCCTCTCTGTTTCTCTCTCCCACTTCCTCTGACAGGCCTTGACTCACTTTAAATCTCCTCTTTTCTAATAACCCTCTTTGGGAAAACTCATTTGTTCTCTAATTCCTCCTCATTTCTCCCACTGATGACCCTCAGTCCATCTCCCAATTCAGTGAATGTGTTAAAAGTCCAAATAATCTCCTTTATTGTTTAAAATGGGAATGGAGATGAATGTAATGCTGAGACTGGCAGCAATCTGTGTGGTTGTTCTTGATGCTGTCAGAGTGAGTTCACCCTCACAGACAGGAAGACTGTTCATGGTGATAACATCAAACTGACGCCGGCTGTTTCATTCTCAGGTAACACAACTTCCTGTTTCTCTGCTGCCGGTTCCAAACCTCACATCTCACTTCTGAGCAGAAAATAAATCCAGGGACCACAATCTGGTGAGAACATCTGTCAATGCGGCCTGTATCGTGAATCGTGTGGAGGACGGAGAAGATCTGCAGAGAGATTTGGACAGGCTGAGTGAGTGGGCGAGGATATGGCAAATGGAGTATATCGTTGAGAAATGCGAGGTTATACACTTTGGAGGAAATAATAACAAATGGGATTACTATCTCAATGGAAACAAATTAAAACATGCTACCGTGCAAAGGGACCTGGGGGTCCTTGTGCATGAGACGCAAAAGCCCAGTCTGCAGGTACAACAGGTGATCAAGAAGGCAAATGGGATGTTGGCCTATATTGCGAGGGGGATAGAATATAAAAGCAGAGATGTCTTGATGCACCTGTACAGGGCATTGGTGAGGCCGCAGCTGGAATACTGTGTGCAGTATTGGTCCCCTTATATGAGGAAGGATATATTGGCATTGGAGGGAGTGCAGAGAAGGTTCACCAGGTTGATACCGGAGATGAGGGGTTTGGATTATGAGGAGAGGCTGAGGAGATTGGGTTTGTACTCGTTGGAGTTTAGAAGGATGAGGGGGGATCTTATGGAGACTTATAAGATAATGCGGGGGCTGGATAGGGTGGAGGCGGAGAGATTCTTTCCACTTAGTAAGGAAGTTAAAACTAGAGGACACAGCCTCAAAATAAAGGGGGTTCAGTTTAAGACAGAGTTGAGGAGGAACTTCTTCTCCCAGAGGGTGGTGAATCTCTGGAATTCTCTGCCCACTGAGGTGGTGGAGGCTACCTCGCTGAATATGTTTAAAGCGCGGATGGATGGATTCTTGATCGGTAAGGGAATTAAGGGTTATGGGGATCAGGCGGGTAAGTGGTACTGATCCACGTCAGATCAGCCATGATCTTATTGAATGGCGGGGCAGGCTCGAGGGGCTAGATGGCCTACTCCTGCTCCTATTTCTTATGTTCTTATGTATCTGTCCAGAGAGTCAGGGCAGAGTCACAAAGGTCACATTGTGGTGACATTTACAAATGAGTCAGTTATTTCTGTTCAGAGTTTCCATTTGCAGATAAAACCAGCTGTGTCTGTGGATCAGTTTCTGAATCATAGAATCACAGAAACCCTACAGTGCAGGAGGAGGCCATTCGGCCCATCGAGTCTGCACCGACCACAATCCCACCCAGGCCCTACCCCCATATCCCTACATATATTTACCCGCTAATCCCTCTAACCTACACATCTCAGAACACTAAGCGGCAATTTTAGCATGGCCAATCAACCTAACCCACACATCTTTGGACTGTGGAAGGAAACCAGAGCACCCGGAGGAAACGCACGCAGACACGAGGAGAATGTGCAAACTCCACACAGACAGTGACCCGAGCCGGGAATCGAGCCCAGGTCCCTGGAGCTGTGAAGAAGCAGTGCTAACCACTGTGCTATCGTGCCGCCCACTGAGTTCCCTCTGCTCTGATGTGGAGATGCCGACTCTGCTCCCCATAGCTGGGAACTGATAGCCTGCTCCCTTAAATTCTAGATCATTCTCTCTGTATTGCTTGTTTCCTCTGTTTCTCAGCTTTTATCTTTGACCGTCTCATCTTTCTGCTTTTTAAAATCTTTCTCAATTTTTCTCTGTCTTTCTGTCTCTCCCTTCCTCTGTATCTTTCTCAGGCTTTGTGTGTTCCTATTTGATCAAGATGTTCAAAATCATGAAGAGTTTCTGATTGATTATAGAAGGATAAACAGGGAGAAAAGCAGAAAAACCCGGCAGGTCCGGCGGCATCTGTTCAGAGAGTTAACATTTTGAGTCCATGTAATTCTTCAGGGCAGGAAAAACATGGGTTATCCATCTTAGATTAGGGAATGTGATGGGGAGATTTAATAGAGGTGTTTAAAATGACAAATGATTTATGATAGTGTCAATGGAGAGAAATTATCTCCCAGGAGCAGGAAGTCTGTCGATGGAGAGAATCGATTTCCTCGGTGCAGGAGGGTCTGTAAGCAGAGGACACAGAGATTTAATATAATTGACAACAGAACTGAAGGGGGTGATAAGGAGAATTTTTTGCACAATAACTTGATATGATCTGGAATGCACAAACTGACAGGTGCTCGAAGCAGGTTTAATAGTAGCTTTCAAAGGGAATTGGATAAATACTTGCAGAAGGTAAATTGGCAGAGTTATGGTGAATGGGATTAATTGGACAGTTCACTCATCTTTGTGACATTCTGAATGTTTCTCTCCTAAGGTTTTAATGTTTGATCTTTTCGGTTATAATGTGTCTCAAACAGAAGATTAAAATATTGGGTTTGATGAGCTGTCAGATCTCTTTCCTGTGTGTCTGTGTAACTTGAGAACTGGAGATAACCATGAGGAGGAACTGATTATTTTCAGTTCCTCTAACAGATACACCTCAGATATCAGAAATCTCAGGAGATCCACATGTCCTCATTATTCTCGCCTCGAGTATAACAGCTCTCAGTCAGGCCGAGTCAGTCACATGTGTCTCTGTCATGATGTTTCCACTTGTATTTTATCACTCACCTCCCAGTGACACTCACCATAACACAGACACCTTAAAATATCATTGTTCCCTTACACTTTGTCCTCCTATTATAATCAAATGTTTGTTGGGCCTCTTGTCTCCCTTAATGTCAGATTACCTGCAGTTAAAATGACCTCAGAGACACTGAAACCGACCTTTGTGATTATTATACCAGACTCCAATCAGCCCCAGGAGCTGCAGTTGTAAAATACAGCAGAATTGGAATAACAGACAGGTTATTGTTTGATACTGACAGTGGGAGAGTAACACACATCGAAATTTAAATACATTATATCAATATACCATGACTCACTCACAGTATCAAATGAAACTTAAACTTTGGTGAGGGTGCACTAGATACTGACTGTATTACCATTACATTGGATCAAATGATGTGTTCACTTACATACTGCAACGTGACTCTTATTATTTGATCAAACATTGTATTTGTTACACTGAGAGTAAGTCAGTGCTTTGCTGTGTTGTCTCTGTGCTCCATCCCCACTCTGATTGTATTGGAGCCTGTGTGTGTCATTGTTACACTCAGACTCTGTCACTGATTATTGGACAAGCAGCAAGTCACCGTCACAATGCCCAGCTGATTGACGGCAGCGTGGACCAATGGGAAGAGGGGGCAGACCTGGAGGACCGATCTGGAGCAGTTGGTCCTCCAACCAATAGGAGCGAACGAGGGGCGGGGCCACCTTTGACTCGAGCATGCGCAGTGTGAGTAATGGCGATGGAAAACGGTTTTTATTTTGGGCTCGGAAATCTGTTCGAGGTGATTGGCGTTACGGAGAGAGCAATGGATCGTCCAGGTGGGTGGAAACGCTGCGTAAGCATGTTGTGAGAGTCGCAAAATGCGGAAGAGAGCTTCCCGGACCCAGTTTGCACCGAGCAGGCCTGCAGTTCCTCATGTTCGTCCCGGGTTAACGTTCGCCATTTTTATTGGGGGCAATAGGCAGCAGTGCGCATGTGCGGCCGCCATGTCTGTAGAGGGCAATGTTGTCAATCAGTGGGAGGAGCTTGTTCCCCAGTGTTCAGAATGGAGACAACTTGGCCATCAAACTGCATCAACCCTCTGAGTCCCAATGTCTTATTGATGAGGCAGAGCGGTGACAGAGAAGGAAATAGAAAGGGAAATAAAAACAATAAATGCTGGAAAATCTCAGCAGATCTGACATCATCTGTGGAGAGAGAATAGAACCAACGTTTCGAGACTGGATGACCCATAGTCAGAGCTTGTCCACGTGTAAACAGAGCATGTAAACTTTGACACCTCCATGTACCCTTGTACACCTCAATCAATCTACTTCGCTCCAAGGAGAACAACCTCAAGTTATCCAGCCTAACATTGAGGTGTATAAAATTCTGAGGGGCACAGATAGGGGGGAGAGGAAGGAAC
Source organism: Mustelus asterias (assembly GCF_964213995.1). Taxonomy (NCBI): domain Eukaryota; kingdom Metazoa; phylum Chordata; class Chondrichthyes; order Carcharhiniformes; family Triakidae; genus Mustelus; species Mustelus asterias. The sequence continues at coordinate 1,323,752 of NW_027590142.1, forward strand.
TTTTCTCTTTAGTAGAGAGGTCAATAACCAGGGGCCTGGATTTAAGTTCAGGGGCAGGAGGTTTATAGGAGATGAGAGGGAAAGCTTTTCCACTCAGATGGTGGTGGGAATCTGGAACTCACTGCCTGAAAGGGTGGTAGAGGTGGGAATCATCATCACATTTAAGAAGAATTTAGATAAACTCTTGCAATGCCATAATATGCAAGGTTACACATCACGTGTGGAAAATGGGGTTAGAATAGAACGGTGCTTGATGGCCGGCACAAACACGATGGGCCGAAGGGCCTCTTTCCATGCTGTAAAACTCTATGATCACCCACGTTGGCAGCAAGTTCAATATCATCATCAATCACAACCCCCCTGTATCTTCACTCACTGAAACAATCCAGTTAAAACATTCTTAGTCGAGAATGTAGCCATATTTCTTTTGGACTGGCAGCCTGCATGGAGATTTTCAGCTCTGTGTCCAGGACAGGAAGCAGTGAGCGTGGATCTGTCAATCAGCCTCAATCAGCACCTTCAGGAGAATTGGGAGGGTGAATATTAGATACAGCAGAGTGAGAATGGAGGGAGAGTGTGTGGGATGGAGATTTACAGCTTTTGGGGAATGAGAGAGGAAAGAATGTTCCATAGAAACTAGAATTGTCTGTTCTGAATTTCTATCCTGTACTGACACTGATGAATTTTGTAAATTGTTTTCACAGGATATTAGAGGAATCACACCGATAAATCTTAACGATCACATCTCGATCTGACAGAGTCACTCGATTCCTTGGAAACTAAATATCCTTAGCCTCTGAATGGGAAGGAGAAATGTTTGACCGGTCTGTCTACTGCAAGATTTTAAGCAGCAGTGTGACTGGAAAAACACCGGGACACAAACACACACCCGAGTGAGAGTGTTCCAGTGCACTGACAGTGGAAAGAGCTTTAACCAGTGACACAGCCTGAAAAAACATCGCTGCATTCACAGTGGGGAGAGACTGTACCCGTGTTCTGTGTGGACAAGGCTTCAAATGATTGACCTCCAATGATACAAGGAGACCGACAATATGGAAAAACCGTGGAAATGTGAAGACTGTGGGAAGAGATACAAAGCGCCCTCTCTACTGGAAGTTCATCGGCGCAGCCACACTGGGGAGAGGCCGTTCGCCTGCTGGGTGTGTGGGAAGGGATTCACTGATTCATCCACTCTGCAGAGACACCAGCAAGTTCACACTGGTGAGAGTGCATTCACCTGCTGTCAGTGTGGGAAGGGATTTACTCAGATATCAAGCCTGCAGACACACCAGCGAGTTCACACTGGGGAGAGGCCATTCACCTGCTCTCAGTGTGGGAAGGGATTCAGTAAGTCATCCAACCTACAGAAACACCAGCGTGTTCACACAGGCGAGAGGCCATTCAGCTGCTCTGCATGTGGGAAAAGATTCACTCAGTTATCTCACCTGCAGACACACCAGCGAGTTCACACTGGGGAGAGACCATTCACTTGCTCTCAGTGTGGGAAGGGATTCACTCAGTTGTACACCCTGCAGACACACCAGCGAGTTCACACTGGGGAGAGACCGTTCACCTGCTCTCAGTGTGGGAAGGGATTCACTGATTTATCAAACCTGCAGACACACCAGCGAGTTCACACTGGGGAGAGACCGTTCACCTGCTCTCAGTGTGGGAAGGGATTCACTGATTTATCAAACCTGCAGACACACCAGCGAGTTCACACCGGGGAGAGGCCATTCACCTGCTCTCAGTGTGGAAAGGGATTCACTCAGTTATCTAATCTGCGGAGACACCAGCGAGTTCACTCTGGAGAGAGGCCATTCACCTGCCCTGTGTGTGGGAAGGGATTCACTCGGTTATCCATCCTGCAATCACACCAGCAAGTTCACACCGGGAGAAACTGTTCATCTGCTCTCAGTGTGGGAAGGGATTCTGTGATTCATCCACCCTGCTGACACACCAACAAGTTCACTAGTGAATATGGGGATTAGATTCTGCTGTTATTGTTTCTGCTCTCAATTACACCAGGACTGCATTTTGTTCATTCTCACAGTTGGTCAATGGGGAGGGTCGGAGGGTTTCTTTCTGCTGGACTGGCCGGTCTCACGACTTTGCCTCCAGTGGACCGATGCTCTTTCAGTCTTGTTGCAAATACCTGGTTTTCAATTTCACAAAGATCACAGAGTGACCGGGTGTTAGGAAGTTCAGAGATATTTAGTCAGAATTTCTGTTTGAAACCCCCCAAATGTCCATCCAATTTCCTTTGTAATTGTTTATTGTCTCCACTTCCTCCACCCTCGTAGGCAGGGAGTTCCAGGTCATTACCATTCGCTGCATCAAAATATTCTTCATCACATCTCCACCTGCATCTCTGACCCAAAACCTTCAATCTATGTCCCCCTCATCCTTGTCCCATCAGCTAATGGGAACAGCTTTTCTTTGTCCACTTTATCTAAACCTGTCAGAATCTTGTCCACCTCTATCAAATCTCCCCTCAACCTCCTTTGCTCCAGGGGGAACAACCCCAGCCTGACATTGACAATAAAGAACAAACTAACAGAATATGTTAATACCTGAAATCAAATGTGCAGGTCGAATTTCTGTTTTGAAAATATTGCAAACATATTGTCCTGGACAATAAAGGAATTGGAATAACTCACCTTGGGTGTGGGTGAAATGTGTTATGATCCAGGTCAGAAATCCAAGGTGTTTTACAAAGTCAGCCGAGCCATAAGATTTGCACTCGAGTGAGTGTAAGGTGTTTCACTCCAGGTACGATTCAAGTGACCCACTAGGAAGCTTTTATCAAACAAAGTTAATTTAAGAACACAGTTAAAATATAATTAGAAAAAATAGCATAACTTTTACCAATTGCAATAAAAAGCAACCATGATCTTTCTTATATCAACCAGTGCAGCTTAGTGTTCCAAATCAAATAATCCCTACAAATATACACCCCATTCTAGGTTTTGCACAGAAAGCAGGTTTGCTCACGTGATGCTGGATTTGGCAGCTTTTTAACACCTGCTGTGAATTAGCGCTTAAAATGTTGAATTCAAACTCTGCCTTCCCTGTCCTGGAACTTCCAAAACCGAGAGAGAGAGAGACTGCTTGCTTCTATGTTCCAGCTGGCAACTCTCAGGCAGCGGAATCTTCATTCTCGAGAGAGAGACGACAAACACTGCTTTCAGTTTGCAGTCCAGACAGCTTGTGACAAAATGAAACTAAAACTTTCTCCTGTTAAAAAAAAAACTGTCCAAAGACAGCACCTGACTTTCAATCAGGCTCCACCCAACAATTCCAAAAGGGTCATAAAACTCCAGGTCACTGTATTCACCCAGGCTGAAAATCAACAAGATGCCCATTACATTGCTTCATTATATTCATAGAATAGAATCCCAACAGTACAGAAAGAGGCCATTCAGCCTATCGAGCCTGCACTGACAATAATCCCAGCCTTTCTCCGTAACCCCACCTGTTCACCCTGCTAATCCCCCAGAAACTAGGGTCAATTTCGCATGGCCAATCAACCCAACCCGCACATCTTTGGACTGTGGGAGGAAACCGGAGCACCTGGAGAAAACTCACGCAGACACAGGGAGAATGTGCAAACTCCACACAGACAGTGACCCAAGCCAGGAATCAAACCTGGATCCCTGGTGCTGTGAGGCAGCAGTGCTGACCACTGTGCCACCGTACTGCCATGTTGTTCTTTGTATTAGCTGAGTTGTAAATCAGTGAAGGCCAGCATAATATTTGGTCTGTGAAACACTCCGACATCCATGAACTTTGTTTTAAAGAAATCCACATTTGAAAGCCTGGTCACTGCATGAAATATCAGCACCATAACAGGGGGAGATAAGAAAGACAGACACTCACTTTGATCCTTTCGTCAGCACATCTGAGAGTTAACAATGTGTGACATGATTTTGGGATACCGGAGTGAGTGCACAGATGTGATTTGTTACATGTGAAAAATAACAAGCCTAAATTCATGGTGAGATGGAGTGAAGAGCGGGTCCCAAACACACACAGCTACTTGAGACACAGCAGGAGATGAAATGGTTAATGTGGCCAGGGGATTGAGACAACATTGTGACATCATCAAGGCATTGAAACACACTCCAGAGAAACTGAGTTCAAAACAATCAGGATCCAATTAAACACACTGCACATGGACACACAGTGAAGAAAGGTAAAATGATAATATTATAGATTAGGACAATTAAGGGCTTGGAAGAAATAATACAGAGTAAGAACTGTCCACACCTCGGATAGGGGTAAAGAGAGAGCTGGAGAATCTTTTACATCCATGCTTGATCTGTTGCTTGAAGCATCTGTCCTTATGTACAAGTAACCTAGAACTCACGGTGCTCCTTCAGAAGCAAAAAAGATCGATCAGATGTTACCCCAGGCGGGGCCAGAACAAAACTGGAAAATAATGGAGTGAAATTGAGTGAGGGTCAGCGACATAATTTTCCTCCCCTTCAAGGTGTGGACTTTAAGAATCCTGGGAGATCCCCTACTTGGGATTTTCTTGCTAATTAGTGAATCTATGACTGGCTGTGCATTTATATTGAATTTGATTGTTACACTTCTCCTGTTTTTATTCCTGTTGTGATTACGCTCTGGGTAAGGATGGTTGACAGGTGACAGGATGGGAAATTGTGGTTTGGGTCATTGACCAAATGTTTTATTGATCTGAAAGGTGTAAAAGGGGCCAAACTTCAGCAGAAATCCAGCAGAGCTGAAAACAGATGACTTGCTGTGTGGGAACAGGGAGATAAACAATTAAATTCAATATAAATGCAGAGGACAGAGAAAACAAGAGTGCCTTGAATCCTGGATGACACCTGGGTGTCAAGGCCACCATGTTTTCACTGTTTGGCATGGGAATGCTGACTCCCTGTACCAGGGACGGAGCGTGGGAAGACAATTGTTTGAGAGTTTGACGTGGCTTGGGCAGGTACAGATGGTTCAATGACAGGTTTTGTAATTGATCCGTTCAAACGTTGGCTCGGTAATGATTGGGTTAAATCAGTCTCCATAGACTTTGTGATGTAAAAAAGTATAAGAAGGGATTCCCCGAGCACAGAGATTTGTCGAGGTTTTACATATTGCATTGACTGGTGCCATGGCATCTGGGGCAGAGCAGGGAGCATTTCCGTGGAGATGCTGCTTCTACCCAGAGTGTAATGGTAATGCTGCTGCACTTTGATACGACTGCTCAGACATTAGCCTGTGTCAGCTCTTATTGATACTGAATAAAATCTAACCACTGTCACCAATAAGGGTTATCACTGGCAATCATTTCAGAGTTTGGGAAAAGGGGAGAAAGGGTTAATTGACTCCCTGAACCCCATTTTCCAACATCGCTGTGTCAAAAATAAAATCCCATCTCCCCCTCTGGCTCCTTTGCCAATTACCTTAGAGGGACTCACTTTCTGTTAAAGAGCCTGCCAACCCCTCTCACCCACTTTCCCTAAAGTGCATCAATCTCATCATGAAATGCCCAGAACAATCAAATATTTTTACTGATAAAAGTTTATTGATGAAACAGAACATGGTTAAAACAAACAGAAAATGACTTGAGGATCAAAAACAACCAGAGTAAAGGGATGTTCACAATGTTCTGGACACAACTGGATTCTCTTCAGCTCCTCTGTCCCCTGTTCCTGTGACTCCCCGCTTTGGACACAGGGACACTGAACCCTGGGGGGTCACGTCACCATCAGCCCCGGTCACCTCCTCCGGTGCCCTGATTGGTTGGAGGCCCATTTCCCAGTCAGTTCTCCAGCAGCTTCCTGTCTCTCTGTTAGTGCGACGCCCAGGGCAGTTTCCCAACTGGGGCGCAGGCCCCGTTATTTGCAGCTAAATTCAGCCCTCAGCTCCGTTGCCTGGCTATCATTGACACGAGCAATAGAGACAGAAAGGAGCCCCAGGCTCAAATGGGAAGTCAAAACTTGTGGGTCTAAATCAACACTTCAACATTTGTCAGTCAAACCCATGTTATTTACACTGGGAGTTTTTATGATGAGATTAATTGAAGTGTTCGGCTGGTCAGCAAACTCGAGAAGCACTGATTCCAGATTGTTCAATACTTCTGCCTTGAATCACAAAAGCTTCTCACTTTATCCCCTTCCTGAACTGAATTCCATCATCCTGAGCAGCTGTGGGTGTCACCTCTCTGTGTAAACTCCTGCCCCTTTTTATAAGGCTCTCTCATTCCTTATTGTGGGTCAATTCTTTAATGGTTGAAGATCGCTCTGTGATGTAGTGAGTGTTTATCCGGTCAATCAATGTTTCTGATGTCAGTCACAACGTCCATCGTTACTTTTCACCTGTTTCTTACTCTGTGTTTTATAAAAATAAAGTTTTCAAACTTTTACAGAATGGTCAGCTTTAAGGTTTCTTTAGTTCATGATGAGGTCATCCAAAGGTCAAAGCCTCTCTTTTCTCCTTCCTGTTTAACTAAGGGTTTGTGGAATATTCCATTCAGGGGGAGGTGGTGGGAATGTCGCTGGCCGAGTAATGCAGAGACCCAGCAAAGGATCTGGGGACAGGCAGCTGGTGGGATTTGAATTCAGTGAATCAATCTGGAATTATATAAAGTTAGTCTCAGTAACGGTGACCATGAAATTGTCATCAATTGTTGTAAAAACCTGTCCAGTTCACCCTATTAATGCTCCCTATTAGGGAAGGAAATCTGCCATCCTTACCCGGTCTGGCCTACATGTGAATCCAGACCCACACAGCGATGTGGGTGAATCTTAACTGCCCCTCTGAAATGGCTGAGCAAGTCACTCCATTCAAGGGCAATCATTCTAGACACCCACCACCCTCTGTGAAAAAATTGCCCCTAGAACATAGAACATAGAACAGTACAGCACAGAACAGGCCCTTCGGCCCACGATGTTGTGCCGACCTTCATCTGAAACCAAGATCAAGCTATCCCACTCCCTACCATCCTGGTGTGCTCCATGTGCCTATCCAATAACCACTTAAATGTTCCTAAAGTGTCTGACTCCACTATCACTGCAGGCAGTCCATTCCACACCCCAACCACTCTCTGCGTGAAGAACCTACCTCTGATATCCTTCCTATATCTCCCACCATGAACCCTATAGTTATGCCCCCTTGTAATAGCTCCATCCACCCGAGGAAATAGTCTTTGAACGTTCACTCGATCTATCCCCTTCATCATTTTATAAACCTCTATTAAGTCTCCCCTCAATCTCCTCCGCTCCAGAGAGAACAGCCCCAGCTCCCTCAACCTTTCCTCATAAGACCGACACTCCAAACCAGGCAGCATCCTGGTAAATCTCCTCTGCACTCTTTCCAGCGCTTCCACATCCTTCCTATAGTGAGGTGACCAGAACTGCACGCAATATTCCAAATGCGGTCTCACCAAGGTCCTGTACAGTTGCAGCATAACCCCACGGCTCTTAAACTCCAACCCCCTGTTAATAAAAGCTAACACACTATATGCCTTCTTCACAGCTCTATCCACTTGAGTGGCAACCTTTGGAGATCTGTGGATATGGACCCCAAGATCTCTCTGTTCCTCCACAGTCTTCAGAACCCTACCTTTGACCCTGTAATCCACATTTAAATTTGTCCTACCAAAATGAATCACCTCACATTTATCAGGGTTAAACTCCATTTGCCATTTTTCAGCCCAGCTTTGCATCCTATCTATGTCTCTTTGCAGCCTACAACACCCCTCCACCTCATCCACTACTCCACCAATCTTGGTGTCATCAGCAAATTTACTGATCCACCCTTCAGCCCCCTCCTCTAAGTCATTAATAAAAATCACAAAGAGCAGAGGACCAAGCACCGATCCCTGCGGCACTCCGCTAGCAACCTGCCTCCAGTCCGAAAATTTTCCATCCACCACCACCCTCTGTCTTCGATCAGATAGCCAGTTACCTATCCAATCGGCCAACTTTCCCTCTATCCCACACCTCCTTACTTTCATCATAAGCCGACCATGGGGGACCTTATCAAACGCCTTACTAAAATCCATGTATATGACATCAACCGCCCTACCTTCATCAACACACCTAGTTACCTCCTCAAAAAATTCTATCAAATTTGTGAGGCACGATTTACCCTTCACAAATCCGTGCTGACTATCCCGGATTAATCCGCATCTTTCTAAATGGTCGTAAATCCCATCCCTCAGGACCTTTTCCATCAATTTACCAACCACCGAAGTCAGACTAACCGGTCTATAATTACCAGGGTCATTTCTATTCCCTTTCTTAAACAGAGGAACAACATTTGCCACTCTCCAGTCCTCTGGCACCATCCCCGTGGACAGCGAGGACCCAAAGATCAAAGCCAAAGGCTCTGCAATCTCATCCCTCGCCTCCCAAAGAATCCTAGGATACATTTCATCAGGCCCAGGGGACTTATCGACCTTCAGTTTATTCAAAACTGCCAATACATCCTCCCTCCGAACATCTATTTCCTCCAGCCTATTAGCCTGTAACACCTTCTCTTCCTGAAAAACATGGCCCCTCTCCTTGGTGAACACTGAAGAAAAGTATTCATTCATCACCTCGCCTATCTCTACTGATTCCATACACAAGTTCCCACCACTGTCCTTGACCGGCCCTAACCTCACCCTGGTCATTCTTTTATTCCTCACATAAGAGTAAAAAGCCTTGGGGTTTTCCTTGATCCGACCCGCCAAGGACTTCTCATGTCCCCTCCTAGCTCTCCTCAGCCCCTTTTTCAGCTCATTCCTTGCTAACTTGTAACCCTCAATCGAGCCATCTGAACCTTGTTTCCTCATCCCTACATAAGCTTCCCTCTTCCTTTTCACAAGACATTCCACCTCTTTTGTGAACCACGGTTCCCTCACTCGGCCATTTCCTCCCTGCCTGACAGGGACATACCTATCAAGGACACCCAGTATTTGTTCCTTGAAAAAGTTCCACTTTTCATCAGTGCCTTTCCCTGACAGTTTCTGTTCCCATCTTATGCCCCCTAATTCTTGCCTAATCGCATCATAATTACCTCTCCCCCAATTGTAAGCCTTGCCCTGCCATCCGGCCCTATCCCTCTCCATTGCAATAACAAAAGACACCGAATTGTGGTCACTATCTCCAAAGTTCTCTCCCACAACCAAATCTAACACTTGGCCCGGTTCATTTCCCAGTACCAAATCCAATGTGGCCTCACCCCTTGTCGGCCTATCCACATATTGTGTCAGGAAACCCTCCTGCACACACTGCACAAAAAGTGCCCCATCCAAACTATTTGACCTACAAAGGTTCCAATCAATATTTGGAAAGTTAAAGTCCCCCATGACAACTACCCTGTGACCCCCACACGTATCCATAATCTGCTTAGCAATTTCTTCCTCCACATCTCTATTACTATTTGGGGGCCTATAGTAAACTCCTAGCAGCGTGACCGCTCCTTTCCTGTTTCTAACTGCAGCCCATATTACCTCTGTGTGCATATCCCCCTCAAAGTGCTTTTCCGCAGCCGTTAAACTATCCTTGATTAACAATGCTACTCCTCCACCTCTTTTACCAGCTTCCCTACACTTACTGAAACATCTATACCCCGGAACGTCCAACAACCATTCCTGTCCTTGTTCTACCCACGTCTCCGTAATGGCCACAACATCGTAGTCCCAAGTAGCAATCCACGCCCCAAGTTCATCCACCTTGTTCCGGATGCTCCTTGCATTGAAGTAGACACACTTCAACCCATCTTCCTGTCTACCGGTACCCACCCTTGACCTTGATACCTTCCCCAATATCTCACCACCCTCAACACTGACTTCCGGACTACAACTCCTTTTCCCACTCCCCTGACAAATTAGTTTAAATCCCCCTGAAGAGCCGTAGCAAATTTCCCTCCCTGGATATTGGTGCCCCTCTGGTTCAGGTGCACCCCGTCCTGTTTGTAGAGGTCCCACCTTCCCCAGAACGTGTTCCAATTATCCACGTATCTGAAACCCTCCCTCCTGCACCATCCCTGCAACCACATGTTTAAGTGCACTCTCTCCCTGTTCCTCAACTCGCTATCACGTGGCACCGGTAGCGTACCAGAGATGACCACATGTTTTGTCTTTGCTCTCAGCTTCCAGCCCAGCTCCCGAAATTCCTGTTTTAAATCCCCGTCCCTTCTCTTACCTATGTCGTTGGTACCAATGTGTACCACGACTTGTGACTGTTTCCCCTCCCCCTTAAGAATCCGGAAAACACGGTCCGAGACGTCACGGACCCTGGCATCCGGTAGGCAACAAACCATCCACGAGTCTCTTTTGCTGCCACAGAACCTCCTATCTATCCCTCTAACTAACGAGTCCCCAATAACTATTGCCCTCCCGCTCTCCTCCTTACCCTCCTGAGCCACAGGGACGGACTCAGTGCCGGAGATCCTCTCACTGCGGCTCACCACTGGTATGTCGTCCCCCTCAACCGTATCCAAAGCGGAATACTTGTTGCTAAGGGGAACGACCACAGGGGATCCCTGCACCGACTGCTTCTTCCCAGCCCCTCTCACCGTCACCCATCTATTTTCATTCCGCGGAGTAACTGTATCCCTGAAGCTTCTGTCTATGGCCATCTCTGCATCCCTAATGATCCTAAGTTCCTCCAACTCCAGCTCCAGTTCCCTTACACGGTTTTGGAGGAGCAGCAGATGGATGCACTTCTCACAGGTATAATCAGCAGGGACATTGACGTCGTCCCTCACCTCGAACATAGTGCAAGAGGAACATTGCACTGCCTTCACGCCCATCCCCTCTAGATACCTTGCCAGTACCAGGTAGAAACAGCAAAAAATGAATTCAACTCACCCCTGCTCGCCCTTTCTGCCTAAGCCCTGTGAGCCAAAGCCCTACAACTTTCACTCTGCCTCCTGCTCACTCTGCTGCCCGCTAACGACGCTGCCCGCTCAAAAGTGCGGCCTACTTTTAAACCCTCCAAAAACCTTCCCAGACTCCTGCTGGGCCCACTTCCTGTTTTAAAAGAAAACCTCCGATTTTTTACACAACTTTAACTTAAAATAAATAAATAAATGTAGTGAACAAACCAACTGCCTTCTCCTCAGCCTGGTCCTGTGGAACAATGAACAATGCCCCTCTGGACCCTTTTGTATCTCTCCCCTCTCACTTTAAACCTATGCCCTCTGTCTGTGTGGAGTTTGCACATTCTCCCCGTGTCTGCGTGGGTTTCCTCCGGGTTCTCCAGTTTCCTCCCACAATCCAAAGATGTGCAGGTTTGATGCATTGGTCATGCTAAATTCTCATTCAGTGTACCCAAACAGGTGCCGCGGTGCAGCGATTAGGGGATTTTCACAATAACTTAATTGCAGTGTTAATGTAAGCCCACTTGTGACTAATAAATAAACCTTACTTTACTTAGACCTCTATAAGATCACCCCCAAGTCTCTTACGCTCCAGGGAAAAAAGACCCAGTCTATCCAGCCTCTCCTTATACCTTAAACCATCAAGGCCTGGTAGCATGCTAGTAAATCTTTTCTGCACTCTTTCTAGTTTAATAATATCCTTTCTATAATCGGGTGACCAGACTGTATACAGTATTTCAAGTGTGGCCTTACCAATGTCTTGTACAACTTCAACAAGACGTCCCAACTCCTGTATTCAATGTTCTGACCGATGAAACCAAGCATGCTGAATGCCTTCTTCACCACTCTGTCCACCTGTGACTCCACTTTCAAGGAACTATGAACATGTACCTCTAGATCTCTTTGTTTTATAGCTCTCTCCAACACCCTGCCATTAACTAAGTAAGTCCTGCCCTGATTCAGTCTACCAAAATGCATCACCTCACATTTATCTAAATTAAACTGCATTTGCCATTCATCAGCCCACTAGCCCAATTGATCAAGATCCCGTTGCAATCGGAGATAACCTTCTTCACTGTCCACTGTGCCACCAATCTTGGTGTCATCTGCAAACTTACTAACCATGCCTCCTATATTCTCATCCAAATCATTATTATAAATGACTAATAAGAGTAGACTCAGCATTGATCCCTGTGGTGCACCACTGGTCACAGGCCTCCAGTTTGAAAAACAACCCTCTATAACCACCCCCTGTCTTCTATCATCCAGCCAATTTTGTATCCATTTAGCTACTTCACCCTGGATCCCATGAGATTTAACCTTATGCAACACCTCCCTTGCTAAAGTCCTCATTAGATATCAATTCTACCTGTTACCTACATTTCACTGAACCAGTCTATATTTTCATCACCAGACTACACTGGCAGCAATGTCAACATCTTTCTAACTTGATTGATTCTATTGAGGAGCTGACAAGGGTGACCATTGAGGGTAGAGCAGTGGATGTTGTGTACATGGATTTTAGTGAGGCTTTCAACAAGGTCCCTCATGGTCGGCTCATCCAGAAGATTAAGATGCATGGGATTCACGGTGACTTGGCCGCTTGGATTCAGAATTGATTTGCCCATAGAAGTCAGAAAATAGTGGTGGAGGGTGTTTTTCTGACTGGAGGTCCGTGACGAGTGGTGTTCTGCAGGGATCCGTACTGGGACCTGCGCTATTTGGGATACATATAAATGACTTGGATGAAAACGTGGATGGGTGGGTTAGTAAGTTTGCAGACAACACAAAGCTAGATGGAGTTGTAGATAATGTAGAAGGTTGTCAAAGGATACAGTGGGATGTAGATCAGCTGCAGATATGAGCGCAGAAATGGCAGATGGAGTTTAATCCGGGCAAGTGTGAGGTGCTGCACTTTGGGAGATCAAATGTTAAGGGTAAGTATCCAGTTAATGGCAGACCCCTGAACAGCAATGATCTTGGGGTTCAAGTCCAGAGCTCCCTGAAATTGGTCACACCAGTAGATAGGTGGTAAAGAAGGCAGATGGCATGCTTGCCTTTATTGAGTCTGACATCCTTTATTCAGGATGTCATGTTGCAGCTTTATAAAACCTTGGTTAGACCGCACTTAGAATCGTGCATTCAATTCTGTTTGCTACATTACAGGAAGGATGCAAAGGATTTGGAGAGGGTGCAGAAGATGTTTACCAGGATGCTGCCTGGATTGGAGGGGATGAGCTATAATGAGAGGCTGGACAAACTAGGGTTGTTTTCTCTGAAACTGCAGAGATTGAGGGTAGAGCTGATTGAAGTCTATAAAATTATGAGAGACAGAGATAGGGTTGACAGTCAGAATCTTTTTCCCCAGAGTTAAAATTTCTAATACTAGGGGGCATGCACTTCAGGTGGGAGGGGGAAAGTTCAAAGGAGATGTGAGGGGCAAGTTTTTCCTTTACACAGAGAGTGGTCGTGTCTGGAACACGCTGCAGCACAGGTGGTGGAGGCAGATACGATAGGGGCGTTTAGATAAACACATAAATATGCAAGGAATATGGACCAAGGGCAGGCAGAACGGATAAGTTTAATTTGGCATCATGTTCGACCCAACATCGTGGGCTGAAGGGTCTGTTCCTGTGCTGTACTGTTCTATGTTCTATTGTGATCTCCATTTAGATTAAGGAAATAAAGGCACTGGAGAAGGGGCAAGAAAGATTCACAAGAATAATCCCAGAACTGTAATCACTTGTGAACTCGCTGGTGTTTCACCAAGTTTGCTGACCGAGTGAATCCCTTCCCACAGTCAGAGCAGGTGAACAGTCTCTGCCCAGTGTGAACTCGCTGATGTACCCGTAGGTTGCATGACTGAGCGAATCCCTTCCCACAGTCAGAGCAGGTGAACGGTCACTCCCCAGTGTGAATGCACTGGTGGGTAATCAGTTCATGAGAGCTTTTGAAGCCACTCCCACAGTCAGAACATTTAAAGGGTCTCTCCTGGGTGTGAGTGAGATTGTGTCTGCGGAGGCTGGAGAACTGAGTAAATCCTTTCACACACACCGAGCAGCTGAATGGTCTCTCCCTGGTGTGAACTCGCTGATGGTTCAGCAATGCTGAAGATATTCTAAACCTCTTTGTGCAGTGAGAGCAGCTGAACGGTCTCTCCTCAGTGTGAATGCGCTGGTGGACGATCAGTTTCTGAGAGCTTTTGAAGCCATTCCCACAGTCAGAGCATTCAAAGGGTCTCTCATTGGTATGAATGACTCGGTGTGTCTTCAGGCTGGATGACTGAGTGAATCCCTTCCCACACACAGAGCAGGTGAACGGTCTCTCCCAGTGTGAACTCGCTGGTGAATCTGCAGGTTGGATGAAGTTCTAAATTTCTTTGTGCAGTGAGAGCAGCTGAACGGTCTGTCCTCAGTGTGAATGCGCTGGTGCATCATCAGTACCTGAGAGCTTTTAAAACCACTCCCACAGTCACAGCATTTAAATGGTCTCTCATTGGTATGAGTGAGATTGTGTTTCTGCAGGCTGGATAACTGAGTGAATCCCTTCCCACACACAGAGCAGGTGAACGGCCTCTCCCCAGTGTGACTGCGTTGATGAATTTCCAGCCGAGATGGGGATATGAATCCCTTCCCACAGTCCCCACATTTCCACGGTTTCTCCATGGTGCGGGTGTCCTTGTGACTCTCCAGGTTAAACAATCAGTTAAATCTCACACAGAACACGGGTACAGTCTCTCCCCACTGTGAATGCTGTGATGCACTTTCAGGCTGTGTAACTGGTTAAAGCTCTTTCCACACTCAGTGCACTGGAACACTCTCACTCGGGTGTGTGTATCTCAGTGCATTTCTCGTCACAGCGATGTTTACAATCTTTTGAAGCCAAGAGGCCAAACAAACATTTCTCCTGTTAGATTCAAAGGCCGATGATATTCAGGTCCCAAGAAATCGAGTCACTCTGTCAGATCTCGATGTGATGTTGGAGATTTCTGTCTGATTTCTCCTTGTCTAATATCCTGTAAGTCAATTTAGAAAAAACATCGCAATTCAGAATATGATCGAAATTCAAATCTACATTTCTAGTTCATGGAGCATTCATTAAAGACACAGTCATGGAGCATTAAACCTGCCCAGCAGGGCCTCCCGTATCAGCACACAGGCAGCTGCTTTGTGAGACTGCCAGCAGTACAGACAAGTCACAGATAAGGGTGGCCTCAGAAGTGGGATTCATTGTGAAAGCTCAGGGACGGTTGATAAGATGCAGCAATTCTATGATTCTAATGAACATTCTTTCCCCTCTCATTCCCCAAAAGCTGTGAATCTCCATCCCACACACTCTCCCTCCATTCTCACTCTGCTGTATCTAATATTCACCCTCCCAATTCTCCTGAAGGTGCTGATTGAGGCTGATTGACAGATCCATGTTCACTGCTTCCTGTCCAGCACAGAAATCAGAACAAATAGGAGCTGCAGTCAGCATTCGGCCCATCGAATCTGCTCAACCATTCATTGAGATTATTGGTTGATCTACCTCTGCATTATTTTCCCCACACTGTCCCCCATATCCATCGATATCTTCAATATCTAGAAACCTATCAATCCCTCTCTTGAAAATTCTTGATGACTGAGGCTCTATAGTCCTCTGGGGTAGAGAATCCAAAACATCACCACATCCTTGAGTGAAGAAATCCTTCCTCATCTGAGCTTTCTCTCCATTTTCCAGCCTGTTCCCAATAATTATTGACTCCCTTGTCATTCAAAAACTGTCCAACTCATCCTTGAATATATTCAATCCCTCCACTGGTCCCTATGGAAGAGAAATCTAGATATTAACAATTCTCTGAGGGAAGAGATTGTTGGAAATATATAATATAGCTGCAGTCCAAAATTACACAGCCAGATATAATAAGTGTATTTTATTACAGAGCTATAAATAATATATCGAACCATATAACAACAGGGGAGCGGATAGCCTCGCGGTATTATCGCTAGACTATTAATCCAGAAACTTAGCTGATGTTCTGGGGGACCCGGTTCGAATCCCACCATGGCAGATGGTGGAATTTGAATTTAAAAACAAAATCTAGAATTAAGAATCTACTGATGACCATGAAATCATTGTCGATTGACCAGAAAAACCCATCTGGTTCATTAATGTGCTTTAGGGAAGGAAATCTGCCGTCCTTACCCAGTCTGGCCTACATGTGACTCCAGAGCCACAGCAATGTGGTTGACTCTCAACCAGCCTCTGAAATGGCCTAGCGAGCCATTCAGTTCAAGGGCAAATCGGGATGGGCAATAAATGTTGGCCCAGCCTGCAATGCCCGTGTCCCAAGGATGAATAAAAAACACCATCAGACACGTCTCTGTCCGATATTAGTTTACTGTCCCCTTTAATATATTTCAGAAATTAGATGGGCACATGAAGGAAATAAAGTTGTCGGAGGAAAGGAAATATAGAAAGGAATGGGACTGACTGGATTCTTCTACAGAGAGTCGGCATGGATTCGAGTTACTGAATGGACTCCTTCTGCGCTGTAATGACTCGATGAGTGGAAATATATCACATAGCTTCAGTGTTACATTACAAGATGAGAAATAATAATAAACGTACTTTGTTACAGAACCATAAATAATATATCAAATCTACAATGTAACAACACTAAGCATATCTCTGCCCTATATTAATTTATTGTTCTCTTAAATGTCAGCCTTCTCCTGGGGAAACCAGCCCTTTAATTGTGAACATTCGGAAAGGGACCATCCTTTTAGCCAGACAAATCAATGTGTCAAGCTGAGGGAGCAAAGGATGTCAATGTCTTTAAGTCAGAGAGAGGGGGACCTGAGCCAACCTTTCCAGAGTCTGCAGCCTCCCTGGATTCACTCCCTTTCCCTTCAGTTGCTGCAAGTCCCTAATTTCCCCCAGAATGAGAAAAGAAATGGAAAGGGGGATAAAAGAATGTGTTTTACTCACAGATGTGGGGGACAGAAGGAAGTTTGAGTCTGTCTGTACTCAATATTCATTCAGAGAGACCTCTTTTTAGGTCAAACCAAACCAAGTAAACAAACTCAGATTAAATCAGGACAAAGTAAAAGGGGCAGCTCCCCAAAAAGGAGGGGGAACAGCCCGAACAGAAATCAAAATACAAAGGAAACTTAAAAACATCAAATTAAAATGTGATTATTAGGGTCAATAATGCACCCCAACCCCTGCGGTGCCCAGCGGGCGCGGAAGGCGTCAACCTCGCCCGTGGACACCACATGCTCCCTCTCCAGGGACACCTGGCCGCGAACGTAGCCGCGGTAGAGGGGAAGACAGTCAGGATGGACGGCCCCCTCGATCGCCCGCAGCCTGGACCGGTAAATGGCGCATTTCGCCAGGCCCAGGAGCAGGTTCACGAGGAGGTCGCCATCCCGACCCTCCCCTCTCCGCACCGGGTGTCCGTAGATCAGGAGCGTGGGACTGAAGTGCAGACAAAACATCAACAAAAGGTTCTTTAGGAAAACAGAAAGGGAGTGCAGCCTAAGACACTCAACATAGACATGGTCCACGGACTCCACAAGGCCGCAGAAAGGGCAGTCTTCGGAGCCCGTGAACCAGTGAATCCTACGGTTGTGCGGAACTGCTGCATGCATCACCCTCCACCCCAGGTCCCCGACGTAATTGGGGGAGATCCCTCCGTAGAGGGACCTCCACTGAGGACCTCCACTGCCCGGCAGCAACAAGGCCCGCCAAGGTGTATCCGGGCGACAGGCGAGGAGGCAGTAGTGGAGGGTGTGCAGCAGCAGCCCGCACAGGAAACGCCTCTGCGCGGTAGAAAAAGGCACGGATGACATTTCCGCGAGGCGGCTCAGGCTGTGGGGCACCTCACCCAGGGGAGGGGGCTGAGGCTTTGGGCCAATGCGGAATTCCGCCCGAACAGGGGAACGCTCGGGCGGGATTCCACCGCAAGCATGTGCCGCCTCAAGACCGCGTGCACTTTTGGGGCCGAGCATGACCGTCCTAAGGTCTTGGATGGCTTTGGCTTTGGACACCCCCGCGCGCTCAGCACGTCCCCGATTCTGGTCACCCCGGCGTCCACAGCCCTCCTCTCCGCCAGCCACCTGAAGTTATACGGCTGGAGGAGCGGATTCCTGAGCAGCGGCTCTCGCACGAGAGCCGCTACTCCTGACGGGGGAGAGCTGCGTCGCGAGTCGACCGTGTTCCAGACAGTGAGGAGGTCCTGGTAAAAGACGGGC